>NC_061461.1:9029883-9654883 GCF_022581195.2 Helicoverpa zea | reverse complement strand
TTTAATTGTTATCTAGAAATTTCCCAAAAAATATTATCATTTTAATAAGTAATTATTTTGTTTATCGAGTTCAGGTTTTTCGTTATAATATTGGAATAATTTGGTTTTGAGAAGTTCAATGCAAAAGTGGAAAACAGAAAAGCTTCTGACATTAAACTACACAAAAAACTGTAAGAATTTTCACTGTACATGAAATATTTTTATTGAGCCTAAGTTACTATGGACGACTGACATTGTTCTTTATTTATTTATTTCAAAACACCTTAAACTATCTTTACAAGATCTCTTATCCTAATACGACAGCTAAGAACTAAAAACTAAGTATTTAAAAACTAAATTATTTACAATCATAGTAATCCACTAAAGTTAATATTATATACTATTGTGTTTGTAACAAAAAGAATTATTATTAAAAAAACAAAATACCCGACTGCACACTAAAAAAAGAGTAAAACAAGCCCCACAATAATATTTAATTTATAAATATTGATGGAAAGCATCGCAGGCGGGGACCAACAGAGGCTTATTTATAGTCATTTCGGTTGTGCACCATTTAGCAGAATTTTCGTTGGTGGCGGTCAAGGTGGTCCCCGCCTGCGATGCTTTCCATCAATATTTATAAATTAAATATTATTGTGGGGCTTGTTTTACTCTTTTTTTAGTGTGCAGTCGGGTATTTTGTTTTTTTAATAATAATTCTTTTATTTATAACTTTTTAGCTGTTTTTATTTAACGAAAATGTTGTAGATGTAGAAGACTATGTATATGTAAGTACCATTTTAAATTATTTCGACGACATTTGGCTTTAGATTACGAGTGATGTTACTCCGCAACATAAATTTACCGCCAATCTGGACTGTTGGTAGTGAAGAAGAAAAAGAATTAGGTGAGTCATTACTGCTGAAGACCGTCAACGACGTGTGCCCTTATGCGTGTGCCCGTATTCGGGCTGTATACTCGAGCATATCCCCCTCCGCACCGCGCCGCGCGCCGCATGCCAGGCCACGCCCTATCTTTTTGCTTGCTAACGCATGAGTTGCTTTGCGTTGACGCAGAATTAACATGTTCCCGTGGGAATTTTGAGAAAAAACGTATCCTATATTAATTATTACTCCCGTGATTGAAATGAATCTAATGATACCGCATACATATTTTTTTAAAGGGAAATTTAGAAAAAATATCCCGTGAGACTTTTAGGATAAAATGTATCCTATGACACTCCCGTAATCAAGACAAATCTAACGATACCTCATACATCAAAATCCATCAAGCCGTTTAGGCTACAGGAGGTCACAAAGGAACAGACATACATACATACTTACATACACTCGAAAAACATTACCCTCCTTCTTTGGCAGTCGGGTAATAAAATAAATAATAATTCCTTTGCGAATTATTTCCTTTGTGAAAAAAACATCATCTTCAGTCATCAACCAGGTAACGTCACGCGATAACACTGTGCAAGACTGAAACTATATTATTATACAGTGGGAGGCTTCTCACTTTAATAAAAAAACTATGAAAATCATTCATATAAGAATAGTCCATATTATACAATTAATTCATGTTACTTGTTTGTACATATTTCTCAAACTAAGCACTTTACTTCATATTCAAAAGTTAACCGTCATCCATTACAACTAATTCAATTGCCAACATAATCGGGGCACTTAATAAATGTTTTCACTAGCTCACAAAGCCATGGAACTAAGTAAACGCACTTCGGGTTACAGACAATGGTTATAAATTGTGATAGCGACGGTTTTATTGCTACCCTAATAAATTACATTAGTGAATTCTGCGCAGACGTCGAAAGCGGTCAGCAATTCACGGTTTGGACGAATGCCCCCCGATAAACTAGGTTTGCTATCTGTGGACCGTAGTTCCTAGGGTAGGTATTGTCGCGTCAAAATGGCGGTGTTATCGGCTGACCGTGAATATTTTTGCAGTGTTCATTTCTTACTTATCGGGGAATGTTTGTTTTGAGAGTAAGGTTAGATTTGTTGAAATTGGGTTTGTGCTCCTAAGTGTAGTTATATTTGTGATTGTTAGTAGTTGCAGGGGTCAATTGTTTAATCCATGGAGCAAAGAAACTAAATAAACCTATTTTTTAATAAAGATTTAAAAATTAATTAAATAAGTTCTGTTATTTCCTTTAAATATGAAAGATTTTGTAAAACGTGCAAACGTGAATGAATATACCCCTTTCATGGTTCTAAAACTATAAATAGAAATATGTAGTAATTACTTGGTCTAGATACACAAAAGTTCACAACTTGACAAGGAGGCGATCTCCCAACCTTTTGATTGACGATCAAAGGCGAAAGTATAGGTACCTATTTGAAACTAAACGACATTGAGAAGTTTTCTCTCATACGTTTTAGTCAAATGTTCTACATTGTATTATTTGGAGTTTGTACATGACGTTGTCATCTTGTGTACTTTGCGTAACTTTAGTTTTCTGACACCTATATTCAAACTTTTTTCATTAGGTACGGATAGTTTCCTGTTTAATCGTAAAATGTTATAGTGTAAGCAATATAAAGTTCACAAAAAATACACACTTTTCAGGAAAGCACTTGATTTAAGTAATTTCAATTAATAAACATAAATTTTTGACATAAAAAAAGGAAATCCACTTACCATGATCAAGCGTACTAACGTTGCATCCCGAGAGTATTCTAATTACCTGTAAGCATGAAATTAACGCCATTACTTAACGGACTATGTTAGTAGGTTAATAAAAACTGCCTGTTGCCGTAATTCACATTTACTTGATTAATTTTAGATGGGTTTTTAAGCTGGCTTACTCTGTATGCATTTACGAAATTCTGTGTTTTAAATGAAGACTATTTTATAAATTGAACATGGACTAATTTGAGTTGTTTCTTGTCACGAGATTGCTTTTACACTAGCTGATTTTGTCGTACGCTAACGCGAAAAATCTGATTTGACACAGCGTATATGTATATAGTACCTTTTGACATCTTTGCAAATATTGTAATTGCATACAAATAGACAGGAGTGCTATGATCAAGAGCGTAGACTTCACATGTTTGTATTGCATAAAACATTAAGGGCCTTACTACAAAAACTTTAAACCCTGTTTTACACTTGTCTAATAAAATTTTGGCTGCAAAATGAACCATATGTCAACGTCATAATTTGACACTTTTTTAGACAAGGCATAAACTGACGTTTAAAAGTTTTTGTGGTAAGACGGTACTTAACTAATTAACTATATTATAAGTTTAATCCACAAAATCAACAATTAAACATCAGCTGATTCTACACAGGAATTCTATAAAGAATGTAGGGTCAAACGCGTGAAAATCAAACAGTGTTGGTCTGGCTCGGTGCCAAAGGATCATGGAGGCTAGGTGTCGGCCGCCGCGGCTTCGGCCTAATATCCGATTTAAGACTGGTAAACCGCAAGGATGCTGGTCTGTGCCGTTGAATGTATTGCGCTTTGGTAGTTTAGAGATAGAAGGTTTCGTGATATTGATTGTGATTTTCTTTGACAAATTTTTTTGAGGCATATGATAAGGGAATTATGTAGGTACAGTCAGCTTCAGGTCAGTGGTAACAGTTTTATCGGAAAATCGTACTTATTACTATTGAGTTAACGTGCATGACAGTTATCACTGTTGTGCAGTCTACCGTACTTCACGTATCAGTTTCTAGTTAATTCTTTTTTGCTCTTAATATTAATTGCTTCTATGATTACCTATCACCTGCAGCTACAGGAACTCTGTACTTTGTGTATGTTAATTTTTTGCCTGAATAACAAAAAACTGACATATTGTTTTAAATCGGGACATTAATCCCTGATAAAAGTGTGTTCTAGCAAATGAGTTAAATCTTAAACTTTCTAATTTTCAAGCACAGATTACAGAAAGTAACACATAAAAACGAGAATAATACACCAGCAAGTTAACCAGGTAAGTTTAGTTTGACAAAACAACAGCGTCCTCTCTCGTATAAAAACCCGTCACAAACTTTATTAATTTCTGCATCACACCAGTTTGCAGCGACGAAAATACAACCTTATCTGTATGCCGTAAGCCGAGAGCTAATTAGGTCCAAAACCTTGCCCAGGCGCTCCGTGATGTTACATACATTTTTTAAATTCCCCACTTGGCTAGCGGACGGACGAAAAAGCACCGAATCTGCAAAATTTTCGAAGAATTTTTATCAACTACACACAGTGGCTTTTAGGAAGTACATTATGGCGACAAAGTTTTAGTGTGTTTACGTTTCTAATGAAAGAGAAGTTTGTAATTAATGTTTGTTTATTGGGCGTAATTATTACCTAAACTTGGTTGAGGATAGTTTGAGAAGATCATTTCAGAGAATATGTAGTTTTCTAAAGCTATACAACCGTGTCGTGTTTGAAAGTTTAAGACAAATATGTATAATTAGATAAGAAAATTAATTCCGTGGGTGATTTTTAATGACCCTGTAAGAAATACAAGTCTTCAGATTAACAGTATCACGTAATCATTAGAAGGTTTCGTCACCCAACTCCTAATACCAAAGCAACTGCTTAAGAAATTCTTTCCTAACTCCATAAACCATTAACAAAATAAATTGTGACCTCTTAAAGGTTTTCAAAGGACGTGCGTCTCCATATATCTTAAACGCAAGGAAACAAAGAAACCCTGCGAGTAATTGGGCGTGAAATACAGGGCGCACGGAGGCGCGACGAGACGCCTTCTGTAACCCAAGTGTTGGGATGTACCGAGTTCAATAGATTCTGATTGGTCTCATTCTTGATGGCCAACTTCATTTTTATTGTTGAGACATTTTTATTGTTATCAGTGAAAGAAGGCTGTTGAGTAATTTTAGGCTTTTAGTGCATTGTGGGCAATAATAATATGTCGCTATGAAGATAGATAGTTTTAGATAAAAGTTATGTTGTATTGTTATGTATCGCCTTCATCGTAGCTGCTACATCTCGGTGCCATAGGTTTCTGTTTTAGTTAAGCATTTTGGCTTTGTTGTGAGAATCTTAATTACCTTCTCTTCCCCAACGGACTTTCTCTAATCTGATATTGAACAATAAAAGACAACATTCATAAGTGCAAGAACTTTAGGAAGGAAGTACATAAGGAGCTGCATAGGGTAGTAAATAACGGAGTATATAAAAGTACATGATAGAGTACATAAGGAATTATAGCGTGACCTTGTAGGATGGCCGTCTTTAGAAGTCCTATTATTAATTACCAGATTTACTCCTACTCAAAAGGTCTAAGTTTCGTTTATCTAAATATGCTCACATTTTGACATAAACTTTTAAAAGTAACTATCTAGTACCGTACCTAAATTAAGTAATATTAAAAAGACCCCAAGAAATATTAAGAAAAATGCTATTTTAAGAATTTAATCGTACTAGTTCGTTTACAAGCGGACATTTTTATATCCTCGTAAGTAACGTGGTTAGACGGGAACTCCTGGGACACAAGAGTTCATCCATACCTGTTCCCGAGGTCTTAGTACCTGGTACTTTACAGCTCAATT
Source organism: Helicoverpa zea (assembly GCF_022581195.2). Taxonomy (NCBI): domain Eukaryota; kingdom Metazoa; phylum Arthropoda; class Insecta; order Lepidoptera; family Noctuidae; genus Helicoverpa; species Helicoverpa zea. Next base: position 9,649,363 of record NC_061461.1, on the reverse strand, counting down.
AAGAGAAGCCTTTCGTTTAAATAGTAGTTTCTAGAAGAATGTTGTCGTATTTCGTTTAAATAGTAGTTTCTAGAAGAATGTTGTCGTATTTCGTTTAAATAGTAGTTTCTAGAAGAATGTTGTCGTCTTTCGTTTAAATAGTAGTTTCTAGAAGAATGTTGTCGTATTTCGTTTAAATAGTAGTTTCTAGAAGAATGTTGTCGTCTTTCGTTTAAATAGTAGTTTCTAGAAGAATGTTGTCGTCTTTCGTTTAAATAGTAGTTTCTAGAAGAATGTTGTTGTATTTCGTTTAAATAGTAGTTTCTAGAAGAATGTTGTCGTGTTTTGTTTTGCTTTATTATTGTTCGGTGTGTTGTATTGTAAAGTCTGTTGATTGTGATGTAAGGTTACTTTTTGGGGGATTTTATTTGTTACACGTACAATGTTATGTTTGTTTGAATCTTGTGTAACTGTTTAATGCATCAAGGTAAAAACTATGTAAAGATTTCTTTAAGTCTTTCTTATTTGTCCTTCTTTTGAAATTTTTAGTATCTATAATTGAATAGAACTCTATACATTACCTACTGAACTTAGTAGTTGCACTGTGAAAAGATTCAATAGCAATACAACAATAAAAGAAGGAACATATGTACATATCTACAGTGCTGAATAATCTATTTCAAATAAATATGTATTTGTCGATACAACAGTCGATACATTTTTCCGATGAAACAAACAACCACAGGCTTCGATAAAGACTGTATATTGCTTTCAATTAAAATTAAATTAATTATTATTAAATTAAATTAATAAATCGTTTATTTAAAATAACTGCACAAAGGTATATCTTACCTATAGATAAAAGCGTGTGTAATTATATCACTACGTTCTTATGTATTCCCTTTATGATATAAAAATACTAAGAGTACGGACCGCAAAATATTTAATTTATTAAAATAGTCAGGTAGTCTACTGTTTACCATTTATAATTAAAGTAATTTAATATTTTGCGAACTGAAAAGACAGCAATTTGGAGGTTGAAATGTTTCAATGCTTTTATTTCAGTTGAGCTTAATTAAGGATTTCAGAGTGCCTTTGACTGTAAAGTTTTCATGACATTTCGTTTGGGTATCACAAAAAAGGCTTCAAGTAAGAACAGACCTTGAAGTAGGTATGACTAGGTATATAGGTACCTATATATTTTTATGTCATAGAATTGGTTCTTTGCTTATTGTAGTTCCTCCTTCGTCCTCCTTGATCCTTCATAGTTATCAGATACCTACTTATCCGAAGGTCATTTGTCCCGGGTAACCCGGGTTTATCGTGCCCTCCAAAACAGCGTCATTGGTATCCAAAATACACTATTTAGAAAGTATATACAAACTTAGAAAAGTTGCATTGGTACTTGCCTGGAATCGAACCCACACTCGTACTTGAAAGGTCCGTTCTTTACCCTCTTACCCACCGCAAGTTCACGGAAGTATGCCTCTACCCAGGCTTAAATAAATTATAGCCATAACACGGTCAATTACAGTTTCCAGCCTAGTCTCGGAGGTATCCGCGAGTCGCTGGCAATTTAATTTCGATGCTGACCGTACGGCTCTTGGTAATAATGAGCGTAGTTAACTATCGCTACCACCGACCTATTAAGAGGTCGGTCTCATAAGTGCGCCCAATTATATTTCCTACCTTCCTGGGAAATACGTATGTGCTATGGGCATTTTATTCCGGGAAATATTATTGGGTGTTAAGTTAAGTGGGCGTTTACTTTTATAGGTATATTATCTTTGATAGTTAAAATAGTACGATGTAGGTATGTATTTACTTAAGTAATTTTGTTCTCGAATAGTAGTAGGTTTAATAAAAAACAAAGCGTCTTAAGTTTTATGCAAGCGCGACAAAATATGGGGAAAGAGCTTTGTTTACCATGACTTAGTGGTCCGACAAGGGAAAACATACAATGCCATAACGAATATTCCAATAGAATCTATGATTTAACATAAGTTGTGTAGGTAAAACCCACTTCTATTTTATTTTTAATATCATTGAGTACTTAAACAAAATCCAATATTAATTACAACGAAATAATAAGTTGAAATGTATATCTCTTTCGTACACAACTGGCCTCTGGGATCGCGGTTCAAAAGCCAACACACAAAAACTCCTTTGAGACTTATTATTTTAAATGTTAAAAGTTTAATTGAAAATGTTAAATGTGAAAAAAGAATTGCTTTTAAGCTGTGGTATGTGATATTTTTGATTCCGACGACGGATGTTTCATGACCAGTTTATGCATATTGCATTTTCCCCATATCCGATGAAAATGGAGTATGGAGGTTCTATATAACGTTGCATGTGTTAAATGTTCCCATAGTTATAATGAATTCTAAGATTGCGATATACCGTCGCGTGTATTAGCTAATATATTCGAATATTTCACGCTGTACTTAACATGTAATGTATAGGTATTAACATGCTAATTTATAAGCTGCAGCTGCCAGCTTATTCAGGTTGGTCTGTTTGTCGTAGTCAGCTTCTGATGGGTGACCGAAAAACACGCCGTGACTACAATATTATGTAAGGTTTTTGAACCTGGGTTTTCAAGATAAACAGTAACCCACGCTTGATCTAAATATAAAGCTTACCTAAGGGGGTATTTTTAACTAACTGAGGTTTAGCTCACAATTTATGAGACAAACATTTATTACACTTTTGCTTAGATCACCAAAATAAATTCTGTTTTTTATAAGATTACTTTCACATCAATGTCCGTACGAAAGCGGACAGTCCATTGTCGGTTTAAAAAATCTTTATTATGTTAAATAGCAGCCTGTCCACATACATTGCTTGTTATGTTTACGTAGCACAAGTGAGGTGGTAATTAAAGCTGCAATGTAACAGTAGCGCGCTTTAGTCCCCGCGGGCGAGTCCTCGCTAATTTTCCATATAGTTAGTGGCTCATCTACGGCACCTATTTGTGTAAAAGCTATTGCAGGATTGAGGTTGACTACTTTCATGTTTTGTTTAATTATGACAGCTGCAAAGTTCAAAGTTATTTTGAGAAAATCGTATTTTTTTCCGACTGCTCGAAGTAGATATATGTTTTTGATAATGCTTTTAAAATAAGAGAAAGTTGATGTGCTATTTAAAAAAAAAAATGGAGTGCTATTAATATTAAAAAACTTAGTAATTTTGGGTACCTACAAGCCAAAAATGCTTATTATTATGCAGATATATACTTCACGTCACCAAAATAACTTAGCATATTGCCTAGAACTACTAGGTACATACCTACAATGTATTTCATCCCATTTTGCTCTCACGTGGCGTGCAAATCATTGTAATTGTTTTTCTTGTAAACAGTTACAGCAAAGTGGAATATCGTGTTGTATTTGTTGCGAACACACACACACACACATGCCCTTACATATGCACACAAACGCACTGTTTATAAAATTTCTTATAAGGATGTGTAACAAAACGTTGACCCACTTTTTGGCAAAGTTTACACGTGTTTACTTTCACTGGGTATATAATATGAATATTTGATGTCTCCATATTAAAGTATATAGATAATCTTCTAAGAATTACATGTAACTTATTTGAGATTAATTTATTTATGAGTCCCTTTCAATCGAAGCTGGGAAGGCAAGGCACGTGTAAAGTCCAGAGTTATTTATGAATGATTACGATATTTGCTTCAAATTCGAAATTTTCCAAGCAAAACAATGTTAATTGGTAATAATAGCTCTCAGCTACTTTGAAACTACGGCAAATTAAATTATACTATATTCTCAGAACTCTCGTTGTCGATGTTTAATTATAACGTTTTGCTTAATAATAAAGTTGTCCTAAAAATAAATTAAGGACATAACAAATAAAATCTCATAGATTAAAAGTCAAACAGAGATTAAAAGTAAAAGTCAAGAAAACCAAAAACGACACAAAAAAGTGGTCTCCAAAACGCCCAATTTTCATTTATTTTCTTTTTCCTTATATAAAGAACCGACAATTTCTTTTGCTTTTCCAAGTACTTATCTTTTTAAAGATATTGTCAATTATAATTTAATATACTTAATGATAATCACTACCACAAGATCTTTTCCTAATCAAAATAACTCCTTTAACTTCAAGGACCCATAATTCAAAAATTTATTTATTCTTCAAAAAGAATATCAGAATCGCAACAGTGAGGTTTGTCCTCGAACAAGATAAGGAAAGAACTCACTTCACCAATGTAGAATCTGCTACAATCACCCGCCATGATGGTCTTCCCCAGACCACAGGATTGGACAATTGGCTGTCGGTTAGTAAATGCTTCGTACCGACAAATGCCGAACCAGTGAAGTGACAGACCGGTTGGCACGTGCATCGAATGCCGATATGACGAACGTACGGTAGCTATGTGGAAATGGCTTACACCGCAGTAAAGTCGGTTTCGGGCTTTGCTTGTTTTCGAAGCTGGGTAATGTAGCCATAGAAGTAGGTAAATTAAATTCGTATACGAAGTAGTAAGGTTCCTTTTTATGTGAGTCAATCAATTTTACTGACAAGAATAGAACTCTTGTAAATTTTAAGCTAGATTTTTGGAGTAAAACCGTAAAATAGCTTGTTCTTCTCGGTCCTAAAGTTCGATTTTTAGCTCAGCGGTAACCATGCTGCGCCAGCATACACAAAATTAATGTAGATTAAAAAACAGTATTTCTCGCATAAAACAGGAACTAAAATCACACGAAAAACTGGAAAAATAACGGTTAATAACCAGCTCGAAGCAACAAATTTTCTACCTTTAGCAATTTCGGTAAAACAAACACTGGGGCTTAATTACGAAGAGAAAACAAACGAAACTTGAATAACAAAAACAATTTGTTGTAAAGTCTTGGACGGAATTTCGTTTCCAATATTTTATGTCGTAATTGACTGTAATGACCGGCTTAGTACTAGGATGGGTAAGTTCTTGAAGCGTGCTGGGTTTAAACAAGCGGTGTTCTAGATACTAGACTAGTGCTTAAGTAAATTAGTCCTGCGTTCTATGTTGAGTGGAAATCGATTTATCATTTGCTTGGCCTTTTTTAATTAAATAGGGTTTAGCTATAGGTACAACATGTTAAGTAGGAAGTAGGAGTTTTACTTTTACCTAATTATCTAATTTCGCTTTTTCAGTTCCTATCGATAACAGAACAAAAGTGTGATAGCAACTCTTGATTATTTTTGAATTCTTTTGAAATTTGTCTAAAATCTATAAATAGTGGAAAGGCATCATTAGCATTCTTTACGACGAGGCACGCAAGGGTCGCGTCGGTGTGACATACGTAGATGGTCAGCAATCTAAGTAGCCAACTCAGGAAGGATAGGTTTAGTTGATCCTGTGATGATGTGTTCCCGCGGCTGTGAATTGAGTGCAGATTAACATATTCTTTAGTAAATATTATGGACTATATTCTGTTGAATAAATGAATATATAATAAAAATATTGTTATCTGCAAATAAACGATTTCTATTTCTATTTCTATCACCATTTTAGAAATACTCTTGTCTTTAGGTATATTTAGCCACTTATTCTTACAAATCTACTAAACACCTAAGCCTTCTCCTATGAAAAATACATGAAGTTATATTTGATTCAAGCTTGATATAGGACCTCTTATTTTCCGTCGCCCCCTTGAGGGTTCTTGCAACCCAACACCAGTGGGATCTTGTTAACGTCACAGCTAACTCTTTGGGGGAAAGTGAGCCACTTTCAGCAATAAAGAATGATAAACTGCCAGGGTGATGTAATTTTTTAACTAAGTATAGTAAACAACACCATAAAGATTACTTGGTCTAGCTCTAGTACATTTATGGTTTCTGCCAGCTGTGTTACTTAGATCTTATAGGAAATACTTTGTGCATCAAGATAAAAACTTGTAGCCTCTAATATTTAATGACTTTATAATATCGAACCAGTGATTGCCGACATATAATGAGAATAGAAAGTAATACCAGACATTAGCTCGTTCGAGCAAATGAACATACAAACTTTATAGTTTTATTAATACACATAGGTAAGGCTGATAGTAAAAACATCAAATAAAATATTTGGCATCTTAGGAAAGGTACTTTTATCTTGTTTCCTACGATATAAAAATGGGCATGCAACTTGCAAAACGTGCAAAGTTTAAGTGGCAGTAACTTTGTATGGTCGTAACTGTTCAAATGTGACAATAATGCTGTACGTGCACTTTTGTAGCTTTACCGACTTTTATGGTTTGTATACTTATATCGTTTTGGGTATCATACTTGCAGATATCATCTAAAGTAGGTACCTTTTGGCTAAGATACAGAATGTGTCCATATTTTTAATGGATAATTTTCTAGGAGACCCTAATAGCCCCTTTAAAATTAGATGATGATGATGATGATGTCGTCCTAGCCGATTATCGGCTACGGCGGCTGTTCTCATGTAAGGAGATTAGCCAACTGCGCAGGACATATTATAGTGCACAAGCATTTGCGCAGGTGCACTCCCTATTCCTTCACTGTCATAGCCCGATGGGACGGCAATCTGACACGAGCGGAGAGAGATCAGGCGCAGGACCGACATTTACGTGCTCTCCGATGCACGGGTGTATCAATCACCAACTTCCAGGCTCCGGGCTGCTTTGCGAAAGTCTTCTAAAACCCATAAAGCGATTTCGGCCCGACTCTGGAATCGAACCCGAGACCTCGTGCTCAGCAGCCACACTTGCGACAACTAGACCAACGAGGCAGTTTAAAAATTAGATAGTATGTTAATGAGGTAAAGAATTACATTTTGTAATAAGTGGAAAACAGATTTACTTTTGCTTTTATTATTCATGTTTCTTAAAATATTCATGAGCAGTTTAGCAAAACGAAACATAAAGATTACTTTTATATTAAGTGAACTAAACGTCGAATAAAAAAGTTTTATCATTGATGAGAGCTAGGACTAAGTTATCGGCTGTAAATGAAAAGCAAAGGGCCTGTTTTATCTTCGTTTTATAGAACGATCTAGATAAAAACAGTAATATCGGTTAAAGGATGTTCAACATTTTATAGAGTAAGTTTTTAGAGCTTCAAGAATACTTGTGAGTTCGTCACCATGTGGTATACCTACCTAATATTAAAACATTTTATGTACTGATGACGGACCTAGGTTTAAATAAAACATTCTTGAGACTTTTAGATGCCAGTTTGCAAAGTCATCATATGGATTTCTTTCTTTAACCGACTTCCCAAAAAGGAGGTTCTCAATTCGACGGGATATTTTTTTTTATGTATGTTCACCGATTAATCGGAGACGCCTGGACCGATTTGCAATTTTTTTTTTGTTTGATAGGGTTTACCTCCCAGGTAGTCCCATAGTCACCAGATCAGGATCTGATGATGGAAACCCTGAGAAATCGAGGGCAACTTTCGAAAATTGTAGGCATACGTAGGGTAAAAACTTGAAACTAAGGCGTATGTCTGATAACACTGAATGGTGAAGGTTTGGAGCTGACCTGATGATGAAGACCAGAGAAGGTCGGGGGAACTTGAACAATGAATGTGTAAACTACCTCTTGTTTGGGCTTATTTTCTTCGTGTTGACGAGACCTTTGCAACAGTAAGGTTTGAAGGTGACCTGATGATGGAGACCAGCAAAGGTCTAGGGAACTCGACAATTGAATATGTAAACTACCTCGTGTTTGGGTTTATATTGTTCGTATTGATGAGAACTTTCCACTGCGGATATGACATGCGGATAGTGACAACTATGCTTGTCACTGTAAAGCTAAAAATAAAAAACTATTCTTAGGTGCATTGGCCTCGAAGTCGGTGGCGAAATAAACTTAGTTACATCCATTAGACACTGACTTCTAGGGTGTTTTTGGGAGTCGGTTTTATTTTTTTGTAAAAAGTTTTTTTAGAAAACAAGGTGAAGATGCCGAGCAAAAAATGAAAGGTCGAAAGCGCAAACACGCCATATGACATTATCCGAGGTCCTTACCACTATACATTCACAGTTCATAAACCCAAACACTACCAACCGCACAATTACAAACAACACAACCCCCAAAAAGTTACACTTACATAAACAAATTAACAAAACGGCATTAAAATAATTAAACGATGCAGTTTCCGACCGCACCGATATTAATTAACTGAGTGGTAGAATCCAGTTGCACTCATACCGCGTAAAGTCCGACCTTCGGGAGTAGACCCCGGCTATTTAATGAGCTCACTTGAATATACGCCTTTTGTAATATCCGGGATAATACCTAGGCCGTTACGGAGGCGTTTATTAGAAAACGAAGTTATTAACAGTTTAGTATTTCAGTAACTTTCTCTTGGAAATTATTTTGCTCTTCTTGTTAGATATTCGTCGTTATTTAGTGGATGTTCGAAAGTAACAATTAATTTAATAGATTAACTTGGAAAACTTATTCGAGTTATCCTACTATCCCTTCTTATCACGAAATCGCATCTACATGTATTTAATAAACATAAAACAACTCACACAAATACATACACTACACGCACAAACAAAACCACTGAAAGAACTTAACTATTTACATTCTACACTACACCACTTATACTGCACCCTATTACTCATTTACACATTATCAACTGCAACTCGTATATGCTATTCTTGCAATATAAGCAAACTAGCAAGACCTACAACTGTACAACTACCCTTAATCGCCAATGGCTAACATTGTTGAAATTATTGACGACATCGACAACACAGATTTCACCTCATCTCTGATACTTGAATCAATAGATGAATGTAAGGTACATCTTGGAGATCTAAGTAAACAGTACACTGTAGTAATACAGAACATACGTAGCATAAAAAAGAATTTCGATGAGTTCTCTGTTCTCTTAAATCGACTGCTTTTTCCTCCTGACATAATAATCCTAACTGAATGCTGGCTCGACAACTCACCGCTATGTTATGAAATCGTTAACTATAACTATCACTCTTCTAAATCGTACCTAAATCAAAACGACGGCATCATAGTCTATACTAAATCTTCTCTCCAGGTTTCCATAGTAGAACCTAGTTTTAAGGACTCGAACTGTCTGCTCATTACTGTGGGCAGTGAATTGTCTCTTATTGCTTTATACAGGTCTCCATCGCATCACAATCTAGATAATCTCTGCACTTCCCTGTCGACCATTTTGTCCTCTTGTAAGGCTGACACATGTGCTATTGTTGGCGACATTAACATAGATATTACAACTGGTCACACTGACAGACGAGCTCCGGATTATTTAGATATAACTAGCCATTATGGCTATTTTCCAGGACATACATTACCCACACGTGGTGACAACTGTCTAGATCACGTTATGCTTAATACTAGGAAATCTGCTACAGTAATAGTTTGTAAAACTGGCATAACGGATCATGAAACAATTGTCTGCGGCATTCACAGACATCAATCAAAGACCTGTTCTGAGCAATCACGCACTCGCATTGATTACCCAAATCTAATCAAAGACATTGAGATGGAATCCTGGGTTTGGCTTTATGAATGCACAAATGTTATAAATGCATACGAACAATTTGTAGAAGTGCTTTCTCATAAAGTAAATATACACACCAACAGATACACTTCGCGTAACTCAGATGCCATTCTAAAGCCCTGGGTAACTAAAAGTTTATTGAAATGTATAAGGCGTCGCGACCATATGCATGTCCATGCAAGAAAACAGGAGAATCGTAATAATCTTTTAATACAACAAGGATATAAACAATATCGCAATTATTGCAACAATTTACTAACTAATTTGAAAGTAGCCTATGACCGGGAACTATTGAAAAAATCCAACGGTAATTCTAAAAAACTATGGCATGCGATTAAAAAAATATGTAACATTAAATGTAAGAAATCTGATAGTAAATCGGACCTTATAACAAATAGTGAAAACTCAAACGAGATATTAAATAAAGTAAACAATTATTTCTCTACGGTTGGGGAAAAACTGGCAATGCAAACACTTGACAAGCTCGGTCTAACTGAAACTGAACGTTCGGCCATTCAGAGAATGCGTTCCTGACACGTCGCGATTGAACTGACGACGTAACTTTGCAATGGCGTTGCAGTTACGATAAAAATATTTTTGCTGGTTGTTTACCGTTTTAACAATTGAGGAGCATTAAAACAACATTATTATATCAATAATCAATGAATGTAGTTACGTCGTCAGTTCAATCGCGACGTGTCAGGAACGCATTCTCTGAATGGCCGAACTATAGCCTTAAACAACGAGCAATATAGTATCGTACACAATAGCCCTGACTCATTCTTTTTTGCTCCAACTGACGAGAAAGAAATTAATAATATAATTACACACCTCAAAACTGACTCAGCGCCCGGTTATGATGGTCTAAATAATAAAATCATAAAACTATGTTCACATGCACTGGTCGCACCAATTACCTACCTGTGTAACCTAAGTTTGTCCAGTGGCACTGTACCTGAATGCCTGAAGATTGCTAATATCTGCCCTATACATAAAGCTGGGGATGCTAAAGATCCAACCAATTATCGCCCAATATCGCTATTGACAGGACTCTCCAAAATTCTTGAAAAAATTGTTAATAAAAGACTCTTAACTTACCTTGAAAAAAATAACTTGCTGTCGGACAATCCGTATGGCTTTCGTTGTGGCAGGTCCACGGAAGATGCAGTTACAAATCTAGTAGATTATATTACGCATAATCTAGACCAGGGCCGCGCATGTACTGGGGTCTTCCTGGACCTTGCAAAAGCGTTCGATACAATATCGAGGAAAATTTTATTAAGGAAACTTTCGTACATGGGAATCCGTGGCACTGCTCTGGAATGGTTCAGTTCTTACCTCAGTGATAGAACGCAAAGAGTGGTCTTGGATGGCCAGTACAGCAATCGGACTATCGTAAATTTTGGCGTGCCCCAAGGAAGTGTGTTGGGGCCCACTTTGTTCATTATCTACATAAACGGGCTATGTTCAACTACACTCCCCCAGGCTAAAATATTCACATATGCCGATGACACCGCCATAGTCTTCAGTGGTAAAACTTGGGAGGAAGTACAAACCTGCGCAGAAACTGGGCTTCAGGTGGTGGCAAACTGGCTCCAACACAATTTACTAGCACTAAATGTAAAAAAAACTAAGGTAATTAACTTTGCTGTGTCGATACGCTCTGCCCCAAGAGTAAACATTCACTTCCGGCTACATTCTTCCAATAGTAAAAACAGCTGTTGCACCTGTCCACATCTAGAGCAGACAGATTGCCTCAAATACCTCGGAGTTCATCTGGACAACAGACTGAACTGGCTGATGCATTTGAATTACCTGAGCAGTAGAATAAGGAAGCTGTTATTCATCTTTAAGTGACTTGGCAAGACTGCTGATCAGTCAACTGTTAAAATGGTGTACTTCTCCCTGTGTCAGTCTGTGGTCCAATATTGTATTCCATGCTGGGGCATATCTGGGAAAACTCACCTTATGAATGTGGAAAGGGCGCAACGTGCTTTGTTAAAAGTGGCGTACAGGCGACCATTTCGGTACCCCACTGATCAACTTTACTCTGATATATCCGTGCTAAGAGTAAGACAGCTATACATACTTAGTATTACTTTACGGTTCCATAAAACCTCGCTGAACCACTGTGCTCAGAGTCACTCTCATCGTAAAGTAAGATGGGACCGAATTAGATGTTTTAAATCTTTCGGTAGAAAATCTTTTGGTTTTATGGGACCATACATATATGGGAAAATAAACAACCAACACAAAATCCTTAAAACAACCAAAAACAAATGCAAAAAATTAGTTTCTCTCTGGCTCCTTACGCTGAATTATAACCAAACTGAAAAATTTGTTAAAGTCCTTGAGTAGGTGATGCATCACCTGCTCAGGGATTTTAATAGATTCTATACTACACGCATACAAACACACACACCCAGACACTCACTCAACAGTACACACACTACACCAATCATTCACCCCACACACACACACACACACACTCCAATTATGTAGATTGTTCTAGTTTAGGTTTTAAGTTCTAGTATTAAGTTTTTGTGAACGGATCGCGGAGCCTAGGTCCTACAACACAGGGAATCCTAGTGTAGGATCTAGAGCGTAACCTACATTGTATGAATTACTTGCAATAAACGATTTTTCATTTTCATTTTCATTTAGTTAGAGTTTAGATGCTAAAAATAATCACTTAAGGCGAGGAATTGGTCAACAATAATTCCATAACCGGCACGCGCATCTAAGGCGCCAAAAGGGGTCGGAGCGTCTGAGCGGGGCGAGGATAACAATATGCGCGCTAGCTTATAACTAAAAGTCGTAAGCGACAAAATGGTTTTGTAATTTTATTATTTAGAAATGATAATTTGATAAAAATTCCTTCTACAATTTTAAAGAGTATGTATATACTCAACTACTAAAAAAGTTAAGAGGCTTAAATCGGTCCCGTATGCCCATAATATGTGAATCTCTTTTTAAAAAGAGGTATGTTTGATATATTTTTCTCTGTTATAAAAGTTACCTAATCATGTTTCTACGTCTAACAAAATAAGGTTTATATCATGAACTTTCAGGTAACCAAGTTGTATTTTGATCCGTTTTGTATTTACTGAGAAAAATTGAAATCCTTGGCGCCAAAAATTCCAATTCGTCCTCTTAAACAATACAAAGGTTTACCAAATATAATCACTTTGTCTTTCTTAAGAATAAAATGATAAATTTATAGACGTCGGATACCGAAACCAATCATGTGTATTAAAATAACTCCTAAGAAAAAAAAAACTGAATACCCGCAGTGAGGCTCATACTTAAAATGTTCTTCTTTATACTAGTGAGTTCTCAACTCACTCTTGGCCTTTCCTAGTTTCTAAAAGGCTACTTCATAAGGCCCAGTTATATGCTTGATAATCTCTAGACCAATGGCATAGGTAATAAACATTTATTAGTAATAATATAGAAGTAATCTTCATAGGTTTTATGTAAATAGGTTTTAGTATTTTCTGCCAGTATTGGAAGGCTAAGGCCGGAGTTTTTTGAGCTTTTGTGTTTTATAGGTAGCCGTTTGTTAGTGTTCGACATAATTACTTTTAGAATTCACAATGTTTTTATTTTGTCACTTGTACTCGATTTGAAAGGTTGGTTAAAAAATAAGGATTAAGTCTCTGTATTTTTTGTATGATATCTAATACCTTTAAACAAATAAAAATATACATAGAAATACCTTGTTTTATAAAAAGTCAAAAACCATGTTAGAGAAAATAAAGTAAACACCGTTTTTGAATCAATTAAAAATACTAAAAATAAAATGGCACCATTTTTTAAGAGCTGTCAAACTAAAAACTTTTTTGTTACCAGCCAGTCGCAACGCCACTGATAACAAGATTATTTCTTTCATAAAATAAAACCTTCTTGAATAAAAGAAGGAGGTAGCATTTTTGAATTGTCACCCCCTAGGGTTGGGAAAGCTGAATTTTCGTTTTCCGTCACGTCCTTTTTTGGGGTCGTTTACGAACCAAAGTTAGTGTACGTGTTCACGAAATCCCTAGGTTAGGGTTTCTAATACATCTGTTGTCAGCCTTATAAATTATGTATTATTGATGAACCTGACTCTAATTTTGATTTGGAGTTCACTTGAGCGGCAAATCGAATTTCGGATAGAAATCAAAAAGGGTTTATCCTGTACTTCCAAAATATTAGAAAAAGGTCAAAGGTTAAGTCTAACATAATGTCACGAGCATTACAATGACAAAGTACAAACGATCTATAACAAAGAAATTCTACTTTTGAATTGGATATGTTTTAGCAACGATGGACAGATTTTGCGAAAGTACCTACCTGTATGATGACAACTAAGAAGAAAATAAAATAAAACGTACTCGGGCTATAATAAATAATAAAAATAAAGACTTTTTATTGCAGACCCACGAGTCTGCATGAATATAAAAATGAAAAAAAAATGAGATAAGAACAAGAGGATGACGTGTAATACCCAAATAGTCTTAAAAATATAAAAAAAACAAGAATAATACATTAACTAACTAAAATAATTTGTCATGTTAACATCCACATTAATATACCACTTCTATTAACAATTGGAAGTCCTAAAACGACAGACCCCTAATTAGGAATACAGTACTGCTACCAAATACCAGTATATCACCGTTGTATAAACTTAAGTTAAACGTCAGTGCTTAAGTCTTGATTTATAGAACGTCTGGAATAATCACCAATTTAAACGGCCTGTTTGATAATTGAATTACTACTTGAATTCGCTCAAGTGATAAGGTCAAGTGTTTCCCAAATTATACAAGCTAAAAATAAATGGAGGCTATTTTAGAAATCTGAAGTCTTACAAAAATATTAAGTTCCGACGAATACTTTAGTGATGGATTTAAGGGAGGAAAGTGATGCTACCAGTTTTCCTGTTTACATCGACAGTTATTATGGTATTTTGTGTGCAAAAAAACAAAGAAGTAAATTAAGTCCAATTTTATTAATAGATATGCTTGGCATATAGGTACATACCTTGGTACCTACATATGTTAGCAAACCCCACTGCCGGGGCTGCAGGATTGTCCAAAAGAGTCACCATGCCCCTTGTACATAAAGGGCTTAAGAAGGAACATGGTAGGTTTTAGTCAGTGAGAGTCTGACACGCTGTACCCACAGCGGGAGGGTTATTTTATGATTTCCCATAAAATAGGTATCTATGTTATTTAACACAGTTACAATAGAACAATTAACCAAATCAGACTTATTTATGCTATTGATTACAAATTAAGTAGTATGTAACTTTCCAATCACAACTATAAACCTAATCCAAATGATCTAGTAAAATAATCATCGGCTACCACATAAGCCTCATTGTACAATAATAAGTTTCCTGATCAATGAGCCTCATTAAACGGTTCATTAATATGTTGGCGCAGTTCCATCCGGCCACCGTTGCAAATTGTTTATGTGATACATTGCACTTTCAAAACAAATTGTTGAACGAACCCTTGCTTGTATGACATTTCTAATTAGATTTTTGATACCAAAATATTTTGGAATTCGAAATTAAATCATTAGTACTGCAAAATAGCTGTGTTTATTGTTTAGTTGTCACTATTTTCCCGTCTCAAGTCGGCACTATTATGAACTAGCCGATTTCCCAAGGTTTCACCCGTGTCCTATAGGAACTGCCTGTATCGAGATAAAATATAGCCTTACTCGGGAAGAGTGTAGTCTTACAGCAGTGACAGAATTTTTCATATCGTTTAAGTTGTTTCGAAGCTTTAGGGTACAAACAAACAAAGAAATAAAAAAATGTTTCCTCTTCATTTACATACTATGTAGTATAGATAACTTCACCGGTCAATATAGCAAAACGAAAACAAAAATCTTATCAATTGTTCAGCAAGAATCGAATTCGACGTTATCTCCGCTTCCCCTTTTAATAGATTCCTTGGCATTCCGCCAGCGCTGCCTATCTTGAAGCTGGTTCGCCAGGACATGTGGCTTAGATTAAGCATACTTTACGCGTTGGTATACTGCTCGTAGCGTGGGCTAATCAAGATTTTAAAGACTACACGAATGACTTGAGAAAAGTGGTTGTGTGGACTGTTTTCCTTTATAGAAAGCGAGTTTTATCAGGCCCATTTATTGATTAATAAGATAAGACTATGTTAATAAATATATTTTCAAATATGTGTGACCATTTAAGTATCTATATTTTGGATAACTTGAGTTGTCTAAGTTTTTATTGCAACTACTTGTTACATTATAAAGTACAACTATCCCAAGTATTTAGTATTTTTTTTTTCTATTTTCTTAGAAATCCTACTTCTGTTTAAACTTCAGCGGCAGACTAATTACTATGCTTGTCAACTTTATCTCACTTACTAACTAAAGCTAAGCTCTCCAAGTGTATTCATAAAACTCTCATATTCCGCGCCACAGTTTAGCATTAATATAAAATCATAGTGGGGCGTAATTGAAATGCTAAGTAGCTGCAATCTAATTACAACTGTATTACCTTAAGCGTAGAGTTGAGAGTTTAATTAAACCAGGCGAGTATCGCACACGTCACATGGTTCAATTGCAGGACTTTTGTGACTCGTGTTGTTGAGGACCGACATAATTGGCTAAGAAGATAATTAAACAGGGGGTTGGATTTCTACAATGATTTAACTGTTTTGAAGATGCAATTAATTCCAGGAAGTGCCAATTTGACGTTTTGTTTGAAGTCAACTTTGAGCTTTTAACGTTGTAGAGAAGTTCCATACTTTAAACATAAACACATTTTTCTCTCACACAATCTTTCAACAGACATATTCTAAAGCAGAGTTAATATAATTATATAATTACCGAGACTATTGATGTTAATTTTTCTATATGCGGTAGTATGCTTATCTTTACTTAGGTATCAGTTATGCAAAGCAATAGATGGATTTGCAATTTTATATCAGCAGAAAAAATACAGGACAGACGGAATTTTGATCCCAAGTTCTCCAACATTCTTGATAAAATCTTGTAATACAAAACCCTAGAATGTAAGAATATCTTTATTGTTATGTTTTGCCTCCAAAGGTCAGTCTGTTTGTTTGGATTAAACCTCGAGGGACGATTTAGGACAACAGAAAAAAATAAAATGTATCAGATTTCAGGTAAACGAAAATAACTACAGACTGCTTTTGACTTTGATTCATCGTATTTATATCTTTTCTACTAGAACGATAGGCATGTTCGTCATTATAAAAAAGTTTAAAAGAAAAAACTATTATTTTTTACTACGAACTTATTGTAATGAACTATGTCCTAAGAATTCTGAAATACAGAAGATCCTCGATTTATGACAACTCAGACAACTACGCTGACTTCGAAGATAAAAATTCTTCGGAACTTGAATAAGATATAATAAAAATATCACTTTCATGGCATTTCATCTACTACATCTGACATAAATTACGCCCTTGTATATAGTCAATCCTAGAAATTAAGAGGACGAATTGGAATTTTTGGCGCCAAGGATCTCAATTTTTCTCAGTAAATACAAAACGAACCAAAATACAACTCGGTTACCTGAAAGTTCATGATAAAAACCTTATTTTGTTAGACGTAGAAACATGATTAGGTAACTTTTATAACAGAGAAAAATATATCAAACATACCTCTTTTTAAAAGAGATTCACATATTATGGGCAAACGGGACCGATTTAAGCCTCTTAACTTTTTTAGTAGTTGAGTATATACATACTCTTTAAAATTATACAAGGAATTTTTATCAAATTATCATTTCTAAATAATAAAATTACAAAACCATTTTGTCGCTTACGACTTTTAGTTATAAGCTAACGCGCGTATTGTTATCCTCGCCCCGCTCAGACGCTCCGACCCCTTTTGGCGCCTTAGATGCGCGTGCCGGTTATGGAATTATTGTTGACCAATTCGTCGCCTTAATATCAAATAAATAAACTTCTTCTTTATTCAGATAACTGAGATCCATACATTAGGTACACAAACAATACAATTAATATATAATAGTAAGCAGGGACTTAGTCCTCTGCACTAATTTCCACGTAAGCGGACAGTCGTGTCTACTGGCTATAGCACTCAAGATGCTGTGGCGACTTCCACGCAACCGAAGGATGCGGTCTTTTTACGCCATATTGCTGCAAAGCCATCTGTGTGTGCATCAGCAAACATGGCTGATGCGCTACAGAAACGTGGAAGCCGCAACAGCGCCCTGAATGCGTTATTAAATTGGACCCGCAGAGCATTGTATGTTCTCTGAGTATAGTTAGCCCACAGAGCTCCCGTGTACAGTGAGGTACAGTACGCTTTGAATAATGTAATTTTAACTACGTCTGTACAACGGGAGAATCTGCGCGCCAACATATTCGCCCGAACTGACAATGCTCTGCGTTCCCTCTCCATATCGACGTCATCTTTTAAATCGTCGGTGACCCAATGTCCAAGGTATTTAAATTGGCACACTCTTGTTAAGGCTTCACCATTAAGGTAAAGTGGTTGTACTGGTGGACTTTTGGGACCCGATTTAAAAGCCATGTACACTGTCTTTTTTACATTATATGTAAGACCATGTGAAGTGACAAAAGACTCACAAACTGCGAGCAACTTCCGGAGAGCTCCGATTGAGGGGGCCAGCAGCACCATGTCGTCCGCGTAGCTGAAGTTGTTACAACAAACACCATCAATGTGGCAGCCGACATGCATGCCGCTGAGCTCCTCAACCAGGGCGTTTACGTACAGGTTGAAGAGTAAGGGTGAGCTCAAACCCCCCTGCCGCACCCCACACTCCAACCTGCTCGGATCCGAAAGTTCACCCGCCCACTTCACACGATTCTCCTGGTGGAGATACCAGTACCTAATGACTGATGCCAACTCTGGCGGCACTCCCGTCCCGGCAAGCTTCTCCCACAACACGTCATACGCGACTAGATCGAATGCCTTACTCAGATCCAGGAAACAGGCATAGACGGGTGTTCGTCTATCCGTATAATACTTGACAGTGTGCTTCAAACTAAATACAGCTGCCTCAGTGGACAACCCAGGTCGGAATCCGAACTGAGCGTCGTGCAACTGAATGTATTTGGTGAAATGAGAGTTGAGTACACTGTCAAGTACCTTGGCAACGATGGTCGCCAAGGAAATTGGTCTATAATTCGTCTTGTCTGCCATGTCTCCTGTCCTGTTCTTAGCTATTGGTACCACCAGCGTCTGCATCAGTCCATGAGGAAGGTATCCGTGACTTATGCATAGATTATAAAACATGGCAAGCACTCGAGGCAGATGGATGCCAGCGTATCTCAGATGTTCAACACTGAGCCCGTCATGACCGGGGGATTTACCTCCTGTCATCCTTCTTATGGCAATTTGAACATCTTTTGCAAGTATGATGGTAGAAATGTCAGAATGACAGGCATCAATCTCCCGGCATGGCGGCCCCAGCGGAGACTTAATGGAATAATAGGTTTTGAACATGTTGGCTATTTCCTTGGGACTAGAAACTCCATCAATACTTACAGGAATACTAGGCTTAGTGTTGCTATTCTTGGTACATTTCCAAAAGTTTTTAAAATCTGACTTAGAATGGTGTTTGGCTAAGATATCCATCTTAATTTGTTCCTGGTGATTCTGACACCACTTTAATTTACCTTTAAATTCTTTACGTGCCTGTGTCATGTCAGTAAATGTTTCCGAGTTAGTTGGTTTACCACTGGATGACCAAGTGTTGAACTTTAGCCTAGCATTCTTGTAAGCCTCGCTTACATGCTTATTCCATCCTGCCAGCAGCTTTTTACGTCTACCCTTATTCACTACATAAGAGGAACGGGCAGCCCTACATAAAATATCTAATATATTATTATACATTTTATCAATAAGTTGCTTATGACTATATAAATTACAATGCTTACCACTACAATACTGAAACTCTATCGGAAAATCAATACACTTTAACTTAGAATTACATACATTTTGGTACATATTAATTTGAGATCTATTTCTATTACCCCACTGCATTTTAAGATCACACTTCAACATTATAACAATACTAGGTTTTGCCAGCGGTTTCAACCTTTCCTTTGGGAACTATAACCCACACAGTAAAAAACAGTAGTACTTATCTTTTTCGATAAATGGGCTATGTAATATTGTAAGATTTATCAAATCGGTCCAATATTTGACGAGATTAGCGCATTCAAGTAAAGAAACTCTTCAGCATTATAATATTACTATAGATAGTAAAGATAGATGTACATACCATCTTAATCAGTCTTCAGAATGTGTTCAATATGCTTGAAGTCTAACTAACAATGCTTCAAACGTACTTACTTAGTGCTACAATAGTGCTTCAATTTGTACGTGATAGCCTTGTCTAAATATAGACCGATATCGGGCTCATCTTCTTGCAATAACCTAGTATTGCTCGTTTGGAGGAACACTGATTAATTTTCGTGTTGCTGTAAGATTTATTGATTTTTGTGTTGGTGTTTGACGTTGTACATATAAATAGATATGGATGCTGTTAATGACCTAAAATAAATCGATTTACGCTTTTAGTCACAGAGTTTTAAGCAATTTTATTTCCTCAAAAGTGTGTAGTATAAGAAGGTTTACAATATAATACCATTGTATTATATATTATATTAGTGTAGTGTATTATATTATACTGTCCTCATCTAACAAAATAAAAGATTCAATATTAAAATCTTTAATATCTTATAATCAAGTTACTTAGATCAAAATAAATATTTTCTACCCAGAAAACTTCATAGGAGAAACCGTAGCAAGATCCCCGATATTCTATTTATAGTGAGACTGAACTAGGAATCAGTTTAGAATATTACCAACAAAATGTAACTTGATTGGGTTTCTAGGTCAGTCAATATCCTAGTTCAATAACCTATCACAAGTCCGCCATTGCCATCTATAAATAGATCGGAATATCATTCTGTCGCTTTTCCATATGGGCTTTTTGAACGTTTCGTCACTGGTGTGGTTCAGAAGTGACTAACAAAGTTTGCAGTATTCGACAAACAGGACAAATTATTATTTGTCTCCAGTTGTTTCAGGTAAAAAGTATGTATACTTAAAAAAAACAACTTAAATATACATCTAATTAGACTGTAAGTAATTTATTGCTCTGAAACTTTCAATTCTGAACTGCAAAGGCTTTTGTTCGTACCTACTCTTAGTTTCTATATCATTTATATTATATTTTATTTACTTCTACACATTTCAATAATGTTCGTACTAACTATAACTAATGAATCAAAAAATAATAATAGACTGGTAAATTAAAAAAATACTAACTCGTACTTCCTATCAGCAGCTAGGTCAAAAGCCTAAAACTTTTTTTAAGTCTCTGCAGCTTAAGTATGTAAAAAAATGTGACCTATTTATTTCAAAGAGCGATTAAGTATAATGTACATACCACTGTTTCTAAAACATTACGTTTGTGGTTTTAAACGCTAAATAGCGAACGTGTTTCTAATTAAAAGATCGCATACATCTAAATATAAATTCGTTTTGGATTTGAATAGGTTTGCTGGAACTGAACGTAGATTTAATTATGAATACGTGTAGTACACAGAAAAACGGGTTACAACAACTGTTAGAATATTTAAATAAATTAATTAAACTGTTGTTGTTTGTTCATTACTATAATTATGTGTAAGTATTCAAAAACACATAACACAGATTGTAGGAGCCCTAACGGAACTTTATAAATAAAACTTGTAGACATATGACATAAGTTTTAATGCCGTTAAAATGACAATGGTTATTTTCAAGTAAGTAGAGAATTAAACAAAAATACCACGTAATAGTAAATTTCTGTGTCTTTATTGCACTGCAAGATGTGCGTTGCAATCCTTGCAGGTATGCAGAGACAAATCCATCACAAAAATGCGTTCAGTACCTAGTTTTCAATGTTATCGCGAAAAACCAGAAAGGCGAGGTCTTTGTTTTATTGCTTAGTGAAGATCCCTATTATATATAAGGGATAACCATTTTCCCATACTATCAATTTGTTTAAATCAATGCTTGAAAAATTATAGCTTTTGTAATGCGACAATTTCATGAGATACGTTGACAAAAATCCGGGACATTTTAGTCATCCAACCGTCGCTGTTTCAAAGCGATTAAACGATATAAAAATGCTTAAAATTCCGTACAACGGTTTTGGCGCTAATAAATCAGAATATAGCCGAATGAATGCATCCCACAACTGGCTCGTATTAAACAATTATTCAAATTACTATACAAAATGTGAATGATATGCAAATTGCTAAGTGTACCGTTCGCGTTTCCCAATTGTTACGGTAATAATCAATTTGTAAATTATTTTCAAATGTTGATTGTAATTGTTGGTATTACATAGGTGTGTTCAAAATTGTAATCAAATAATAGAAAATCAATGCAGTACTGGTGCTTAGTCGGTATACGACAGCGAGTCGTGTTTTGTTGGTAGAATTTTCTTGATATGCCTTTTTTAATTAATTTTTGTTATAAACGAAATTTTGCCAGAATGTAGGCTAACTTGACGTGCTCTAATGGTACGATGTCGCTACGGTTACGAAATTCGTAGCTTACAAAAACAGGGGTCTACAAAAAACTACCTGTAAATACCGTTTTTGATTTCAATGTATTTCAACAAAAAAGGTATTTCAAATTCTCGCATACATACGCACTATGAAATACACCACCAATTAGGTATAAAAATTGGTTTCGTCGAATTTCATACGAGTTAAAAACAAATCCTTTATTTCTATTTATATGGCCTACATTTTGGCTTTACAATTCTAGGAACAGGAAACAAGCAAAATTTCGTCTGAAATTGAATTGGCACGATACACGCTCTCTCATGTAGTTTTTATTAAGAATTTAATTAAAATGGGTGCACAGATCTAGGAAACATTCCTGGAGAAACGCTGGAGTTTCTCATTATCATATTCATGAGAAAAGTCTGTTTATTTGTATGTCGGAGACTATGTAATAGGCGCATAGTATTCCGAAGTATACCGTTCTCTACTGTCCGTGGTTACGGCAATTGTTATTATTTAGGGAGATTTTTATGACTGGTTTGAGCTGCTAATAAAATATTGTTTATATTGATCATATTAAAGTTGTTGTTACAAAGAAAAATAATGTATAATTGGTGCCTGTACTTTTTTTTCAGAATAACCATGACACTTGCTTGGCACATTGCGTAGTAATATTTGAATATGACATTATTTATTTTTGACGAACATATTTTTCACGTTAGCCATTAAGTAATCACGCTATCATTTATCTTATTTTTTCTTTTAACATTTTGACTCCCATCAACATGACAAGCAGGAATCCAACACAAAGGCACAAGGTTAATGATCTCTTTAACTACAGCCATTCTCAAACAAAACCCGAATAATTGCGCCTGTATCGAAACCTTTGTTCATTTCGTTCCACTAAGCTAAAATATTACTTGGAAAATGTTAATTAAAATAACTAAATTATAACACAGTTTATTTAGGACCGCGAATCATTTGGAATTTAATATAAAAGTATGCTGTCAAACCGAGTTGGAAATAGAATTTATTTCGAAGTAAATTTCGTTTGAAATCGCTCAATGGTTTCGTGTATTACTGGTAATATTGTATGTAATGTAAGAGCTACATCAAAGGATTCTCTAACGTACGTATTTTATGAAAAATCTCACTTCTTGGTACGTGGGGTGTGGCTTTCGTCATATTTTACTTAATATGCTAATTACCTTTCTAATAAGGAGAGACTTTTTCAATCATTACGTACTTTTAAAAAACTTGTACATACCTACATTTTATAATCTAATCTATCTATCTATCTATTAAAGCACACCTTCTACTTGCCGTTTGTACGATGATTCACCTTAAAAGGTATTCCTTGTTCGAACTGAGATCGTATGCAAATTTCATGAGCTCTTTCGTAGCTACATCAAGTTTTCAGGAACACTGAACATCTTCAGGTACATAATGGATGCCAATGAACTATGTATTTACGTCAATTTTTATTACAGCAGTGAAAAATTCCAACTTTATGTTAAATAGAGAGTTATTATTATTGTATCTTTGTGCCGTAAAGGCTTTGAAGTTATTTACTGAACTAATTTAAAAATATCTTTCACTTTTTCACACGCATCTTCGGGTAGCATAATAAAATGGCGTCTAATGGCGGTTGTCAGCCACGGCGGCTGTTCTCATATAAGGAGATCAGCCGGTTGTGCAAGACATAGCATATTCCACAAGCATTTGCGCAAACACAGGTTCAGTCTTAGGTTACATGCGCTGTATTTAATTCGGGAGCAGAAAGTTGTTTCCACGGATTGCGGGTGAAACCGAGGAAAACAGCTGGTAAACAAATATGTTTATGATTAGCATCTAGTTTTCTCGAAAGCTCTATACTTTTCTATTAATGCATTCCATTTTCCTAACTTTTTTATAAAGTAGAATAAACCACCTACATATTTATATAGGTAGCTAACAAAAACGAAAAAAAAAAACTTTCAGCAAAGTATGAATTTGAAAGGAAAATATGCTTACACTCAAAATAAAAAGTAAAGAAACCAAGCTTGAGGCTTTGAAACTCGTTCTTGAAGCGTGAAACGTAAAACAAACTTTGTATAAAGTAAAATAGCAAAAGGCCATGGAAGGAAATAATAGTAATATTATTAAAACATATTTACATTGAATTAAGAGGGAGAAAGTTTGGTTTAAATACCAGAAAGGGTTTTTTAAGTTAGCAAAATAAAGGTTTAATTATACATAGATAATTGTAGTATAGGCACACGAAACACATTATGCCAAAGTAACTTGGTCTGTCTGCCTCGCTTTCACGACTAAACTACTAGGGTATTATTTATTTAGGTAGTCATGTAAAAGAAAAATCCCATAAATATATACGCTATTGTTCAATTGTTACACTCGAAGCTCATTTATCCACAAATATTTACTTTCAAAAGAAAAATGAGAAACCACGAATGAAGAGCAGGAAGCGATTGTTAGAATTTCCGATATCACTTTTCGAGATTTGTCGAACATCCTCTCAAAGGGTGTCGAAATTGATAGCAGAAGGGTGCGCTTGCATTAAGAATCATCATTACCTATAACATTTTTCACTGTATATTTACTTATGAGTAATGTGAGAATGGCTTCTTTTATGTGTATTAATCAGAAATCTATAATTAATGAATCAAAAAATATTTGTTTACAAAATTACAAAATCGTCAGTATATTATTATGCACTTAGTAATCGAATAAGTAAAATTTTAACACAAGCTTTAAGAGTGTATGTTTTTCTTTTTGGATCTCAGATTGCTGTCTTCACAGACCTAGTAAAGTAAACCCTATTATTTAATAGGAAACAAAACAACAAGTTACCACTTTCATTTGACGTTGCACCTTTGACTAAATAATTCTACACAAACTTTAAACCCCTTACTTAATTTAAACAACAAAGTAACACGTTCTTTAACTCCTTACATATATTGGACCTTTATTCCATGCAGACTAAAACTCGGCAGTAAAGTCCCTTACTGCAATGTTTGACGCATTTCGTTCTAGGTTCAACGTATCTCGGGTCCAATATGAGGTATTTAATATCAGAGACAGAACGTGGGAACTGGTTTCCAGATATTCACACGTCCCTACATGCTTGCGGTGTAAACTAAGTTACATATGTATAGCCATACCTATGTAATAATAAAGATTCTAACGTCTATACTAATATTATAAAGAGGAAAACTTTGTTTGTTTGTTTGGTTGTAATGGATAAACTCAAAAACTACAGGACCGATTTTACATATTCTTTCACTATTAGAAAGCTACATTATCTGCGAGTAACATAGGCTATATTTTATCCCGGTGCGGGCAGTAGCTTCCACGGGACGCGGGTGAAACCGCGGGAAAACGGTATATTATAAACTCGTAAGTTTGTATGTAGGGGTGATTGGTCCTCTTGCACATGAAACTTGGTAGTAATGTAAACACTACTTTTGTCCATATGCAGAAAGTTGCGACATGGGCAAAACCTCGTCCTGAAGGTAGTGGATCATAAGCTAACATGGGATTTGGTATTGCGCAAAAAAAATATTGTGATTTAGTGAGCATAATTCTTTATTAGAACCGTAATGGGAAAGGTGAAAGGAACGTGTTTATATTGCTGTTTGTAAAACCATTTTTACATGTGGATCCTAAATGTGGGCCCATATTTTCTAATTATTTATTTGCGTACATACCCGTATACAGAAAACTTGGTCGGAGGTTTTTATTAGGTATTGTAATTTTAGATTCGTTCATGAATGGATGTTAGAACACTAAAGGCTAGGTTTCACGAGTAGTTATACGAAATTAACTACACAGGCTGAAGCTAGTCTACCATTACAAAAAACACATCTTCCTCAAAATACATCATACATGACGTGGTTATCCCAATCCATCACCCATATCCAGAAAATTCTTCCACAAAACGGCCTGCGTGGACCGATTCCCATCGCACGTTACTTAGTATCAATAACCCAAGTTTAATGAACGTCTCACAACTTTTGCTATCACAGTTTACGACTCGTTCTATACCAACACGTGTAGCGACGCCAGCTGCCCGGTATTGGTACTTAGATAATGTTATAGATACCCTTGATTTTATTGACTTACTTGTTGTTATTTGGGCGTAATGGAAATAAGTTGGAAATGTTGATTGGATAAGTTGCTGTGTTAGAAATTATGGTTTTATTATTGTTTTTGTAGCAGAAAAATCACCGATGTATTTTTGAAAATAAATACCTATTTAAGTGGCTTAGCAATGAACTATGTTTGCACACAACAATTTTGTCTATCCACAGATATATCTATCACTATAAAATAACTATTCTACTATTATCTAAAACAATTGACGATCAAAACAATATCGTTCCAAAATCAAACCCTCATTTAGAAAACAGCCAGTACTTTACTTTTTAAATAGAGTAAAAAGTTTTCATGCCGGCTTGACTGCAAGCCTAATGTAGGTATCTCAGACGTCTGCTTTATAAGACCTAGGTATAAGACCTAGGCAGTTTCCGGCGAGCTACGCGAATTGCTTTGTTTGCGAATGTCCTCGTTCTTTGTAGCTACTCCACTAGTCTTGTTTTGTCTTTTAGCATTCCGATTGTATGAAGGAAATTGGAAAATGCTTTGTCGATGCTTTTTTGTTTTGTTTTATACTTTTGAAAAGGTATCCGTGAGTAATTAAGATGATCACAAGTTCAGTAAACATGTAAAAAAATACATTTTAAGCTTGTATAAAGAACGATGATGATGATTTTAATGAAATTTATTATTATTATGATCTAAACAGTTTACAATTTTGTATCTTTAAATACAACATGTAACGTTATTAACGCACACCCTCAAACACCCCAATTAGAATATTATGTTATAATCATAAAACATACACTGAATTTTTAATTTAACATGTATATGCATTGTTATTTACTAAATATCGCGCCGCGCGCCGCTCTTCTCGACACAACATAACGAAACTACGGAAAAAGCCGACAATACACGAAGTCTTATTACTTTGAGTTACGGTCTATTTGAATTTGTTTTGCCTGTACAGGGTTAATATGACAATAATTTCCGTAGTTTTAATTATTTTTTGAAAAAAAAAATGACCTATATTACAAATGATAAAAATCGATTCAGTAAACGATTCTGAACTAACTAATTTCAGGATGTGCGTTAATTAAGTTACATGTTGTATAAGAGTCAGCGGCAAAGAAGCAATTTTTCTCGTCGCTAACACGTTCATATGTCCAAATAATCTTCAGTTTCTCTTCTAATGCAACCTGATCATAACGCTACATAGATAACAGAGCACAATGGAATTCTTTGCAGGTCACCGGCTGTCGCCTGCTCACAGCTTGTCTTTGTCTAGACGTTTCCTATCATGTTATGTGATAGGGAACAATGGGAAAGAAAGAGTATAATCCTTGATGTTCTTATAGTAAATGGTATTGTAGAATTTGTGAGTAATGTTTATTAGGTAAGATTTCAAGTTTCACTCGAAATATATATGTACAGAGAGTAGTTAGCTGTCATTAGTTTAAATATAATGGAATTTTTTACAGGTTGCCAGCTGTCGCGTGCTCACAGCTTGTGTTTGTCTAGTTTCCTATCATGTTATGTGATAGTGAGCAAAGGTGCAGTGTCGCGCATGATGGAGAAATAGTCTTAGGAGGAGTAATCCTTGATATGATTTTATGGTGAATGGTGATGTAAGATTTATGAGAAGTGTTGATAACTGGGTAAATTATGTTCACTAGCTACCGCATCCCACAGAAAATAACCCGGATTAAAAGTAACCTTTATTTATCCTCAATAAATGGGCTATGTAATACTTAAATTAAATCAAATCTCTTTATTTTCAGGCTGCATAGGCCCATTGATATTTACCTTAAAGACTTAACATACATAATATATTATACACACATTGTTAGTATATAAAAAAAATCTGATTAATCGGTTGACAGGAAGAGGGTGAAATTTGAATTACTAAATTTGACCCAAGAATAGATAATAAATAAAACAAACGGCGTGAGCTAAATAAAACCGTTTAATAAAAACTTAAATCTATGTTAGTAACACTTCACTACGCACTATGTCACTCCGTGCGGTTCTGTGGCACTTGTCCACCACGGAACTGGAACACCACGCCCTGTGGCCAGAAGTTCTCGTCCAACACGAAACACGTCGGCACTCGCACCACGAACGCCTTGAAGTTGGCATTATGACGCGACTCCACCAGCTGCACTCTAATTAAAAAATCTAATAACTCTCTCATTTAAAAAGCCATTATGTTTTTAAAGCATAAATATCTGCATAAATGTACAGTAGTTAATAAGTGCCAAATAAATAAAAGTCAGTAGCTAACAAAGCTGCTAAAAGAACCTGTTTCTTTATGTTTGTTAAAAACAGATTAATTTTTAAATGCACTAAACTGAAACATTTATATTTATCCTTCAAAAGAAGATCTTTTAATAAAAGAAACTCAGTCCTTTCTAAATCTTAACTGTAATTACTAAGTTGAGTGAAGCTGCGCTAGAAAGGGGTTGGGGTACAATAGCGAACATCACAGGTCGTTGCCTTTGAACCGATCCTGAGTTATGTCCACATTGTCCACATAGACATCGTGTGTCACCGTCGAAGATTTCCACTATGGATGTACATTTAATTTGAGTAAGTCAATAGTAGTAAGTATTAATCGAGTTAATCTTAAAGTTAATACCTACATAAACATGGTATTTTTGAAGAACCTGATTATTCGTAAATTCGAAAGAAGTCCCGCGGAAAATTGTAGAACTATATTATATTTTTGTACGTATTTACGGAGCTATCTCATAGACACTAGTGGTGCTGCGTCTGACTTCTTTCGTGAAATGGACTGTACACAATTTTTTTTTTTGGTGCAACTCAGTAAAAAATAATAAATTCAATCTGTTCAATGCAACCAATATCGATATCGATATGTTCATACACATTATTTAAGTACTAGCAGCAAGATATTTTTCTGCTTCTGTCGACATTTTACACTCTCTGGTTCGCGGTTAGACGTTCCTAGGGATGGGAAACAAAATACAATCGCGCGTAGGTCGATACAGCAAATAAGGTGGAGTATGAAATGTCAGCGTGACCTTTTGCTAGTGTTGGGAGAATATCAATTATGTTTTATTGTTATTTCATACAAGCGTAGCGTTGACGTGAATTCAGTAAAATGTAACGCCGGTTTGCTTTTAAGCTTGTTTATGTATAAAATATTCTTTTTTTTACCCATTAGGTAACTTAATAAAACTAAATAAATTCTATTTTTGGCAATTGTTTTGTTTGTTTCTTGTACCCTAAAGGCTCCAAAACTAATAAAATTTTCCGTTGGAGAGCTAAACTATCGCTGAGTAAAGTAGACTATAGGTACTTTATCTCGGTAGGAGAAGAAGTTTCCACGGGGCAAGGGTGTAACCGCTTGATTAGTATTTACTATAATATTATTATATCATTGTATTCTTTTTTTGCACTTGGAGAGGCCTATGTCAAGCAGTGGACTGCTATAGGCTGATGATGATGATGATGATGATGATGTATTCTTTTTTTCAATTTCATAAATACCTAATAATATAACCCAAATTGAGTCAAGTATGTGGCAATAATTAATCAAAGTAAGCACTCGATTTATTTATTGGTTGTAATCTGAGCAGTATGCCTGTGATCATTAATATTCCGTTTGTGAATCTAAGCGTTGCCATTACACCGAATCAATCGCGACGCAATTTACGCCCTTAATATCTTATGATGTTGTCTATTCATACATTGTAATTGCTTGAAGGACAATCTGATAATTATATTATAAATACGAAAGAAACTGTGTGATTGTCGCATTTTCATACCAAAACTACTATTTCCTTTTTAAATGGTTAAGCAGATCGTTCAAGACCTTTTTTTTGGATAAAAAGTAGCCTGTATTCTTATATAGGTTTCTTTTTATCCGGATGCGGGAAATAATCCTCTCGGTACTTGGCTGTAACCACGAAAAACAGCCGGCTGTATATAACGGTCCTAGGTTAAAGTTAATGAACTATTAGAGCTGGGTAATTTTTCAGTCACCATCCACCACTCATCATGTGCTTTGTTTTTTTTTCATCCAGGAAAATCTTTGTTCGTCATCCCCATACACCGCAGTTTACATGGTGTGCAGATTCGTACGCGTATGATATCTCCACTTTTTTATTGCAGGTCTCTTTTCGTAATAGCTACTAACTAATCTAAAACAAACTCGAATTGTGACTCCACTTGAGAGAGTTTAAACATTCACTAAATTAATGAAACGCTTCACTATAACCTTGAATCTTTTAATTCTAAACTTTCACACAAACAAAACTACATAAAACCAAAACTATACAAATCTGCTTTTAAAACTGACTACACTACATCATTATGACTTAGATACTTAGTCGAAAGCACAAGTTTTTAATACACTTACGCAAACATATACGTATGACTGCGCAAATAAAGTAGATTACGTACATATACGTACAATACGTATATATACGTATTACTCGAGTAAAGTAAACTAATTTATTAGATATGTACGGTACTTTAATTAATGACGCGAGTTGCGTTGACAGACATATGAAATTACGTAAATTTACTACGTAAGGATACTTATGTTTTTACTGAATTTCGTATATTATATTGAGACATAAATTCGTACTGTTTATCGTTTGTTTGTTTTACGAGGAGCATTGGTTTCGCACTCTCGCGATCTTGGTCAGGTCTCAAATAGTCGTAGATTACAAGTTTCGAGACTATGGCCTTTGAAAGAAAACAAAGAAGAATGAAAATACATTGGATATGCTCTATTGACGTGTGAAAGCAAAATAGTTTGAAACCGTCCAATTTAATTAGCATGGAAAAGCAAAACCATTATCGATTTAATTTTTTAACTAAAAAGTATGAAATTAGTCCAGAATAAAACCTGTGTGCCTATGCATTTATCCTCATTGTATCAACCTTATTAGTATGACATACATAGATACATCAAAGAGGTATGTGGGAGTCTATGGTACTGACCTTTGCCCAGCTGTGGGCTGATGAAGACTAACATTTGCAACACCTACAGCCTTTTAGACCTAACTCCATAACATTTAGTAGGTATAGATAAACACGATAACTTGCTGCTTCATTTCATATTATCATCAAAAGAAAGTGAATAACAACCGTTTCAAAAAATAATTAGCAGTGTTGTACCTAAATAATGGAGAATAGCTTTTGCAGAAACTACAACTTCAAACATCATCTTGCAATAGGTATGGTCATGAAAAACAGCAGGAGCTAGATAGAATACGAGTTTCAAAGTGAAAAGAAGTTTCAAGGTGAACATTGAAAATAATTTTGGAGTTAGAATGCATCCCAGGTAAATATCATGCTCATGGGGACTCACGTATTTTTGAAATAAGCATTAAGTTAATTTCTCTGGGGATAAGAAAGTTAATCATTTTGGTGTCATCTCCTTTATGAATATTTTCGACTAAGGTTGTTGTTCTTTTAGTATCTACTTTGGTTCGGACTGGTTTTACTAAACATATCGGCACCTACGTAAAATGTTATCATAAACTAACGAGCTATACAAATCCAAGAATATGGAAAATCACTTAAGCAGGTACATATTTTCTACCGGTTTTTAAATTTTCACAGAGAACCAATTCATATAATACTTCGTTGAAAGAAATAGAAGAACTAAGTATATTTTACAACGTACAGTCATTTATTTGTTTATGTCCTGGTTCTGAATCCATTCTCCTGCCCTTATCCTAATTTAACTTGTAGTCGGCGCTGCATGTTTTTATCTTCCATTAATTTATATGCAGCCAATAAAAATAATTTAGAAGCGACATTATCCTGAATCTTCCTCATCAATAAAGGGGGAAGTAACGTATATAATGTGTACGTCTATTTACGCATAACCCAATTTTATCCTTCTCAGGCTGGCAGTGGATCGTGACATTCGGAACAATATGATAAATCCATCTATACATCATATTTCGTCTCCATTATGTCCGCACTATGCGCAAAAAGCATATACATATACGCAAGTATGTGTGTTTCTTCCTTCGGGTTGATAACAGGTAAATGTGGAACCTCTTTACTTGGTACTTTTATGTAAAACGTTGCTTCTGATAAAGTATTACAAGGATGGTTAAGATTCAAATAGATATGATATGAATGAAAATAAATAGACTTAAAATGAAAAATGTTATCTAAAATTTTAAATTGAATTAGATACATTAGAGCAAAAGTAAATTAAAACGAACAATTAATTTTAATTCCGCTGGGCGTAACAAATGACGACATTAAACTCGCGTACTTAGGTAATTGCGGACGATAAAAATTGTATGGTGCCTTACTTTGTATGTAGACAATGTATGAACGAACTGTGTAGGTACTAAAGGGTGTTTACAACTAAGGAGTAAAACCGATGCCAGAGATAAAAATCCAATCACAAAACTCACCAACTGTCGAAGCAATTGAAAAGACCCACAACGGTCCGTCAACTCCGTGGCAGGCTTATCTCACGCCGATAATCTCAAATCCATTGCAATTAGCACACTAACCATGACATAGAGTTATGAGGTACACAGTCAGGAGTATGAATAGTATGAACATTTTGGTTGTCACTGCACTGAGTTTGAATGGAACGTTCGGTCAAGTTGAGCGAGGCGGCGAGCGGCGCGGGGGCGCGCGGGCGTTCGGCACGGACGTCGGGAGCTCACTGAGAGGGATGCTGGCGGTTGCTACGATACGACACCCATTGCTACCCCCCTGCGGCCGCCGCCCTAGACGAGTGGCGCGCAACCTAGTTTTACGTATAACTGCTACTGTCTGCGTAATAGCTCTTCAGCAATTTCCTGATAAAATGCTTTTGATATGCTATTTGTATGTGATTGAAATGTTATTGGAATCGACCAAAATTGCTGTTTCGGTGAATATCGTGGAGACATTACGTGTGGGGCATGTATGTGAGTGAATGATAATGTAAATAAATGCATGGAGTCAGCCTGTTTGGTGATGCGGACGTAACGAATTTCTTGCTCGTTCTTTGTAACCGCGACATGGAATAAGATGCTATATTTTTTTCTAATACACCGCTAAAACCTTTAACCTATTTTACAAAGCCATAATATGTGCACACAAAACTGTTCTGTTGACTCATAACATCACAAGTAAACAAGTGAACATCGTCCATCGCATCTGAATCTGAGCTACACTCCGCTGTCGAGATTGCGTCAGGCAAATCGGATTGTGCTCGGACGTAAATAAATTGAGAAAAAAGGACACACCTTCAATATTGCGCTGATAACATAGCTAGGTTTATAGCAAATTCTACCAAACTGTACCTGATAAGAAAGGCATTGATTCTCGATTGTTTTTGTTTGAATTCGGAAGCGTTTAGGTAATACCTACATTTAACTTAGAGAAATGTATAAAACCTGCAATAAAAATAGCCTTGATAGTTTTACAGTTTTAAGTGAAAAGTTTTGTAATGCTTTTTACAGTAGTTTTCATTTTAAAAGCAACAGGGTTGTTGTTTAACAATGTAAATTTACGTTATAAAAACATAGTAACATGTTATTAATTTTACATAAGTATTCATATTACTGAATATAAGCTTACTTTACACATACATTACTATGTATATAGAATATTCCACAGTACTCTATATACAAAGGGTTTATCAGTGCCTTCTATTGAGTTAGCATGTATGTACAGAGCATTATTATGATCTTATGTAATCTCTTTGTGGTTCGCGTAGAATTTGGCTTCATGAAGATATAATTAATTGTAGTAATTAAGTTGTTGAGAATGTGTAGTGCTAGTAGCGAGATGACTTTCAATTATAATGTTAATATTATTTTGATATTAATTAGAGACAAAAGACAAGTTGTGTTTACAGACTATTTGTAAGGAATGCTGGCCAGAGTTTAGTACAAGAAGCCCTGAAATTGTTAATGAAATCAATTTAAAAAATTGCCTAACTATATCTGTAAGAAAATAATCTTTTACCTCACAGTGCATTCACCTATGGCACAAATACACTGACAATACAAACGTCAGTTTTCTTAAAACCACTGTTTATTACGAATTTTGACATTGAGTTTTCAAACTAAAAAATGGCTTTAAGAAAACGGTCGTTTATGCTGTCAGTAAACTTGAGTGCAAAAGGTTGATTAGTATTTAGCTGTTAGACGTTTTCCTTATCAAGGTTAGTTAGTTTTACCATAAAAAAAAGTTCGCTTATATTAATTTATCGAATCGATCTCCGTCGTGTAGGTGCCGACCAGGAGATCTGAGTGACAAGCCATCTTCATCCATCTTCGTCCGAACGACCTCAACGTGCTGGTTGTTACTCTTTATATTCCATAGGACAGGCACGATACGGTCGAGAAATTTCAAGGGTAGGGTGAAAATTTGAGTTCAAGTAATTCATGAAAGCAATGGTCACATTAAGTTACATATAAATGTTTTCCTTGAGAGTGCAACTTTCCAAATCTGGATGAAAAGTAGGTAGGAGTCTAGGGCCTCCATCGGGCTCTTAAGCACTCGTGTACAAAATTATATTCAATTTGAATAAAATTATGTACACTAGACGTTTTAGATTTGAGATTTTGAACTGCCTCGTTGGTCTAGCTGTCGCTAGTGCGGCTGCTAAGCACGAGGTCTCGGGTTCGATTCCCGAGTCGGGCCGAAATCGCTTTGTGGGTTTTAGAAGACTTTCACAAAGCAGCCCGGAGCCTGGAAGCTGGTGATTGATACACCCGTGCATCGGAGAGCACGTAAATGTCGGTCCTGCGCCTGATCTCTCTCCAGTCGTGTCGGATTACCGTCCCATCGGGCTATGAGAGTTAAGGAATAGTGAGTGCACCTGTGTCTGCACAAATGCTCGTGCACTATAATATGTCCTGCGTAGTTGGCTAATCTCCTTACATGAGAACAGCCGCCGTAGCCGATAATCGGCTAGGAAGACATCACTATCATCATCACTTTGAGACTTTTACATCGAGGTTTCCTAAAGAATTTTTTCATTTACCATCGATCATTGTTATCAAAGACGCACTTAAAAACATATTCTATGACAGATGTCCACCGAAAATATTGTCATAAAACTTCTTTATCTTAAAACGCAATAAACATCTTGCGACAACCAGCCAGCTATTGTTACATACCGGTTACGGACGCTGTAATAGCCACCGATCTCGTCCGTACTTATAACTTGTGTGGAATGGCATCCAGCCAACTTGTCCGTAATTGAAATACTAATCTGCTTACCGAACGCTATTGGAATTGCTTCTTGTGATTCCGCTGAAGTAGTGCTTTCTTGTTCAGTGTGAGACTTTCTTGAGTTCAGTTTAGTGTCTTCTTTGTTTGTGACTGTTAGTGCAAGTTCCGATATTGAAAAGTAACCGAATTATTCATATTTAACTCATGCAGTATGCTAACTGCGTGAATTAAGTCAGTTACAATAAAATTAAACTCCTTCAAACATAAGCTTTATTTTTAACTGACTTCGAAAAAAGGCTCCCCCGTTTTTAATTCGGATGTTTTCATAGTAAAAATCCAAATAATTTTGGCATACTTAAGCCTATAATTAGACTCGAATTGAGAACATTTGTTGACTAAGTTCTCAATGTTTTAGTTCGCTATAATATTTTAATTCAAAGTAAGTGCAGTAAACTTTCACGTTCATCTAGCAATAAAACAATAGAAATTCACTCAGGTCATGAACTTGCTCCTCTGTACAACCCGCTTCTCTTGCCAAACTAGCGCTATATACTAGAGGTATATAAGGCGGATCGAAGCGCCATGGGAATTTACAAGATGTTAAACTTGGACTTTGTAGTTTTGTTCGACTTATTTCGTGACAACTTCTACAGGCTGTAGTTTATTCACTTTTATATGGAATAGATTTGTATTCTATATTCGAAACGGCTTTAGGTCAAGATTTATATATATACTAATCGAAATCGGAAAACCCAATTCGACAGGTTTCCTTAAATGGTAAGTTAAGTAGTCAAAGGAAGCCTGCCATAATAAGTTATAGCAAAGATGAAGTTTTATTTTGGGATGTCATATGTGAAATACCATTTCGCCATAAGTTTACTATCAAATATGGTAAAAGTTCAGTCACCGCAAAAGTATTCATTCATTACTGAGTGGAGGCCAAATAAAAGCCTTTATAAGTACGTTTTAATAACCATAGCTTTCAGTTCAGGTGAACATCGATGTAATTTACATCACACACGATCTTCGTTGAAGCTTGTCGGAGTTTTAAAGTACTATTGGAAAAGTTCTCAGTTGAATAAAGTATTTGTGCTGTGGGGAAACAGGCTGGAGTGGTGAGTGGGAAATTCATTCAATGATATTAAAATTAATTTAATTTGATATAAATATGTATGTTGCTAAGTTAACTTATCAATTTGAAAGCATATAGGTCATTCAATATTACTACATCACGAACTCAAATATTTGTGACCCCGTCTACTGCAACGTTTTAGTCGGCCAATAGTTTGATCGGACCCAGAAATCAATCAAAGATGAGTGGTAATAATGCCCATATTACAACGATCAGGTATCCGGCCGATATCACACCGAGTAATAAGTTGGCTCGATTCACGATTACATTCAAAATCCCTGACAGTCAACCGTCGGATCAACTCCTACACAATGCAGACTTAATTGTCTTAATTTAAGTTTCTAGGGAAAGGATGTGTTCAAAAGTGTCCATGGATGCACATAGGCTCGAATCCAGTTTTCTATTCTGTTACTTCTAATCTTAGTATCTTTATACTATAACAAGCACCTGAACTTTATTTACTTAACTTCCAAACACAAACCAAATAAAAAAGATAAACGCAAGAATTTAATTAACGAAATCTTCTAACATCATACAGTAGAACACGCTGTTAGACCAGAATTACGCAAGATGGATAGAAGGTACCGTCGAGGTGACGTGTTTAAATGAGATTTTGATTGATCACCCATCGATTGGACCGCCTTACGTGAACTCTGTGTTTGGGCATGCAAAAATATGTATCGTTTGACCTAGATAATGTTGATATTGGTACTAGCAATTTTGGGGGAATTTTTATGTTAACGAATGCAGTTTTAATAATTTTATTCGAAATTCCCGTCTGAAGAGTTTGTTTGCTAGAACGCGCCATTCTCAGGAACTATTGAAAAACAACTTTTAGTGTTAGTTAGCCCGTTTTTATACTAGCTTCCGCCAGTGTCCCGTGTTAGTAGTCGTAGTTAACTACGACCTTCCTCGATAAACCCACGGGACACTGGCGGAAGCTAGTATAAAAATGCTTATTTTGTACTTATTTGGTTTTATATGAGACAATAAATATGCTCCAATTTTATTTTTAATTTTCTCATGAAAGTATAAAAATAAAAATAAACCAACACAACACACATATAAACTTTAATATTTACAATATTTGATACACAGCGCAATACCAATTCTCATAACAAGCCTTATTGCCAATAAAAATTTAATTACTGTTGCAAATAAAACAAAAAAACGCCTGAAAAAGTTCCACCAATAGTAGCACGCGTTGTAAACTTCAATTTCAATTGTAACAATAGAATGGATCGATTTCGGCACTAACTTTTTATTCCGACGCAGTCCAATTCAATGGTGGGCTGCGGGTTGTTCGAAAGAGATACCGCGGCCCTGGTACATAAAAGGCCTATGACGGAACACGACGATTTTAGTCAGTAAGAGTCTGACACTCCCTCACCGCTGCTAACCCACAGCGGGAGGGGTCATTTGATGATTTTACGTCGATAAAAAAAAAAAAAAAAAAAGTCCAATTCAATGGTTGTCAGTTCTGCGACAGATGTGTTCCATTGTTACTTTAGCCTGCCAATCCTGATAGATATTCTATCCAAAAGAGGCTCAATTTGTATATGTTTTATACTCAAAATACAGAAATGATTACACCAATTTGTATTTATTCTCGATTTTACGTCTAATTTGTCCTTGGGTTCCCTAAGTATTTACTACGTAAACATTTTACAGCTCTCAATAAAAACACTTCTAAAATGAAGAGGCCGGTGCCAAGACGGCTTACAAAACAAATTGCTGATAGCTATAAATATGACGTTTATTAGAAGGAAAGCGTAGGCTGCTACGGCGTAGCAAATGCTACGTTAACAGAAACTGACGGAGGTATTTTATTCGTAGCTTGAAAGCAAAATGTACACAAATTGAAGACTACGTATATTGTATACTATTTCTCTAACATATATACTATATTATGTATAGTTGTAGGTAACGGAGGGAGGACATGCAACGGAGTTATCAGGTTTAATTGAATTTCTTGGCGAGGGGATGAGTCTCGTGGCCACCGAGTGTTTACTTTGGGAGGACAAATTGGTGGCCTCCTACGATCTAATTAGGCTTTCTCGGAGACACGGCTCGCTTTACCTGTATACAGATGATATTACAAAAATATTACGGAGATCTGATAGCAATGGCGCTCTGAAATTTAATTTCGGAGTGGAATAAATTGTGTATAAATAAAATGATTTTCCTCCAACAAGGTATGTTTTGAGACCCTTCTTCAGTTTTATTTATTCAATTAGTACATAATCGTATATACCAATATGTCTCTATCATCACACATATGCAAATACTGTTAATAAGATTTTTATTTCTTACTACAGAGTAAAATTATTATAAGCGTCCAACACTCGTCACACATAAGTGCCAGCAATAAAAACCTCATTAAATTATAATCGATCATAAATACACGTTGACCTTTACAATTTATTACACAGTTGATATTTTACGACGCACGGATAATGAGACAAACAAGTTTCAACAAAATATACGTGAGTTTCCGAATTGCACGTGAAAAGTCGTAAAAATGATTCCGCAAATCGAAAAGGTCTGAAATAATGGCCGCTATAAAGTTGAGAAGGTAACTGTTTGTTCAGAACAATTCGGGATTTATTTGTTTACGAACCAGACGTCCTTTATAGGGCGTGAACTCAGGTAAGGTCTTGCGTATATCTTACTTTTAGCTCTCTCGTACCTACAGTTTTTCATTTGTTCTCTCGGTTTGTTTCCTATTTATAAAACAGACTTGTTTTGTCTATTCTTATACGATTTGTTGTGTCTATTTTTTCAAAAAGACAGCGACTTATGTATTTGTGGGAATGCGAATCTGTGATATTTAATTAGTCTGTTATTATATTATCTCTGTATTTATATATTCTCTCTATTGCTATATTTATCTTTGATACTAATTACGATGCCATAGGTGTCCAAAAATACATATCTATATTTAATTATAACAATGTCATCACAGAAAAAGAACCACGTCTTATTACATTGACCTTATAAAAAACCCCAGACCATTTTAGTCTCAGATATTTTTTCATCAAACAATCCTTGTATTCTAATGGAAATTGCATAGAATTGACTACATTATCATTTCAAATACAGCCTTGTAAAAGAAAAGAGTTCTGTATTGATACAACTGGCACAAAGATCGGCGTTTTACATAGCTTAGTTGAAACAGCGAATTTAAACGAAACATTTGCAAGTTTGATCCAGGGGATAAAGGATTCACTCGAAATTCTATTCAGTGTTCAAGAAAAGTGCGTGGAATAAGTTTCGATAGGTTTTAATGTTATATTGTGACGTTTTACGTGGATTTCTATAAGCTATCTATCTGTGGTTTTAGATTAGAAATTGACTCGACAACTGATCAAGCTAAGAATATACTTTATCTCTAATCGTTTGCGATTCGATTCAAAAGGTAAATACATATAGCTTGTAGAAATCAGCCGTTAGTGGTAAAGTAATTGAATGTATTCGCAATACCTAAACAGAAACTTGTTAACACTTTCTCTCAAAGTAACCACAAATGTGAACTCATTGAGAAACTTTTGAATCAAAGTCACGTCATTTTTTTAACCAAAAAGCTCTAGTGAAAAAGAAAAACACAGCCTTTGGGAAATCAATTTCTTTTACCTCTAGACTTTGAATACATCTTCCATTATTAAGTTAGGGGTTTTAAAGATAGATAAAATATGTTTGTGTGAGTAAAGAAATAAACATTTGGTTTTATTCGAGACTTTTGAATAAATAAAAAGTTACAAACATTTGTTTCACAACAAATTTCACAACAACACAGTTTGAATGTAAGTTCGAATTGAAAATAGGTTAAATCTCTATTGAGCCTTCATAAACATATAAAGTAACCCAGGACAATAATAAAGTTGTCCTAAAAACCTACCTTTTTTTCTATTTGTGGCAACATAAATCTGTTTTTTACTATGTTTGGACTTTTTAACTGCTGACCCTGCGTTGCCTGTTGACTGCGGTTTCACCCGGAACCCAATGGGGATGACTGTCCGCCCCCTGATAAAAAGTAGCCTATATTATGATGTATAAACTAAACAAATGTAAAGTTTCTTCAAAATTCTGTTCATTAGTTTATGCATGAAGAGGTATCATTTACACATTCAACCTTCTAGGTTGTTGCTTATGTTAGTGTAATTATACCTATCTATATGTAAACTTCATCATCATTATCATCTCAGCCATAGGGCGTCCACTGCTGAATTTAGGCCTCCGCCTTAGATCTCCACTGATAACAGTTGGAAGCGACCTGCATCCATCCATCCTTATGTAAATTTGTTCCCATATATTTTTAAAAATTAATTCTAAATCTAAAACATTTAACCAAAATACAGAAATCTAGCTGCATTGAATAACACAGTTCACTTATCAAGCTAACTCCGTACGGACAAATTGCACGGCGGACTGCCGGAGATAATAACGATGCAGATTAGGTGAACTGTTGGGGCCCTGCCAGCGACGTGAGTTTAACAGATTACTGACAACCCTGGGTTAGAGTGGGGTTATAAAGGCAGCGGGATTTAGGTAAAGTTGTGGAATTGTGGAGTCTGCTGTATGTGATCGTCGTGTCAGCCAAAAGCCGTCCAATCTTGGTCAAAGTCTCTACAAGGTTCGTCAGTTTGCTCGGTTTTTATTTATAGGGAAGGATATAGGCACATTTAGGGAAATATTTACCAAAAATTAATGCTTATTTTAGGTACGAAGTTGCAAATATTATGTAAGTATTTTTAAGAGCCAAAAAGTAATAGGTATACCGTCTATTTTGTTAAAAACTTTTCTCAAGTAATTTAAGTCATTGACACTGCGCTCTTGTTTATGACTAACCCATTTAGTATGTTTGTTTATATCTTAAATGCTACTCTAGCTCATAGTCGCTGACTTAATGGCCCACACTTAGTACTTGTTACGTGAGCTTAATAGGTCGACATGTATAAACATCGACGCAATTGTTTTAATATTAAATCAATATCACACACATGTACACATTGAATTTATCAACGTTTCAATTTGTACAGACTAATTTAATTGTATTTAACTTTTTGGTGGTTTTTCGCTGATGTAATGTTGAAGTATGCGACTTTGTAATTACAGTTTAACGAGTATACCTATACATGTAGATCATAACTGAAATATACCTGTCCATGCCGCGAGGTATACGTGCACGTATTAATTATAATATAATAAAAAATGGTTCTTGGCAAGTTTTCACACACCTTGTTATAAACCTACTAAACGCAATGAATCAAGTATATAATTTTCTATTAAAACTTGCCAAGTAACATCATT
The DNA here is from genome assembly GCF_022581195.2 of Helicoverpa zea. Taxonomy (NCBI): domain Eukaryota; kingdom Metazoa; phylum Arthropoda; class Insecta; order Lepidoptera; family Noctuidae; genus Helicoverpa; species Helicoverpa zea. Next base: position 9,607,606 of record NC_061461.1, on the reverse strand, counting down.
AAAAAGTAACTATTTTTAACTGAGGTATTTGTATGGAACTTGGTACTTATTCAGATCTCACTTCTTTTATAGGCGAAGCATTCTCATATTATCGAACTTGGCAACCTTTCACATTTTTGTTTTGGGTGGGATTTCATTTATTTTTGTAAGGTTGTTTATTTTATTTTTTTCTTGTGATTAAGTTAGTTAAGGAAATATCTCATTTATACTATCTTTCAGATTTTTGAATATGCACTATGCTTCTTACAAAGGAATGAACTAGATTAACTAAATGGACTAGATTTACCAACTGACTGACATGACATGTTATCATATATTATGTTCGTGGATCAAAGTTACACATTCGTTATTTTCGAAAGTGACTCACACTTGGCCGTTTTCAAATTTTTACTTTACTTTGACTAAATACAAACCTTTGTAACGAATTTCAGATCGGTACGACCATTCGAAGATATATTAGATAAATATAGACAAATTTAGTTCGTTTTAGTTCCTTAGGGGTATAAATTTACACCGGGTATTTTACACCTTCATTATTTTGAAACTGACTCACACTTGGCCATTTTCAGATTTTTCCCTTTACCTTGACATAAAGACCTACCTCCATGCTAATTTTTTTTTTTTTTTAAATCTTTTATTTTTAGAGGCTTAAACGCTGCTGCGTTATGCCAGCCTCGTAAGGTTTTACACAAATTAAATTAAAAAAACACATAATAAACTCGATATACAAATTAATCAATAAAAAATTTAGTGAATTGAATTAAATATTGTGCATTCAAAGACTCGATGCCAGAGCCATTCGATATAATCGATGGCGACATGCACAATGACAAATCCCACGCCTTACTTGAGAGACAACCCGAAACAGAATATAAAAAAATAACTAAGGATTGAATGAAAAAATAAATTAAAATAAACTGATAATAAAATACACGAACTAAAAAGAATCTCTCCTCAAAAACACATCTTTTACAAATTTATAGATAGCAACACTCTGTTCCGAGAGAGGTCTCCCAAGCAAAACATTAACTCCACCACTATACATATCGCTACCGATCGCCGTACACAGCTGTAGCCTCAAGTCGTCGAATGCACAACATTCTAACAGAATGTGGTAAAAGTCGTCCACTACTTGATGAGTGCAGGTATTGCATAACGGGGATGGTTTCACACCCATCAAGTGCAGAAACCTATTAGCAGGCACATGGCCTGACCTTATTCTAAATGCTAACACTAAAAGTTCTCTCGGCATGTTACCCACGTCAAACCAAGGAGCTCGAGGTAGATCATGCTGAATAGTTCTGTACCACAGACCTTTTCTTGCTGTAACAAAACTAAAATGTTCCTCCCACAAATTATGACAAAACTTTTTCATGTGAGGAATAAGCTCAGTAAAATAAGGGTCACCGGGAATAACTATGCCATCAGCAATAGCCTCGGAAGCTAGCTTGTCAGCCATTTCATTTCCCGGGACACCTATGTGAGAAGTTATCCATTGAATTTTAATATTTACAAGTTGTTTCTGAAGAAATTGTATACTCTTTAATGCCTCGTATGCAATCGGCATGCCTCGAACTCCGGATACACAACGAATCAAATGCTGTAAAGCGCTCTTGGAGTCGGTCATAATCACAACATTCTTATACGGCAAACTGTGAACATAGGACAAAGCTTCTACTATAGCCGTTAATTCAGCTCTCATGATACAGGCGTCATTGCACAATTTAAATTTCATACTAGTGTTTGTTTGGACATCAAAAAATGCTGCGCCAACACCATGAACACTTTTAGAGCCATCGGTAAATATAAAATAATAACTATCGTATCTACATCTAAACATATTAGAAATCAACATTCTTAAATTTGCCACACTCATTGAACGCTTTGGTACACCTAATTCGTCAACATTACAAATAACACAATCTCGAATATTAATATTTGATACCCAAGTATCCAAGCTATACATGTCTAATATAGGGGACTTATGCACAATATTGTTATTGAACTTATTATGAATATCAATCAAAATGGGTTTATTCTTATTCCTCCAATATGCATTGGTGCACAAAACAGATAGTTCTTGTAATAAAGATAAAGTTGCATCATTGGAAAAGGAGCTCAACCTCAGCCAATACCTGCAGGCTAGCCAATATCTCCTCACAAATAGTGGTGACACGCAGAGCTCACTCTCCATCACACAAATAGGTGTTGAACGAATGAAACCACCACAAATTCTTAATGCACGATTTTGTAAAACATCTAGTTTATACAAATGCGTCTTAGCACTATTACCGTATAAAAAACTAGCATAATCAATTCGACTTCTAACAAGTGAGATGTACAGTCTCCTTAAATGTTTCGGATGAATGCCCCAAGATTTCCCAGCTAAAGTTTTAAGAATATTTAAATATTTGTAAGCTTTCTCACATGTCTCGTTTATGTGAGCTCCCCAACGAAGTGATGAATCAAGCCACAACCCCAGATATTTAATTTTATCAACAACTTTCAATTCCTTTTTATTAATACTAATGTGGACATTCGTTAAGCACCTAGACCTACTAAACAGACAAACATTTGATTTTGATTCCGACAGAAATAATCCCATCTCACCTAAATTTTTAACAAGAACATCTAAAGCTGTGTACAAGTGACTGATGGCTGAATCTAAATTATGTTTACTTGAAGACACATAGAGAACAAAATCGTCTGCATACTGTGATACATTACAGCTAGTGATTGATTTACAAATATTCATAGTTGCAATATTAAACAGGAGAGGAGATAATGGGTCACCTTGAGCTAAACCTACACTTGCCTGTCTTACTAGGATACCATCCATTCCCGTATCGATTTGTAAATACCTTTGACTCAAATAATTAAAAATATATGTACAAAGCTTCCCCCCAACCCCAATTCTATTTAACAAGGAAATCATTCTATTAATATTTACATTATTATAAGCGTTATTTATATCAACAAAACATGCAATAGTGGCCATATTTTTAGAAAACCCAATCTGAATGGATGATATTAACCGTGTTAGGTTGTCCAAGCACGAGCGTGACCTACGAAAACCAACAGTGGAAGGAGACAAAAGGTATGATTTCTCTACGAACCATTCAAGACGTTTCAGTAAAACTCCATGAAATACTTTACATGGGCAAGACATTAGGGAAATAGGCCGCAGGGAATTAGAACTATTGGGGTCTCTACCGGGCTTAGGAATCGGAACTACCTTTATGCTTCTCCACTGGTTTGGTATTATACCAGTTTGTAGTATTAAATTATATATATGTAATAAAAACTTTTTACCTGTAACAGACAAATTGAAAAGCATAGAATAAGATATATTATCTACGCCTGGCGACGTATCTTTGTGCTTCAAGCAATTTAACAATTCAAACAATGTTATATCTTCTTCCATGGCACATGAACCCTCCATAAAAAGTGGTGGTTCCTCGCAAGCTAAATCAGGTGTCAAGGATTGTAATAGCTCTCTGCATTTGTCAGAATCAACACAACGGTTACCATACCTCCCACCTTTTACCCATCTCATTCTTTTCCACATCTCTGACGCGGATGTTTCTGAATCAATACTCGTGCAGAATTCCTTCCAGCCCGTAGAACGAGCTTTGCCAACCAATTTTCGGGCTGTATTTATTTTAGCCATATACATATCATAATTATCTGGAATAGGATTACGTCTTAATTTTGCCAATGCCAAACGTCTCTCGGCTACGGCCTTAGACAACTCTGAAGTCCAATAAGGTTTCGGTACAAATTTTGCTGTAGGATCCTGACAGATTTTAATCCATGGAATTGTCTCTTCAGCTACCTGATCAATTTTGGACGCAAATAAGTTATAAGATTCCTGAACACTCAACGAAAGATCTACATTAGCGAACGCTTCTTCCGATTTTTCGCGGTATTCACTCCACCGAGCTTGCTTAAAGTTACGTCGCTTTATGAAATTATTTTACAGATTCATAACCGTACTTCATTTTGATTACGATGTGATCACTGCCTAGTGACTCATTTGTAGTCTCCCAAGACATTTTTGTAGCTAGATCAGTAGAAACAAATGAAGCATCTGGAGAAGATTGTTGTAAAAATCCATTAACAGACTTAATTCTTGTAGCATTTCCATCATTCAAACACAAATAATCTTTATCAAAATAAGCGTCATATACCATCTCTCCCCGTCGATCAGTCTTATTTGACCAGGTTATATGATGCGCATTAAAATCACCAACAATTAATGTTTCTTTATCAAATCTGTTAAAAATATAATGCCAGTCGGACTGATTAGTAATAGATGAGGGGGGGCAATAAATTGAAATAATGTTCTTTATTCCAGGCACATTAAAAACTTCGACGATGATCATCTCAATACTAGAATTGGGATGTACAACATCTCTGTGCAAGACTTTAATTGACTTGTGCGTTATAACACATACACCTCCATAGGAATCCAATCTATCCTTTCTGATAATGTTATAGCTACTAATATTTAAAGATTTGTCAGAAGATAACCAAGTTTCACTTACAACAGCAATGTGTATCTTCTCCCGTAGTAACAAACATTGAAAATCATCTGTTTTAGGGCTTAAACTGTTCGCATTCCACTGTAAAATGGTAACAACTCTATTTTTTGTGTTGAAGTTCTTATCCATTGTTAGAGCACCCTAGTACCTCCAGCAAAAAATCAACACTCAGAAAACTCTTCAGGAATGACTTTAATTCTGTAGTAAAATATTTTATAACTGCTATTATTTTGGCTTCCATGCAACTGTTTCCACTAAAAATTTCTTTTATATTCTTCAAAAATCGTTTTAGACTGAAATCATGCTTTTTACGAGATTTATCACCTGATTGGGACTCAGTATTCTCTATATTTTCTGCCAAAAATTCCGATATCTCTTCATCCTCAACTGGGCATCTTATTTTTTTACGCCTGCCTTTCTTGACTTTTGTAATTTTATTTTTGAGAGTCTTCTTAGAACGAACCAAAAGTTTATTCGAATTCAGAATAGGAGACATTCTATCTTCATCCGAATTTTCAGTAGGCAGGAATGACTGCTTGACAACATCTGAATAGGATTTTCCAGCCTTTACCTCGGCTCTAGTAAATTCATCGACAGTAAAAAAATTCGGACTAGGTACTACTACATTCTTATTTTCTTTATTTTTAATAAGAGCCATTTTGTATGTGCAATTATGTTTGCACATTATATCTCTAATTTCTTTTTCACGTAAAAATGCCGGGCACTTGCTTTTCACCATAGACATGTGGTCTCCTTTACAATTAACACATTGAAAATTAATTGTTTCACAATTGTCATGCTCGCCACCACATTTCGGACAAATCTGCTTTTTATTAGGACAAAATGCTTTAATATGTCCGTATTTCCAGCATTTTGAACACTGGGTAACAAGGAAATTAAAAGGCAATACTTCCATCCTCATACCGTACGCAAAAACAAACGGAGGTAAAATAGGACCTTGAAAACAAATGCGAATACTCGCACTTGCAACCCATTTGCCTTCATCGTTTCTCCGGCTTAAACGTTTTACGGATAAAATATCAACCTCACATTCTAGTATGTCCTTAATGCTATTGTCATCCAGATCGAGGTCTATTTCTTTAATTAAGCCGTAGGAAACATTTACCTCATTAGTCTTCTTACAGACCCATCCTCTTTGTTTGATAGATGCAGAAGATAATAGTTTATCTGCAGCATAGTTACTTTTAAATCTAATCAAAATTTTGTGTGGACTTTTGTAAACAATCCTCATTATTTCCGGAATTTTTTCAGTACTTAATAATTTTGCTAGCGTAATCTGTTTCGGAAGGACTTCTTTTGATATAACCGATACTTCAACATATTCAGGATTATCACTCACGAACGATTTTCCTGGAGAAAATCCAGAACGCGGTGTAGTAACTTTAGCTTTCTTACCACGCTTTCCCACCGTAATGAACTCTCCATTCTGTATATCATCATCCGGACTTGAATCATCTCTGCCTCTTTTATTCCCAACTTTCAAATTGCTTTCAGTGTCACCCTCTTCTAAATCAGACGTACCATCAGTATTGTGTATCATAGCTCGTAAGGTCACAGAGCTAGAATGACAGCTGCTACCGTCCTCCTCGTCGCAACCGCTTTCCATTATTTATAGAAACTTTTTTATGAAGAAAAATATGACAAATGCCAACTTTGACAATTAAAATAAGCTGAAATTTTATTTAGAAATTATGCTGAAAAATGGTTGTATCACTGGTAATTTGTGACACAAACACCATAATTATGTCCAAAGATATAATATGTTTTAGTAGTAACAGTCACTCACTTCAAAACTTACACAAACTCACATAAAATAATTATTATACCGGAGCAAAACTAAACAATGTTGTCGCGTCAAAATCACGATGACAGATGTGATGCTAAATTTCAAGTCAATACGACCATTGGAAGTGGTCTAGGTTTTTGATGAGTGAGTCAGTCAGTCAGTGAGTGTATAGTAAAAATAGCGATTTTCTGACGTCAATATCTCAAGACCTACAAAAGATATATTAATGAAATTTTGTATTTTAGATAAGTGCGGGGGTCTCAACAGATACTAGAAATTTGATGTGCGTAAATAAAATAGATTTTGAGTTATAAGGGGGTAGAATTTGGGCCGAAATGGTTCGTGTAATATAACCCACGGCCGGTGTGTCGCTTTTTTTTGCTCGAACTTGGCGGATACACTGCCGTGTGTCTAGATTCAAAGTATCCTTTTTTCAACCGTCAGAATTTTACTCTTCATTATCATCTCATCATCATCAGCCTATCGCAGTCCACTGCTGGACATAGGCCTCTCCAAGTTACTCTTCCTAACATTATAAAAGCGAATGTGTGTTTGGTATTTTACCACAGAACGTGATGTACATTGTGTTTGGAAAAAAATGTGTCGAGACGTGTGTGCTGGTATGCCAGTTTTGAACTTTTTATGGAATAAATATACAAAGTAATTCTCCCACATTGCTGATGAAACCATAGGCGAGATATGATTTTTTTTAACAGTTTATTTAAGAATGCTTGTGTAACTTTTAACAAACACACATTCTTAGCAGTATTCGTAGTCTTAGGTCCCCTCTAATTATACCACTTGGTATGAACAATAAAGTCACATAAGCAGAGACTAGGCGACTTTAATCCGACCGCGTCACCGTTGGGCCTGATACCGTAATTAACCGTACTCCGGTTAAACTTTGAACCTATTGCGGGAATACAGTCGGACGACTTTGTTGGACGACAAAATAGTCTGAAAATACAAGGTTATATATACGTTAACGACACAAAAATATACGTTTCGTTTCAAAATGTTCCTAGTAAACGGTACCAAGAAACACTTTCTGAAGGCTACACTATTTTGAACACTTATGGCTAAATGACCACTGGGTGTCTGATAAAAGTTTAAGCGTATTAGCTGTGGGAATAGACGGTTAGTACGAAGTGAAAAATTGTGACAACAGCTTAACCAGTCGAGAGTCTCGTAGTGCCCACTAATAGGTAGAGGTAGTAAGATCAGCAGATGTTTCATGTTAAAAACTCTAGTCAGCAACATCTGGTTAAACTGGAAACCGAACCCTACACAGTTGAATAAAAGTTAGAAAGATGGTGACGCTTTCAATTCCAATTTTCCTCGTAGACTTATATTTTTTACGACATAAAATCGAACGTCTGCACCTTGACCAATGTTGGCCCCAGTGTCGCGTCCAACTAAACTTGTTGTCTTATCTCAGTTTACACGCGTGTAAACTTTACTACTTCTATCCGGAACGAACTAGTATATTGTATACAATATATACATGTATCTAGTGTAGAGTATATTGCTGTAACAATTATAGGGTAGTTAAAAGTTATGCGCTCATCTACGCTGCGAACACTAGACTGTGATGGAAAGTTTGAACTGTTTTATGGGTATACTATAAGTTTTGAAAGGTCATATTTTTATTAGCATTTATAAACGCACTCTATTGCTTTGTAACATTATGACCTATTTTACGTGGACTCATCAAATACCCTATAAGATATTGTCATGATGAAGCAAGGCTCATTTTCATATGATTTCCATGTTTTGCATTAAATAATGCATTTATAGTAAGCAAATGCGAGTAATTTTAACTTATTTCAAAAAGAAAAAAAAAACACAAATAAGTACATACAATTCCTCCACATTCACATCTGTGCACGTTTGACATCATGTAACATACCTTCAGATCACACAAAACGAGCAAATACACTCGCGAATTCAACTTGATAAACAAAAGTCAACTTTTTCGGAACCACTTAAGGTTTGAAATAAGTTTTTGGTTATTGTTAGTGCCGTTGCCATAGCAACAAGTGGTTCCCTCACCGCTGGTTTCCCTCCCAACCTATATTCTCAAGCCAGGCTAAGCCTGAGTTATTGCCTGGATCGTTTAATACGAGAGTTTACTTGATAGTCTTATGTGTTTTATGTTTTAGTTGCTACGTTAATTTACATTTGCAATATTGTATCCAAGGTAACCAAATTGAATCCCGGCCTACACGTTGAAATAGGTTTTGAAGAAAATGGTTATTGCAGAAGAAACAGTAGGTATTTTATTATTCTTAAGCTAAAACCTCGTAAAATAAACTACATGTAACTCCGAAGAAAATAGGTATTCAAATGACCAGTTCGTAAAACCAAGGCATATTACTATTCGGTCACCATTGGTATATCACACACAAGAAACAAATATTACATTTTTATTTTTAAATAAACATAAGATACCTAATGAAGTTTTTGGTCAACTCAAGATTTTCATACTCAAGAACTGCTGTGCCTGCTAGCACTACAAAGAGAGTTTTTTTTCGAACATACAGCAATCATTAATTACTATAAAATTCATTCCTATCTTCACCGTTCCAAAATAAATCAACTTTAATGACATCCTACTTCTTGTCCCAGTTCCCAGTTCCTAGAAAACAAAACTGCAGTACCTCAATACTGATTGGCCAGTCTATCACTGGAATATTGAATGGCTTTTTCACTAAATCCGCTGGACTTGAGCGATGCGGATAGTCCGCACTGCGGATATACTAAGGTAAGTGGGCACTCCCCTTTACGTTGTACAACTTCGAATATAAAGCGAAGTATTAGGAGGAAAACTGCTTACCTATCAGTTTAGGGGTAATTGAAAGTTGTTTGAATTTTTAGGTCTTTCACTTTTTCTTAGGCATCAGTACTGGATACTTAGGAAAGTGGAGGATTTTCCGAACTAAATATATTCACTTTTTTAGAATTGTCGCTATTAAAGAAATACTTCAATTAATAAGAGGGCGTACAAGGAAAACACGAGTCAGCTTTCACAAAAAAAGCGGTAGATGCAGAAACGTAGTAAATTCGAAGGTGGAAAAAAACGAGGTAGATGGAAATCGAAGTCAATCTATCGACCAAATGGCACCCCATTCAATGGTTCCCCGTTTTTAAATAAAAGTCAATTAATATGCCGCCAGTCGAAATTTTTCCCAACTCCCGCCATGTTGGATTTCCCAACGAATCAAAGTTTGAAATATTGAGTGGTAAATCTAATTTCGGTTAACGAATTGATGCCACAGGGAGATTTTATACGCTTTTATTTTAAACATTAATGTCACTTTTCAATTAGTTTTGAATAACAAAAATGTTCTCTTTGTCATGCAAAATTTTGTTAAATAAATCTACCGTTCAAATGAATAACATAATTGGTTTGGAATTTATATATATTGAACTCTATTAAATTATTATTTGATTATTTTTCAATTTCAATTAGCATTTTGTTTTAAACGTTATCTAAAATGAGTAGGTATATTTCTTAACAGAATATAGTTTCAATACTCTTTATTTAAATTCACTATTTTTATCTACATAAGTCGCTTTAAAAGTTATTTTAAAAAATAACCTATATTAATCGGTATCTACGACCCTGTTCTATTTCATAAATGCGTTATCATATTTCACTATTATAATCAAATCAAATCTAGAATATTATGTAACAAAGAATTGAAAAAAAAAAAAAAAATCCGGTAAAAAAAGTTATATTTCGGTAACTAATGAAAATACAAAAACACATTGTGATTCAATATTGTGGAAAAAAAACAAGTATTTTTCACAACCCTCGTCCTGTAACGTTGATAAAACGGGAGATATGATTAATCATCAAACTCTGCGTATTTCGTTCCTTTCAGTGGAAACCTGAACAAATTACCTTTGTTACGATATTTTGTGATGACATAATAACATTTGGAGGAACTAAAAAAATTTACAAATGAATGGTCCGGGAGAGCTTTACTCGTTCGCTGTACCTGTACTGTTTATTTTACTTATATATTAAATTCTTGACCGTTATTTGAAGCTTACTAGTTTGAGATAGGCACCTACGTGTTTTCCGCTTTTATCTCTGTCCTTTTCTACCCCATATCTTGCATCTCTCTCGCACACCGACCAGTTTCACTCCCCACCAGGCAGGAGGCGACGAGTGTTCTCGACGGCCACAGTTCGTCATTGGCGTCTTGTTTTCCGCCCGAGAAGGTTGGTCTAACCAACCGCTGTAGTATTTCGTTGAAAAATAAACTCAGTGCTCTCGCAGAACACAGGTGAGTTTATAATATTTTATACAATTTGTTAACGGTTTTACCGTTCGATATTCGATTTTGCGAAATCAAGTGTTAATATTTTGTACATCTACCCCTTTTTTGTCACGAGTTTCTTCCGTGTACTTTTTTTTTTTTTTTTTTTCAGTAATTTGTTTTCAGAATGAGTGAGCAAATTCTGCCAGCTTTCTTTCCAATATGTTTCTTGTGCCCAAAAGGCGACGGAAAGAACCGTCCAATACTCAATCTCAAGGTTCTCAACAAGTTCATAATTACGGAACCCTTCAGTTTAATAAATGTTTTTCGGGTGCTAGAGTTTCTTCAGAAAGACGAATGGCTGTGCAAGTGGATCTCGCCCAGGCTTACTTCTACCTTCCAGTAGCCGAAGGTCACAGATATGTTCTTCGACTAGTATACAGAAGAAGACTGCTTCAGATTACGTGCCTACCATTTGGCTTAAGCACGGCACCCAAGACCTTCGCCACAGTGACCAATTTGGGTGGCTCAAACTTTGAAAACTCAAGGGATACTTATAATTGTGTATCTCGATTTTCTGGTGGCTCGCCAAGATATATTTGCCTACTTTGGGATCATTTGCACCATGTTTTGGATGGCAAGTGAATAAATCGCAAGCATTATCAACAAGATAATGACAAAACGCACTACGTGACAAACAGCACGACAAACTTAGAAGACCTGCATAGCTTGATAGGACTTTTAAACTTCGCAAGTTTTCGTTGTTCCATACGGCAGACTGCATTACCGGGCTCTCCTCACTATCCTCAATGCAGTGTTGAACAGCAATCTATACCTACCCTATTCATGGAACCGTGAGCCAAACGGTGAACAAACCATAAAAAGGGTTCTTATAAGTCACGATTGAAGTAATGATCATATTTTATAAAAATAACTACGAAAGTAATATACTGACAACATTAGAAATGATATTTTAGAACGATGTCTGTGGAACTTATGCAATCTTTTCAAACTTAATTGAAATCAAATATGTATAATAAATGCCGTAAATTATTTTCTTAATTTTAATGAAATATGTAGTAAATCGTTTACATGTAAAATGAACCTAGAAGTCTTGACTGTCATACATAGAACCCTACTTAATTGAAGACCACAGATACTAAGAACATTTTACATAAAAATGTGACGTTTTTGTCATCGGTCGGGTTATACCCACCATTTTGAAAAAGTGTCATTCTTTGGTTACATTGTGGGCTCACGGCTCGGTGAATGGAGTATAGCAATGTTGAACCTACCAGCAGATACCTTAGCAGATCTAAAGTGGTGGCTGGTCAGCTGCCACCAAACCTTGGATATTCATTCGCCACTTCCCTGTCACCTTATAACCACGGACGCCTCCGATGTAGGATGGGGGCACAACTGAACGGAACTCCCGTAATGGGTTCATGGAACGAGAGAGAAAAAGGCTTTCACTGCGATCTGAAAGAGATGCTTGCAGTATTAACTGGAAAATCACGGCAAGTTGCTAAAGAGATCAACAGCCATTTTTCAATGCAGAAATGGGACTGTGGTGTCATATCTAAGAAATCAAGGTGGCACCCGATCAAGGAGCCTACCGAACTTGACGTACAGAGTATTCAGTTATCTTGAGCTGTATCAAATCTATCACGTCGTGAATCATATACCAGCCCTATTCAACAGTCAGGCAGACCATCTCTCCCGACACAAACCTCCACCGGAGTGGCATCTTGTATCAGCAGTGGACCTATTTGCCTCGAAGCGAGCCCAGGGACACATAGTTGTGTACTACGTGCCCCTAGATCTGAAGGACCCGAAAGCGGGGCACGCCTTCCACGATGCATTTTTCTCAAGTTTTGACTTACCCGCTAGCATGGGTATTACCGCCACCTTACCTTATACCGTAGGTCCTCAGTCATCTCAATTCAGGAACGGGAGTTAATCTCATAGTAGTTCCTTCGGTGGCACCAGGTATTTTGGCGAGCAGATTTGAAGTCCCGATCATTAGCAGTACCCTACACATTGATGAACCTCGAGCAGAAACCGATAGACACAGCAACGGGGATACCCCCTGCCAAGGTCAAGGAAATGGGGGGGGGGACTAGGAGTCTCTCCGACTGAAGTCTTCTTCAATCCACACGCAACACTTATCAATCAGCTTGGAGTCGATGGTTAAATTGGGGCGAAAAGTATGAAATTGGATCCTATGAATCCTTGAATCCCTATTTGGACCTATACTTACCCAATTTTTAGCGGACTTACACATAGTAAATAAACTAGCATACAATACTATTTTATTACACAAGTCAGTTATAGCTACACTATGCAATGCAGAAACCACTCTAGAGCTAGGTTCACACGTTCTAGTCGGACACATTTTAAAATCAATAGCGCTGAGCAAACCTGTTCCCCGGGAAGCCGTCCATCTGGAATATTGACCAATTGGTAACCTACTTAAGTGCAGTAAACGTAGACGAGAATAATCCATTTGCAACTTCCAGGCACACTGCTGCTCTTTCTTTTGCTAGCTTGTTTCGGAAAGGCGAGTCCATGATCTTTCCTTGCTTGCAATAGACCCAGAACATTTCAAAAACAACAAAGATAATTTAATCTTATGGCCAGTCTTTGGCTCTAAGACCGACAGTTCTAGTCATAGGCAGTCGGGTTGTTGTTTGATGGATAATCAGGAAAATATAAATCTAAGTCCAGTGTATTGGGTCAGAAAGACTAAAGCCTTGTTAGAAGATAGACGGACATCGGCTAATTCCTTAAATTTATTTATATCCGTTAGAGGCCAACCAAAGGCAGGCACCCGAACGATGATGCGGGTGGATTAAGACATTGTTAAAAGAGGCAGGAATAACTACAACCCCAGGAAGCTTCCACTCGGCGGTAGCGTCAAAATCTGTGTTGACAATATACCTTTGGACGATATATTAGCAAAGGGTAATTGGCGATCAGGCAATACATTTGCCCATTTTTACAGAAGGGAAAGATACCCACTAAATAGAAGTAGCAAGTTATCTCGATTATTTAATTAATCCAGCTGATTAATGTCTATATTTTTGTTGCTATTGTTATTAAGAAGTATCGCAATGTTTTTGTTAATTACTATTAGAAAATGAAATCAATTTTTGCTTTTGTTCTTGCATCTCTCTTTTAATTTTTATTACTCATCCTTCGAGCCCCTTTCCCAACTATGTTGGGGTCGGCTTCCAGTCTAACAGGATGTAGCTGAGTACCAGTACCAGTTAACTTTGATTACATTAGTATTCCAGGATGCAATACACATACTTACATGTGATTACTCGTGTACCTAAGTACCTATTTGCATACACAATTTCATTGTGCTTTTGCTCACATTGGCGTCCACTTCCACCAGGCGATAACAAACACGTCTCAAACTAGTAAGCTTCAAATAACGGTCAAGAATTTAATAGCAGCGTTTTACCTGAAATAAAACGCATATTAAATACTTACCTTATTTGAAGCTTACATTTTAATTTCTGCCTGGTGTTTTCGACTCAATGACGAACTGTGGCCGCCGAGAACACTCGTCGCCTCCTGCCTGGTGGGGAGTGAAACTGGTCGGTGTGCGAGAGAGATGCAAGATATGGGGTAGAAAAGGACAGAGATAAAAGCGGAAAACACGTAGGTGCCTATCTCAAACTAGTAAGCTTCAAATAAGGTAAGTATTTAATATGCGTTTTATTTCAGGTAAAACGCTGCTATTGTCTGCCTCGATGGTCTAGTGGTCGCAAGCGTGGCTGCTGTGCTCGATGTCTCGGGTTCAATTCCCGGGTCGGGCCGAGGCTTTGGTTTTCTTCAACTTTCACAAAGCACCCTTTAGTCTGGAAGCTGGTGGAGAGCACGTAAATGTCGGTCCTGCGTCTGATCTCTCTCCGGTCGTGTCGGATTGCCGTCCCATCGGGTTATGAGTGTGAAGGAAAACAGGGAGTGCACCTGTGTCTGCGCAAATGCTCGTGCACTATAATATGTCCTGCGTAGCTGGCTGATCTCCGTAAATGAGAACAGCCGCCGTGGCCGAAATCGGCCGCGGACGCCATTGTATATTGACAATTATTTTTAAGTTTATGATAAAAGCGAAATATCATTTAGATTTTATCAGTCGAAAATAATAAAATCAAAAGCACACTGAAGTGCTCATTATTTTGAAAAGAATTCGTTAACGAACCAAAAAACACTTTCAGACCATTTGCCGAGATAATTATGATTAATGGATGCTTTTACTATCACAATGATACAAGTTTCACTCATTATTTTCAATGTCAAATAGACAACCTTGTCCTTTGAAGTTCAATGAACGTAGCGAACGTAGCTGAGGTAGTCACGGTCGGCTACGCCGTAGCCACTCGTAGCATAATAATATGTCTACGATATTACTAGCTCAACCATATGTCTATTATTTAAATGAGTATGTTTTTTCGTTAAAAGCTTGTTTCAGGTTGACGGATTGTGGTGTCAAATATATAATACGTTTCACATTTATTTCGTGTGTACAGAAATTGAGTTTAGTGAAAAATATATTTTTACATAAAAATGTATTGAATTACACACCAAAATATATTGAATAAAAATATCAACTTTGCTGAACATATTTTTTTTCGGTTGTAAGCACGAAAATATTTACAAATTCAATTCATTATTAATGTATTCAAAGGTGTGAAATAATAAATACTCTCTCACTCGAGAGAGCACGTAAACATTTTCGGTGATAAACTGTATATATAAATACGTTTCATGTCAAATACGAAATAAATAAATAAAGTCCCTTTTAGTGCTCAAAGGAGACGTGAAAGTCGAAACCATTTATTTTGTCGAAGTTTGATACAAATGGCTGGCTTCACTTTAGATCTGTGAAAAGATTCATAGTTTCAAATTACATTGTTGTGAGAGCTTTCAGGCACAATCAAATTGCAGTGTCACTCTTGCAGATTGACTACCTGATACGACGTGCAGGTTTTTTATTGCTATTGTTTTTCTTTAAGGCTGTTTGTCACTTAGGACTGCAAACGCCTGCTCATGCTCAATCTCTTCAGTTAGCAGAACTAGGGTTACTATTTTAATAGTAGCTGTAGGTTATGTGTGTTAATGTAAATATTACAAGCACATACGGTAGATATTTTCATGCCATACGTATATTTATTTACCTACTTTTTCCATTTTACGTCCGCTTCGATTCTAACCAGAAGTCGAACTACATGTTTCACCTGGTTAATAGAAATGAAATACATATTTGCTACAGGTCTTTGATCAGGCTGAGGTAAAATTGGTTCAGTAGTTTTGGCGTGGAAGCGAGACAGACGCATTTATAATTTTAAATGTGAAAATGTAAAATTTAATTTCTATAAATCGTTGAACAAAGCTGAAGTTCATTAACCCCACTGAGTACGAAAAAACAAAGAATTGTTTTGCTTCAATTATCCTAACACATTACATTATTTTTTCTCTGTTGTTTTAGGCATTTTACTTACCTGTCTGCATGATTTTACTTAACGTTTTATGTTTATTAATTTCTTCCTTTTCTTTTAGGATTTCGACGCCGTTTCTATTTTTAGAATTCGTGTTTTCCTGGTTTATGAACGAGGCTGATTGGATTCTAATTTTGGTTCTTAAACTGTAACACTTTGCGAATCTGTTAGTTTTATTTAAAAAAGATTTAACAAATATTTTAAGTAGCATTTCAATCACATGCAAAAGAGGTTTGAGAGTAAAAGAGAATGAAACAACATGTTATTAATGTCATGTCAATAATTGTGCGATACTAAACCTGTGATTATAATACCTCATTAAAAATACATATAAAAACAATGCTGCTTATTCATGAGCATTTCACATGAAGTAGGTGCATTAAATTATTCTTCATCAACGTCATCAGTAAAATCATCATCGAGAATAGTCGTGGTAGTATTGAACACCGCTCTGACGATGGTCTTGAGAGTCTTCCTGGCACTTTGCCGGAGCAGGGTAAGCTTGAACTGCATCAGCACAATGAGATATGTTGACATGAAGGACACGTTCTGAAAAATGAGAAAAAAAGTGGGGATAGCGTGTTATCTTGAATCAAAACTTTTACTGTGCCTACTTGTATTTACCTATTTACTTGTATTTACCTATTTACTTGCATTTACTTTTCAGTACATACAAGCTTTAACCAATGCTTAAGTCAATCAGTGTACGTGCGATTGCTCTAACAGGCATGAAGCGTTATAAAAAGTCGTTGATTTTCTATAACGGTTATATTAATTAATACTTGAACATTAATATAGAATTTTATTTTTTTACAGGCTTTAAGGCCAATTCATAAGGAATCATTCAAACAGAACTGAACTACGGAAAATTAATGACTGATCTTGAAGGTATAATAGATACGTCATTAGTTCCGTGTCGTCGACTTTATGGATCATATCTTCTGCTAAATATTCTACTTTTTATTTGTACTATCGTCGATAAGACTCCTTTTCAGAAGCTTGATCGGGTCATCGAGTTTGAGCTATGCCATATTCTCTGTTTGTAATGATTATTTATTTGATTTTACAAGGATACAGTTCTGCCGTACACGTAGGAAATAACTTCTTTGTGATTACTAGATCTCTTATTCGTTAGAAAAAGATAAAGGTTTAGTATCCTATAGGTAAGTTCACAAGTAACAGAATATAACATTATGGAAGATGAGCTTGGATCGAAATATAATCACATCAAACCTCCATATTAAAAAACATCAAATTAACACCTGTGTATAACTAAATACTGTCTACTGTTTAAAAAGGTTGACACATTCAAATAAAACCATAGACCCCAAATAGCCTGGTCGGCAAACCACAGACAAATGTTTACTTGACGACAAAAGTTTTAAACTACCTGTTGTTTTAGCAACATCCACAATATTTGAATTGCAGAACATTGTTCGTTAAAATAGATTGCGTATTGTTCTAACTTTAGCGACAACAATTCTTTTGTTGGATCACAAAATATGGAAAATATTGTATTACATCGTTTATCTTGTTGGATTATAATTGCTGAATTATTTTTATGAGGAATAATCGTTATTTGATAAACCTTTTTTTTAATCATAAGCCACTCACAGTATTTTTAAGCTATATCTGCAAATATTGCACATATTAATTTCAGGTTTTTTGTTATTTTATAACCTGTATTTTCACTCATATAAAAAAAACACTGGTTCTCAGCTCCATCCGGTTAGACTCTAGGCCGACTCTAACATAGTTTGGTCTTTAGATACCTAAGAACTATAATTTTATTATTTTGTCTGATTTAGTAAAATATAAATAATCATTATGCATTTTACTTACAGCAGTAAACAGTTCCCGGTTGATATTGGTGAATCCGTCGAGGTTCATGATGGGCGGGTTCTTGGAGATGGCCACGAGGAACATCTCGACTTCACGCTGTGTGCTCCTGTCTACTGCTCCCAGGTTCACGTTTAGCAGACGCACTTGGAACTCCAAACCAACCTAGAAATAGTGAAAGTATGAACTTATGGTATCATTTTAAGTAAGAACTTATTCTTGAAGCAAACTATGGAACAATTTAATTTAAATTCGATAGTAAATTACAGATTCTTCTAGATTTGTATATTAAGGATAATGGACTAAAGCCAACTTTCGCCAGCCAGCCAGCTAGCTTTCGCCAACTTTTTTACCCGCGTTCCGTGGAAACTAATTCCTGTACCAGGATAAAAAGTATAGCCTAATTTTCCTCAATAAATGGCTATCTAATTCTGATTTTTTTTTCAATCCGAGCCGTACCTAGTTCAAGTGCAGCTAAAAAACAAACTATAGCTTTGTAATATTAGAACGCATATATTAATTAAAAATACACCAACCTTCCTCGAAGCATGATACGCTTCATTACAGATAATAAACAGTAATGTCATGCAGTACCCCACGATGACGAACAAACCCATCTCCTTGTAACTCATCCCGTGTTCTAGGATCTCTGATAACGCACCGTACAGAGATATTGTGGTGGTGAAGAAAATCACCATGCAGTAGATGCCGTACATATTTGAGTAAGCACGACCTGGAAGTGGAAGAGTGGGAGTTTTTATTCTTATCATATAAAAAAAAATTGTTGGTGCAGTTTTATTGACGTCAAAGAAGGTCCATTAATTAATGGGGTTCAAATCTGTAAGGTGAAAGAACTTGGTATAAAATGATTAAGGTAAAAAAGGAAAGCCTATTCTCTTTTAAACAATTAAGCTGGCTACGCTAAGCTAGCTTTTACGCTATAGCAAACTGAAAGATTTTCAAATTGGAGAGTTTAAGCAAACAAAAAAACTCTTCGGCTTTTTATGTAAGTTCATCTTAATTAGGAATGGTTTTTATTATCATTCGTATTAAATAGGAAACAAAAGTCTCTCGATACTTAAGCGTTTTACTTATGCCTCGTCGATACCTAAGCCTAAAATCCCATTAAGTTCTTTGAGTAAAGTTATTTTGCTTAATTATTTCACCGTAAAGTGAAAGTGACAAAGTCTCAAAGTATTTAGTTCTTCTTTAATCTTCAAACCAGTAATAACAAAATTATTGACAGTTTCCATCAGTTTCGAAACAAATGACGACACTGTTGACTAGTCACGAAATTTTTCTCAGTTATCAAGTTTGAGGGTGATAAATACTACTTATGTATGGAAGTCAACGCAATGCTTTCGACAATTTGAGCAAGGATATAGTATAGAGAAGATCTGTTTTCTTTTGACGTTTATCCTTACATTTATAACCTTGTTCTTAACAGGCAGTCGCTTCTTGTAAAGCCCTGGTAATCAGCTACATCCGGTTAGACTGGAAGCCGACCCCAACATAGTTGGGAAAAGGGCTCGGAGGATGATGATGATGTTCTCAACAGGGCGGAGGCAATAGCAAAGTTGGTTTTCATTCTAAACTACACAGAATACATCTAACAAAGCAACCCCAAAAACACTAACAGTTGGATTCAACAACAATTTCGCAGCAGTGTGAATAAAATAAAACAAACGAACATCTATTAGAGAAACAAAGCACTTCTATTGTACCGTGAACGTTTGTTCATTGAATGTAATGGTCGCTACTGTACTAAATGTATGGAATCTGCCAGTAGGACCAACATGTCGTTGAAACAAAGAGAGCAATTGGTGCGAACATGTTACAATAAGCACGGAGCAATATACTAAACTTGTGAATGAGTGTGATATTTTTTTATTGGAGTTACTGATGCGAGCATCATATACATGATATTTTTGTTGTGTTTTTTAGTTGTTGAATGATTTTTATTTGATAGGCAAAGGAGTAAGGAGTCCTTATGTTTAGAATAAAAAAAAAAAAACAATTTAGGTGTGCAGTACACTTATATGTAAATGAATTCTTACCTTATAATTATTAATGTACACTTATGTGGTGGCAAGATCAGGTGTTCGAGGATGTCCGTATGTCAGTTAGGTGATGTTTTCAAACAATGATTCATTAACAAAATGAATACACCCATCAAAAACAGCAAGCCAACCACAAAATTTATTGGCAAGACGTGCAATATAATCACATGAACGACACTCACCCAACTGTTGCATCATATGCGACAGATCGACCCACAGATGTCGGTATTGTGCTACTTTGAGCGCCGGGTGTTCAGCTTCCAGAGCCTTGTGCAGATTCATGGCAAGCCCGCGGGATGCGGTGCCAAATGCATTGCAGTTTATGTACCTGGGTGTTAAATGTTATGGGGCGTTTTAAATCGACTAGATATATTCGAAAATTATAAAGTACGGTTTAAATCTGGTTAGTAATTTAACACTTTGAGATGTTTAAGAGTACGTTGGAATATGTATGATGTACCTGTAACGATAACCAAACCATAACTAGCCAAGTTGCCACCTATTGGTCAAATCCGACCATTGGTTATGATTTGGTTATCGTTATACCTAGTTAAGTATATACTGCAACTTAAAGAGTGGTTTAACATGCCCTCAAAGGTATAGTTCCGTTTTATCTTCTCACGGTGCCAAAATGTTAAATATAGATAACCAAAAACCTATCTAAATATAACGAAAGGTTTAACAGACATTAAAATATTATAAGTATTAAAAAAAAACAACATACAAATCAGCCTACTTACCATAGTGAACAAAATCCATCCAACATAGCAATGATATGGTAATAAGCGAAGGAATGCCACAGCTCGAAGTCATCTTGCAAGTAATGCTGAGAGAGGATCACGGCAAAGCTGAGACCCCATGAGAACACACATAGACCCCAAGTTAGAGAATACAGGTTGGGGAACACTATGGGGGTCCCAGTGATCTTTAGGTATTTCAGCTGGAAATAAGGAATAGAGGAGAAATCATATCTTAAAACTTGAACTAATAGTATAAAGCTAAAGAGTTTTTTACTTAAACATTCATTGTAGAAACTCATCATCCCCCGAGCCTTTTTCCAACTATGTTGGGGTCGGCTTCCAGTCTTACCGATTGCAGCTAAGCACTAGTATTTTACGAGGAGCGACTATCTATCTGACCTCCTCAACCAAGTTACCCGGGGAACCCAATAACCCTAGATACGACCGGTAACGACTGCCAAAGCTGTTAATGACAGCGTTCATTTCAGAAACTACTGGACGTATTTGTTTTTTTATCCAGATGCTCGAATCCCAGGAGACGAGAGAGAGCCAATGTCGGCAGCTAGTCAATCATCTTCATCATCATTTGACTTCAGCAGTTCTGTATTATTGCTGTACTGATGATGCCCTGAGTGTGGAGAATACTGGGCCTCTTAAATATAATCTGACTGATTGCCGTAATAGCTGAACATTTTGTGGTACCCAGCATAAAATTGGACTTAATGAACTAAACACAAATTTTAGTACCAACATAAAAGAGTCATACATAAAACTCAACAAACTAAAAAATATTAATCACCATTCGACCTCACGTTCGCCGTTTAGGATTCATTATTCATCTGTGTTTCCGCGCTAGTTAGGTTCTAGGTCAAATTTAATGGCTAGGTTAGGTATACGAGACCTTTTCAAATATTTAGTACCAATGTCAATTCGATTCTAATATAGTTGTTATTGTAATTTGTGGGCGACGTTCAAATTTATTGGCTGACATAATAATTATAGGTTCGAGTTTGTCGAAGAGGTATTTTATTCGGCTTACGAAGTCATTCGTTCAATTAAACAGAAATAATTCGGGAGGGAATGCAGAATTTATTGTATTAATATCTAAGGTAAAGAACAGATCAAGTTAAAGAAAGAGATTAAAACTTTTTTATTTTACGAATATCAAAACATGGAGTGCCGAGTATGATAGGTTTGATATAAGGTTCCACATTAGCAAGTAATAGGTATTTACAGAAAGTGGTTTGTCACTATGTGTATATAAGTTAGACATACACAACAAACATCGAACTACGTATATCTACGGCAGTACATCATGTTATTGATTCCTATTTTTTCAGCAAAGCCGGGAGCACACGTCATACCGTTATCAAAGTTAAGTACAAAATACACGTCTACTTGACATAAATTCTATTCTAGTGTGAATACAGCTGTACATCGACTAATGGAAGTACTCCGAAACCTAATACGGGTATTAGTCTAGCTCTCAATGCGAGAGAATCCTTTATTTACAAGATCGATGGTGATACAAAATGTTTGACCAGTCTTGAAAAATAGCGTAACCAATTCTAAGAACTAAGGCTATTCTGGGAACATTGTTAACTATGTTTATATTGGCATCGAAACATTCAATAGGTGAACTGAAAATTATATATTTACGGAATATATATTGCTCTATTTGAGGAATAACCCAAAATAAAGTGGCATATGGAATAGGTGGTTTGCAACGACTTTTATTTATTTCTATTCTTATTTAGCTTTATATTTTTCTCTCACCAAACTTAAATCAAAACAAATGAACGCGTAAAGTTTCAGGTTGAACTGTTCTATTCCATTCCAAATATAGGTACACTTTGTACCTACGGAAATTCTTTTAGTTTACATTATGATATGTCCATTCCAAATATTTATTATTCCTACTAAACATTTGAATTATTATTATTCCTATATATTTACTTTATTTTGACTGCCTCGTTGGTCTAGTGGTCGCAAGCGCGGCTGCTGAGCACGAGGTCTCGGGTTCGATTCCCGGGTCGGGCCGAAATCGCTTTGCGGGTTTTCTTAAAACCCGCAAAGCGATTTCGGCCAAAGCTCGGACAAAGCAGCCCGTAGTCTGGAAATTGGTGATTGATTCACCCGTGCATCGGAGAGCACGTAAATGTCGGTCCTGCGCCTGATCTCTTTCCGGTCCTATCGGATTGCCGTCCCATCGGGCTATGAGAGTGAAGGAATAGTGAGTGCACCTGTGTCTGCGCAAATGCTCGTGCACTATATTATGTCCTGCGCAGCTGGTTGATCTCCTTAAATGAGAACAGCCGCCTTGGCCGAAATCGGCCGTGGACGCCATTATTATTCCTATTTATTTTAGTCATTTACTTCTGAAGTAATGTATTAGTTATTTAGTTAATTGATTACTTTATAAATGAAATGTGAAAATAATTATGTTTAATTTTAATGACATTATAATTATATTTTAGTTAACGACCAAAATTAAATGCGAATATAAATATCACCTACCTGATAATGTGTCCACATATTTTTGAATATAGCGACTTGAGGCCCATGCCTCCACGATGCGATAGGCAGAAGAAAATGTGGGATCAAAATGCTCAGAAATATAATATTATAGATGACTTCATCAAATCTCTTATTAGCACTGCTTTGGAAATTCGCTAAGCGTTCCCGGCCCACTGTAAAGAGAGTTCAGTAGCCCAAGCACGAATATTTGCGAAAAGTTATTCGTATCGAAATCGAGTAACATTTGTATGAGAATTGTACAGCGCCCCTATCGGGCGTAAAAGGAAACAAAACATGGCAGCACGAACATTCTTTTGACGTACGGTAACGTAAACTCTCGAAGGCTGGCTATCGAGTATGGTCGAAACATTATTCACTTGAAAATAGTCGGTGAGAAAGGTTTCGAGAAGTGTAAAAATAAAGTTTTAACCGTGTTTATGTTTGTTTAGAGTTAGTTTTGTGAATAAAATTATTGTTAAGTTATTGGAACAATTAGTAATAGCTTCAATATAATTTAAAATGCAAGGACCGCCACTGTATGAACGTAGTACCGCATATTATTTTTTAGCGGCTTTACTAGAATATTATGGATATCAATCACGAGAAACAAGGTAAGTAATTAAATCATATTTTATTTATTTGCGAACCTATAGAATTAATGTGTTTGAAAAAAAAAATGTTATTTATATGTTTATTTTTAATCATTGTAGAGAAATTACGCGCAGAGCAAAACTTAGGAATAGAATTTACCCACTGGACATAAATGAAACCGAATTCAAAAATATAGAAATAGCATTGCACTTAAAATACTTCACACTAAAGTTTATGCCACTCAAACTTATTAAAACTGTTTACTCACGCTTCCATGAATTCAACCATCATTTCATATTGCGTCTGACTGGTTCTCATAATATTTATTATATTGAAAGCACTTAATTATTTGTAGCAAAAAAAAAACAGAAATACTTTTGTTGTGGACGTGTAGCAAAACATAAACAAATTTGGCGCCCTTACGCGCGTCGGATGTCAAGTGGGTGCGTTCGGTACCCGTCATTTTTAAAAAATAAAATCTCCGTAACTATGTTATATTGCTAGAGATAATGCCATTTTATAATGTCTAATAATTAACTTTGGGTCTCTTTTTTATATTACATTCAGTTTTTATTATAATTTAATAATAATAAAACGTTTAATCAAAGGTAAAAAAAATATTAACAACTAGAGTTAGTTTTCGAACGCACCATTCATTCAACAATCGTTCATTTTGCTCACTGTGGCGCGTCCCTATTTACATTTGCATGACGTCACCTTGGAATTCGAATCGAGTGTTCGATAGTGCTTCGAATGTGGTTCGTGCTGCCTACTATCGACAAACTCCGTTTTCGAATCGAGGCCTCGATACATTGTCGATTCGAATACGTTAGATATTCGTGCTTGGCCCACAGTAGCCCAAGCACGAATATTTGCGAAAAGTTATTCGTATCGAAATCGAGTAACATTTGTATGAGAATTGTACAGCGCCCCTATCGGGCGTAAAAGGAAACAAAACATGGCAGCACGAACATTCTTTTGACGTACGGTAACGTAAACTCTCGAAGGCTGGCTATCGAGTATGGTCGAAACATTATTCACTTGAAAATAGTCGGTGAGAAAGGTTTCGAGA
Source organism: Helicoverpa zea (assembly GCF_022581195.2). Classification (NCBI taxonomy): domain Eukaryota; kingdom Metazoa; phylum Arthropoda; class Insecta; order Lepidoptera; family Noctuidae; genus Helicoverpa; species Helicoverpa zea. The sequence continues at coordinate 9,582,658 of NC_061461.1, read as the reverse complement.
AGTGTAAAAATAAAGTTTTAACCGTGTTTATGTTTGTTTAGAGTTAGTTTTGTGAATAAAATTATTGTTAAGTTATTGGAACAATTAGTAATAGCTTCAATATAATTTAAAATGCAAAGACCGCCACTGTATGAACGTAGTACCGCATATTATTTTTTAGCGGCAAAGGACAATGGGCGATTCCGGTCCAAATGTCCACCACGAACGAGACCTATATGGCTAGATAGCCCGTTAAATATAGAACATATTTTGTTATGAAAGTAAAAAAAAATATAATGCCAGAAAAAAGTTATAGCAAAATAAAATAAAACATTTTATAGATTTTTTCAATTTAATTTTTTCTATTACTTTTCGTGATGTTCGATTTTCGTACTTTCTGTAACTTCTGACAAAATAGAATTGTTCATTATTAGAGAGAAGACACCACCAGTTACTTCGAACTATCTTAGATCCAGGCACCGTTGAGTATATTCAAGCCCTTCTGGCACCTCAATTGGTTCGTGATTCGTACATCCATCGGGCAAATAAATATGGGTTTATATGCAAATGTGTCTTACTCATCTTAGTTTTAGATTAAGTGCGGAAATGAAAGTGGAATAAAATAAAAAATAATAATGACAACATACAAAAACTACCGAAAATTAAGAATACATTTTTGGCTATAACTTTTTTTGGCATTGTTTTTTTTTACTTTCTTAGTAAAAGTTACTCTAAATTAAGTGGACTATTTAATTATATAGGTCTCGTTCGTGGTGGACATTTGGACCAAACTTCATACATTCTTGCCCAATCTCCTTTACTAGAATATTATGGATATCAATCACGAGAAACAAGGTAAGTAATTAAATCATATTTTATTTATTTGCGAACCTATAGAATTAATGTGTATGAAAAAAAAATGTTATTTATATGTTTATTTTTAATCATTGTAGAGAAATTACGCGCAGAGCAAAACTTAGGAATAGAATTTACCCACTGGACATAAATGAAACCGAATTTAAAAATATAGAAATAGCATTGCACTTAAAATACTTCACACTAAAGTTTATGCCACTCAAACTTATTAAAACTGTTTACTCACGCTTCCATGAATTCAACCATCATTTCATATTGCGTCTGACTGGTTCTCATAATTATTTATTATATTGAAAGCACTTAATTATTTGTAGCAAAAAAAAAACAGAAATACTTTTGTTGTGGACGTGTAGCAAAACATAAACAAATTTGGCGCCCTTACGCGCGTCGGATGTCAAGTGGGTGCGTTCGGTACCCGTCATTTTTAAAAAATAAAATCTCCGTAACTATGTTATATTGCTAGAGATAATGCCATTTTATAATGTCTAATAATTAACTTTGGGTCTCTTTTTTATATTACATTCAGTTTTTATTATAATTTAATAATAATAAAACGTTTAATCAAAGGTAAAAAAAATATTAACAACTAGAGTTAGTTTTCGAACGCACCATTCATTCAACAATCGTTCATTTTGCTCACTGTGGCGCGTCCCTATTTACATTTGCATGACGTCACCTTGGAATTCGAATCGAGTGTTCGATAGTGCTTCGAATGTGGTTCGTGCTGCCTACTATCGACAAACTCCGTTTTCGAATCGAGGCCTCGATACATTGTCGATTCGAATACGTTAGATATTCGTGCTTGGCCCACAGTTATAGAAAATTGTTTCCTGACTTTTCAAAAGGTTCGAAAAGTTTTAGGCAAGGAGCAATTAAAAGCGATTGGTACATTTAAGCTTTGGAACCTTACGAATCTGTACCTACTTAAGAACATTTTACAGACTTCAGTACTTCCTTAAAACAAAAGTTGTGAAGTAAGTAGGTGTATTGGTAGTTGTTTTAAAAAGGTTCCTAAACCAATTATTGTCAAAAATATTATTTATTTGTATTCTACCTTTGACCACAATGATGCATTCCAAACTCCATACTAAGTAGGCCCATAGTGTCGCCTTCGAAATCCAGTTGAAAGTGGTTCTCTTAGTTGTTTGTGCGTCTATAAAAATCAAAGAGAATTCAACCAATTTTTTTTTTTGACCTTGCACAATCCAGAATTCAATAGGTATTTAACAGGTACACATATCTTATAACAAAACAACATTGATGTTATGAAAGTTAGTAGGAGTAGGAAAAAATATGAGATGAATTGAAATTAGTTTCAGAAGCCTAGGAATTTAATTTCCCAGAAAATGTATTATATTTGAAAGTTTATAGCTCGCAAAATGCCAGCGAGCACTAACAGTCCAAACATTGTCTCAAAGTTATTGGATTCTGAAATATTTCAACACATTTTCTTTGGAAAAACTTTGTTACTTTATATGCGTTTGCAAACAAAGTTGTGCGACCGCATTCTCTCTGATGAAGACGAATGCCGATATTTCGAAATTTTAAACCGAGAATATTTTTAAACTTTCTCAATTCTATTGTTTTTGAAAAGATCTGTCATACTTTTGTGGAATGGAGGATAGTAAACAAATAGTCTGAAAATACCACCCATATTTTCTCATTGAATGAATAAATCCTTTCTTACAATATTTTTTGAAGTAACGGAACTTTAGGTTTACGACAATGTTGGTTAGAATTTAGAAACATATGTGTATAAGGAAAAAGTGCTCTTTTGAAAATATTTACTCTTAGGCACTCTCATGATAGGCATAACTCCCATGATTTGAAAAAGCACAAGCAAACTCTTCGTGGTGATATAGAAACTGTCGTGAGCATCCAGCAAGGCCCCATCTTTATCAGTTATCTCCGGACCATAGAGATCTTTCGCGTCATATTCTGAAAAAGAAAAATTAAGAAAAAATAAAACATTCATTAAAATGTATTAAGAAGTAGCCCATGAATTATCTGAGAAGTGAAAAATGAGGAAAGGGTTTTCGTGAATAAGTGTTTTGTAATGTAATTTATTTTTGTGGGGTAAAATTAAATAAGACGTAAATATAAGCGGGAAAGTTGTCTGTTTAGAACTGAAATGTTGTTACTTAAGTTGCGCTTCATTGTTAGTCACACTATGTAAAATAAAATAATTCCTGATCACAATCAACTTAATCCTTTTGATCCCTCTAACTCACACTCAGAGCTTATTTGCGAAATTCTGGTCGTTTTCAAAATTAAAAATTACACTAAATAAAACGTTACATACAATGCTTCATTGAAACAACTAGCATAATTTTCTATAAAAATATGAACAAAAAAAACAGCTAAACATACCTTTAATACCATCCTTCTCATCAATTCGCTGAAACATTTCTCTCTTACGCGTTTCATTTTTGTGAACCGTATTGGTATTGTAAACCCGAAAACCATGTTCTTCTTTGTTCATAGTGGTGCCTTTGTTTCCAAATATAGAAAGGGGTATACTCGTTGCGTCGGTCGGGTAGAATGAGCCACGTGAAAGCCGGGTACAGAATGGGCAATAATCAATCATAAGGCCAACCGTCTCAGCTTACTTGGTTATGCCCGTTTGTCAATATAGTGGGGTGGAGTCGCAATGTGTGTATTTTTTTTGTTTGTTATTTTTTAAGGTCTTCTTTTTGTCATTAATACGTTTTTGTATAAATCTATTTATTTACCATAAAATGCATGTATTAATAATTTTATTCTTTTCCTAATTTATTTACTTATGTTTTTTTTTTGATAACAGATATTTCCTACATCCTTAAGTTTTATGTATATCAGTATGCAGGCAGTCAAGTGCAGGCCCAGTAAGTGGCAACTAAGAAGTGTTACACTGTTCTATCTCTCTCCATTCAAATGTTCAAATACTCATATCATTAGATATTTCTAAAAAAAACCTCCGTTTACTACGATAGTAACACTGGCCACTCGACCGAACATAATTCCTACACTAAAAAAATATCCATAGAAATCCACTCTACACCATCTCTATTCCCTAGACACCTCTTGACGTGGTATACCGATGACGCCGCAGCGTCGCTCCAACGCCATTAATTCATATTTCAGTCTAATGGCGACTTTCGAAAACACTTAACGACCCCTTAAGTGAGATGTAAGCAAGACCTTGTGAACCGTTAAATATTCAATATCAAATTAAGGATACTAGTAAACTGCTACGATGTGAAATTTCAGTTCTCTGTTTTTGGGGTCAGCGATTTTATGATAAGGGGTTAAGAGTTGGTTGAAGGGTTTGTTCTAACAGACATCATCAGTCCACTTTTTGTTCCAAGGCCAAGTATGTTTTCTTTTAGAAAAATAGGAGTATGCAAGTATTGGTTAATATTATCAAGTATTACGGAAGATAGGTTAGTGATTTCCCGTTTGACAGATTCTATTACAAACCTGGATTTCTGGTCAATTTTTAGTCACTGTTTTCCAGTATACAAATCAAGACAGAAAGAATTGTACTTGTGTATTCCATTTTTCGAATCCATGACTAAGAAACTCTTCAAAGCCTCTTTTTAAACAAATGCAAGAACAAGACTAACATTCTTTCTTCAAATTCCTCAAAACAAATGACTGGCAAAAAATCTCGTTCAAAATTACGTTGAAATGTTATCTTTAAGCTTGTGATCAACGAGCGAGCTTCACGGTGCGGTTTCGTGGCTCGCCTGTTAAGCTAGCTAGTGGATCACCACAAAACCGCGATTTACAAAACGAAAATGCTGGACTTGACTTCCATGTTTGAAATTCATGTTGAATATGGTTATAGGGACTAGATGACGCGTATCTAGCAAACATATCAAACAGAGGATGTAATCTATAGGTATATATAAAAGAATGTCGTGTTATTTACACATTTTATAACTAAAGAATAGCTGGTCCCTTTAAGATGAAAATTAGAGGAGAGGTAGCTTAGACCCGGGGGAAGGACATAAGTTAGTTTTTGTCATCATTTGAGACGCGGGTGAAACCGCGGGCAGAAGCTAATTTCAAATATAAATTTGATGGATTTTAATATTGTCAAAACTTGGGTTGTGGGGGGGAAAACAACATCGTTTTGCCCCATTGGCCAACCCCACTTAATATTTATGTTACGTACAAGTGTTCAAGCACCTTAAGAACGTCATTCACACATATCAAACTGCATAAATTAATCATGCAACAGTCCCCGAGGTCACGAACACCGAAATGAATCACTAATCTTATTTCTTACCTTTATTTTCTGCCTCAATATATAGGTTTATGCTGTACATGCATTTTAATCGGGGCCTTACAGTTCACAAAAGGCTTAAAAACGTTGTAAAGGTGTACGGTGACAGAGTTAATATTAATTAAGCGATTCTGGTGAAAGGTGCGTTTCACTTCGTACTGAAAGCTCCGTATTTTATTTAATAGCACTTATAAATTCACAGAAGAATATGGAAAGAGTTTTGCTACGTTATAGCGGTAGGGTTAAAGGATATTATGGCTGATGAAGATGTAATCAATATTTTGAATTTGTATTATGTGGGTATGGTTCGAGACCTTGCATAGTTTCTTCTGAGCAAAAAGAGAAGTAGTTTTAATTTTACATAGAATAATTTATTATTAATCATAAGATTTATAGTTCATTATGTAAAGGTTATGAAATTATGAATGAAAGATGAGTCATTTTGTTTTTCATGATTCCATGACTCTGAAAAATAATGAAAAAAATTCTATCAAAGTGAACTTTGCAAAAAAATCAAAGTTCAAAGTGGAACAAAACAAATTACCCACAACCAGCAGTTGATCAAACATGCTTACGTCAATTTATATTCAATTAATCCCGTGTAACCATGGCAACGAGAACCTCATGCTATTCATATTATATTATTATTGTTTATCAGTACAACTTAATCGGCTTTGTTTGACCTTAATTAAATAACGCCAATGCATATTGACTTAACAGTGTGGACTTTATTAACCCGTAGGTATATTGTTTTTTGGTTTTAATGGGCTTTAATCTGTGAAGTTCTTTTTAAGTTTTATTCTGGTCATGCAGACTGACCTAGTTTTTCTTCTTATAGGTACCAGTAAAAGCATAGTGTGTTTGGAGAGGAACTTTGTATTACAATAATTTTGTATGCCTACGAAACATACCTATATATTTTTTAATATATTACAAACGTTAGTTAACTTCTAAATGCTTACGTAAATACACAGATAAGAGATTTCATAAAAAATATGCCTATAAAGTATTTAAAAAATATGCTAATGAATAGGAAACTCAAAATCGACTCCCATTAGATGACCAATGAAGCTAATTGAAAACTTCAATGAGACGAAAATTGAAGAGATCCTCATTTCAGATCCGAGTTTGTTTGACAACAGCTATTGTTATGCAAACAATACCCTTACCATTGTCTTCCCAATTATGTTATATTAAATTGTTTTAAGAAAAAGAAGTATGGTACCTACCTAGTGGATTTTGAACCTTATCAAATAAAAACGGTCAGGAAATCAAAACCTTGGTCATGATAATTTAGACACAAACTTGTTATTTATTTACTAGACAATCAACATGTTCACAAAAGTTGTAGCTAACGAAGCCTAAGGTAATGTTCAAGACCACAAGGGCAGAATGGAAATAAACCGCTAAAATAAATTGAAAAAAATATTCTAAGTATTAGAATAACAAAATTCAGTAGCAGAAATTGACAAACATACCTACCAAATACCGACTTCATCGCCAATGTTTGCATATAGGTACTTTTTATAAGTGATTCAATTCACCGAACCATTACTATCAGTAGGTAACCTTCTCTTGGATATAGTACCTACTCCAGTAGTAGGGGCTAGCCTTAGAGAATCCAGACGTTGCTCTAACTACTTGCATTTGTATACGTCGCGGCCCCTGTTCCGTTCTTATCTCCGCTCTTTGTCATAGGAGAAGCTCCCACGCTGAGCGTCTGTTCACGGCCTTATATTTTATTATGTCGGGATAAAAACGAACGGTTGCTGTGTTTTTACGGTGTGTGGCAAGGGGTGAGTTGGGTTTGGATGCAGGTTTGAAGGAAAAATTCTTATGTTAAATGATGCGACTAAAAAAATAAAGGGAAAAATAAGTCAAGGAAATTACAGAGAAAGAGAACATTCACGAGCACCGAAGAAAACAATAACAAAATACATCGAACAAAGATTTCATTAAGTGCCATCAAAAAATGAAATTATAATGGCTGCGTAAGGTAAAAATAAATTGAATTCCCTTATTTCCGAAAGATCTCCGGGCACAAATCAAATCTGATTCACAGTACAATACAGAACCATTAAATTCATTTAATGGCCTTCAAAGTTTATTATAATTTAGAGAGACCTTGGCAGTCGCACAGATTTATTCATGATCGAATTTTGGGTTTAAATATTGAATTTTGAACTTAGCCTTCAAATTCTTACTTTCTAGATGAGCAGGGATGAATAAGAATTCACGTTCTAGTGAAAAAAACTTCACCGAGGAGTTAGAAGAAGCGACCAGGAATTTGAAAATATAACTGAGACATGAATCTTGATGTGTTGATCATATAAACTTGGACCTTACATTGACGGAGCTATAGAATTCAATGCCATAGCCACGACGCCTACGCTATGGTATTCACGATAACACATAACCATTCAATACTATCAGATTGTAACTTCAAAATTTCCAACTAAGTACATAAGTACAACTTAGTCAAAGTACTAACGAGAAAAGTACCTTTGCCGATAAAATTGCTCAAGTTACGTTTTCAAGTTAAAACGTCTCCAACTTTGGCAGAATAAACATTCGTCCTTGCCTACCTAAAAGGCAAATAATACCTGTTTGTGTTTACAAGAGAGTTGAATTTATTTTATGGACCTGCCTCGTATTTAATTGTTTGCAAACGGCAGTTTAAAAGTAAGAGAAGAGAACGATTAAGTTTGAGAGTTTGATTAAGTTTGATTAGAGACTTTTTTATGTATCGTTTAAAAGGTTCGATGGTGGAATTTAATTACAATTTCTTATTGATCTACCTTATACTGTTTATAGATATGCAGGGTCGAAAGAACAAAACAAATGTGGAGAACACTCAACAATGCATCGATATAAAAGAATGAAACATGGAAGAAGACATGCTGCTCTAACACAAAATAAAATCAGGATAAGGGCAGGAAGATGAAGAATCGAAAATGTCAAATCAAATAATGGGTAGGTATCGATGTCTAAAAACCTTTCATAACTAAATAGGAACCGTGCTGTTAATAGCATTGGCAGATTTTTAGCTCTGGTTGGGGCAAGCAATATTCAAAGGTCATTTCTAATCACAAAGACTGGGACATAACATAGGTAACTAATAACTATAGAGATTTCCAGACTAAGCCGAAGATCTTTAGAAGTCACGTCCACCTATAAAGTGATGTAAGATTATTAGAAGATATTATTTGCGACAGGCGCCTTACCTATTGCCTACGTGGTCTATTTCACGTCGATTTACAGAATTTATTGCGGGTACAACTGCATCGCCATCATAGCTTAATTTACTCGTTTCTAAGGAATCTCAGGTCAATATTTTTCTGATACTTAAGTAAATGTAGTTGTATTGTCATCACTGAAGTTTTGTTTTTCATTTTGTTTCCATACAATATGTAAATCAGTCAATAACTTCAAGAGAAATTTCGATTGAGAAAACCTTTGATTTTTATTATCAAGGAGAAACAAGTTGTAATTAATAGTTTCACATTTCACCTAAACCTAGCTTTTGAAAGCAAAACGTTAGTTTCCATCGAACTACATAGTTCAGTTCGAGTTCATGACTAAGACTGAACTAATACAAGTACCTACCAGTAATATCCAGAAACCGAGTATTATAGCCGAATGTTTATCAGGCATTGTTACAAGTCGGAATACCGTGAATAGTTCCAGAGTATCAGAGGAAAGGTACCGGACAAAGTTCTGGAACAATCCACAACTAACTGAACTTATCCATTACTAGTTCGGCTTAATCGATCCGGTTGGATCTAGTTCTAACTGGTTATCAAACTAGTGTGTACTATTGTGGATTGTGTTTATTGTTCAATGAGTTCGTGTTCTTTGGGGTATTAAATTAACAGATAAGTGGTGTTGTGATTTATACTCATACTTATTTGTGTGTAACTTAAATACTAGGTAAATAAGCACTAATTATAAAATGGTCACACAAAGGAAAGGGTACGTTTATTCTTTTAAGATTAAACCACTCCTGAACACCAGCATCTTTCACACAGAGAAGTTAGGTTTGAGCTTTTTAACGATTGATTGGATATATTTTTGATGTACATAATGTTTACAATAATGCTTACCGTGTAACTGGAAAACAATACATTATGCAGTTGTAGAGCGTTCACGAGGATAACGAATTTTTCGTTCAAAGTACATATCTACCTACAAATCTCACCACAACTAAGTATACACCAGTTGTCAATAACACACCTATATAAAAATAAAAACATTTCAATAAGCCAACATCAATTTCTACACCCAAAACTGTATCCCCGGTAAGCCTAGCCGCTTTCACAAGGCCATAGATTTTCCGACTCGCTAGCGTCTGCCATATGACGCGACGACAACTGCTACGATGATCCTCAAAAATCTTTTATATACCTAAATTTATATCCCTTGAAAATACGATATTTCTGTCCCGCTGAACATCTGTGTTTTGTTTGTGTGTATATGGATGATATAGTTGTGTATCTCGTGTTTGTGTCTCCGTTTGGAGGGGAGGGTATTTTTTTGTAGAGTTATTTTTCCTGAGGGGAAAATCGTTATTTATGTATCTTTGATTGGGAAGTTATAGATGCTCTTTTCGAACACAAAATCATTGAATAACAAAATATTATTGAAGATTTCAACAATTAGGTAATTAGGTCGGTAGGACAGCACATTTAGTTTACGGATGATGCCCCATAAGTATTTAAAAAAACTGCTTCACTGTTGCCTAAGATCAACTAAGCCGATAACATAAAAATATTCTATATTAAATAGACGAAAGTAGAAGAAGTAATTTTTTTCCTAAAAGAAGTGAAAACACTAATAGACTTCAATGCTCAGAACGTGTCAACAAAGTGTTAAACACTCTTACTTATTCAATGAATCCAAATCCCGCAGCACTAATTGCATAAAACGTCATCTGCCAAGCTATTACAGGAGTCTTGGCACAAATAGTTACACCAGGAACCCCTCGGGCGCTGTTCCCTGAAACTGACAAGTCTTACTTAATAGTGCTTTGAATTATATTCCGTTATTTAGGAAATAGTGTATTAATTAAACTGGTAAAACCGAGCGTTTTTCACTTTTCACATTCGCTCGTAAAATCATAAATGACTCGAAACAAAAGATACCTATAGGCACCTGCCCTATCCAGCCAGAAGAATTCATCTTAAGTAAATGTTTCTCTCATTTTATTCTCGTTTTATTTACTCTCTGCAAAATATATAAAACAGGTAGAGAAAGTAAGTAAATTGAAAAAGATTACTGAACTGCATTCGGAAGACTAACAACCACTGAAGACTCGGAAATAGCTGCAATGCACACAGCAAGCGAGTTTGCTTCGTAAACATTTGTGTCCGGAGATGTACGATATCACTGTAGCCGGCCAAGATAAGTGGCCATATTGGACACTAAACTTCATATTATGTACCCTTAAACTTGCAAAGAGCTGAACTGACTTCCTAAATTGGTCGAGTTAAGTTATTTATAAAGTGGAGTAGTGACGTTTTAAAATATAGTTTTCATTACCTACTAAGTTTTGAGGATGATGATGACACTTTCTATTATTCTTGTTTTATTTAAGTATCTAGGTACTTACATTTTTTACTCAACTTGATGGTTGCACCAAACTATAGCCTGAACATAGTTAGGTGCATTATAGGTATGGTTTGTATCTCACGCGCACCTAAGCCTGTAAGCCGCCCGCTACCTAAAAATAAATGGTCTCCGCACAGGCAGTCTCTCGTAATATTCTAAGCTTTTAAAGTTAAGCGAGAACTAAATACAAGATTCATGCCCTATTTTTGTCATAATATTGTCGGCCATATTAAGTAAAAGAGGTAGTAGGTTAGATAGACAACTAAAAGTAAATCAATCAAAATGAGCAGGGTACCTAACTATTATTATACTAGAAACCAATAGCTAATTAAATCAACAAGTAATAAAAAAATATTAAGTCCCAAGTGCCCACAGCATAAAGTAAATAACCACTATAGTTCGGCCATTCAGAGAATGCGTTCCTGACACGTCGCGATTGAACTGACGACGTAACTTTGCAATGGCGTTGCAGTTACGATAAAAATATTTTTGCTGGTTGTTTACCGTTTTAACAATTGAGGAGCATTAAAACAACATTATTATATCAATAATCAATGAATGTAGTTACGTCGTCAGTTCAATCGCGACGTGTCAGGAACGCATTCTCTGAATGGCCGAACTATAGAGAGCGCACTCGCCAATTTCTTCTAAGAACACGACTCACCGCTGCGGGCCGGGGGACGCGACATTATTCGCGGCTACTATTGGTCAGTTCAAGGTCGAGTTGCACGAGTACGCCCAGCAAGGGATGACTCTCTTTCAATTAAAAAATATCGATATAATGCATTTCATCGTAGTAATAAGTTCTCAATAAAAATCGTATAAGAATATTTAATCAAATAAGTCTATTACAAAAAAGAACTCTGTACAAGACAATTATTGATTCTTAAAATGTATTCATTTAGTATGAGTTTTTCGAATTAATGTTTTAAATAAACGTCGGCTTTGTTTTATTTTTTCAAAACAATCGGGAGTGAAGTGCCTCGAGTAAACAACGCTGTATTTTGTTGGGGTCCAATTTTCCCTATTGATAGTATACAAGGTGTTGATTTGCATTTGTGCCATACTTCAGGACGAGGACATAAAATACGTAAATAATCGATTGGAATTATAGTAGACGGGAAATAGCTCATATGCACTGCTTTTTTTGTCATTGTAATGTCGTAGTATTTCAGAAGTAACCCAATTTTATGAATGAAATTTATGAATAATCGTTGCGTATGCTTTGTGTTTGCGTTTGTGTGAGGGCGCAGCACGGTTTTAAGGCCAGTAACACGCGCGCCAAGTTTAAATACGGCTAGATGACTCTGACGGAATTCCGAAAAAAAAAAAAAAAAACGTACCATTTTTTTTTTATTTGGGTCGAGAATCATTAGCATAATTACGTCCTTGAATATGGCACGGATGCAAATCAACAGCTTGTATATCCACTTCTCTTTTATTTCTGGAATCTTCAAAAATCTAAAATGAAAATATTTATTTTTTCGATTACATTAAAAGTAATTTGTGGAGGCACCAGGAACAGCTGCCTCTGTCGTCGCTATGGTCAGTTAATTAACTCATTAGCCAAAATAAAACATATTTTTTAATTAATGTAAATGTACTATTATCGATATCCACTTCGACCTTAAAGGTAACAGCCCAAATTTCATCGATAAGAATACAAAGGGCAAGAAAGAGATGGACGTATTAGAATTTCTTAATGAAAGAAAGGGACTTTCCCAAAAGACATCAACGAGCGGAAGCGCGGTTCACCAACCACCAATTTAAATAGACCCCTGTGGTATTTCGTAATATAATTAAATCAAAGCCAAATTTTGGTACTGATACTTGCCGATGCCATCCTTTTTGTAACTAGATGTCCTGGATTGTGTCCCGCACCATTTCATCACGCATGTAGGCATTTTTTTTATTTTTTACTAAATAAAATCCTCAGTAATTTAGCGTGTTCGCAGGTCATAGACTTGGTCGCTACTAAAGGATCGTACTGATCGTAGCCTTATAGTACGCGCAAAATCACTAACGTTTGGCGAGCGTCGGGGCACTGTATGCGCAGTCAAGTGGTTTTATAGTCTTTGGCCCACAGACTCTTTCGAGAAATCAGTAAGCGATTAGTGGAGTCCACAACTCCACACGTGACCAAGGGCTGGCCAATACTTCGGCCAAAGGATATGCATTGCCATCCAGCGTGGCAATGCAGCCAGCCTTTTGGGCACGATCCCAGCTGACAGCGATGCGGATGAATATTTTGATACTTAGTTTTAATATTTCCCTATCATAAGATCATTTGTAAAACTATTGAATAATAATATATCTTAAGTAGTCATTTTTTAAGTGCGTGTAAAGGAACGCCGAAGATTATCAATTGACAGATTCTGTCAGTTTTCAATGTCAGTATGTATGTCAGTCAGTCACTGAGTCAGTGCATGTCAGTGTCACTTGCAAAATTGCGAATGTTTGTTGATATTCCGGTGAATTTGTGCGTTTTCTGTGAATAATTTACGTCATAAACAGTTGCTCCTGGATTTTATTTGGTCTCGCAATTTGGCTTTGATTATTATTACAAATTGTTACGATTGCAGCTACTCTTATTTTACAAACAAATGATTTCTATTTCTGCTCATTCTGATTGCCCTCACGACTTTGTTGGTAAAGAACACCATAAAACCTCAATAGCTATTATCTAGCGTATTATTGTTCACCTGTAACTATTAATATCAGTTTACGGTAAATATCTTTGAGTTTTAAAAATATTTTATGCGCGATTATAAATAATTGTACGTATTATATAATAGATTACGTTTCTATTCCCAGAAATGCGACGAAATTCTTGTTTTAATTGTGGCCTATCGTCATATAGAGTTAAACGCTACAAGCTAGGAGATATGGCAACTAAAATTCTTCAAAGACTACAGCAATGGCATCCACAATGTCCGGTATTTAATTAATGCAACAATTATTATAGAAAATGAGTATTCTTAACATATTATTACCTTACCATCTCCTTTCTAGTTAATCTCTGAAGACTTTGTATGCAACAAATGTGTGATTGCTGTACAAAAAAGTCTGGATAAAACAGAGACAAGTCAACCACAGTTTGGTCATCAAAGAGTATGCTTCCAGTGTGGCCGATCTACATTGAGAATTAGGAGTAATGCTCTTCCAATAAATTCTCCAGAAAGATCTTTACTTGAAAGAAGAATTGCTCCACGCCAGGTAAACAATTTAATATTTAGCTATTGATCTTACTTTTCTCATTTAATTATAAAGCTATCCAAGACCACGCCAATCTCAAAAACTACTGTTCCAATTTGAAAAGTTCTTCAACTTCAGATAGCCTATTATAGAGAAAGGATATATATATCTACTGCTACTTTTTATCTGGCCATGAAAATTAGTTACTTCCCCCATTTGCTGATAGAAGCTAGTATTTCACACTGTTTATCTCAAATTGAGTAAATAATATCCAAAATTTTGTTATAGCTTGCGCAAGAAGCTCGAGTATGCTACGCTTGCTGGGTTGCTCTAAGGAGAAGTATAAAAAGAGGTGCAATTGCTGATGCTAATAGACAAGATAATATATCTGAATATGGTGCGTCAACCAGTGCTCAAGTTGCTGAGCAACCAGTGCCTAAGCAAGAAGAAGTTGTACCTAAGCAAGAAGAAACTGTACCACCGCAAGAAGAAATAGTACCACAGCAAGAAAAAAATGTACCACAGCAAGAAGAAATAGTCCCACAAGTTTCACCATCAATTTCATATGTCACAGAAAAATCTATTGTAGCAGACAAAATGGTATTGCCAAATTATAGACGTGCAGCTGCAACCACTCGATGGTGTTTCTATCCAAACTGCATACATTCTGAAAGATTACGAGTGCCAAAATCAATTAGACTAAGAATGTTATCCGATTTCAAAATATATATTCCAACAACAGCCCGAATATGCACTGCACATATCAGATGTTATAATTGGGAAGGCTTACAGGATCAAAATAACTTTATATCAACATTCAATGTGAAACAAATAGAAAATATGTTAAATCTTATGAGTGAGCTGAGACATGGTTTTAAATTAGATTTTGAGAATATTGAAGATTGGAGCCCTCATTTGTGTCGCTATTGGTTGGGTTATACTCCAGAAGAAATATTGGAATTATTAAATCAATGTCCATCTTTAACATCATTTCCTAAAGCAAAAACAATGCTGTGCATATATTTATTGAAATTACAAACAAGGGATACGAATTCTAGGTTAAGCTCTTTGCTTCAAATCCCAGTAGCGACACTGGTGCGTTATATGAAAAAGGCTCGGCAGGTTTTGAGTAACAGGTTTGCACCTAATCACCCAGAATTGTAGGTCTACTATAATTCTGCGTGCTATGGCTCCATGAGGCTGTTTAGATTTAGAGCAAAATTACAATTGAGAAGGGTTCAGGATTATTATCTAGTCATACCTATACCAGGTTTATTTGGAAATAACGAAAAAGTTATAGGTGCCAGCTCCATAAAATATATTTTTTTTAATTTTCAATTGGGTGTGGACAAAGTAAACCATGCAAAATCTCAGTGTAGGAGATGGGTTAACCAAGTAGGAATAGATTCCTATATGTTAATTTTTGAGAAATATGTGGTAACATAAATAATATATTCGGTTAGACTGGAAGCCGACCCCAACATGATTGGGAAAAAGGCTCGGAGGATAATATAAATAATATATTCTATTCATGCTTATGATTGAATTGATATTTTTTTAGTTTTATTTTTATAGAGTTAATTAAAACATCTTAAATATTATTGGAACATAATACATACTTACTAATTATCCAAAGAGACAGATATTTTACCTGAAAGTAGAAAAACAAAATCAAATATTAACCAATGAAGAATGAAGATCAAAATCGTTTCAAATAAAAATACAATCAACATTTTGAAACACGTGCGCAGATAAATTGCTGAATTTGCTGAGTTTCTACTTTTCTTTAAAAGTTATATGACACAGTTTTTAGTTCGAATACTTTTTATTTGGAAGTCGTTTTCAATGTTATAGTTTTGTTTGCGACATATTATTTATTTGGTCCGTATTTTTATGTGTTTGTTTGTGTATCTATCCTTTAAGTAGCTATGTAATCCAACTTCAGACGGAATTAAAATTTAAAAGTTTGTAATTCATGAAAAAAACTACCTATATCATTCAGTCTTCTAATAAATTACTGTCACGAACTACTTAAATGTTTTCATGTTTTTTTTTATTTAGTATTATTGTCGATGTTTTTGATACTCTAGCAAGAGCTCTTTCACATAGCGGATTTTGCCGCGCGTAGGCACATAAAATCTATCACACGTAGGTACATGCTTATTAGGACGTCTTTATCCGAATTAGAATTAGTTTCTGTAAAAGTTGGAAAAGTATGATGATGAATGTCACATGTTTTCATTCACCATTTCAGCTCTAGGATGTCCACTTATCAGTTTAATATGTGATACCAGTTTAAAGGGAAATTATTCGCAATTTTCAAATCAAATACAAAAAAGCTACACTTGTCTCCGTTGAAAGTCTTGAATACCGTCTTTCACGTTCTGTAGTTGGCATGACGCTCCGAACGGATATCTTTTGTGATTCTAAAAGTTGGTTGTAAAGAAAACTTGAAGTTTGTCGAGACTCGAGAGTTCACGAGTATTTGTAACGCAATCCTCGACGTTTGGAGCGTCAGTTATTTGTAGAAAGCTTTGTAAACATTGTAGATCTCGCGAGAATAGACGACGTGGAAAGAAAAATAGGGTTATATTGAAAGCGAGCTAGTGGAACTATAGTGGGGGTTTTATAATGTTACTGGAGTTGAATAGAGTTTATTTACCTACTTAGGTGCCGTAATAATTTTGTTCTTATCGACATCGCTTAAAAATTTTGGGGCCAAAATACAAATTCTCTATTTACCTACCTATATATTATTTTAAATGCATGTAGATTAAGAAACTTTACTGTAAAGGTCAACCAACTGTTACAGTGTCAGAACTAGTGCCGGCTTTAACTCTACTAGCGCCCTGGGCGAGATTTCTTCGGCGCCCCCAACTGCAATTCAAACCCATACGAAAAACAGAGACATATGTAGTTACCGATTGCGCGAGCGAAGCGAGCGCGAATTTTTTTTTATAGTTAATAAGTCAAAGCAAAAATTACCTAAAATGTAGCCCAATCGTACATAAGCTATTGCTGGTTGGTGAATGCAAAAACACGGGAACACAGGTTGTGATTGCGCGAGCGAAGCGAGCGCGAAATTTTTTGTTATATTTTAGAACTCAAAACAAAAATGACTTAAAATGGAGCCCAAACGTAGATAACTCTTTGTTGGTGTTGGCGCCTATGAATTAAAATTTTGGGACTTAAAGTAGTACCATAAATAGAAACAAGAAGTTACTTTCTTATTAATAAAAGGACTTAAAAACGACGCTACCTTTTTGCTAGGGTAGACAAAAAAAAAATACAAAAATAAAAACAACTATAAAGTGAAGCAAGCCCGAAAAACCTTTTTTGAGATTTGGATCACTAAAAGTCCTTAACATATAAGAATTTTTTTGAGTACCTATTGGGACATTAAATTAAAAGTAGCTATATGTGAAAAAAATGTAACTGTAAAGTAAAGAAACCGCGAGCGAAGCGAGCGCAAAAATTTTTGAGTTTTGGGACATAAAAATTAAATTATAAATTAAAAAAAACCCCCGACCCAAAAAAAGCACTCAATTATTATGACAAAAGGTTAAAAACGCTAAACCCTATAAAAAGCAAAAAATAACTTTTAACACTACGTAAGTAACCAACTAAAGCATGTCAGACTAAACTAAATTTTGTCGTGTCGGGGGACCGCTCTAATTTATTAGCCTAACGTTAGAAGTAATTATATACTACTACATTACATATACTTCTTATAACTTTTTATACAATTTTGTTTAGATACGTGTTTTTTTTATACGAATGTTTTAATTAGGTAGGTATCATTTGATTTATGTAAGTATTTTTAAAGGTAAAAGCGGTCCCCCGACACGTCAAAATTTAGTTTAGTCTGACATGCTTTAGTTGGTACTTACGTAGTGTTAAAAGTTATTTTTTGCTTTTTATAGGGTTTAGCGTTTTTAACCTTTTGTCATAATAATTGCGTGCTCTTTTGGGTCGGGGGTTTTTTTAAATTTATAATTTAATTTTATTTCATGCTTTTTGAAGGAGCTCCTTAATTTTTCCTTCTTTCATTTAATTTCTTTTATTTTAAGATGAGGTCGCTATATGCGATCTCGGCCAAAAGAAGCTGTTTAACAATCCTCATGACAAACCAGCTCTGGGAGAATTGCACAGATTGAGAAACAACAAAGATTAACCTTTGGTCATTCTAGATTTTCAGCAAAAATATAAATCGGTTTATCCGTTTCATTCCGGCATTCCAGGGTTTCATCCGCCACATCCCATTTCCAGCATCTGGTTCTCGTCAATCAGAAACATGAAGAGAACTCGTCAAGACAAATTCAACGAGCCCAAACTCGATGGGTTTACTAAACGGTAGTTCAGGGTTACGTCTCCTATCTTCGTGTCCTAACAGCAGACCAGCTCAGTGGTTCCAGAAGACTTTAGTATTTCAAATTTCAGATCTCACATATGCTTGCAAGTAAACTGAGCGTGTAACATTCCTATCACACCTAACAAACGAGCTGATGACCTTGAAGACCTGAACCGATTTCTACCAAACATAGCTAAGAACACTCCCGAATGACATTCCTTTCAAACAAAAAAAACCGCATTACAATCGGATCATCCGTTTGGGAGCTACGATGCCACATACACACACACACACACACACACACAGACACGTCAAACTTATAACACCCCGTCGTTTTTGCGTCGGGGGTTAAAAAGTAGTGTATCTAACGCGCGCGGCATTGTATGACAATACATTAATTTAATTGAAATTTCTTGGTCCAGGAGCGTACCGCGGCGCCCCTGAGCTCGCGGTGCCCGGGTTATTCGCACACCCTGCACCATAGGTTAAGGCGGCCCTGATGCTATCCATACATTTGGATTCAGTTCTTGTAAGCTGCGATCTTTGATGAAATTTAAAACAAAAATAGGAGTAAAATTCTGATCAAGGATTGGTTGGGGGCGCCTGCGGCGCCCCTTATGTCCGGCGCCCAACCCCGCCCTACCCTAAAGCCGCTACTGGTCAGAACTTTAGTCCATCTAACAGCCAGTTTCTTCATCAAAAGTTAAAGCCAAAGTAAAAGTCAAAGCAATGTCTAAAGTAAAAATAACGGTCAAATTCAATTTTTCTATTAGTTTTGCTGTCACTTTAGCCTTGAAAAAACGAGTTTGACCGTTACTTTTACTTTAGACATTACTTTAACTTTTACTTTTGATGAAGAAACTGGCCGTAAGTGAAATACGTCCTCAAAATGTTACGTGAGAACTATCGCCATCTTGGTTTAGCAAACTAGCTCGCGTAGCGTCTTCATAAAAATGTATGCATTCACGTGTCACTAGACCGCTATTTTATTATATTCCATAACAAAGAAAAGGTTCAATGTAAGCTATGAATAATTTATAAGTCTACGTAGCACAAATCCGACATGACGTAAACGAACCGAAAATTTTCGTGAATACGTGGGCAATAAAAGATACCTGCAGAATTTTAGAAATAGAGAAATTTAATTGAATGTAAACATTGTTTTATGCTAGCGAAGCTAAATATTTTGATGAAATTTAAAACAAGCCCAACTTTAATATCTACCTAATAATTGTAGGTAAAGTTTATGAACAGAACGTCAGTAACTTGAATCTTAATAAGTAATTGTATCCTATTAGTGTTCAGTTAAAAAAACAGCAAGATTTAGAACCTACATAATTTAATTTCCAGATCTTTGGGCCCATCAAATCTGCTCTAATATTGAAGGTGGAAAGGAAAATTCCTACTTCAAATATTTCTGCTAATGATAATATACGTAGGTACAACTATCTATCATTAAACCATCCTACAAGCATCTAATTTTAGACCGAAATGTAGGTAGCTGAAATTAAGTAAATACTGACTCCCACTTCTCCGTAGTTTGGAATTTCGGATAGATAGGTAGGTAGGTATTCCCAGTAGAGATTAATTAATGTTAGTTAATTACACGCCTATAACATAAATACGGCAGTGTTTCATCGTTAACGGTAACTTCGTTTGTGAGTTCAAGTCTTAGGACTTTATTCCAAACTTAACTCTTAGGTACTTAACTCTTTTTCTGACTACAGGTAACAGGAATTCCAAAAGATGCCTTTACAAGAATATATGCGAAAATATTTAGGACTTATATTGAAGAGATCTCTTTCTTTTAAGGTGCCATCCATATAGGTACTTAAAGAGAGGTCACTTTTTAAGAACTTTGTTATTCAACTGGATTTTATGTCTCTATTCGTAACATTTCTAGGTATTATTATGTGATTGAACACAAAACAAAAGTAAGTACCTAATTACCACCAACCCCAGTGCAACCCGTCAAAACCTTTTGACTTTGACTTTTCACAGTAACATCGCACATTTGACTCTAACGAAGAAATTCACAAACATTTCGAGGCTAATCCTTATCGTCAAATGCACTGCAACCTCTCTTCATACGGATATTCTCACAAAAGGATTTCAGTGTGGCCCACGGGGATTACGAACAGAACTGGGTACGTTGAGCTTTATGTTAGCTTGGTACTTTATGCATGCAAAGGTATGATAACCACCTTTGGTTTAGGTACTCTTTTACAAAGGACTTCTAGATTATAGTGGTTGACTTTGTTTTGTATTTGAAATGTTTATTTATTTGTTCTTTTTGGGGTAGGTGTGTAATTTTATGTTTGTTTTTTGATAGTGGATTTATATACCTACCTGAACTTACATATTATGTTACAAATTATGTGTAGGTATATGACATATTAGGTAGGTAAGTAGGTACCCAGGTACCTACATACTTACAGGTAGGTACATACTGCTGAGGCTCAGCAGTAGGTATGTACCTGCCTACCTAAATGGTAAAATAGCATTTTTCTTTTTTCTTTACGCCAAACATCTCGTCTAAAAGACTGAAATTATATCGAAAAAAGTTTGTAAAGTATTGAGTGGAAATAGAAATAATCAATTTCCCCAACAAGTCCACCGCTGGGAACAAAGTTTCATTGTTTTATCTTTCAATACAATACTCGTGAGTCTTTAGGGAATTGAGACGTCGCTGTTATCAAGTGTTGGTTGTTCTCAGAATTGAAGAACGCCTTAGGTTGTCTTTACCTACTGGGGGTGTAAATATTGGATATTGGTTTATATTGTGTTATTGTAGACATATAAGTAGGTACCTACTTGTTATGGTAACATACTAATGTTAAACGTACCTACCTACCTACTTACCTAGGTATCTATCATTTTACAGGCCCACCACTTTTTATGTAGGTGCTAGGTGCCAAGCCGAGATGATTAGTCATTTCATCAAAAACGCTTCAATTACTAACCTTCGTTGATTTGTCGATCGCGACTTGTTTTGTACGATTGCCATCCCCAAACGGTCAAAAATCGTGTCGGTCAATGTATAAGGAGCCTCTCCTAAAAATAATTTAAATTGTATATATCTACTTAGTTCTGTGTTATAAACTTACATACTTAGTCTGAAGGGCTGGCGATAGAAGAAATCTTACCTCTCCACTCAGAGACATTTAATGGTTACTTAAGCCATTCCTTAGTGAAGGATTTGTATGACATTCCGTCACTAAGGAGTGACTTAAGTAATCATTAAATGACTCTGAGTGGGGAGGTTAGTAAGTACCTAGGCTTTTGGTAAGGAACCTTAAAACCCTGATTCAACAAAACAAAATATGAAATAAGCGCCATCTAGCAGACGTAGAATTACCTAAGAGCACTTATGCCATCTAGGGGTTTGCACTAGTACCAATAGTATACTAGTAATCTAGTTATGAAATTTGTCTTGCTTCTAGTTCAGGACCAGTCTTTTAGGTGATCTTCACACTGCCCCGCATCACGCTGCATCTTGCGTGTCGACGCACCTACGCGCGTTCCTGCGGGAGTGCAGATCTGCATCATCGTGCGGGTTTTTCACGCACTCACGCGCGTAGGTGCGTTTTGTAAATTCACGCACAGCGAGTTCCATTTTCAAATATACACGTCACGCCCATTCAAAATCACGCGCGGCATTGCGGGATTCAGTGTGCCATACCTTGCGTCTCGCCCCGCACCTACGCGCGGGGGTGCGTGTTTCTCCGCATGTATGTGCGTGATCCGCATGAACGCGCGTGGATGCATTTTCAGTGTGTTGGACTATGCGTGTTTTCCATACAAACGGAGATATTTCCATACAACGGAAAAAAACGCATCCACGCACTACGCTGCATCATGCGGGGCAGTGTGATAATCGCCTTAGGTGGTATAAGTAAGGGTTAAAATCTAGTCTTCATTTTACAAACCTGAGCATTCACAAATTCAGCTATCAGACCCTATCATCCACTTTAATGATGAGGTTTTGCTACTCCCTACTAGATGGCGCGATTACCTGACTAAAACATCATTAAGGTTTTTTAATTGCGCTACCAAATGGGAAGGAATACAAAATTTTACACAGACATAAATTGATTGACAAAGAAAAAAACAATTGTGGTAAACTCAAGTAAAATAAATATATTGGGGTCGATTCCAGGAGGAACTAGATATATCTAATTTCAAGAAAACACGAAAAGAATCTTAAAAGAAATACCTAACTGCAAGTCAGTAATTTGTTTATTTCCTACATAAATTTAGGTGTCCTACATAAAAATCATTAGACTAAGCATAAATTCTTAGGATTAGATACAAGTTATAAGGAACAGGTAACTAGGTAGGTACCTTTTATGTATTTGTAAATGACTGTAAGCATAATTTTCCTAATTGGTTACCTAAGCAAGAAAACCGTAAGTTCGTACCTACTTATCAACGTCAGTGACGCAATTAGCGATGTCGAGTAATATGTAGATACGTACTTCAACACCACTTCGCAAGCTACAGAAACTGCGACCAAAACCAGCAATTTAAATAAATAAACCACATCAAAGGCTCAATTAAGTGCGCCGCCATAGCTGCGTCCGCGCCGCCTCCCCGAGCCAACCAATGCTGGCGACGCTTTCTGACATAATGACATGCAAAATTACCCCTTTAAGCAAAAAGACCGCTCGCTAAATTATACCTCGCTTATGTACTAACTGGCTGTGGTGCAACTGTTATGTATTTAGGCTACTTATATACTATTTCTTTGATGCGAATTTGTGTGCAGAAATGCAAAATTCATAGAATTTATTACACTATTCTAATGATCATAATGTTTCAGATAAATGTATGCCTATAATATGGTCTAACACATAGATCAGATCTGTGTCGAAACACTCAACACATTATCTGTTAAGCAAAAAGGCGGCCTTGATCAAGCATTGAATCATAGAGGTCTAGAAAAAAGGATAGGTAATGGACATTCGTTATTAGCCATAATATAATGCATACCAAATTAAGTAAGTTTACATCTATTCGTCTACTAGTTCGTCTACGAAAATAGCCAAGAGGCAAAAAGATATATTTTATAACCCATTTTCCATTTACACGAAGTGTACAAATTATCGGAAAGAGCTCATCCGTTAGACATATGACAGCTCAGTATTAAATAACTGTTTAGTGGGTTAATATTTCAGTCTGGCACGACAGTGGCGTCTGGTGAGTTTTGTAAATAGAACTCTTGGCACTGATTGGAAATATCTTAGCTACTGGTATTTGATTCATGTAATGAGAATGTCCCTAAGGAATTTGGTGCCGGTGAGCTAGGTAACATTTTCATATGTAAAACGAAAGGCCAGCCAAACTTTCAAACTAAGCTGGCACTTTCGAAAGAAATTGTTATGAACCGTGTGTTTGCAAATAGTTCAAATACGGCCTTAAATTGTATACCAAGCACTCAGTTTCTTGTACGCCTTCCTACAAGTACTCCATGACCATCCAGACAAAATGCCTTGTTGAATTTTAAAACTACCTATCAAGATGATGACTATATGATTCACGATTGAGACTCATACTAACTTAGCTACACAAAAGTCTATAATTACCACATAAAGATGTGAACTTCGTCCAAGGTTTACTGTTTACGTCATTTCCTTTGGACTATGCCCGTGGAAACCTGATGAGTGACAATGACTGGACAACTTTGGTAGCTAAGCGTTGATTTTTAGGCTAATGATCGATATTTTAATTGGAGAGTATTATCCCATACAAAACCGTATTTGGTATCTCTAGGATTCAACGTTAAGGAAAAAAATAAAGGTGCCAAAATCTAAACATGGCCATCTGGTCTTTAAAGTCAAAGTCAAACTTCTTCTTCCTGCTTTGTTCCAAGTTATTTGGGATCGGCACAATATGCTTATTTCTTACATTTCTCTCTATCAGATATTATTCTAACATTCATATGACTTTTTTACAGTCCCGTTTACTCATGCTTGGATAAGACATTGCTTATTTTATTTGCTATTCATCCACATTTTGTCTATCAAAGGTAGGTACTCACTTAAATTACTCTCTTTACAAAATTTTCCTTAACGTAAAAACATAACGTCTCACGCTCAAGAGACAGTATCCTTAAGCTCAAAAAGTCCTCATTAGTCCCCGACTAGTCCTCATCTCAGCCTGAGGCAAATTGCTTCGTAATTGTGTCCACAAATGACATGTATCGGTCGGAATGTCATTTTGTAAATTGGTGTTCGTTATTATAAGAGGTAAGTGGAGGGAATCACGCAGTGTTAGGAATGTTGACGTTAATTTTACGTATGTCTCATTAGACGTAGCTTTGTGGGTAATTTTGTGTCGTTATTGGTGTAACGATAGTGTGTAGTAATGGTGCAAACTTTAACAAAAATAATATAAAAACTGCTGCTGTTAATTTCTCTGCCTTTGGGGGATAGTACGAAAAAGTTATCGCAGCACTGGTATACAATGAGCTCCAGAAGAAGGAGCAAATGTAGGTAGGTTTTAGTCAGTTAAAGACTGAAATTCCCTAACCTCAGCCACACGCGTATTTGATGTTCTTCCACAAAAAATAAATAGAGATAACATAGGTAGGTAAGGTTGTCTGGGTGACAACTAAAATGATATGAACTTACATTTGTATCTACATCGTTACATAACCACAGATTTCTATTTATATCCTAAATTAGGCAGCCAGATAGTTCGTATCTCATAAAAAACAGCAGACAAAACTAGTCACGATTCAGCACAAAACAAAACAAAAACATAGTTAATTAAACGCCAAAATAGATAAAGATAAAAACATCGACAATGTTGCTGTCGATAAATAAGATAATTTTGTTCCTAATGAAATCACTTCACTATGACATGGCCTAAAAATTTAACTAGTGTTTACTGAAGTAACCAACGTAACTTGATACATTTTAGTAGCGTTACTTGGAAAGAAAAGTGATAAACATGAGTCCCTATTGATATAATACGATTTAGTTCGTTCAACTGCCGTAGATCAAAATATACTAGGCACTTTGTAATTAATCATTAGAGCGGATTTAGACGTGACCTTTGAAACACTTTTACTGAGTTGATTAGAATCGGTAAGTTTACATGTCAAGTTTTAAGTAGTCAGTGTGAAAAAATCCGGTTAGATTAGAAGCCGACCCCTACATGGTTGGGAAAAAGGCTAGGATGATGAGTGCGAAAGAATTGGCATGACAAAAATGTTGAAAAAAATGATCATATATCACAATAAGAGATTGGTACAGAAAGAGCCCTGGCAGATATCCAGCAAAAACTAGACTGGAAATGATTAAATTTAGATTTAAGGCCTAGTTATTTTTGTTAGTGCTATTAAACTATTTACGACTTTAGTGCCACGTGACAGTTTTTTTTTCTACTTTCTTTAAAAGTGGCGGAGGAATTGGGATGGAGTTAGGTTAAGAATCAAATGGCCCAAAACGAAACTACAGTAAGAAATAAATTAAAAAGTACCAAAATCAATAAAAAAACGAGCTGATTCATCGAACAATTATTTTTAAACACCCCAATCTTACCCTTTGATAGTTCGACAAAATATCGACTTTCACTGTATCGTAATTATACCTCACTATGCTATTGTTACCGACTTCGTCAGACATGTCGACGCCAACAATTGAAAGTAAAACAGTTTCTAAGAATCCACAACCTTACTATCATCGTGGACTACTACAAATCCATTTTTTACTGCAATCAAGTGTACGGTATATGTCTTTTGTTGAATTAATTACGATCGAATAGAAGCCCTATTACATAATGAATAAGATTGTTTGTTTTTATTTTGTTTGGTGCCGCCACCCTGTCTGATGATGCAACTAAGAAATCCTTCGCCTTCATTATGGTTAATCGTTATAAATAGTAAGATAATAATTAAGTTCCCCAAAAAGCCGGGATACTTTCAAACCGTACACAAAAAAAAAACAGGATTGATTGCCTAAATGCTATAGAAATCGGAAACAATACTTCAAACAGATTTCAGTGAGTAGTTATTAGGTACGTAATTGACTGTAAAGTTGAACAAACGAATTCTGCACAATGAAAAAATCAGACACGCATTTGCATAAGAATCTCCTTTTTTCAGATACTGCGTGAATCGTTTACTCACCTTACGTTAATTAGCATTCAGCGTAAACAAACAGAAGTACTCTCGTAGATTTAAATATAAAGTTCCGTACATAAGTTTTAAATTCGAATAATGCCATTGTAATATTTTAAAAAAGTTGAGACAGTATGCCTTAGCGACATCTGCCTCAGAGGACGATAGCACGATGGCGAATTTGAAAATCTCAATTGTGTTGGAACACCAAAAATGTATAGAATTTTTTGTCATTTTGTTAGGTCAGCAATCAAATACAACTTGCACGAGCTCTTGTAAACTGGGTAGGTTAGGAGGCTAATCAGATCTGTGGAGATCGGAAAAGCAAACTTTCGATAGTAAGTAAAGCAGCATAGATCCCCAATTCAATACATAAGTAGTAGGCACACTGCACAATATCACTTGAGGAAAAGAAGACAATACCTAAAGGAAATGTCACCTCTGGTTTATCTCCTTATTCAAGGACTTCTAACTCAGATAACATCATAATACATCTTCAAGTTAGGCCCGAAATCAACAAAAATTACAGGAAAACTTGAGGAACTCAATGCTTTACAGCCATTTAGCCAATAACGATGTAGTTCCTTTATTATAGTTCGGCCATTCAGAGAATGCGTTCCTGACACGTCGCGATTGAACTGACGACGTAATAACATTCATTGATTATTGATATAATAATGTTGTTTTAATGCTCCTCAATTGTTAAAACGGTAAACAACCAGCAAAAATATTTTTATCGTAACTGCAACGCCATTGCAAAGTTACGTCGTCAGTTCAATCGCGACGTGTCAGGAACGCATTCTCTGAATGGCCGAACTATAATGCGTATTCTTTGAGCCGAAGAAGTTTGTAATTAATGCGTGCGTAAGTTACTGTCATAGATTAGGTATAGATCCTTTAGATGACTCTCCAAAACTACTCAAAAATGAAATAATTTATTTAGGTATACAATTTTAAATGATATAAGTAATACATAATTTCATCGCATTAGGTTAAGATAAACTTGTAATGGTAGATTAGTGGTGCAAATGAAAACATTAAAAATGCATCTCAGTTCTTTGTAACTCGACTATTTTTACCAGCACCTACTGAGCGATCCCTCGATAATTATTACACTTTCTTAGCGGACCACGAAGGCAACATTTTGAGGAAAATGATCTGTTCCTAGACAAGATGCGGTAGTCAGTCAGTTAAATTATAAGGCAGATTGGTACCTACTAATTACTATTTGCATGCAAATCACATTGTTAGCTAGAAACATGAATACTTCGAAGAATCGAAGCAAATAGGCTTTAATTACTAATGTGCATTTGCGATTGTTCTTCCAACACATTTTGTTGGTTGTGTAGTGCAGTGCTTAGATCTTCATCGAGTGTGGTAGTAACAAATACATCATCATCATCATCATCATCAGCCTATCGCAGTCCACTGCTGGACATAGGCCTCTCCAAGTGCACGCCACTGAGATCGATTTTCAAATACATAGTTAAGTATTACTAATACTAAAGTACCTATGTAATGTTTTATTAATTTTATACAAGCTTCTATCTCCTGTTCTGCTGGATTTGGTATAGGTATTTACGTACCTACAGTTTTCGCATTACAAATGCATACAAGAGTAATAATGACATCTTTTTAGCTCAGCTGGCAGATATTCCGGGAACAATCTCGTGGGTCTATAAAAAAATATCTAGTCTATTACTAGCACTTCGCCCACATTCAAAAATCTTCCGCGCTTTGACAAAACCCATAATTAATATTATGACTAAAATTCTATTAATTAAATTGCCGACTGATCTATTTGCAGACCAACTCTGCAATTTTAAAGGGATATCAGGTGTACAACTTTGTATATATTGTTAATCTAAAGAGTTTAGTTGCGCTAATCTTAGGAAGTATTGGTTGAAAAAATACGTCAGTGTAAGACACTTATGCTATTTTTTATTCGGAGTTAAAAGTCACATAGGTAAATGGTTTTTTGTATTGTTAAAAAAATAAGCAATACGTAAGCTAGCAAAATTCTTGTGGTTTGCCTTATTCAAGAACCAATTAGCTCATCACATTACCGTCCTGCACTTAACTGCATACCTAATACTTAACAACCGCAATCTTTTAAAGTATTGCATTTAAAATTAACAAATAACTGCCAGACGCATCTATTATTTCTTCAAATGAAATGATTTTAATGTGAGTTGTATTGTCTGACAGAAATAAACAGAAAATTTGATATAAAACATCTGCTTTGAGTGCGGTTTCGAAGTAGCTGGGTATTTCAGCGAAAACGCTCGATAATCTAAAAGTTAATGGCCACAGCGAATACTTATTTGTTGTAATCCCAAAGTGCACAATATATTATTTTATAGCTGGTCTAAGGAGTCACAAATATGTAAATAACAATATCCTCAAAAAACCACAAAAGCGACAGGTAACGATTAAACCTAATAACAACTTCAATTGGCGTTCAAAATTTACATTTACACATTTATAACATGAAGAATGACAGACAACGGATACACCCAATTCTGTCAGATTGCGTGAGTTCAGTGTTTATACTTATGATGACGTCATAGAGCCTCTCGCACTTGACCGGTTAGTGGAAAGCATTGCTGAAGGTCGTTCGAGGAACGATTAGAATCTAACCTATATACTGTAGCCTCATTACATGACCTGGGGTGAACTCGCGTGTGACCGTAGGAGTATAATCATTAGTTTAACCTACCTAGTAGTTTGTAGAATAAACGGTGTAATGCAATTTGGGGGGTTTTTTGCGCAAGAATTTCTTCCTAGTAAAATATACGAAGAAGAAGGCTTATATTCAAGAGTGCTGATTTTTAGGGTTCCGAACCCAAAGAATAAAACGGGACCCTTTTGTCGCTCCTCTGTCCGTCCGTCCGTCCGCCCGTCCGTCCGTCCGTCTGTCTGTCACCAGGCTGTATCTCATGAATCGTGAGTGTTATAGAGTTTAAATTTTCATATTTATTTGAATGTATTTTTTGGGTTACCATCAAATAACGTCTGTAATTAAAGAAAGGTAAGGTAATAAAATGATAATTCTGTTGCACAGATATCAATAGGAATAACCCACTGCGACCTATTCGACTCTTCCATGAACTAGTGATAACAATTGATAATTAATTATGATTTAAGTACTGTACCTATCTTATCAATAAAATTCAAAGAATTATTTTTAATGCCTTTCTTTTATTATTGATATAGCGCCAACCATAAAAGAACAAGAAATTAATACTTATCTATATATATAAAAATGAAACCCGCTTTCCGTTGTCACGACATAACATGAAAACGACCTGACCAATTTGGCTGAAAATTAGAGGGGAGGTAACTTAGACCCGGGAGAAGGTTTTAGGATTTTGTCACCATCCGGCAACGGGACGCGGGTGAAACCGCGGGCGAAAGCTAGTGTTTTATAATTTATTAAAAATATTGCTGGTTGACTGGTTGACCACTTTTCAATCCAAAGGTCCAGCAAAGAGGTTTTACATGTTGCGAGACAACTTCAAGTTCAATTGATTGATGTTTACCTATAGGTACATATAGTTTGAGGAAACTAATTAACACAATAATCGGACCTAAATAAGATGAATCATTATACAATACTTAGAAGTGACTGCTTTATTCTGTCTGTCATAAAAAATCAAAGAGTCTAAAGAAGTATTTATCAAATAGTCTTAAGAAGTATTTATAAAAGATTGCTTCTTACCTCATTCTTTAACTAATGAAGTCATGACTGATAATAATTGATGTTCTTTTAGAACAAGATTTTGATTAGATACAAAAAACAGCTTTAGTTACACAATAGATATTTATTATATAATTATTTTTCGCATTAAACAATAAAAAGCCAGACACCATGCCGGTTTGAAAAAAGAACAAAAGATGACATTTAATATTCAAATGAGGTTGCCAATCAAATCGATTACATTCGATTCTTGTTGCAGGTTCATGCAAATCCTATTACTTTTTTACACTACATAGTATTGTATTCGCGACAACCTTGCGTTGCAGCCTTGTAAGGCCTCTGCTTTGTCTTATTATCACCTCTGTACTGGCCTACACGTCTTGGTACTTGGTATGTTTTTACTTGATAAGATTTCCGAAACATAGCGAAATAAAAAATAAGTTAAGGAAGCCCTATCTACGACTGTGTATTTACTAAAATGCAAATAATTATGAAAACTTTTATGTCTTATCTTCAAAGTAGTGTAACTCAGCATACAAACATTTTAAATAATTCACATACTTATGATAAATAATTGGGCACTAACATATTTTCATACACAAGAATTGTGTGTGAATAGGCGACGAACAGGATTAAAGTATATTTTTCATATTCACACACACGGATATTTACGTAGAACGGCGTGTTATATTAGACTATGGTATCATGTATTTAAATTTTACCTTGATCTTTTAATGGACTGACCGTTCTTGACATTGTTGGCATTCTCTTGAATCAGATTCGAAGATAGAAGGTTGAACAATTTTTATGTTTTATTATAACTAGGCGCTTCCCTCGGTTTCATCTGCTTACACGAACGTTTTTCATGATGGATTTATGAAAATTAATTGTTCTTACATAATGAGTCCTGTCTCGGATTTAATTCTATTTTCTCTTATGAGGACGAATAATTAAAATAACATATTATCTTGCAGAAAAAAATGTTTAAGGTTTTTGTTTTAGTAGTGTTATCAAAGTTATGTTTTTACATATTTTACATAAAAATAAATGTATGTTTTCTTCAAAAATGTGAAAATTCTTATTTCTTTACAAAGCAACCATCATCACTTTTCACCTCATTCTTGTTACTTTATTTAGAATTAAATTAAGAGGTACAAATCCATAGTAATAAAAGAAACAGCTTCTAGATATTATTATATTATTAGCATTACAAAAGTTATGGGTTGTCGAGGTATTTATTTTTCTCGCGAGAGCAACCCAACTAGTTTGACTGTCGGTTGCCATGCGTTATTGATATTAAAAAACCAAAGAACCTGTCTGTCCTAATTTAAAAATAACCACAGACACCTACTCGGCAATTCTTAAAAAAAAGTCGTTTATAACGATGGTATGTTTATGTTGATCCTTTTTAGAATATGAAATTTTTACTCCTAACAGGTATATTTGCATTGTTCAAAACAGTATTAGAAATATTAACCTACATAAAGTATATTATTAGTGAGTTTTACAAATTAATCTTATATTAACCAGTCACTCTGTTGTCCGTTATAATTTAATACAATAACTGAACTTAATTTAATAAAATATAGCAGACACAGACAACCATTATATAAGTCTCATAATCATACTTTAATCTATTTAAATATATGCTGTCAAATCTGGGCGCATTTGCGTATCAAAACCATTGTGTTGCGCTATACGCGTATATTAACGACCACGGATCGCTTCGGACCTGGAACACTAAACTATAGGTAGTCGGTCAGACGAAAATAAATGAAGTGTATGTAGCGTGGGCGCCTCGTGTCGGTAGTGTTAAAGCGAAAGCCCAGACCGCTTCTCGTTTGCATTACGCAACAATCAGTCTAACAAACGTATAAACAGAAACACTGACAATAAGACCGGTTTTGGCGCCAATATTCGCTACTATTGTGGTCGGTCATTAAGATTACGGACGTGTGAGTGTAAAATTAATACGCCTATGTTAGTTCAGCTGCGATAAAAATAGGCGGACGACGTGTTTTAAAATTTCGAATCGGAAAAACCGCTTCTCCCGCGCGAAGTGTTCATAAAATTCAAATTTGACATTTCCATTCCAATTTCAATTTTTGACAGAAATAAATGTTGTGAGTGTGTTTATGGCCAGATAGTTTTAAACCTTGGAGGTGCGAAACTGGTATCAGATACGGTGAATGAAACTTGTTATCAGTGCTACGGTACAGTGATAAAGATTAGTGAAAGTATAACAGCGTCGGGACCACACGTAAGATTTTGTACTTTATATTTTGTTCCTACAAAGTGTTTTGAAATCGATATCGCTAATCCGCTATATGAATAATACATAAAGGAAGGAACACGCTACGCCCTGTTATGTTAGTTCAATAAGCCAGTTAAATAGTTTTAATTGTGCGTGTAATTTGAAAGTGAACCGTTTGCATTGAAATTGTTGCTGATTGATATCCACGGTAAGAAACATGAACTTGTTTGCTTTATGCATGTAAAGGGCTTATTACACTTGACTAAATTCAGTCGACTAAATGATTAAGTCACTAAATTCAGACAAATGTAATCGCATTTAGGAAGGTGATTTCATTTAATCATTTAGAAACCTAATTAGACAAACCTAATTAGGCTACTGAATTTAGTCAAGTGTAATAAGCCCTTAAGACAGAAGATAATCACGATGAACTTATTAGCATAAATGAATACATACATTATCTCGGTACATTAGTATGTTCTCACGTTTTATACGTAAGTGTTGCATGAAGTTGTGTCTGGATCCCTTATCGCTTGCAGCTGTTAACATATCTACTGACTTGGATATTAGCACTGTATAAATTAAATGGGTCAAATTAAAAACGTATTATACGATGTGTGCTACTGTTATTAATTAATGGAAAAGTTTAACAAAGACCTAAAATAAAAAAGAGTTTAGAAATTTTCTGAGTACCTATTTCTTACCGACATGAATAGACCTGTATTTGGGCGTATAAGTTCTGCGTACTCATCCCACTGGGACTCGAAGCGGGATGGTGGAGATAAAGTAAACAAGATTTTCTTCGTCCAACCAATAGGGAGTGGAGTAAGTAGATAAGGAACCTTCTAGTGGGAGGATCGGGAATTTTAAGGAAGAACTAAGGGTTTCTAAAACAAGTTTAGGATATGTTAAAAAATATTATTTCGTGTTGGTACAAAATCGACTTTTACTGAGTTGTAAATTGCACTTGCTTAATGCGATTCAGGTTAAAGAAAACCCGTTAATAATTTCGTCTATTCAAGTCGTTTAGTCAAGGCCAGCAAAGTCACATACCTTTATATATTTTCTTTGGAGATGTAATAGGTTGGCACTCTTTAAATTTTTCATATGTATCAACCTAATCATTGTGACTATTTGGTATCGCTTTCATTAAATATCGATGTTCTTGATGCATCGAAAGTGTCGCATTCTATGAGTTGACACTTTCCTTTAGACTGACCAGTGTCAATTTTCCTTAAACTTTCACTACTGTTCAGATTTTGTGAACAGAAAAAACTTTCTCTGGCGTTCCATCCACTCATTTTTGGATACTTATATCATATTGCCATAACATAGGTAGTCAATAAATTAACAGAATCATGATTATTATCATATTATACAAGAAAGAGCGGAAAACCCAGGTATTAGACGGAAAGTCTGAGTAGGCATACCCAGGTCCTATAAAAAAACAAATGTTGAAAATATATTGCAGCACTGAAACTCTGCATAACAAATAACAAGTTACCGACAACGAAAAATAATAAATAAATTCACACTATTTTATCAATGGCGCGAGTCTGCTTTCATAAATATGTATAAATTTTGTGATCGATTTATTTTTAAATCACGCGAACTGATATCTTTTTAATTGCACTCCTGTATCAATACAGTGCCATTATCTGTATGTCAATGAGTAATTTATGTTAATTACCCCAGTTCATAAGGATTTGTAAGCAATATCTATAATATTAAAATGAATAGCAAAATGTGTTGGTAAGCGCATAACTCAACAACGCCTGGACCAATTTGGCTAATTCTTTTTTTGTTGTGTTTGTTATTGTCAGGAGAAGGTTCTTATGAAAAAAAAAATAGGGTAAAGTAGAGAAGTCAGTTGACGGGAGCGAAGCCGCGGGCAAAAGCTAGTTGTCAATAATAATTGACCTTACTAAGAAGCTTTAATTAAAATTAGGGGTTTTATTTATATTAATTGCAAGATTTGCCTACTGACATAGATATGAAAAATATTATATTATAGGTATTGATAATTTACTTCAATATTTCTTTAAATTGGAATAATAAAAAGAAGTTAATAAGCATGATTTCGGACTAGCAGGCACGTTCTTCACTGTTGCATTCTAAGTACGAGATGTGCTTACACGCTTGTCAACGCTTGTACCTACGAGTTATGAATTCGGCAATAGTTGCGCGTGGTTTTAAACTGTTCGTAAAGGCCGGTCTGTCGAAACCATTTGCCACTTGTATGATCAAATTCAAAACATTAAATAGTAGGGAACACCATGGCAGATATTGTAGAGATGGAATGCCATGTCTTCAAACCTTGCTCCTGGATGCTGAAACTTTTACAAAGCAGCCAGCAGTCTGGAAGTTTTATGACTGATTCTGCGCTTGATCTCTCTCCGGTCGTATCGGATTGTCGTCCCATCGGGCTATGGGAGTGAAGGAATTTTAAGTACACCTGTGTCTGCACATATGCTTGCGCATATCTCCTAAGCAGCTGGCTGATCCTTATACTGGTCTTATGTGAGAACTGTCGCCATGACCGGCAATCGGCTGGGACGCCATTATTATTTTTTTCTAAGATGAGAACCAATTGGTATTCAAGAACTATCAATATTCATGCGGTTCTCAGGAGCAGACAGTGTGATTATTATATTTATTTTACAATATATCGCATGCGAAGCCGGGGCGAACGTTAGTTAACTGATAACATATTTTACAGTTAGCTACAAGTTTCTATGAGCAATCAAGTATCGAGGGCGCGGCACGTAATAGTGCAAATTTGCCTTCAAATATACAATGTTAATAACACCTGAAATAATTAGACGCCTTTCCGGCTTCGCCCTATTCCGGCAAAAAATACAGAATGCTAAATATTTCAGTACAGTTACATGCACAAGGAAAATGGCTGATTTAATTCTGCTCCAGTTTAGACAATTGTAGTTGCCCACGCATAGAACAGACAGACTCGATTAAATATCTTGGAGTGTTTGTAGATAATCGTTTGTCCTGGTCTAAACAATTGAGTGCCTTAAGGAGTAGGGTTCGAAAGATGCTCCGTATTTTTAAACTACTGGGTAGGATTGCAGATGACTCAGTTCTAAAGATGGTGTACTACTCCCTCTGTCAATCTGTCCTAAACTACTGCATAACAGCATGGGGCGCAGCAGGCAAAACCTCATTTATTAAGGTAGAAAGAGCTCAGCGAGCTCTACTCAAAGTTGCCTATAGACGACCCTTTCGATACCCCACTAACACACTATACACTGAAGTGGGAGTTCTAAGAGTCAGACAGCTTTACATCTTATCTGTTACTCTAAGATTTCACAAGACCTCCCCTAATACTTGTATTAGGTCAAGTAGAAGGGTATATTGGGAAAAGATTCGTTGCCACAAGACAATAGGTAGAAGTTCTTTCGGTTTTATGGGACCACACATCTATAAAAAACTAAATGATCGACACAATATTCTGCAGCTTACACCATCTAAATGCAAATCTGTGGTCACGAAATGGCTTCTTACATTGGACTATGACATGACGGAAGACTTTATAGGCACATAGTTACACTATTTGATATATATACATCAATTATTCATATTCATATTGCACAAATTAATTACACTATATTTATGTATTTATAAAATTTGTATTAACCTATATATAAGCAACATTCTTTCAAGACCGAACTGCAAGCCTTACTGTTTTTGTTTCTGTTTTTTCTTTATATGTGATTTATTGTAACGGATGAGCATATGATTTGTGTATTAATGTATAGTATGAAATCCTGTCTCCTCTTTAGTACCTCAAAATCTGTGCATGAATTGTAAAAGTGACAACGAATGAGCCTGGAACTTACGACACAGGGAATCCTAGTGTAAGTTTCAGGAATCAAAACAATTGCTTGTAATTTATAAACAATAAATTATTCTTATTCTTATTCTTATTCTTAATTCTTATAAAAAGATTTTTAGTGCATTTAAAATATATTTTGGGTAATTTAATCTAATCGAAAATAATAATCGATATAAAAATACGCCGATGAATAGATACCGGCCAAGCCTTCGAGATTATATTTCAAGCTGATCTTCATGCAACTATTGCCGTTGCGTATACGCAATCAAGATATACAATTGTTCGTACGTTTTACCGTATACGTTTCCCAGAATAGCCACTGGTAAAAATTCTCAGAACTGCCCAATACGACGCTAGAGCTCGTTATAAAAGGAGGTGCTCTTGTGGGCGGTTTTATTCGAAAACTATCATCCTAATTGTTCTGTGGTGTTAGAAGCGATTTTGCTAAATAGCACTCCAAAGGTACGTGGCATTTTTCGATTTATGTGAATTTAAGTGATTTGTTATGATAGTTTTGGGTATATTGTTGACAGATCGGGTCAAATTTTATATTTATCACCCTCGTTAAGGTTTTCACATAGTCCCCATGTTTAAGAAAACAACAATTTTCATGACATTTTCTTTTCTAAAAATATCTAAGCGGAATTTTTTTAAAAAGATTTTTGAAAACTAAAAGCTGAATTTAGTATCATTTTTGGCGCC
The DNA here is from genome assembly GCF_022581195.2 of Helicoverpa zea. Lineage (NCBI taxonomy): Eukaryota > Metazoa > Arthropoda > Insecta > Lepidoptera > Noctuidae > Helicoverpa > Helicoverpa zea. The sequence goes on along the minus strand of NC_061461.1, from coordinate 9,545,749 downwards.
GTCCGGGATATGTTTGCATAAATATCTTACCTAAGAAATCGATGAAAAAATGGCATGCTACATTAAACAAAAATAATTATTATTTGCACAAACATACATGTTAAAAAAATTGTAGTTTGTTGTATCAGTTGTAAGTAAATACGTGTAAAATTGTTTGTATTGGAGGTTGATATAATTATGTATCTGTCACTGACCTCGATACGAAATATCGTGACAAAAACTTTGACGTGTTGTTGTCATGAGTAAATAGCGAATGAATAAGTACTCGAGATTTTACTGAAAGTTCATTCACATACTTTTTTAAGATTTTTCGGGGAAATCATTGACGTATCTAAGAAGCCGACTTGGTTTTGCCACCGTTTTTCCTTTTGAACGCGGTTATCTCAAAAATCACTAGACCAGAAAAATATTTCCTAATATTTTATGAAAAAAAGAACGGTTGATTTCGAAATAAAATATTTTTTTAATGAAATCCGTCTCGATGGTGATTCGACATGTATTTTTATGGGCATATGTATGGGTGTATTTCCACGTCATAACGATTACAGCTTGCCATAAAAGCTCCATAGAACCTTTGTTCTATGGTGGGTGGTGGGAAGGCTAACATTTGTGTGTTAGTCATACGTTCACTGTTACCATAAAACGACACGTGTAAACCAAAAAAGGTATTTTTCAATGAAATGGTAAACACAAACCATCAAATATAATTCTTTATAATAATATGAATCTTATGTAACATAGCACTTTTGCGCGTCAAATGGGTCGGATTATCCAAATCTGAATGAACCCCAGAAATATCAGATTTGATGCGATTGATTGACAGTTGCTTATGTGACAGATGTCAGGAAAACAAAACAATTTTATCGTCAGGTTCGGCTCCCGGGGCTGCCTTTAAAAACGTAAAGTCCGAATATTCGATCTTTACGTTCGGCTCCGATAAACGATGGATGAGCCTTAAGACAGTAATCAATCTAGAAATACATAGTATCTAAGTAAACACAAAAGGTGTTGTAATCAGAAGCATTACAGTTGCAGTAAAGAATTAAGTAACGATTTATTACTTACTATTATGCAACAATTTAATAAACGAAATAAACGGTCGGTTTTCCTCAAGCGTGTTCACACGTTCAACGGTAGAGAATATAAGTAAGGGTACTCTTACAAACTTTTGTTCAGGCTCGTAAATCAGTATGAAGATGAATGGAAGTACTGACATTACGACGATCAGGTAATTAGCCGGTATTAAGATCAAAAAAAAAATACCAGTCATCGGGTCAACTGTCGTCAGATTGTTTAGTCCGCAGTTTGCTAAATAGCATTAGTAAAGAAAATCTATTGTTACTACGTTATGTTAGGCCTCTTGTACACGGCACGTTTTTTGAACGTATGGCGCAGTTACCGTGCCGTGAAACCTCGACCACGACACGTTTTTTATATTGGCCCATACAAAACTGACCGCCGTATCTACAGGTGAATCGACCGTAGATTTCCTCGGAACAAAATCCTTTTAGTGTTTATCTGCGGATTTACGTAACCGGTCTATCCGTATTTACGATTATTTATATAAAGGTATTTACTGAAATCCACATGGTATGCGTCACTGTTACGCGCGAAAATCTTTCTTATGGTCTACCTGTTCTAGCAAACAGTAACTTCTCCTGTTGACAGTTTTCTCAATAAGTATCATTACATGTTGTTTAGGTATTATCACTACCTAAAGCAATTGTGACGTAATTCGTAATTGTTTAAAAGTGAATCATGTTTACACGTGTGTTTAAAAGAGTCAATCGAAACCTTGAAGTAAGTATTTAAGGTCATGAATGATATATTATCAGCTTCGCTTCTTTTGAAGATTGTTGAGATTGAAATCCAATCTCTCAATCTACAGCCGAAGCCTGACAAACAGAAGGGTGTAAATAGACTGATAAATAAAGCGCGACTTAGGACTACCAGTAGTCCCTAAGATACTTAGATCTTAGAAGAAAATTAGTAACGAAACAAATTACCAGAAGCATAGGATTGCATGTTGTCCTACAAGTTTCTGCCACGTCACCTCTTGGGATGTCTACGGATTCCTCTTCATTTCTTCGGATTCTCTAAGATCTCATTGAAGCAAACAAACCAATAGATGTATATTACATACAGATTTTAAGCACTCTTCAACGTATACAATTTTTAACCTGTAAATGCAAGTTATAAGCAGCTTACAACTATCTATGAGTATGAGGCTAGCCCTAGAATAGGTCAGTGTATTACCCTACACAGTAGTAGCACAGTGTTATGCAATTTAACCGCATGCAGATCAACTGCGTCTAATATAATGTTACCATAGTAGGTAATACCTACTAACTTTTTGTTATGTAAATAGATAAAAAATAATGCAAGTTGTGGACATCTATCTTTGTTTTATCGCACTTATAGATAAGAGAATGAAAGAATTTATATCTGTTGGTTGTACTTCAAGAAATAAATCGCTGGGTATTTTAAAACACTTCAAAACAAAAGTCAAAAGATTTATATGCATATGAATACAGTTACAAAATCTATGGAGTATACCTAATAGGTGAGCAAAAGAGAGAAATACCTAATCTATGTGCAGAGTAACATACAATAGGTAGAACGAATTATGACCAGCCATACGTACAGATAACATGCATTTAATGTACGCAAGCAGCATACCATACATACTTAGCAGTGCCGTGCAAAAAAATCTAGCTAAGTATTGGTTTGGTGGATTGAAAACCATTCGAAATCATGCGAAAAAATAATTTATCAAACACTGTTTAGTTGCCTTTTTGGTAAGGGTGGGATGCATTTCTTTCCTAAATAATTATAATATTACAAAGCTGAAGGATTTATTATCTTGAACGCTCATCTCTGGCAGTAGCCCGATTTGGAAAAAAACGTTGGTGTAAGATAGCCCACTTGTTGACGAAGCTACAGATTACTTTTTATTCAGGAGCGCGAAGTACATAGTGCTCTTGAGATGCGAGTAAAATTACCTGCTAGTGGAATTTTAATATACCTAAAGCTTAAGATGTTGTTTTCAAAAGGCTATACAAGGCTATTTTAATTCTTTTTGTTCTGTTGAAGTCAGTTTTGCAACATGAATAGTAACATTTTTTTGTCCGCGAGAGAACGTTTTTCTAGAGATTACACCACAGAACAAGTATCTTTATGTTCACGATTACTTTAATGATTAGCTGTTCAAATAAGGTTTACCTACAAAGCGTATGCTCGTATGACCTCCATAGTACAATGTTTTTCCACTGCCGTGTTTGATAAACAAAGTAACACTAATGTTCCGTAACAATTTTACTTCTACTGAATCATTTTGAAGGAATGAAAATTGTTGCTGTATTGTAACTGTTAGGGCTAATAGTATTATTAACAATAAATACGAAGTTTGATGGATTATGTGCCTCCATATTATGGCGTCGAAAAACTGTCTCTATTTTTTTACATAGTTTAAGTTACTCAGTATGAAAGTGATTTAAGAAGTTACCGTCTTATCTTAAAATAGCGCAATCTCTTTTGCTGTTGCATTTTAAAAAGCTGAAGCGAAACTTAAATAAAGTGAAAATTTCTTGATACTACTATTAAACCTGATAGTACTGATAGAAATAGCTGAGTTTGAAAACTAAATTAAAATGTGACTGACCTTGGGTAGCTTGAAACACTTCACTGTCCAAATATAACTGATGAGAACCATATGGATGAAAGAAGTGCTGAATAAATTATCTCCGGGAAATTCGTATCTCTAGCTTGCAAGTCTGTTTGCCTTGATTATAAATAAAGTTCTCTGATGTCTGCTGTCTGCTTATCTACTTACATTTATTAAAAAGTTAACTATCTCTAAGCGTAGCAAACTCTTGGTCATTGTGTTTTTCGTCGTTATTTTTTCAGGTTTCGTTAATGCTCTTTATAAAGATCCTTTTACTTTTTTATAATAAGACATGTATTCAATTCGCTATGGTAAGAAAGAATGTTACTTGTGAGATGACAATGATGAGAAGAAAACATGCTGCGCCGACCCCAAATAAAATCGGGATAAGGGCAGGAGGATGATGACATGTATTCAATTCGCTAAAGAAATATATAAATGAATCCAAATAAAAGTAACGTTCGGGTAATAAGTTTTTCGAAGAGTTGTGACGTTTACCTACTATTTATTATTACAGATTAATAACAGTTCTTAATAGATAACTTTATGATATACTTAATTACCTACTTCCAACAGTACTTATCCAAACGACTGGAATTTCCAATGCAAGGTCGGTAAACAAAATCAGTTTAAACATAGGAAGAATAATCGAAGGCCTTTGCCTTTTAAAAGCCGAACTCCAAATATTGAAGTAACGCCACATAAATTAGACACAATGTGTTATAATGAGTTATCGACCATATTGAAATGAGTTTGTGTCTGCATACAAATTGATTCATAAGTGTAAAGATATATGATAGCTCGTGTTACTATGTACTTAAACAACTTTTAGATATACAGCAAACTTTTAGTCGTGCGATAGTTTGTTTGGACTTATAAATCAGTCTTCCTAGCGTTTATCCCGTCTTGTGACGGGGTCCGCTTTCCGTATCTTCTTCTTCCACTTAACTCTATCCTGGACATCTTCCTCGAAGAGGAAATCATGTCAAGAGGATCCAGATGTCTTCTGGACTCATAAATCGGTATGAATATAAATGTACGCACGTTACGAAGATCAGGTATTTAGCTGGTCAGATCAGATCGACTGAAAATTTTGAATGTAATCAAGATCGTCTTAAAAAAAATGCTTATCATCGGATTAACTGTCGGTCGACTGTTTAGTCTGCAGTACTCTTGAAGTGTTGTTAGTGGACAAAATTTTAATGTTCGTATTTTTTTGCTGAAGATATTTTAATTGTTCTTGCCATTCTAAAATTGTGCCAAACCTTAATTAAAACGTGTCCTATTCTTAGCTACAGTTACTAAATTGTCTTATTTTAGACTGTGGGCCAATTTGGACCCATAGTTAAAATTAACTCTGGTCAGATCAGCACTATTTTTATACTTAGCTAAGTATTTATTTTATTTTTAGATCTAAATCAACTAAAAATAGACGGGCTTATACTTACTTATAAAATGTCTACAGATTCAAGTTTATATTATTCAAAAACCCGTTTCGTACTTAGGTAATTATTAAGACAGCTTCCTACTAGACTAAGTGTATGGGTTTACCAAGCTTAGTGATCATACCGAGACTTGTTCAAACTTTTGATGTTAAGAACAACTGACATACCTAATGACCACGATGACGCAAATATTTTTTATTGTTATCGTTTCTTGGAACACATTAACTATTAACATAATTATTTGTATGCTGATTGCTTTTTGTCTATTGCATACTATTGGGCAGAATAGGCAGATCTGTATGGGTACAGACAGGTACAGTACAGGTAGTTGTGAAGTTAAAGCAGCAACGCAATTAAATAGGTATATAAATCAATAAGTATTTTTTAAAATGCTAGTAAAATAATTTTAAACCAATGAGTTTTATTTAAGTTTGACGTACTTACATTAGAAAACATATTTACATTATTATATTAAATCTACATTTACATCATCGCATCATTACAGCATCGCTGACAGCGAGGATCGTGCCCAAGAAGCTGGCTGCATTATAAGTTGGATTAGTTTTATTGAAGGAAATAATTCATTTTCTCTCTTTAAAAATCTAAACCAAATCTTAATTGCCAAATATTAACTCTAACTAACGGCCACGAAAGAGTTGGCGAGATGACCTGGAAGCCATCAAAAGATCGAGAGGTGTGGAGGCAAAATGGGGAGGCCTTTGCCCAGCAGTGAGACAGTACGGGCTAAGAAAAAAAAAAACTCTAACTATATCTGTATTTCTGTATCATTACAAACAAAAATTCTAATTGGGTTATATTTTAAAACTCATCACTTACAAATCATTCAGAAGGAAATATGAATGACGAACTTTTGCCGCCATTGACTACATAACTGCACGGTCCGCTTTTTTGCTACTAATTCTGCTACTAGTCAATAGATGTCGCTGACAAGCCACATGCAAGAAGGTGGTGTTAATAGAACATTACTGTCACGAAATATATGTTGTAAATTGGAATCCTACATTCCACCTAAATATATATATATATATAATAAATAACATAATTTACTATAAGATAACTTTATTTCGGAAACTAAGTTGCAGCTACTCACCAATAGATGTCACTAGACGTAACGTATTTAAGCTTTTGAAAATTTAACCTAGATGTCGCTAGTAGTTTGCAAAAGTTTGACCGATTTCGTAAAAAAATATTTAAATAAGTAATTCATTTAAATAATTGGACATTGATTGGTCAACTTGATCATGTTAATTTTTTTTTTCAGCAACGTTCTGTATTTCGTGGGTTCATTGAACCTTAGATTTCAAGTGTCGTGTACCTATTGGGTTTTATTTATTTATTTATTTATTTAGGCACACCAACAACTTATTTACAAATACTTTGGGTTTTGGTTTCGGGTAGCTGCTAGTTACCCATTATTTATAGTCACTCCTGAATAATAATTTCTTGTTACGAAAAAATCTCTGATCTTATTACTTTTAATCTCTATGCTATGCAAAAATTAAATAAATACTTAGATAGATACCAAAACAGGTCACGCATCCTGCCGCTTCATGAGTGACGCAAAGGAACCTGGGAAAAGAACCAACACAGGGTACCTATAACTTTTCCATTTAAACTATGAGTCAAATATCAAAAAAATATTCCACAAGCAAACCCAGTCAATGGGATTCCATAAGTTCTTAGTAAAAATTGTGTCCGATTTGTAATTAGTTGATGGTCGATTAGTTAATACTGTAAAACCCCACTAGGGGCGCTTTAGTCGGGGCGTGACGTTTCGTTCCGCGGAAAATGACGCGTTCTGCGCGTTCATTACCAACATACGTGTGTGACGTGTCAAAGTGACGTATGACGGTTGACCAAGGTCGTTGGCAGAATACTACGATTATGCGGCGCGTTACATAATTTTCATTTTATTTATAAAACTCGAATGTTTGGGTTTGATTTTGTGATGTTTTATTGATAGTATTTTTTTTAGTTATTTCAATGTTTATTTTGGTTTTTAGATAAGTTTTTTTTTAATTATTTTATTTCTTTGTCTTTTACGTCATCATTTTTTGTTTATAAAGACAATGTCCTATGAAGTTTTGCTTCTGTTAACGCTGCCTGTACTAAAATTAACCTGATCTATATTTATTTATACACACAGTGAACTAAATTACAAACACTATGCTATCAGTGTTACAATAATAGATATGCGGAAGAGGTCATTATCCTCCGCGTTATAAATAAGGATAACCTACTGAACGGTATAAAAATAAACTAATATTCTATTTATTTCCTTCCTTCTTTCCTTTCCTTCCTCTGTGTGACATAACCTAGTTAATTATACCAGGGGACAGAGGTAAAGGCTGTAGAAAGTACTTACGTCACCTAGGAAATACCGGATTATATTTAAACCTATAGATTTATTCAAGTTTTTAACCTGTAATTAGTAAAGTATGCACTTAAGTGTAGTAAAGGTGGGAAAACCCCTTGACCTTCCAAAGATTAATTGTTGAGGTAAATATGTAGGTATAATAATACTTTTTTAGGTCAGGTATTTTTTGTGATTGAGGTTTCCGGGAAATCAAGTTGGTTTTCATCGAATGGATTAGGAAAAGATGCACTGACTAAGTTTGGCCCACATTGATTGAACCTCTTTTAGAAATATAGGGGATGCATCAAAGCATATTTGACACGAGTTATAAGGTGTAAATACCTATGTAACAAAAAGGAGAAAGTTACATACATACATAAAATAATATTAAAAAAAAGACATTAGAAGACTTGAAGTATCCCACATGAAAACAAATACAAAATCATCGACCCAATTATTAATTCTGCGACATTCAACAAAAAATCTACGGAAAAAATACAGATACAAGAAAAAAACAAAACAAATTAATTGATATCAAGGTAGCCTCGACTAACGACTCACTAATCATGACTCACGCGCCATTATAGTTCATATAATATGCGTTAACATATGCATCGTGAGTAAAAACGTACGGAATCTTTACGTTCGTCGGGTTTCCCTCAACACCTCAATGGAATCCTTGTTCGGAGTAATATTCCCAGTTTTGAGTAATCAACGGGTGAAAAAAGGCGGACATTGTGGTGAATGGAAGTGTTTTATCAGTATATCAATGAATGGAATGGCGAATTTTCCATGAAGCTTGGATATGAAAAACCTCGTGTGTCATAGTAGTTCATCTAATATTATGTAATTACAATAATTTATGTTTACAGATCTTTACGTATTACTATGCTAGAATCTGCATACGAAGTTGTAGCAAAATTTTTGACAGTTCTTGATCAATCAAACCGTACATGTGTCCTTTTTGGTCCTTGCGTTATAACTGTTATAATAACCTCCAATTCAAAATATGTTAATTTTATTGAGACTATATGTATGTAAAATATTCAATCATCAAGATTTACTGCAGATTCAAATTAAAATTAAGAATAGAGATTAAATCTTTATTCTTAGTTTATTTCTATTTCATTTTGAACTGTTAGAACTCAAAATTTTTTTGTTTGTATTTTACTAAGCTTCAATTAAACCTTCTTCTGTCAAGTACCTAAATCTTAATTTTATTACTGTTCTTTAACTTACTAAGGATGTCGATCGGTTTTGATTTTTTTTTACTAGAAGGACCAGTTTTCACTGCAATAACTTAAAAACGCAAAGTGAATCATACAATAAAATGGTTTTCAATCAATAAAAATGGTGTAAAGTACCTTCGATTTACCTATATTTACCGTTTAAGACTTTAGAACCTTAGTCATTTGCAAGTCATGCTTACTAAGATGATTGTTGTTACGATGCAGCCTCATTAAACAATTTAATGTTTTATGGCGGATCGTTAAATATTCCATAAGATCTATGAGATGACGTATGGTGGTAACCTATCCAGAAACATCCATTGAGAAGTAATTGATATTTCTCTGATTCAAGTGGCCTTTAAAAACGCCCAAAATGTATTCCAGTACTTACTTACTTACTTGTTTGGTAATATTTTTAGATTCAGTACTATCTAATTTAAACTTCATTAAAGTGTCTTAAAGTTATCTAAGTTAGTAAGGAAAATAATTTAATGAAGATTATTTTCCTAGTTACAAGTGACCCGGACTTTTACGACCGTCTCTTTACAGTTATGAAATATTTCTACTAATTATAGGTACGCATGTATGTAACATGTGTCGTGGTGGCCTAGTGGGTAAAGGGCCAACCTCAAGTATGAGGGCGCAGGTTCGATCCCAGGTCAGGCAAGTACCAATGCAACTTTTCTAAGTTTGTATGTACTTTCTAAGTATATCTTAGACACCAATGACTGTGTTTCGGATGGCACGTTAAACTGTAGGTCCCGGCTGTCATTGAACATCCTTGGCAGTCGTTACGGGTAGTCGGAAGCCAGTAAGTCTGACACCAGTCTAACCAAGGGGTATCGGGTTGCCCGGGTAACTGGGTTGAGGAGGTCAGATAGGCAGTCGCTTCTTGTAAAGCACTGGTACTCAGCTGAATCCGGTTAGACTGGAAGCCGACCCCAACATAGTTGGGAAAAAGGCTCGGAGGATGATGATGTATGTAACATGTTACTCTGCTCTTTTGTAATATCCTTCATAGCAATTTTAAATACAAATTATTGTACTTATCGAATATACCGATAGGATTTACCTGTTGGGCGCATACAAGGTTAATTTGTTGACTAAGTTTCCTGTCAAGATTTGTGATTAATTCATTATAAAGTGAAGACGACTCATATATGCTGTCAATCTATAGCTACTACCTAATATAATAGGTAATAAAGAGGAACCTCTTTTTATTTGTTTGTTTGTGCCTTTGGGCTCTAAAACTACTGAACTGATTTATTATCAGATAATTATTTCACTGTTAGAAAGCTAGACTCTTCCCGAATAACAGTTATATTTTATCCCGGTACGAGAAGTGGTTTAGTTCATTATAAAATGAAGATAACTCATAGATATATTATATGCTGTCAATGTCGGATAAAAAAATAAAAAGATACCCATGCGTACCTATATCAAAGAGCATGGTTAATTATTTTTAATCAAAAAACATAGAAACCGTTATTTTACTAGGCAAGGTAGTGTACACAGTCAATATAAATTATTGAAATAACGAAGACTGTATAATTACAATACAAAGTACAACAAGTAGTTGAGTTTCATAGTACCTAACGTTCAGTTTTCAATATGTGACCGATTACCTGCTTAAATTTTTCCTTGACATACTCTTAATACCGTTAAAATTTTAAGGGAATCCCAAATGCAGTCCGAAAATGAATGTTTCCATCAGCGAGTGGAAATATTTGACACCACAAATTACTCATAAGAGTTCTTTTATTAAACTGTCTTTTGCAAAGGTATGGAATCTTTTTCTACTAAGTACTAAACCGTTCTTTAGTTTCCATTAATTAATTCCAGTTTATGACGTCTATTACGGTTAGTACTAATTATGCATGGTTGTACAAAGTCCATTGATAAATTTATTATGAATGGGATGCTTCGGAAAACTGATATTTTCTTAGTCATATTTTGTAGTACCATGGTTGCGTGGTTTGTGTTTTTTAAGGTTTTCATATTAGGTCAATGGGTCGTTTAATGAATGAACTAAAATTACCCGGTAGTACTTAATTGGTATGCTTAATTTCTTAATAAAATGAATACTGAGTGTAAATTGAAAATTATAAGAAATGATTTTACACTAATTCATTTTCATTTCACGAAAAATATTACACTTAATTTTTCAATGCATTGTTTTTTGTGTAATATATATTGTTATTATGTAATAGTAAGATATTTTGACAGACTAATATTACAGCATTGAAACATTATACAATAAATACTGTATGCAATTCATATAGGATAAGGAAAACATTTGTAAAATCTAGTGTTTATACTTATTATGCGAATTGTTTGTAATTGTAATTGCAATACGAACTATTCATCTAATTAAAGGTTTTGTTGTGGTTTCTAAAAGGATAATATTAATTCTAATAAATGGCTCAGGACGATGATTAAATAATGGAGCTCACAGGAAGGATATTAAATACTCAACTAAATGTTACAATTCAACTTAAGTATAATGGTTATGTCAGAAAGAGATGGAGTAAATTTATTTACATAGATATTTACAATACATATTTACAATAAAAATCAAAAACTATCCTAGTAAAACAAACAACTAAAAAGCGTCAAAAAATTCGTCCCCATCGCTGTCAACTGGGAGCGTGCCCAAGAGGCTGGCAGCATTACCTCGTTGGATCGCCATGCTGATTCTTAGTCCGAGGTAATAGCCAGCCTTCTGGTCACGAGAAGCGTCAACCAGCCGCCTAGAGAGATCTTTAAATAGAATGTGGGCATTCGGACCCCACGACCCGAGGGTTTCAACCCCAAATGGTTCGAAAATATAGTTTCCGACAAGGCCACTATATTTCCGCCGCTTGAGGTTCTCCGCAGCCGCAGCGGCAGCAGCAGCACAGCACGCAGAACTTGGAAGGTGTGATGGCGCAAGAGTATCGACACAGGTTGCGTCCCATACTAAAGGCCTACCCATCTTCCAAGGGAATAACGACATGCCGTCTGGTCTCTTACCGTCGTCGCGTGCCAAGCCGTTTGGTTCTAATACAGCTGGTACCCCGACGGCAACAAGAGCTCGACGTATAATGTCATTGATGTTTGCATGCCGCGCAATACGGCCCGCACTACGGCTGCACGACAGGCCGTGGTGTCCGAGGCTGGTGACAGCCTCACCACAGTGGCAGCGATGAGGGGAGCAGCACGGTGCTCCTATACGTAAACAAGTAGCGAGGCGGAAAGTTGTATCGTCAAACATGGTGCCAATGTTTGACGACGGTAGTGCCTGAAGCCAAAGCCCCGACTCCCATCTACCCAGAGCCAGTAGGCGCGCTCGCTCAGCAGGAGTAATTGCCGTTTCTATTAAACTATTCCGGGTTACTCTGCAGAGCGGCTCATCCCATATTACTTAAGTATACATTGTACATATTTTATTAATGTCATTACTTAAATATAAAGTACGTTCGGACGTTGACTATTTGCTTACTCGCTAGTTTCAACCAAATGAAGGCCAATTCATTGATTTCGACTGAATTTATAAAGTTTCAAATTAAATAAGTAAAATCAATAATTTCTTGTTAATAGGGACTGGCATATAAACCAGACTTTTACATACAACGAATAGAAAAAAAATTGTGAAAGGAAACCCTGAAATTGACCGTCACTTGTCACAATCAATGATTTCATCAGTAAAACCCAGTGAAATCATTTGAAATCAGTCAGCACTCATACGTCATAATATGCTTAATTGTTTGAACAACCGACGATGACAATGTGCTATATTGTGGGCGCGTCTTAGCAAAGGTTTTCCCATAGATTTGTAGTACAAACATAATACTACTGAAATCATGAATGAAGTAGTTTTTAGAACTATGCGTCAGGTCTATGAGAATCGTAGAGAAACTGATCATACGAAAAACCGGTCGCCTATTGTTTTATAAGACGATTCCTTGTAAGACGAGTTATGTTATGTCTAGCAAAAGTGACTACTTAGACATTGTGGGCTATGGGAGTTAGAAAAATGAAGTATGGCCACATGATACTTCAGGGATCATATTGAAGCCTAATTGGCTGAAAAAGATCTGTAAAAAACTGTCGGAATGTTTGGGTGACATAATGATTAACTAGAAAGAACAAGTTAGTGAAGGATAAGTAAAAATTCTGAAAAATTCGTGACCAAAATGGATTAAATTGGTTGTTTATAGTGCTGTAACACTGGATAGAAACGAGACACACAATGTATATCAAAGATATGTACATTGCAATACATTTCAACAATATTAAATTTTCCTCGATCAGAAATTAATGATAAATAAACAATAAAATATTATGCATTATTGTCTTAACCGCTACCGATAGTGTTCTTTTTCTAAGTAAAAAAAAACTTGTTCATAACTCTATAGTGAATACTTTATAAAAATAGGAAGAAAATTGTGTGTAATTGTTAAGTTTAAGTCAAGTTTCACGTAAGTTTCCTCAAGCAGCCCTCGATATTACCATCGTTTATAAAAGCTAAATTCCGTAACATTCTGTGAGTCAGTCATCTGACTCATTCATTCATCTCATTCATGAATGAGATTGTATCCCGGTTTGTAACGTGATCTTTTCTGACGGCGCTACTGAAATAGAATATTCAGTTTTGTCTATTCTTATGTTTCACATTGGTACATTTTATTAATGTAGGTATCATTGTTTTACATTAGAAAAGATTTCATGTATTTTTTGCAATAAGTAATTTTTATCAATATTCATAATGCTATAGTTCGGCCATTCAGAGAATGCGTTCCTGACACGTCGCGATTGAACTGACGACGTAACTTTGCAATGGCGTTGCAGTTACGATAAAAATATTTTTGCTGGTTGTTTACCGTTTTAACAATTGAGGAGCATTAAAACAACATTATTATATCAATAATCAATGAATGTAGTTACGTCGTCAGTTCAATCGCGACGTGTCAGGAACGCATTCTCTAAATGGCCGAACTATAGTAAAATAACAAACTGCAAAAAAGTATGTCTAACTGCATATTTACCAAACTGAGTAAAATCTTTAAGAACCGTGTATTAAATCATGTTTTAGTATCCCAAATGTCCTAAGAAAATGATATACAGACGATATTTGTATGGAAATAAAGACAATGGAGGAAAAGTTCTTTATAAGGGTAGCCGTTACTTATACCTACCGCATTTCGTTTCGTAAAGAATAAAGCTATGTAATATTGTTTAGGGAAAATTAAAACGAAAATTAATTATGACACACGTTAGGTGTGTTAAGTGCCAATTGCCCACACAACCGTTATATTTTTTTAAACGATATGGGTTTCACAGGTAAGTATTTCAGATTATGTATCTTCGAATGCAACGTACTTACATACATCATTATGCATTCTAAAATATAACTTTTTGGTGTCACAGTTAGTTTTCTTTTTAAAAAACTTATCCCTCATTGTACCTTTGTTTTTTGTAGTCCAAAGTCTGCATACACTTCCCTAGTTTTCATTCTTTGACGGATCGTACGTACCGGGTACTACGATGCAACAAGGATTAATTATTTCTCAGGACTTAATGTAGTCTCATTATTAGTTCTACTTACACAACTCAACACTCACTGTGTTAGCTGAAGGTAATACATCCCACATTTACTCAGGGGGGAACACCGCTGTAATTTTTTAATCTATGACTTAAATACTTCCTAAGAAAAAAAGAAATATGCCTCATGTGAATACCGTCACATATGCAATTAAACGTAGGTACGTATTTCGTTTCACACAAGCCCCTTGTTGGTACAGTTAGTCACAAATTACATAAATATTTGTCACCTTATGTGACTTCATCTTGATGATTCGCGTGCCGTTTTCACGTATGCATTTCTGCCTTGAAATTAATTTAGCACCTATAATTATAGTTAGCATATGGAGGCAGTTCCTTCCTAGGTGTTCTCTTATTTTTAGGTGGGTTTTTAAAATAGACTGGATGCTTTCGTGGATGAAAGATTTTAATATATTTTTAAATGACTTCACATAAAGTAGCTTCTCAGTTTGACTTGTATGTTTGTCTGCGATTATCTCACGTTTGGGTAAACCGATTTTGATGCGGTTTTCAGCTTAGTATTTGTCAGACTTAGGAAAAGACCCTAAAGTATATTATTAAAGTAGGTATTATATATAAAAAAATATTGTTACAAATCAAGTATTAATATCCCGATTATAGTCATCGACAAAGCTTAAAAACTGTGTTACATATTCGTCAGTTTCAAACGTCAATCGAAAATAACGTAAATCTTACTCAATCCTAACTAAAACAATCTCTTGCTAAGAATGGAATGACCAGCCAGCAATAACTGAAAATCTTATTTTCGTCGTGATATTTTAACCACAGAAAAATGTACTTATATCCTACTCAGGTTGCGTTAAATTAACTATGACGAAGTACTACGTCATGAATGACCGCAGCTTCTGATTATAATATGATCATGCAAATGGTATAGGTTCTGTACCCAGTTTTGAATAACCTATCTTTATCTCAGAATTCGAATTTAATACGTCATGGGTTTGTGTTGCACTTTAGCAGGTTATCTCAGATAATACCTATGATATAATGTTCTTGAGAAATCTGAATCAGAATGTTAATTTATTGTGACTGTGTATGTTAGGTTTTGAGGAAATAATATACTGATTTGGGTAAGACAAAAGTCTTCATATTTGTACAACGCTATGTTTACAATAAGTAGTTATAAATCAAACTTTTATGTCTACACATCAACACACACAACACTGTTTTTTTTTTGTACATATTTGGCCATGCATACATAGTAATCAAGTATGTCGACATCCTTATTCGATTGTAATATCCTATCCGATAAGAAAACTCTAAAACCTAGTTGCAACATTTAACCATAACGATAATCAAATTACCAAACCATTACCAGCCGTATACTTGCTGCACATTGATTAAATCCTCGATTTGACAACTGGAAATGGTTCGGATATCATTACACTAAAGTGGAGCAACTCAACGTAAGACTCATTGAGCTTTCTATCGATATGTCATTAGTTGAACATGTACTAAGAAAGAGCCAAAATTTCACCTCCCCTGAATCATCGGAGGCTGCGTCAATGTAGACTTTAGACCGCAGATGAACCCCAAATAAGGGTAAAGAATGTCCAAACTTAGTCAGCTAAGGAATTACCCAAAACTTCTCATAAAATATTTTGAGAACAACTCATTATGCCTTCTGCCCTCCTTTATTTAAACCCTGAGGTGCTTTGACTAACATTATTTGCACGGTCAAAAATTTTCCGAAATCCGGTGTGAATTTTGGAACGGATATGAAAGTGCATTTCAACATTCCTTCATAATTCAGGTAATTTTTCTTCGGGTTTTCCTCATACCCTTTTAAGGTTGTCCTTCGAGAAACCCCTACTTACGTGGAAAGTTTATAGAAATGTGAAATGACATTGTCAAGGAACTAATTATTTGTAATTACAGTTACATTCTCGCCATAAATTAGTGTTTTATTCGAATAGATTGTGGGTATGTTCTGGGATTTTCTTTTACTTCACTTCGTTAATGGTATACTGACCTTGTTTTTTATGTCAATTGGTACTTAAGTTCGAGTAATACAGTACTTATCACTTACCACAGGATATTTTGTTCCGCATTAAGTACGTGGTTGCAATGCCAGTTTAAAATTAAATGGATTTTTTCTTGAAAAATTGAAACAGCTTAAATAGGATAGATTAAGAATTAGATCAAGATCTCACCCAATTTGCCCTCAAATTCAGGTAAACTCTTATGATCTTTCTTACTTATGGCTTATGGCTTATGGCTATTTAACAAAACTAAGCAACTCAGTTCCGTTACATTTTTTTCTCATGTGTCAGAAGGTCGATCACAGTCTCAACTTGGCTTCAAAGCTCAAGGATATCAAGATACATGCGAATACCCACGTGCTCTCCGACTTCCCATCATTTCATAACGTTTCACATAACACGGTGAATCACTAGGAGAAAGTGACCTTCACATTCACCGGCCACACAAACATACAAAAACAAATAATTGTTACATTGCCACGTGTGACTCAGATTTGATCTGAATGTAGCGCCATTGGTAGGTACAGGTTTTCATTGGCTTAGCAATGATATCATTAGAAAAGCATTTACGATGTTATGAACTAAATAAATAATAATTCTCCAAGTCTTTGTTGGTACTGTTGCATTCCTAGATATTCTGAGCCAAATCCTTGTCCTACTTTTCTTGTAAGAAACTAACTGTTCCCTGCGGTTCTACCCACGTCCCGGAACTTTCTGTACCCGGGTAAAAAAGTAGTATTTTTCCTTTTTCTTTTTTGGCTCCAGATTATTTGTGTACCACATTTAAATATGGTTCAATAGTTCTGGTATGAAAACCCAACAAACAGACTAAGTAACTTTCTCATCTACAATATTAGTTAGGCTTGAGGTACCAATAGAATGTTAGATTTTTCTGCACATGTCCACATGTCAAGTACAGTTTTAGATCGAACGTAGGAGTAAGTAATATGAGGACGACGGTCTTATTCTGGTTGAATAAATAATTTGAAAGGCACAGCTCCAACTAAAAGTGTGTTCTCTTATCTAGTTTGTTTTTTCCAGGGAAAGTATAACAGTAATGAGTTGTCTTGTTGGAGGCTCAGAATAGGCCCGCCCACTTCTTCCTGCGGTACTGAAACGAGCTATATCAGGATTATTGGTAGATGCATTATTATTTTGCTGATATCTCGTAAATAAGTGATGACAATGAAATAATTTATTCGCTTATCCAGGTTTTAGTTTATTTTATTCTTTATTGCACACATAAACACATTTTGACACACAGATAACAGAGAGATCATGCACAACGACGAGCTTAACCCAACTCTTGTTTTTACTTTTATTAATGATTTTATACTAATCATGTCGATGTTTTAAACTTATAGGTAGGAACGATAAAATTAAGCTCTGAAACAGGCTTACACTGTGAATACACCATAAACAGAAATAAATAAATGTTAGTTTGAGGATTTAGTAGAGTGTTGTTACCAACTTTGTACCTTTTCTCAAAAATGCAATGCAGAGAACCTTTATATCTGCAAAAATCTGGAGTTACTCTTCACATTGTCCTTCCAGTAGGACTGTATGTCCGATTGTCTATTTAAGGCTCATGAAAATTTTATACTGTGCAGTATTATATATTTGAAGACAAAGGTCACACAAAAAAGAAGAAAATCTGCCTCAATACAAATACTAGTAATCTTTTTTGAACGTGACCGGTTTCTATTCAAATTGACATTGACCAATTTAGCTCTGGAGATCGGACTACGCATCCAATTAATCATTACACATGGAATTAAAAATGCGCCTACGTACCTAAGTCTCATTGACTGACTACACAGAGACGAAGCATCAATTTTCAAAGAACTTTGTGGTACATTTAGCCCATATAAGTACATCCTAGTTAAATCCACTGGCTGGAACACCATATCGCACCCTTAGAATGAAAGTGACCGAATCCAAAAAATGCAATTTGTGGGAAATGAGCAAAATCGTCATCAAAAAATTATATTACTTAATACATCTTAATATATCTCTTCCGTTTTTAATGGCTTACTATTGATTTTTACCAGATTTGTGGATTAGCCTTTTGAGATCACAATGACAATGCAAATTTATGTTTATAGTATTTTTTTATATATATTTTAACATAAAATATAAAGTAGTTTCAAATTAAGTCACTTTATTTCAAAATTATGTTTTCCATTCTATGTTTTTTTAAGAATTAAGTCTGTTTATGACACATATTGGTAATAATTCCGTAGACACAATAAATAATAAGACACTGTCATACTGAAAGTTATTTGGACATAGGGTATTAAATTAAAATGCAATGTTATAAAAATCTGAATGTATTTATTTATTTCAGTCTTAATAACATTTATTCAAGTAACTGATTCGTTATCAGTAATTGAGAAAACAAAATCTACGGGACCTTTGCTTGTGTTTGTGAATAAAATAACAGAATGTATCCAAATGAGCAGGCAATGTCTATTGACCTCCTGCTTCTATTGTGGAGCCTTGTGTTGGCTATAAGTAGAACAGAGGATCAAATTCCTACTTAAGTCTGCACAAAATAACAAATCACTTCTGCAATGAAACCTTTAGTGGCAGAAAAGTGATAAATATATCTTTTAAACAGTTCCGCTAAAAAGTCTACAATTAGCGTCTTTATGCAGTTCTAACGCGTACATCAGCGGCAATAGAAACTTTTTAGCAGCTTTAACCTTTAACATAATTTTTTGAACTCTCTTTTAAAGATGTAGGCTGCAAATGGGTTGTAGAATGATCTCTTGTAAAACCCAGAGTGACATTTGGTTCAGTTTCTGCTGCCTTTAGTGATATTTACAGCTATGAGCAGCTATGAGCAGCTACAGAAGCAATAATAGAACTTAAAGATACTTTCGGAACCCCTAAAGCACTACTGTACAGCTAACAGTTGCCAAATAGGCTGCTGTTTCCACTAGTGTGCTAGTTGAGATGGTTCTACTAGTTGGTTAGACCACTGCGTAGTGACAGACGCGGCGTGGAACACTGTTAGAGACGCTAGTGTGCTCTATGACGTGTCTTGGGATCTTAAGTTATTAAGGCCAAAAGTTGCACTTCCTAAATGTAACAAAGTAACATGGGGTGACAGAGCTTTGCAGCAGACTGAGTTATATAGCAATTATTGTAATGATCTCTTGAAAAATGTAGACTTTCCCTTAGAATTTACTGAATGTAGTAAAACTAGATGTAGAATTAAGGAACATTTTCCATAGTTTTGACTGCAGTAATGGTATAAATAAGTATAACTCTGTAACTTATTGTAAATGGTGTGCATACCTGTAAGTGACATATTCACACAGTAAATACTTACGTAAGAAATTTTGTAACTATACTTGTTTTTGTGTATATGTTGTTGGTTTGCCTTAATAAATAAAAATAAATAAAACTATTTTAGACAATATTTATGCGGAAATTGTGCGTATACTCTATGAAGGTGCAATCGCAAGTAACTGTAAGAACGGATTACAGCGCAAAAAGAGTTACATAACGGGCTGGAATAAGCATGTGAAGGACGCACACAGACAGGCTCGGATTTTCAAACCTGGACGTTGTTTGGTAGACCGAAAAATGGTGATTTATATGAAAAAATGGTGGAAAGTAGAAAGGTTTTTAAAAGTAAATTGAAATGGTGCCAAAATAATAAGGACCAAATAAAAATGGACATCATTGCAAGTCATCATGACGCAAAGAATTATGGTAGTTTTTGGAAAGCCACGAACAGGTTGAATCAAAGGTCGGGTCTGCCTGTGAGTATTGATGGCCTTAGTGATCCTGGTGATATCGCCAACCTATTTAGTAGAACCTTTAGGGTTGGGTCTCCCCTGGGTACGTCGTCTGGTGGGCTTGAGGTGGTGGGGGGGGTCTGAAGACATGCCTAATAGGCATGTCTTCAGACCCCCCAGATGGTTTACGGCCAGGGAGGTAGCTACTGTCATACGCAACTTAAAGAGAGGCAAGTCGCTGGGTCATGACAGCCTAAGTATAGAGCATTTGCTGCATGCTGGTAAGCACTTACCGCGAGTGCTAGCAATGTTTTTTAGCTTGTGCCTGAGTCACTCGTATCTTCCAGCGGATTTACTTAAAACTATTGTTGTGCCTATTGTTAAGAATAAAACTGGAGATGCGAGTAAAAAGAGCAACTACAGGCCTATATCCCTGGCTACCATCATTGCAAAGGTGTTGGATAGTCTGATTGACCAGCAGCTGGATAAGTACTTAATACTTAACGATGCCCAGTTTGGTTTTAAGCCAATCTTATCCACGGAAACAGCTATACTATGGCTCAAACAGACTGTTCAATACTATACAAGTAGGAAAACACCTGTATATGCATGTTTTCTGGACCTCTCCAAGGCTTTCGACCTCGTATCTTACGACTGCCTATGCAGAAAATTGTGGTGAAAATGGAGAAAATATCAAGAACTTCCCAAGCGATATCATTAGGATGCTAAAGTATTGGTATAAGTAAAAACCAATACAATTATGTTAAGTGGGCGGGTGTCCTGTCGGATGCATACGGGTTGGAGTGCGGTAAAACGGTGTAGGAAAAAAGCCACATCAGGTTAATAAAATCGTACCGTGTTGGAAAAGTTTAAGGTGAGCATCGATCAATAAATTGTAGAAATTCACAGATCTGAATACACTGATGTGTGGCTCTGTGTACCTAAATATCTTAACATACCACACAACTTTAATATTATAGGGGCATATTCCAAAAAAGTTACAACTTAAACTTTTTAATTTTAGTAATAAACAGGTTCAATATTAAGAATAACAAAAATAATGAATATGCCTTTAGTCATAGACAGACCTATTATTATAAGTGTCGTTTGTCTTTTATAATTATTTTTTACTAAATAGACCTAATCCTTAAAAGGTCACTGAATACTACCTACATATTTTGTTTTATAAAGACGTATTAATCAAAATGTCACTTTATGGCAAAAAATATTGTGTAACTTACCGTGGCAGTATTCGCAATAAACGGACACTTTTTGAGATTCGCCGATGTTTTACATGTTCACTCGCAAGCGCATCTGACGTAATACTAGTTCTGGCTCTTTCACACAATATGCGTAAACGAATAGCGGAACCAGTGAAAGAGACCGAAATAAGCGTAGTCTCTGTTATAGTTAGAAATAGGTCTCTTTTTATTTACAGGGTTATAGATTATGCTTTTTAAGGTCAGTTTATTGCAAAAACGAGTATTACAGGAATTTTGAATTAAGTCACTTTCATTCTAAGGGTGCGATATGTTCGTTTCCCACGGCCAATGCGTCATCTGGCCCAATTTTGATGACGTACAGTCAAAAAATTTGGCCAATTTTTTGACCTTTTATTGTCTGGGATTTCACTTCAGATAGATATCGGTATATTTTTCATGGAACGGAACTGTATGGAATAGCTTCGTGAACGAAAGTTTTTGCTTTGAAATTTGCGTCATTGGTTTTTTAAGATCACTGTGTCCCAAGTCGTGAGTCTCGGTTCGAGTGACGTCATGGTTAATACGTTCTGGTTCATTATGTTATGCTCTAGGTACTCGAGTGTTATTGCCAATCTTAGCGGATGTACGATTATTTCTTGTGTAAACATTGCTACTATTAAAATTCAGTTGTTTACTTTTTGTTGACGCGCTCCAAAAAACCTGATTTGATGAGTTGCACTTTTTTAATTTGGGAATTTGATTTTGATGTTGGAATATAAGATGTAATTTAATGAAAGGGGCGTGTTTTTGTGCATGCATAAATAAAGTCTGACCCGGAACAAAGTGTGGGCTGTTCCAAATATTAGTTCCGTGAGATAATTAAACTCATCACAACAAGTGATCCGTCGCGTCGGCTACTGCACAAGAAATTATTTGTGCTTTAAATACCCACCCAAGCTTTCGCCTGTTTATAGATTGATAAATATATTTATTATGAAAAATAGGTGCAGTATTTTTGTAAATTCCGTAGAAAGTACTATCCAGGATATTTATATTGAACACCAATAACACAGTGAACTGCGTCACCCAGTTCCTCAGAATATCTTTGTTCCTGCGCCACTAACTCAATAATATTGTATTTGCAGTAAAAATAATTACAATTATTCTATTGTTACACTATCTATTTATATTACCTGTTACCTTCTATCGTTGTGTGCACTTGACCTTCGTCAATAATATCGAAGCTCGGTTACAAGAAAGGTATCTAATTTTAACATGGAAGGTATTTTTGTTTCCTAAGGAAGGAGTGTGGAAGTAAGGAAACGTCTGAATCAATCCTTCCGGGATTAAATGTGAAAGTTGAAGGGGTAAGATAAGAAAAATATAGAGATAATTCTAGAATACCTTTTCTTAGAACACAGCTTTTAGTTTAACATAAAGGATAAAGCCATGTATGGTAGGTTCGCCCACCAATTAACTACACGTGCGAACTGACTACAGAATATTGTAAAAGTGTCGATTCGCACACGAGTACGACGAGTGTGGTTGTAAAATTTGTACGAATTGCTTAACCAAAGCTATCATTAAAAAATGTAACTACATATGATCAAAGGCCAGCTAAGCGCGATATGAAAGAAGTAAGCGTGAATTAAACTTTGATTGATGGAAGCTTGCGGCTGATACTTTGCCGAGATATTTTCAACCATTTAGTGATACTAGTTCTACTCTAAGACTTGTGATCCTTCAATTCTCATTTAGTAACAAAACGTACATTCGTTTCTTTAACAGTTACCTATTAAGATTGGTATATGCATGATTAATGGTAATACGTTCTCAACGTTTACATGAATTGTATGTACTTAACTGCTTAATTAATCACTCAACTCTATCGAATTCTCAAAGAAAATGCTCTCAGTGGTAATGTATGATGTTACGCCCATATGACATAACCGGAATAATTAATATTTATATTCTTCTAATGAATACACGAAAATAATAACTATCTATTTCTTTTCCATATAAAATCGTCCACATTTCCTTTTCCTTTAAATACAGTAATGTCGCTAACGAACTCGTAACTTCCTTATAAGCATTTATAAATAAAGTGGATGAGGACCGTGAAATATTCTAAGATATTAAGTTTTTCTGAAGAATGTAATCGGGGCCAAATATTAATTAAGTAACCATCATATTTGATTTGCGTAGGTATCTGTACCAGTCTTACCAAGGGGTATTTGGTTGCCCGGGTGACTGGGTTGAGAAGGTCAGATAGGTAGTCGCTCCTTGTATTACACTGGTACTCAGCTGTATCAGGTGGGACTGGAAGCCGACCCCAACATAGTTGGGAAAAGGCTCCGGAGATGATGATCAGTACCTAAATGTATTGATAGTTAGACTTAGTTAAAGAGGATACGTGATTTAGTCAAATTATTTAAGGTCTAATATTTACAATACGGTCCAAAAGTTCTGGTTAAAAATATTACCAAAAACATAGAAGCTGTACGTCAGAACTATGAGATGAGTGTGTTAGTAAACAGAGCCGTGTACCAGACTTTTTTCTGTTTACAATACTAAATAAGGTGATAACTTAGTTATATAACTGTCCGTACAGAACGTAGAAACGTTTGTATGTGTGTGTGCAAACAGCGAAAGTCCGGAGGATTCGACTCACGGAACTATTGGTACTTATTTACGTCATATCCGATTCTCTTGCGTATGCGGCCTTATTTAGCTATGTATTATTCCATAGATACGCCTATTGGTATGTATTATAAATTCATAGAAGATAGTGTGGTTCATAGTTTTTAAATTATGAATTGGCATTGGCGCCGCGCGGAATGCAGTTGTGAATGAAATGTGAATCACGGCGACATTTTTTATTGCTTGTTTTTTGAGTTTTTTTGCTAGCCCAGAAAAATAAAACATAAATTATAGAACAGTGAAATGATTCCCGGATTTTAAGTATTTCCCAGATATCTAGTAAATACGAAAACATTATTGAAACAGATTAGATAATGTTCGCGTGTTGTTTGTAAACAAAACAAGTGAACATCAACATGTGCCAACGTTCATTAAATAGGAAAGTGTATAGTCATAAAGTTGTTTATTTGAAAATTATTATGTAGAGGTATTTTGTAAAGTTCACGCGATGACAAACGTTTGGCTCGTGCCGTCGTGATCTCTTTCATATAATATCTAATGTTTGTGCAAAAAGTGACTCACGCGCATACATTTTTGCCATATTTACTGACCAACGATTCCGAAGTCGTGAATCAATAGGATTTCTGGTCGCCAAGTTTTATGCAAATATTTGCGTTGAAGTCTAAAAATAGGCTGGCTGCTTTAATAGTAACATCGTAGCTTATCCTGAAAATGTAAGTCGCCAATAGTATCTTTTATGGCAGCGTGAATGCAGAATGGCGCAAGTAAATGAGATTTCAATATCAAAAACGAATGCAAGCTTTTTTGACGTTGCTATTTTTGATACTTAATCATAAAATTCAAAGCTGCAAGTAGTTCCGTAAACACGCAACAAAAAACATATGCGGAATATTTTCCCCCATTAACAAATCAAATAGCTATTCTCATTCAGAAGTTCATTGCTCGATATCGAACGTTAGCGCCTCGATAACAACCTCACTCAAGGTCCTCATTCATTGAGCGATACGTCAAGTTCATTGATGATTTACGCTTGTGTGCGTACTGTACTCCACACGGCTCATGTACGTGTTGCGTCGCGTACACGCGATTGTAAGCATGTGTGCGATAGATACACCGGCATTGCGTGTGCGTGCGTCCATTTCTATATTAATTTCTAGTGTTGGTGCGAATGTGTGTGTATACGCATGCCTGTTGGTGACAGGACGCTCAACAATAGCCGGAATAGGAAGCGACAACGGCAAAATGGGCGTGCAGACTGACTCCCCAGACAAGATCCGTAAGCAGGTTCTTGCCACTGGACTCACTTTTTGTTGATTAATTTGTTAATTGAATATGGACAATGACAAGACTAAAAAACGGCTTTACGCACAAAGCACACTGTGCTCTGATTGCCTAAGGAGTTTAAAGTCATCGGAAATCCTGGTTCATACTAGTTCATCACGCGCACGTGGACAATGATTTGCCTAATGATCGATTGTTCCAGAGCTTTGTATTAGCATTTAGTTTAAATGTATTGAAGTATGAATATTACGCAGAACTGTACTTGGACCTGACTGTGTATGGGTAATTCTACTTTGACTCCTTTGAGTATGAATGCAGTCAGGCCCTAATTTTTACTCATGCCTACCCAAAGCAATTTATTTTATCAGGAGATATTGTGTTACCTACATGACACGGTCATCATGAATGTTGCAGAAAAGTTTTAATTTAAAATCTACACGAAAAGGTAGCATTGATGATCTTAATTGATTCTTGAACCCTGAACACGATAAAATGTGTTTTTGACACTGAGTAGGAATGATTTTGGACTAGAAACACGGACTTACTTAAACATACTTAAACATAATTACATAAATTATAATTTAGGCATGTATTTTCTTCTAGGTAAATCCAACCAGATAGATACACCAGATAGATATCAACTAGACACATTATATAAAAAAGTGACCTACTTTAACACGAAACAAATTGTTTACAATAGTTGTTATTGTAATAATTATTGCCTGATACCGATTAATGGTATTCTGATTTGAAATTGTAACTCTCAATGACGTAAATAATAAATAAATACGCTTAAACTGATATACATTGGTGATACCGTGGTGCTATCCGTGTCACTGCTTTTACCGCATCTGGCAAATGCAAAACAGATCACTGATTACGGTTCATTTGCAAATAAATCACACAATTTAGTCGTGACAATGGTTTTTTTGAAGAGCGTCTTCATTTTTACTTGACTTTTAATGCGTGTAGCTTTGAACAGGGTCTACACATTCTGATGCTACTTGTAGAGTCATTAGACATAGGAAAACTTCAGAACTTGCCAAACTTATGTGAAAATTGAGAAAATGGCAGTCTGACACACATTCCTTTTACATGCCTTTTTTCTCTAGTCGATGATAGCTGTATTGAGGACAGCAATAAGTGTACCCAATTAGCATAAATGTTTATTAAGCCAAAGGAAAAAAATTACCTGTTTTAGTTTCATCATCACAAATGAATATATCACGGTAGTATTTTTTGGGGCAAGTTTTATGTTCTAATTAATTCAATACATTAGTTTTTTTGCTACTAACCAGCGAAATAGATATCTAAACTAAATAAAAACCATGGGTATTGTTTTTACTTCTTTTCTTTCATGGCTCGTAGTAACAATTATTTGTTATGACCTTCTCTTGTTCCTCATGATCGTGTCTGCAATATGACAGGTTGTAATTTCGATATTACTGACCACCAATAAAAGAACCGCAGCGTGCATAATTGACGATACATATGCAACCTTATTACACATCGACATACGGCTTATTATCCCGTGATCCCTATTTCAAAGGCAATTTGGTCAGAGGTCTTTGTATGATGGTAGTATGTTCAAAAAGATCTAGGTCACGAAAACCATTGCTTGCAGCCCCAGGCCTAAACATCGGACCTAAATACTAAATTATCGTCAAATGCAGACTAATGATTAGTTGAAGATGCAAAAAATTATTTAAAATATAAAATTGACTGTAGATTTTTAAGTGCGGCACTGTCTTTTGTAGTCATGAGTATTTTGTTAATATATTTTTTTCTTTTTTCAGGTTGAACGGTGCAGCTTCTAAGGCGCCGTAATCTGAAGGTAAGATGTTTTGCTTATTTTTATTTTATTTTTGTCTGGACATTCAAAGTGTTATAAGAGTCAACTTCGTTATCTGAATTTAGGGATATGGTGGCAGACCTGGTCTTTGATGTTATTTTTTAGAATGTGTAATACATTTAAATGATCTGAATCAAGTAGGTAAAAATTAAAGACGCAAATAATGAGATAATATTGAATTGATTTTAGTTTTCATTTTAGGAACATTAGTTAGATTCATACCTACGTCACTGGAACAGGAAAGTTCTTAACACGACCTGAAACAACGATCCGGAATAGTCGGATTTCGTAACTTTAAATAAAACAAGAAAAATTATAACAATATAAGAAAAGGGACTAACATTATTCACAAAAATATCGCATCATTCACCTCACTAAAAAATAAATAACAAAGAGGTAAAGTACCTATTTCGTAATTATGCAAACTTTTTGCACAAAATAAATTTTATTCTTTATTCAATAATTTAGCGGCCATCTAGATTGTCTATGGGCAGTAATCTATTTGACATAACACGCTGACTTTATTATAATTGCGTTCACATCACTTTATGTAAATGTGAAATTTCGAATTTGATTTTTTAATATTTTTCGTGAATCTATTTTTGAAGAAATTATTTATTTATGTGAGGTCATGGTAAAATATCATGTGTTATAAATTGTCATTGGAAACAGTGGACGTCGGATCTTTGGTTAGGTGCGCCGGGGAGATCGTTGTGTTGTCATCATGTTGAACGAATGGTTTCAGCGAAGAATAAAAGAAGTTTACATAGAGAATTTTCAGGTATTTTCTTGATTATTTAATTTAATTTTACTATTTACTCATCTTTAAATAATTATTCGAAAAAAAGGCGTTTTTTTTGAAACCATTTCATTTTTTTATTACCTAATTGTTTAAATTGGGTTTAATAAAAGTTATCGAATACAGTAATTTCCATGTAATTTAAATCTCACAAGCTATATAAATATTTTGCGAGATGTACCTATGTTTATTTAGTGAGATGTTTTGGCTAAATATTTTTGCTCCTGCTATATACAAGTAAATAAGTAACAATTATTTGTGCACGTAATTCTCACATATCATAGTTATTATACCCCCTTGTAAAAATAGCAGAATTTACATTCACGATTCACTAAAGTCTAATTGGAATATCAAAATAATTTGTTAGTTATCCGAAAATGGTTTATTTGTTTTCATTAAGAATTAAATGTTTAATTTAACATTACGGGAATACAAGAACATTAATCAATTAGGAATCATAGCTTTAACTTGACTCACGTTCCTACAATTATAAAAATAATCACCTGATAATTATTAAACAAAAGCAAGACAACTGCAATTTTTCCCTGCCCAAAACCAACAGGTAAAATAAATCACAACAAGAATGTATTTCAACACAATTTCTCTCTTATAATTGACTACTAATTAATATTAACATCACAATTTAGTGCTTGTACGGGGCATTTTCCTGTGCGGTACCGTTATATTAATGACACCACACATGACGACCAGCGACGGCGACCGATGGGTATTTTCACACAGCTCCACCATACGAACATATAGATTAAACAGGGCAGAAGCTACAAATAAAAATAATTAAAATAGAGTCAGTGGGAATCTTGAAAAGGACTATATACTTTTTAACCCACAGAGGGAGGGAGTATTAGAATTTACTGACTGACTACATATACTCCACCTTTGATTCTCCTACATCCCTTTGTGTACCAAGGCCGCACGAACTATCCTATTCGTCTGATAATGAACCCAAGTAAAAAACAAGATACTTTGGTGGTATGGTATGGATTAGGCATCAAAATCAAATTCAAAAAGCTTAGAAAACTCTCGTAGCACCAAGGCAGATATTTATTTTACAATTTCATATTATGCCAGTTAGCGATAAGATTAATATTATCACGCTCTAATAAGCAAAATATCATTCTTTAAATCCTGCATCACAATAATGATCTCACGAAATGATTTATTAATAAACTAATTTATTTATATCCCGAATCTTAGTCTAACAATGGTCAATAAAGCGGCGTACATACTTATTGACTATTCTGCTCCTATGAATATTAATACTAAGTGCACATTTCCTCGAATACTGGCAAGAAACGGAACTCGGTTTGTTTGCTTAGGCTTAAAAATTAGGTGATTTGCATCGCGTTTTCCGCTCAACGGTTGAAGTTATTCTGTAGCTTCCTGTATCTGTGGTAGAGGATATTCTCATAGATATAAAATTATAAGGTCTCAAGTTGCGAATAAAATACAATATGACGAATGAAATTTGGCTTCAAACTTTAGGTTCTACTGAAATAAATAATAAATATGTCATCAAACTTATGTAAAAAATACAAATTTATCATTTCTTCTCATGGAAGTGGATAAAACTAATTTATCTGACACACCAAATTAATAGGTAACATTAATCACACATCAATAGATACAATTAAAGAAAACCGCAAGCTCTTAATCATTCAATTTATAGTTTTATTCCTCCGTAGGTATAATATTGTAGATTTTCCCTCTGTATCGTAACTAATCTATAATAACAGCAAAAAGAGGATCACTTCCCACTCCAGTTTTTACTACCATAATGACCTTCGATTTTAATTGTCCAGCTAATTACGACATAATTTGACGATGGCAAAGTAATGTTTTAATTGTACACCCTTCTCTTTATATTTTCTTGCCAATTAGGATTTAATTATTATATCATCTGTGCTTTTACAGTTAGTACTTTTTAAAGTCCTGATTACTTTTGATCGGCAGAGACTAAAAAGTTAAAGGACTAGCGTGACGCTGGTAGTATGGCGCTTATCTGTGCCGATCGCGTGCATCCTGGCAACAAAAGTTTCGGACCTTAAAGATGGGCATTGATTTCGCACAGTTCAAAATTTAAAATTCGAAAATGGAAGGCAAAAAGAGCGAAGAAGGGCCAACCGCCGCGGCGTGCCCACCCAGTCGGCCGGCGTACCGGCTCGCAATATCGCTCCACCGCGGTCGTTGGCGAATACCGCCAATTCCTCCGCCATTCCTCTCCCTAGCCCACAAGGCTTATAATCGCCGACAACTGCCACTCAAAATACACCTCAAACCCCCCAACATTTGAACCCAATTTCCCTTGTGCAGATCTCAGCTAATTTTCCGACAGAGATAATGATTAAATTGTTTCGGCATGTCAAATCAAACGAAATTATGCTGTTATATCTTGTTTAATAGCAGTAAGGTTATGTTTGAGTCGTACATACCTACGTGGGTACCCCCAAGTGATTTCTCCTTTAACGGATTCCTTAAAAATATTTTCTTTTTCCACAAATGGTTTATGGTAATTTTCATTTTTGTGTCTACTTAAAACTGTGGTTCTAAGGTACATGAAGGATAAGCTGAAGCTTTTTCTTACAATACTATCCTCTGCCTTTAATTTATCAATAAAGCGTCTTTCTATCATAGCGCGGCGTGAAAATTATTTAAAAATTGATTCTAAATCAGCGCGCGGTGTCATCAAAGTACAGTTTGATCTCACACATACTACATCATCAGTCATCGTCTAAGAGTCAATGGTTTCTGTGTCATTAGGTGAATATCACGGCAAGGTCGTTCTGAGGAGTAGGTACGTGCTACGTGCCGCTTAGAAGGTATCCTAACAAGATCTTGATTCATCCGCGGTCCACTTCAATTCAAAACCGAAGAGGTTGTTGTACCGCATTGAGCATTCTAATATTTTAATTTCGAATATGATACTAGTATTTGTTTGTTTGTAACGATTTTTCGTTAAAACAACTGAACCAATTTTGATAAAGTGGAACCCTAGAGACGAAGAAAAGCAATTTTAATCCAGGGCGAGACGAAGTTCGGAGAAAACGTAGTCGCGTGCAAATCAAGTTAGAGTAATAAAATCGTTAATATATAATGTGATGGTTAAAAATATTTGTTTTATAGTTACTTACGTTAGAAACTTTACCCACATGGTTTAGTTAAACATTTTTTTTATCTCCCACGCAATCTACAAAACATTCATCGTCACTATCAGCTGTCGTAACATTATGTAAATTCACTGGCTAATTTTCATTTTGTTCTTCATGAATTTCCAGTTTTTCGCAAACACACACCCATATTTATTCAAAACTCTGCTCAAACGTTTTTTACCAGTTTTCAATAATATTTTCTATAATATAACCTATTATTAACAATTATCCTCGTGGTTGTAAACATAAGAAAAAATATTCAAATTACCGCAATCGACCAGAACTGCGCCTACGTTTCGGTGATTCAGTTTTAAGTCAATAGATTTTTACAATGACTCATCCATTCAATATTGAAAAAGAAATAATTAATGTTAATTTGTAACAATCAGAGAGGCAAATGCTTGTTCTTCGTTGTTATAAAATTTCGGTAAAAATATTTACATAAATGTTAAGTCAGTAGTGACGATTGCATATTAAGTAGTTCCATGTATACTGAGAACGTAAGAACGGTTGCCTCATACCCATGACCGTGACGTTTCTCAAGATTTGCGAAGTAGGGAAACACCGGACTATATCCTGCATTATCATAAAGTGACTAATAACTCTTTGAATTAACTATAAGAGTACAAACTCTAAATTTAGCAATACCCAGCCTCCATTTTTGACGTCACTATTAGCAATAATGTCAATATAGGCGAACGGTTGTAACTTTTAAGAAGGTCGGTATACATTGCTACTTCAACTGTGTTCGATTCTTAAAAAATGCTCATGTATCGGGCAATGTACTTGAGGCGATCGATAGTAACATTATATCGGAGCTTACAAGTACGTGACAAGCGAAGCGTAGTAACAGGTTGTGTTATAATAGTTCATTGAGATGCGGATTCCGACCGCTGACTCATATACTTGACCTCATATCGTTAGTTTATTTATTTTCACCTCGAAATTATTGCAATTGATTGTGCAGTTACCTGCCTTTTCCTAATATAATGCAAGACATTTTATCGGCTCTATAGATATAAAGGGTTTAGGAAAATAAATCAGGCAGCAAAACTCATAAAATTGCAATTACGACAAAGTCATACGAGGTTTGATTTTTCCTGTAGTAAAAGTTATTGATGTAACAATATTAGTAAAAACCAACGTACAATATCACACTAATCCGGTTTGAGTTACCGCGGACTAAGTAATCGACTAAAATGCGTGCTACGCGCGAGCTAACAGCAACGCAAGACGAATGAGCCTTGCATAATCGTAGTGTCCGTCAGTGTCCGTCCCAATTCAATCAGTTCCTTAATCCGCCTTGCTTTGGTTTCACAAGTTCATTATCACCTCTCACATTACACCACGCCGTGCAATACATACGAAAGCATCTTTTACCGTTACAAAAATTTCGTAACTAATTGCCCAATTTCGCATAGTCACTACCATTTCTCGACTTCTCAAAGTCCATATGTCCTGATGCAAAGGCAGTAGTCTCTTGCGTATTAGCCGTGCCCAAACCTTGAAATTGCCAACCTTAACCATGACATCTATTGCCGCATGTCGTAACAAGTTTGACATCTCAACTTGCTTCAGATTTTTTCCATCGTCTTTAGCACCGGAAAAGGGGGCGTATTGTTGACGCACTATTTATCAAACACAAACATCCCATGATACGTCTATTCACGCCGTTACAAAACGAAATTTCACGGCTCTCCTCTATTCCAAGTTTAATTGTGTTGCGTTCGAACTGCACTCATTGTGCGTTCGTCTTTATAGAGCCGCCGTGCACGCTAAACAATGTCACAATTGTGAAATTTTAAGGCAGTCGCACGCTTGTTTTTGTCACTTTAGGACCTCCTCAGAGCGGTCCAGAATCTACTACCGTTAAGATGAAAACAAAACTTTTGAGATGCCACCTTTTAAATGGGTCCAAGTTGACAATACAATTTATTGCGTCATATATAACGTAGTGAAAGTTGCACGAGTTATTGTTCTATTGGTTCGTTAACGGTAAAACAAAACGATTCGGCAACGGGACAAAGGTTCGTCCTTGTACAGAAGTCGGCTATTTTACAAGCCAATAAACAGTTTGCGAAATGTTAATGGGCATTTTATGGACTTTATATTTATGGAACGCAATGGAACGTTTTAAATTTCACGGATGGTCCTCGTTTTAAGTTATTTTTCCAGACGCATATATTTTAAATACGATTAAATAACGTGAATTTGGGTGGTTATCGGTTACATCTTAATCTATATTAAATTCAAATTAGGTTGTTTTATTTACTGAATATTAATTAAATAAGAAATTCTTAGCCTTTGTTCCTATTTAATACATTAGATAGGTACACTCATTGGCTAGTGATACAATACATTGACATGATAAGTTCCTTACAAGACACCCAATCATCACTCAATATCTCTTTAAGAAAGAAATCTGTTACTCTTAGTGAGCATGAAATTCTGTCACAGCAGGTAACCAGCATCCTTCACAAATACATTTGTATTGTTCTTTGATCTCACTTGAAGTTTCTTTTAAACTTTTTTGGCATTTTCGTATACAAATTGACTCATCAGCACTTAAAAATTGCAGAATGGATTTTTGATTCTTGAGTTTTAAGGCTACAAGCTGTTTAGGATTCCTGTTAGTTATTTGATAGACGCGTGCTTAAACAAATTGAAAAGTACACCTTTAGAAGACTTATTAGTTTGCAGGGATAAAATGATAGGTACGTTTAGGTTCCTCTTGGCTTAGTCTGCCATAAAAACTTGACCTTCCATGGTAACGGTATTCATCATTATAAAACTTATTTGTTCACAAAAATGCGTGCACAGGAAAGGCAAATATGGAGACACTGCAACGATAAAGACGTCATTTTAAGAATCTTCTGAGAAACAAATGTTTTTAAGATTAACTATTTTCTTCTATTTTCTTAGAATTTTGTGGATATGGGTATTCATTTTGGTTAACCTATAAGGATAATAATCTTTATTTGATTTTGACAATCATTTATAAAATACCAGCTGTTTTCCCGCGGTTGCACCCGCGTCCTGGGAAATTTTCTTCCCGTACCGGGATAGACTCGAGAGTAGTGTAGCTTTCCAACAGTGAGAGATTTTTTCAAATCAGTTCAGTAGTTTCCCTGAGGATACGAAAAAACAAACAAAAAATCCTCTTTATTGTATTAGTATAGATAACATTACAGATTTCCTTACATACCTTTGAGTTACTCTAAAATCTAATGATTTACTAAAGTGTTGTTCTCACAAAACTGTCAAACATTAGCTCCCTTATATCAGTGACGTAATAACGTTAACCTAATCATTGTGAGGACCAACACAATTGGTTTATCAGTAAAGTCAATAGGACTTTTAGTTCGGCATACCTCATTATTATAATGGCGTCCACGGCCGATTTCGGCCACGGCGGCTGTTCTCACTTAAGGAGATCAGCCAACTGCGCAGGACATATTATAGTGCACGAGCATTTGCGCAGACACAGGTGCACTCCCTATTCCTTCACTCTCAAAACCCGATGGGACGGCAATCCGACACGACCGGAAAGAGATCAGGCGCAGGACCGACATTTACGTGCTCTCCGATGCACGGGTGAATCAATCACCAACTTCCAGACTACGGGCTGCTTTGTGAAAGTTTAAGAAAACCCACAAAGCGATTTCGGCCCGACCCTCATTATTATATCGAAACGGATGTCGAGCTACCAAGTATGACAGCATAATCCTTTATCAGTATTGTTTATACAAGATATGTTCTCCTTCTAACAAGTTAACGACGTAAAAAGGTAATACGTCACATGAACTCATGATGCAGTTTAGTTTCCCGTATTCGAGTTATTCTTGTAAATAACTTGTAAATAAAATAACTGTAGTATTAGAACGCGGTTATTTTTACTCGGTCGTGCAAGCATTTTTCAAAGTAATTAATGTACGCAAGATGACGAGCAATATTGTGTGGGACGAGGTGTGTCCCGCTTCATGTATGGAATTCAGTTAAACTATGATCTGTATAGTATTTTTAATGTGTGATGACTGAGCTAATAAATTATTTGCAGTTTTGTTGATCAATAAAATATGGATCCATTGTTTTTCCAGAAGTTGGACTGTCTGTTACACTAATTACAAAACCTGAATTGGTTCAGATTTCCATAGGATTCCATAGGAATAGGATTTCAGGATTTAAATATTGCCTAAAGGTGGAAAATGATGGAAAACACGTGCAACAAATGTATTAATTGTAATAATTAAATTCATTTTACGGGCCTTAAATATTTTCTGACGTAAAATGTTCAAGTTTTCGGAAAAAGTGACAAAACGGAAAAGTTGCACCGTTAACAATTTTTCCTTTATGACCGTACCGGAAAAAAATGTGTATATTATGTAAATA
The DNA here is from genome assembly GCF_022581195.2 of Helicoverpa zea. Classification (NCBI taxonomy): domain Eukaryota; kingdom Metazoa; phylum Arthropoda; class Insecta; order Lepidoptera; family Noctuidae; genus Helicoverpa; species Helicoverpa zea. Next base: position 9,510,348 of record NC_061461.1, on the reverse strand, counting down.
AATCTGTAGTAGGTATAATAGCGGCAATTATTTCCTAATAGGTAGTTTATGATTCAACTTGATACCAACTTAATATGCAATGAAGTGTTTTCCATTCTTGAGTTACTATCGTATATTTTACGACTATAAACCAACTTTTTTACCCCAATTTTAAAGATCCTGATAAAAATATTAGATTTTATATTTTTATAGATACCCAGTACCCGATCCTAGTACAAAATATTATCTCTATCTGAACAGCCATTTTACTGTGAAAGTCTTTTAAAAAAAAATATCTTTGATAGTCATATTGCATTTTCCTAACACGTAAACTGACGGCATTTTCTAAGAACAGTCTTACAGATTATGAAGAAAATGTTATCTCATTAATTACATCCTTATTTACATAATCATTGTTTCATCTTATCTACATATCTCCATACCATTTTAAATATTTCAGTAGTATTCAGGTTTACACACGCTTCAAGATAAGCCTTTTCTTGTGAAAATTTTCATCTTGTCTTAATAACTTTATGATTCTTTATTTGAGGGAAATTTTTCATGCCTCCTAAGATGCAGTAGATACCCGTTAGATATGTTTTTCTTTCCAAAGGATAGTCGGTATGATCTTACCTAAGGACTTATAGTAAAATAATAAAAAAGTATTTTATTAACTGACTTTTCAGAATTATATATTTTTAACGCAGAAAAGGGGTTCTATCCATTGATTATTTTGAGTTCATAAATCATTCTTATTTATAATACTTACACCTTCATTCACCATCTTAAGAATTCAGCAACTGTCGACTCGCGAATTCCTGACGATAAAATTACAAGAAGCCAACAAGGCAGACAGCATGACTCCCTCTTATCGCATTAAGCCCTAGTACCCGTTTAATCAACAGGAAACCACTCGCTGATCTAGCACAGGTGTCTCATTTTACACGGAACTCATTACATCATGTCCTGTACATAACCGAAAAGTACGTACTCGTCATGGAGAACAAAATGACTAGCGAAGGTGCCATAACGAAAAATCAACAAAAAAATGCGGGTGTGCGGGGTACGAGGAACATTCTTTCCGATCATTGTTTGAAATACTAAAAATCGTTCGCAGATGGCTCAAAGAACCCGAACACCTTGTTGGTTATCGTACTCGTAACTTATCGTTTTAGTCTTGTCCAGCGTACGCATTTGACCTAGAAAAAGGCGCCTGACCTACCTGCATTATGGCATCTCTGCTCATTTTTCCTTACTGCGTGGTACTCTTAAATCCGTTGGATTCATTGTATGTTTTACGCTTTTGACCATAGCGTAACGTGAATGTGTGCGTGAGTCATGCTGACATGGGTTTTACGGGGCGTCTTAATTGGAAATCATCCCGGATTCTAGCCTCTTGTACATTTCCTAAGTCCTGTTAATGCTAAGTCTTACGCATATACCCATGGAATTGTTCCCTTTAGGAATTAAACCAAACGTCATTAAAATATTCCCTAACTATACAAAAGCCGATTTAGTTCCACTATTAGATATTATTGTTTTAAAACTCATTAGTTTAGGCAGGTCGCTACTGGACTTTTCACAAAGAAAGTTAATGTAAATTGGACAAATAGTTGCAAAAGCAACCGCTAATCTGTTGCGAGAATCAACTTTGTTGTACAAATGAGTTGGTTAAAGAAACGACTTAAAACTCTAAAACATTAATTAGCTAATTGATACGTTTTATAGTTTCTCAAGGATTTATTTTATAACAAGAGGCAGGAACGCATTAGTTAATTCCGCATTTGTCTTCAACATTAGGAAGGGTTGTGAACATCTGAAATGCCAAAAAAACTTGACCTAAAAATAATAGTAAAAAGACCACCTGTAGTGTGCAACATGATTCATTTCGCATATGATTAAAACATTCATAAATACCTATTACTTACCTGTTTGCTAATAATTTTCCTTTGCAGGAAAAGTTTAAGAATTCCCATCGATATTTGCATTAACGTTTATCTGAGTCAACTGAAATTCAATGACTAACTGCGAGAGAGCGCGCGGAACTCATGACTCAGGCTGAAACACTATGGAGAAATTTTTCAATGATGCCAAGTCAAACTCAACCTTGATTGTAATAACAAAATAAAATACTTCTTCATCTTATAAAAAAAGATGAAGAAGTATTGATGAAGTTTTTTTATAGTAATAGAACTGTTTACTGAGATTCAACGATTTTATTTATTTTTCATGTCTAGAAGAAATCGTAATTTTGTTTACTGAAAAGATGACACATTGGTGAAAATGAATGAGATTGCTCCCAAAATTTTACCCGTTAATTCTTGTGCAAGATTCTTCAGAATTAAAAAAGAATCATAATGCAGAGAAGACTTCTACATTTTATAAGAGTTAAACGACTTTATAATGGCGTAAAGAATACGTAATATTAATCTAATTAATTTACATTATCATTTAATCGTTATACGATCTAACGGCGTGCTCGCATTATCATATCCATTCACAACGCAAGTTATAAATAGCAAATCGTTATTTATATCGACTACATGAATGAAAAATTGTTAATATAAGGTTCAACAGTTCCTATTATAAAATTAAATATTTGCCAGCATCAAAGAGATCTAAAAATAAGTTCGATAAGTTATTTTAGTTAACAAACGAAAACTGCCGACATCTCAAAGGGACATTAAATTGATAGTTAATTTAGAGACATTAAAATGAATCCGGATATTAAACAAATCAATCGGTCAACACGTTTCAATAGTAATTGGGTTATCGACTATTGTGGTGAATTAAGCAAAATGTTCTACGCAATCGAAATCAATATGTTTGTTTTATCTCGAATTATTTGTTTTTATTATATTTACCAGTTTGTAACCTATGACGTTGGACTTGTAATAATCATGATGTCGCGTAATTTTTACGTCCAGATTTCCCAAATCATTCAAATATTTTGAAGGTTTTCTATCAGTGCAAATTCATGTCAGTGCAAGTCATGAAGAGAAAAGTATTTATACTTAGTATTACAAAGATGGAATGATTTATTTTTAGCAAGCCCTTAATAAAATACAAATGAAAATACAATCATTACAGAAATGAATGAAACTAATTCCGCACTTTCTCAGAAAGATAAGACGCTAATAAACATATTTCATAACACAGATCAGAAAATAGCACATCTATAAATAATTTCCACAGTTAAATATTTTTATACTCCCTACTCGATCCCGGGTTAAGAATCATCATTAGGTATATAAAAATGGAAATACAATAAAAGTCAACCCTTATCTACCGGGACGCGGTCCAAACGAATCCCTCGGCATACATAATAGTAGTGCAGCTGGGTGGTAACGGACCCGCCTCCCTCGGCTGCCGCCCACCATTGGCTGCGCCGAGCGGACCACGGGAGAAACCCACCTGCGATACGCTGTAGCGTGCCCCACTGCCTTCGACAGAACACGTGGCTCGGTGTACACTAGCCTTTATCTTACGCGCGTTCACACAAATTCATTTAGTCTCTCACACGACACGACGCGTGCGGCATCGTAGCATTTTGGGGGATGTCAATTGCGATCTTCTGTTATGGATCACAATAGCATACCAGCGTGTGCGTTATACAGGAATACCGGCACTATTATAGTAAGACTGAAGAAGATGGAAGTGACCACTAGTTGTTGCAAGCGTGAGGAGTGTCCGGCGTCCGGGTGTCCGGAGCTGGTGCATAGGCCGTCCGGATGTGAACAATGTACTAGGACTAGATTAATTAGCCAATATAGTGACTGTGATAGTGATGTTGTGGAAAAATGTCGTCCATATAGATCGAGTGCAGCCAGAAGTAGTAAGCTATATTTTTTAATTAATTATAATTAATTTTACAGTGCTTTGAATTTTTATATGCCATAAAATTTTCATTAAGTCCATGTCCTTATAAGTTATTTATAAAAAGTTGATGATGGATATTATATTTCACTAAAGTCATAATTCGGAAGCTTATACCTGTTGCAATTTTAACGTCAAATAAATTATTTTCAAAAGTTGATTAGAAAAGCATGTAAAAATTTAAAATAGATAAAAATAACCAGAAAAATATATTGCAGCAATATTTATTCAGTTAAAACATAAAAAAATGTAACAAGCTTATGAAGGTTTTGACCCTCACAGTGGAAGTTATAAATTGTAATCTAAACCAGTGTTTAATAAAGTCTGTGACATAAAGACAATGAAAGCTTACATCGCGTAATAACAATAAGGCAGGTAGAGTCCCGCGACGATAAATACACCTTATCATAATAAAAGCTAGTCATAGAGTAAGCATTATTTATTTATAAAGTAAGTATCCGGTCCGAACGAACGCACGCCTATTCTCATATCCTCGTCGCATTGTCGGTACTGCTTCGCTCGCCGCGGTAATCGAGATTACAATTTCATTACGCGCAAAAACTTGGCTCAGTCTCCCTTTACAATGTTAAACACGAAGATCAGAGCTAACTAACTAGGCTTAAACTGTAATTAAAGTAACGTACTGTTACCGGAATGACATATCTGACTAAATGTTTCTATCCTTTAAGAGCCGGACAGTTACGTCCAAGCGGCGCGCAGAGGGTTATTTCGTAATTAGTACTATCGCTTGGTCGCTCTCTATATAGGGCCAAGAAATGATTTAAGTGTCGTGCAATAAAAAACTTATGCCTATTAGATTACTTGCAGGGAACATTTATCTCCTCTTTTTGTGATAGGATTGTGTTCTGGCTTTTGTATGCATATCGGGACTAAGAGAAAAACTTTTAATAACCGTTCTTCTACATAACCTTCATTAGTTAAATTAAAAACAAATACAAAGGGCATTCATTAAGAGTGAGCTAATTGACAGGACAGGAAAGGTTCTTAACATTGTACGAGTCGCGATTCTATTTATATAATGTTGATGACTTCTAATAAATCTTGCTGCATTTACGAGAACTGGGTAAATCCAGTCCGGAACTAGATTTTTATACACGAGTGCATAATTAGTTTTTCATGCATGCTGTTGTTTTATATACTTTGCTTGAAAATAATATGTAGGTATAGGAGGTTTCCCAACAGTGCTTGTAAGAAATCGGGTTTTCCAAAGTTCCCGAATCAGTTAATTTTGACTATGTAGATCATAAGAATCGATATGATCTAACGTATATCACGACATGGCTTCTCCTATGAGGAAAATTGATTTGAAGAAGAAAACGCAATCGATTTCAATCGCATTGGCCATTACATCATAGTAATGATATAATCACTGTGATGTAGGCACTTGACTCCGTCATCATTGAGACGACTATGAAAATTATATTTAATGAGTAACAACGTCAATAAAAAGTATATCCTGGCTCTAAATGAACGCCTTTGCCTAATGCCCGTAGGTATCAAAGATAATGGTATATGCTGTCATCTTATTTTTACTAATAGATTGATGAAATCATTCTTGTAATTTGATTTTTTAAATTGTAATAATGAAAAAAGTTTTCGCAAATAGTTTCGAACAAAAAAATATTTGGCCGAAACGTGTTGTAGTGACAAAAGATTTAAAAACACAATCAAGGAGGTTGTATAATGAACACGGATTTAATTTACGTCAGTAAATTACCTATATGATTTAAAAAAGAACAGCATGTTTTGCCCCCAGCCCTAAAGAAAAAAGTTAACAACTCAGGTGAATAATCCCTTAATGATACAATATAGAGTAAATTGTCTTACTGCCGGTAATCGCGGAGCTATCTCGATGATTAAATAACAATTATCGCCGCGCGGAAAATATTAAAAATAAAATAAAGCCTTTTGAAATTATCAGCTACGGCTTTCCGGTAGTTTAATAAGAGAACTTTTTCAGTTACATGATAACAGTTTTGTATTAAAGCTAAGTCGATGTCAACTTTATCACAAATGTAAATACGTATTATAATGTAAGTTCATTCACAAAGCACCTGCGAGGTAAAACAAAGATTGTAAGCAATAACAATCGTTTCAAACAATGTTATAGAATGCGTTGCCCCAATACGACACAATGTTTTCCACGCTGTGGTAGCAGCTCATCCATAAGAAAGCTATGTCATAATAATTAAAGCAAAGTACACGCACTAAGCTCGATTTCATGAACTATGTCCGCGTCATTAGGGCCGCGATCCACTCACTCATTAGCAACATTTTCACATAAAACGTTGTTCATTTACGCGGAGTAAGGCAGCCGCGTCAATTATAAACAGTTATTTCAGTGAGACGGGAACCTCATAATTGCAGTGTTTAGCTGTCACTCATTTAGTGAGAGATGTCGATCCTAGCTTAGACGTGCCTAATTAACTCTTTTTACAGCACAATACATATAAAAAATACATAGGCCTTACCAGTCCGCCATAAGGACTGAAATTATACCGCTGTAAATGCCTAACAAGATATTCCATTTAAGTTCGGCCGATAAAAAACAGTTACTAAAAATGCATAATGTCAGTTGTTACCTTATTAAAATTAATTCAAGAAAAATTTGCGCTTGTTTCGTTAATTTCGAACGGACGGGGTCGATCAACGATCTTCTTCGCGACGCTATTACCATTTAGAGCGATTTTCAGGTAATGAAGAGTGGTATCACCGCGTATCTTGTGATACGCGCCGCCACGCGCGTCTCTGAGCGATAATCGCCCTTATTATGCGCAGTCAAATTTTACGAGCGCATCGGTTGTTAGCCGGCTACTAACAAAATGATGAACGGACTCAAATTAAACCTCTATTATAGCTAAAACATGACGCCTTTTTCTATTTAATGTCACGAGGACGGGATCAGTAATCCCGTTAATGATCTAGTGCTGCACACTGCCGACCGCGCTCTCTCTCCATGTAAACAACACAGATATCCGAAAAAGATAACCCTTCAAATTATACTGACGTGCATTTTGTAACGAGCCGCTAAGATGATGCCCGCGACTCCATCCCAATTTTTTTACCGCATTTATAACAATAATAATCAGAATTTACATAATGATTGCGCAGGCGCCTGCGACGTCCAGTGCGCACAACGCCGCGGCGAACTTTTCTCGGTTTTCGAGTCGAAATTCTAGTTAGCGGGCGCGCGATTTCTTTTTAAAAAGGTTAACAAGATGGTCTCGTTTGGGTCGTTTTTCGTGCCGCGAAGCCTTCTTTTGTGAACGGGCGAGCTGTTAAAAAATAAACGAAGTCTTTGTTTCTCGGGTAGTCGGTCCGACCTCCGACGCGGTCCCTACTTTTTTATGCCCCCTTATAACCTGTGTATTACCTACGTGTAGGTATCTACGGTTTTTATGGTCGCCCGGTCAGTTCTTCAATGGGCTAAGGAATTCGATCGAGTCTCATTGTTCATCTCAAATATCTCCACGTATAGGTGGTTGGGGATATAAAGAGGATATCAATTACTTGCCGTCCCTTTAGAAAAAAAACACTTATTTGTTTTAATTATGGTTAAGTACGATATCTTCAAATCAAGGTGGCTAACGACATGTGATTGAAAATGTTTTGTCGTTTTTTTACACCTGTTAATCCCTTCAGTAATAGTGCTTTTGTAATGCAACACCTACTTAAAAGCTTTCATTTTCCCACTGTCAGATTCAAACATTTAATTAGCTCCATATTTTTATCTCCATCTCGTGGTTACCCAGTGAAAATATTTGTCTCACAGTGACTCTACGTCTTTTACGAGCTGACCTGTTCTTTTTTTTGTACATGAACTTTTGACGGCGGTCTCGCGGTTGCTTTTGACCAGAGCACTAATAAAATGTTATGATCGTGTGTTTAACGCGTGTTGTGTGTGTCGGACCTTCCTTTTGACATGATCGTTATTGCCCGACTCCACCTTTGCGGTCGCCTTTTGTAACCCAATTGGTACAACATTATTATCGTGTCAATTAAAGGGCAATATAACCTACAACTAAATCTCGGCTAGTTATAAGGATTGCATACCTAATGAGAGGGGTTTGTTTATGCAAATTGTTCATTTATGTTTCGTGCGGAGTGAGGTACATCGTTTTTAACAAGGATGGGGGTAATCGGTATCAGTTCACAGGGTCTAGTTAAATAATAAGCGGTGGAGCCCTATAACTATAATTTTGTTTTATTTGTCCGCTCTGCCCGCGGCCGCAGCCTCGCAGCGAAACCGCCGGAGCGCTAACGAGATGGTGAAAAAATCACACGCACACATTTGTGCTGATTGTATGACTGTATTGATGAATCTAAACTTATGTATTTGAGTTGGGTAAGAATGTTTGTGTGCCCAAATTTTCTTAAAAGCTTCAGAATAAGTAAAACTCGTAAACGGATCATTAACACATGAGTAAGCCACAGAATATTTGTTTACACTACAAAAAATGGTCTTATCATGGCCATTTGCCAAAACGCAAAAAATATTCATAATTTGCTAAACTGGAACATTAGAAACGAACTTCGTACAGTTCAGATATTATAATATCATCGCGAATAACTGTGAGATCTTTGCCTACATTAGTCACTAAACCCAGACATAACACTTGTGATTCACACCTGAGTCAAAACACTGAAAAAATATATAACATTCTGTTCTAGTGACTCGGTACTACTTTGATTGTGTCGATTTATTTGTTTTGACATAATAATGTGCAATCCTAAACATTATAATGAGGTAATTATTTAACAAAACCCAATCGATATATTTCAATGCCTTATATTAGCGGTCTCGATCGGAAGCAAAAAACTATACCTACTCGATTAGCTAAACGCTTATTAGTGCCGTCAGTTCTATGTGGTCTTAAATACTTTGTGATCAAAGGATGCATAATCAGTTTTAATTAAAAATAATCACGAATGTTGCTAATCATTAGTGCAGTGCTTCGATGCACCGCTTTCATTTTCCTTACCTTGTCAATTAAGTCATAATTTCTCGATATCAAGTACAATGTCGAAGATCACCGAGTGATTTATTTAAATAGGTAAACAATGGAAGACCTGATTATTTTTATTTGTTTTAATTGTTGAGGCAAGTCGTTATCTAAGCGCCGTAATGAGCTGATGGATTTATCTTCGTCAAACGTCAGGGGAATGCGTTATTGTTGATTTGACATCATAAAATTTTAATACGTAATAGGTATTTTGTCAGTTTGCGTTAATTTGTGTTATCAGCTGTTATTTTATGTGATTAGGGCGTTGAGCATGACACCAATAATTTTGTCATCAATATTATTGTCTTTCCAAGGGTTGATAGAAATTAAGTAGTGACTTTTATACCAGTTGCAATGCGATATTTACTATGACATTTCCGATGGCAGCTTATAATAATTCATATCACCATCATGTGGGCATAAGCGTTATTTTAAATTAAAGCATTTGAAAAAATCATCCTAGACTATCCAATTATTCAAATAACTTGCAAATTCTTGTATTTTTTTGGGAATAATAGACAGGTGGACAGCGATAACTCTACATTCAAATAAAAAATTATGTCAATCACACATCAAATTATTACCTTTAGCGTTGGTAATATTATTCCATTTTAACGAGTAAAACGAATGTCAAGTCAATAAATACTTCTGCGTCAACGACGCACACCTTCTGCTGGTGACAGTTGTTGACTTCAATTAATATTTCTTTATCTGTAAAATTCTAAATAACTCACATTTACATACCGCCCGTCACATAATATTCAATTAAGTAAATAAATGCGACCACTTACAATAGCAATTATAACTGCCATAGAAATAAAAACATTACAACAGACACGAGCAAACATTAACATCGATTAAGACTAAATCGATAAATTAGTTTGATGAAGTAACCAATTTGCAGAATGTGAGTCTGATTACCGCGCCACCGTTAAATAGTGCCGCATTAGTGATTCACACAGGTTCACTGGACAATTAGCAAAGGCTGTCCACCTCTGGGCCGCGATGTATTTATTCATCGGATGTTCACCGATTACCATAATCGATACCATCGCGCGTGCCGCATACGGAACAAGTGGCTCTTAAGCGTTTTCATTAAATGAGATGCATTGAAAAAAATACAAGAGCTTTCATTCAGAATTGAAAATGAATCACCGCGATGCATTGTACGGAACTCAAGTTAAACGTGCCAAAATCGACTGACATACGTACTGACGTATTTTGTCAAAACAAATTCAACTGCAGACGTATCATCAAAGACGAGCTCTTCAACCATCTTCAAATTAGCAGTTTCTGGGTCAATTTTGGGAGTCCTAAAATTTCTTCAACATTTTCGCATAACTTATCACTAATATTTCCTTGTTTCCTAGGATACGTCAACGTCTGCGCGGCGGTGTGCCTGCTATTGTTGGTGTGCGGTCTGTCACCGCGGTCGTCGGCGGCGCCCCATCGGAGCCGGGCCAGCATGGAGCGGCAGCGACGTGACACGGAAGAGAACAGACTCTGGGCTAACCCCTGCGATTATAATGATTCTCAGGTAAATAGACAACCCAAAATAGATGAAGGTTTAATAAATATGGAAAATATGGAAAAGGGAAGAAAGAAAGACGATGTCAGAAAGTCACAGCTAAAGACAAATACGAGACAGCTGATGAAACAGTAAGGACATATTAAATAGTAAACAGGTTTACATTAGCAATAGGCACGTAAAAAGAAGTTGATTAGAACCATTGTAACGAAAATAGGATTTGAAAAAATATTGTGTCAATACTAGAGTAAGTGATGATGAAAGAAAATGTACAGATAATAATGTAGATTAACAAGAAGCTGTTTTGTATTCATGTCAAACTTTTGCGGTCGGCTTAAGTAACCGCATAATTAATGACCGGCCGCAGATGGAAGCAGAAAAAATTAATCGTAGAAATGGTGTTAGTAAATACTAATCAATTTAATATTTCTTGGGACACTTATGGTTGGTCGATACTTCTTTTTTCTGAATGACTTTTTAGGTATCGTTACTTGGAAAATATATTTAGTATAGGAAAGTCTAAAATAAATATTTTTTTGCAGTCAAAACCATCGTACCCGGCAGATCATGCAAAGGAGGTCGCGTTGAAACTCGTCGCGCAAGCAAAAAACGCTTACTCATCAACTGCGAAGTACAAGGATACATTTGTAAGTACACAACACTGCTTTTACTCTAAAAGGTTTAAAAAGTCTGTTGCATTATATGGAGAACAGTTGTAGACATTCGGCAAGTGAAAGATAGGTCCCGTGATGAGGAAATGTGTTTTGAGTGTATCATTGCAGGTGAAAAACCTACCTAAAGTAAAGCTAGATTTCCTATCAAAGATCGTTGAAAACTTTACGAACTCAAAGCAAAATACAAAAGCGCGAGTGGTGTCTTCGAAGGCCTTTCTTCGCTTTCATTCATCGATTCTGCACGAGGCGATCGCGTAGTATTCGCGTCCGCATCTATATGCCCGCCGCGTCGTTCTAAATGAACGGACGGAGCTTGCGGTCGACCAATACCAATAAAACTTAAGCATAACGTCGACACATGCCTTTAGCGTTTGTATCTACGCAGATATTATTGATTTATGTATGAGAGTCTGTAAGAGGTGCTATAGTATTCTGCCGACGTACGCGTAAAGCGTGCAAGTGGTGCGCCGATTTTTCGTACTTCCTCTTTTGAGTTATTGGGATACAATGCAAAGTGAATGATCCCAATTTATTGTGAATTGGATTCGTACATATATTATTTCTATTTCGAGGTCCCTTTGTAGAATTTGTAAAAATCTTAGAATAAGTTAAATTTAAATACAATTTCTGTAGTGGTTTTGCCCAAAAGTTTCACGCGAAATTTGACCCATTAAAGATTCACGGCGTGCACGTTTTTAGCGCGGTTTTCTCACCGTGGAACGGCGCGGGCGCAGGCGTGGAAGAGAGATTGCATCGGCCGGGCGCCGGCCGTTTCGCGTCTCTACGTCCGGCCGACCGCTTCCTCCCTTTTAATTATAATTTCGCACTGCATTTCTGTGACGCCATGTCGGTATCGACAGCCTTGTCGCTAAAACGCTTTATACACAGCACACGTCACATCAAATAACAATATGTAACTGATCAAATCGCATTCAACGATCTTGTCCGAGTCCGACTAAAATTACTCATAAACAGATTTTTTGCTCAATCAAGTTCATACATATAAACGTGCTGCTGTTTTATTACAAACCAGTTTATATTAAAAAAAGCACCTACTAACTTATCAGATGGTAATTGTCGCACAGGAATCGCAGACAATTCAACCTACATTCAAGAATTCATAAAACATTCACGAATTATTAGAAACAAACGTTTAGCATGTTAATACAACGATTCATATGACGGCTCTATCATTCCAATCCTAGGAATATAATAATTTCCGAATCGGAAGTAAGGTGGGCCGATCAACGAGAAATAATGCGATGTAGAAGTCGCGCCTCGAATCATTTATGGACGACTCTTTACCAACAAACTCTGTAGCAACTCGATTGCCTTAACAGAACTCGTATACATTTCGGCGATTGTTGTCGATATAATCGACCTATCGAGAGTTGGCCAGTCAATGGTAGCGGAACAATGGAAGCGTTTATGTCGAATGTGTCCAGTTATCGAGTGTGATGTTCGCGTATGAGGTATGGTGGCATTGTAATAGGCTCGACGGTCGTAACGACGGCGACGTCCTGTCCGCTGCCTCCTCGTAAAACGACATTATCGACTCACAGTAGCCGGAACGAGGTACAGGACGGTGCGCATACGCCTCGAATACTGATTGCGCATTAGTATTGCGCGACACACCTGCCCGACGATTTTTTCTGTCTCTCCCCTTAATGTCGGTCATTCGTTACTAATGTATCATATTTATTGCGATTTACACGCAAATCGTGGCGATGAACCGCCATTGTTGCGGTCCAACAAGGACGCATACGGCTTCTTTGTTTGTGCTCCATTTTTAACAAAAAATATTGTATATCCCCCTATCGCAATTTTCGATCTCGTCCAGCTAATATTAGTCATCACATTAAAGCAAGATAAACGTCTAAGTTACGCATGAGAGACAATATATCCTAAATAAATCAGGCTGCTACATCTGTCGTCAAGCCCATTCCGTATAAATAATAACTGGCCGCGTTGTACTAAGAACGCAATAACAAATTCAACGAACTCTACCGGTACTGTGTGACTCGCCACCAGCCACCGTGTGAATGTGTCATAACACTCGTGCTTTTGACTACACCGGTGTCATATTATCGCATCACATTTTCGACACTGGAATTCAACTCGCTTCCTTAAAAAAGTGCTCGTAAACTTTTGTACGTAATAACGATAAACAAATGAGTGGTGTATTCGCGATGTAACCCGATCGGCGATTGCGATCGGTCGCGGCGTCGCACGTCGCACTCGCGACTCGTGTGCATCTGCTCGCTTATCTTTGCAATAGCGACGCTATATAAACATTCAATTACATAGCACATACATACAATATGTACGTACATAGTACGATAGCGTTGTTCACACGGGCGACAGGCTGTCTGCGGCCGTTGGGTGCGTACGTGTGCCGTAAATACATCAATGTGTTGCGCCTGTGTGGGTGCATGTTTATTTGATAAGCTTCCGATGTTTCGAGCTAGGCATTCGGATGCTAAGTCGTCGAATTTCTCGCTCGATGCCCGCCCACCCACGGTAACTGCATCGCGCTGAACACAACAAATTCTTCCCTGTTTATTTTTATACAACCTGAAATCATTACAAAATACTTGCCAATTGTAACAAATGAGAAAATAAGTAATCATTTTATGAATGCAATGAAACATTTTATAGTATTTTTTCAAGTCACTTGGGGTATAAATAAATTACAGCACTCTTTTAGGTATTGGATACTCCTTTTCCTTACTCATTTTACATCATTGCTCTCGTTTCTTAGTTTACTTATTACTAGAACTTTTGGGAACACCAAACATTCTAAGGGTATCATACTAAGTAGATACGCCTCAGTTAGGCTAGTAAGTAATGATTCGGATATGGTCCGATGGACCGGACGCACACCTGTGCATTTAGTGTGCCACTGACTACATAGCACATTCCATCTTATACGATATCATTACTTGGGCATTCCATACTTTTTGTTTTGTAAATTAACTGCACTACATTCATGTATGGCGACACACAATTTGCATTCAAAATTTTATTTAAAAAATTTTTAAAGGTCTGTAAACTCTAATTTTCCTGCCAATTACTTACCACTTCGGCAACGGATAATATCTCCGCTTTGACTCCATTCATACACCGCGACTCGGTTTATGTCCAAAGAAATAATCGTAAATTTATTTCATTGCGCGTATTATTAGCGAACTTTTATCAGCGGTATCTCAATTTCAATGAAGCAAATTAATATTCGGACAGAGTTTTCTGATCACCATCGATAAGTGGCAAGCCAATATTGTTGATGTTTTGTTGGCTTTTGCAAGCTTTTAATTAGTCGTATTGTTGTCTAACAACATTTCCTACATAAGGGACACTTAACTACAGCACGATACATCTGCCACTCCCGATTGTTTGGTTTGTCAAAGCTTTTTGGACTTTACGTCTAATAGTACAGGAGTAGTTTTTGTTTAATTCCCCATTGTCACGTGCAATATGGACATAGAGTCAAATTTAATGTCGGAAAGGTTTTGTTACGTGAAATGTCGTCGGCGGCCGCAAACCTCCGGTTTCGATCTCATCTTTCATACGACCTTCAGTGGATGATTAAATCAATTATTCGGTACATTAGGATCGAGATTTCATAAGCACATAATATCGGATTTAATTGAATTCGAATATAATCAGATCTAGGTTTTATGACTCGAGCCCTAAACAAAGCAATTTGCCAATTATAACACAACTGACCTGTCTATTAATATCTATAGGGATCGTGTAGTCTTTATTTGTGATTATCTAATTGAAAGATGGAGTCTTGAAATAAATACATGACAGTTAGTAGCGAGCGTAGGACCAGTTCAAGTTGATCTGTGAACTAAAATTAAAATCACTTCTTTATAGATCTTGTTTTTATGGTTTGTTTCTTCTGAGGGCAGTAAACGTTTGCCATTTCCAGGAACAATTTGCGACTAGGTAACGAGTGTACGTACGTAGGTGTTATAACATCGCTTATGGATATTTTTGTTTAGTTGCTAAGTTTTTTTTTATTTAATTAATTTCTATTCCGAGTACACTCGAATCTTATTGACAGTAGTTGTGGTAAGTCGCAAAAAAAAACTTGAGAGTTGCGGAAACTTTGGATATAAAATATAACTTATAGTAAAAGAGACATACCTTATCTTCAGTAGAGAATTAACACCCAAAATATATGTAACTAAGAAAGCAAATACTCAGTACTCGCGTGGCCACTGCAGAGCTCTCCCCACTCGAAGCACATTTATACCACCAATCCAGGAAATCGCTAGGACTCATCGTCCGCTCAATCTAGTTTTTCCATGAAAGTCAATCAACTTATTGTATTAACTCAATCTATTTCCATCTTTCATAGAATACAACTGTTCTCAATAGGCGTTGATTCACTGTGTTTCTTTGTTTTGATGATGTACGTCATAAGCATTTTTAATACCAAATAATTTTAAGTTGACATGTGGTTCTGTAACATATTTTACTAATGATACATTTCCAATTGTTTCAGGCAATGAAACTACATAGTTATAACAGTTTCGACGAACTACTGGGTTCGTGGAAATCATCAGAATTTCTTCCTAAGGAATGGCTGCCAAAGGAAAAAGTCCTCTACCAGACGATGCCGGATGAATATATTACTCAGTTGATGGTAAGCATCGAATTATATATCGATTCATATTTAATTTTGCATGAATGAAATCAGTTTCGAGATATCGATTAAAAGTTTAACAATGTTCATTCGAGTTACAACAACTTAGATGATATTGACAAATCAATCCAATTTTGATAACAAGAACGTTGCCAGATTGACGTTTTCCAAACGAAAACAATCAGCGAAGGGCGGCGAATTCGCTGATGCCAAAAACGTGCATCCGTATGAGTTTTTCAATCGATTTCAAAGAATTGACATCGTCGGTGGCACTCATTGTTGTCGGCCGGCTATCGCTTACGTGAGAACACAAGGCTTTCGCAATATTAACAATCGAAATGTAATCGAAATTAGGATGATTATCACAATTACGATTTTTCTTATCTTTGCTTTAGTAGATTAGCAAGAAGTCAATGCAATTTTTGGTTTCAACAAGACTTGCAACTAAGTCCCTAAAACGTTATTATGAAGCAAAAAATACCCGATTATGATTGATAATTATAAAACAGGTGTACTAAATATTCCTTTTACTTTGTTCACAGCCAAAAATCGACGAGGTTCTGCCGGGGATGTACAAAGGGCTGAAAATGATAGTTGCGGGCTTGTACGTGTTCTCTAACGAAGAGTTGAACCCCAACATAATAGCTGATGAAAGCTTAAAGGAGAACATCACCCAAACGATGCATGATGTGCGAGCTGTGCTATGCTATTTTAATGTAAGTATTATCATTATTTTTTAAATAAAAGTCGACCTTAATTAAAGAGTCAGTAAAAAAAAGCGAAGTTTTAGGAGTCGACTCCAAGAGTACGAAATGCTGGGGCTCTTAAACCAAAATGCTATAAACTTTTTCTGCCCATTTACTAAATATTTTTGAGAAAACAATATTTTTTTCCTCATTTTCTCATTTAGTGCTCTAATTTCTATGAACATGTTACTAAGTACCATTTTTCTTTTTTTGCAGGACATCATGAACATTCGTAACCTGCCAATCGAGAAGCTTGCGGTAAATGAGATCCCAGAGATGGCGAACAACATGGGCGTTCTTCTTTACAGGGACACCCTTAACTATTTGGAGTACCTAGCACAGGTCTTCCAGAAACTCTATGAGACGGAATCTGCTTGAATACAGCGGTTTATATGATCGAGAGTCGATGAAGGACTCGAGAAGAAACTGCACACCCCATGTAACTTTTGGCTGTCTACTTAATCTTGGTGGAAACACCACGGCGAAGCAGTACTCTTCAGTATTACTTAGCCCCAAAAACTCTTTCTAGTAGAATTATTTGCATCCTTTGGCTGTTGAATAGCGAATTAATGTATAGAAAACTGTCTTTGCCATTACATTGCCATTTTGGTCTAGAACGAATTAGTTCCTTTTTTTTTGTAAATAGTGACGAATTTAAAATGTATTATTATTTATTGTCTGCTGATTAACATTCTAAATTTCCCGATTATCCTAGTCAAGGTCTTATTTATTTCTCGCTTAACTCCACTTTAGTTTCAATTTCTTTATTATTCGTATTATTTAATTTAGATTTTAGTATTAGACTTCATTCCAGCACTTGTACTATGTTGATGAAATTGTTGAGTCGGAATATGAATGCGTCAGACGGTGTATTGAACAGTTTCTTTGCTGCTGTTTTCGATATAATGATCTATGTTGTGACTTGGTAGCTCGAGGCTGAGACGATAATTTTAATTGTACATTATATTCCTACTTTCCTTAGTATTACTTGACTCTTTGTTAACTATTTATATGTTACAGAAATCCAATGAAATATGACTAGCTTTAATACAGCTGTTAATTATATTATTGTAAAAATACAGAGCCAGTGTATTTATAACTTAATCATTATTTGTATAGTTCAAATAGTACCTATTTATAACTGCGGCACAAACATAGCTTCTATGTTTGTGGAATTAAATTATTATTACATTTATTTTCACGTTTTTTATTTTTATTTTTTCTTAACCCTTTATCATCCAAAATTGGCCCACAGTCTTACATAAATCAAATATGATTTCAACATACATACTTCACACACAACACCAGAATGATTCAGCTTTTACTATGAGATGAAATACAGAAATAAGACAAAATTAAAATATCTACAATTTATGAGCATCTACTTCATTCAGAAATCAGACCACACAAATCAGTCTACTCTGCAGCTCATGTAAATAAAACGCCACATCATAAAGGTTCAAAGCAAATATTTCATTAAAATATTCTTAAGTCAAGCTGTGATCTGTTCCCAGGCGTCGACTGGAAACAATTTCATATCTTTACACAAGGTATTCACAACCCCATATTTGCATTGGTGACTTCGTCTCGACAAATTAGTAGGTACGACCGAGGAACCTGAAAAATAATAAAAAAGTCACCATACAACCTTACCTTTTACCGCACAAGAATATCTTATATACTTTATTTTAAAGCAGTAAGGTTCAAAATCGAATAGCTTTTGTTTATTTAAGTGTGTGTTTATTTGTGTTGTGTAACGTCCCGCTACTGATCACAAAGCGAACTGTCAAACGGCTTCCGCCTTGTTTGTTTAATCTGTTGAGACGACAACGCTATAAGTCGTCAAAACCCGCGGGTGTTAGGTTTGGTGTCGAAGCTTATGTTATTGTCATGAAAGTAAATATAGCGTTTATCAACGATATGTTATTTTTATCGTAATGAGAAAGTAATATCCAACTTTGATAGTGAACGACAAAAAATTGCCCTGGAGTACTGGAAGTTACTGAATACTTGAATGAAAGTTATGCTCCAATACTCCTGTAATTACTCGCAAAAATACGTATTCTTTATTTGAAAATACCTGTTGTCTTCAGCAGATTACTACGTAAATATATATAAAAACCCCTTTTTTCCGAGCACAAGGTATGGAATTGATTTTGCAAGTTTCTCCTCATATAAGTGATTAATTGGCAAAGAAATTAATAATATATTCAACAAGGTAAATTAAGTAGTTACCTATAAGTAGCGGAAAACAATGTTTTAACTGAGAAATAAAGGTGAGTCTCCATAAAGGTGATAATGTTGACACGCGGCGCCAGCGTGCATCTTCCAGTCATTGTGGTCATCTGTGTCAGTCTCAGACATTAAGGTTATGTATTACTAATGTACCATTTTTATTGCTTTGTATTGTTCATACAAAATAGGTATAAATAAAAAGAGTTAGCTAATCTGCAAAAAATATTTTGCAACTTTCAAAAATAATCAGATTTACATGTAGGTAAGTGTACAGCATTGAAAATCGATTATTTACGGGATCAATAAAAATCGTCGTAAAACATAAATTGTATAAGACATCAGTGAATATCAATCCTATTCGCTGACGAAGTCAAAACGGCTCTATAAAAAAAAAAAAAACTACTGAAAACATAATTCTACATTGATTTTCATTAGCTGTAATTAGGAGCGCATACCTACGCTACTCCATCGAACATTATATTGATATATTCGTAGGTGATTGTGCAGCCTCTCTTAGCGATCCAACAAATAATAAATAAAATATCTAGCATTTCTATTTTCGCTTTACCATATTCAGCCAATCATACTATTTTTAACCTGTCGGCAATATCAATGCTTCACCTCCGTGCGACAATGCGACCGTCGCAACATTCCGACCGCAACGGTCGTGGATGTCGCTCTCGTGTAAATTCGAAACACATATTTACACATTAACAACCAAAGCTCATTGAGAATGACCTACCACATTGTGTATAGAGTTGGGTCACAATTTTTTTCGGTAAATAATTTTTGAAGTCGCTTTTCTGGTTGAAACTGTTTGAGGGTTCCGTGATCTGTATGTTAATAGAAGGTACACCTTCTCTTTCAATTACGGCATTCTACGTTTTAAGAGTTTTTCTGCTCTCATCATTCTTAATAGCTTAAATCCTTAACAAGTACCTACGTGACTGCATATTCCAATACTATACTTATCAAACTTAAATGTTGACAATTGCAAAAGAAGAATACTACACACATCGACTCTCTCCCATACAAATACCTACTAGGTACAATATAAACCTGTTTACTGCAAAGATAAATAAAGTTTCAGTCCCATCCACCTACGATAGGTTTCATTACGACGCCATTAGATCCGCCCCCTTACAATAAACTGCTAGTTAAACTCCCACAAAGAGACGCATTACTATTGACTTGAATGCCTCACTGCGCAAGAACATAAGACATCAAGCAATTACTCCAACAACAACTTAACATAAAAACATCACCACATCCAGTTGATCTCTAAAAAAGGCACAAAATATTTTCACCTTCGTTTAACGATCTGCCGTCGGCGTCCACAATGGCGTTTAGGGCGCACCGAACGCGCATGCGCGCTTTATCTCACTCACGTTCCCTTGTTTTATTTATTAGAAAGATTTATTATTTACCACAGGGCTCACACACGATGTGTCACGAATCTCAGACGAAAAAACGAGGCTATGTTAATGGGTACC
This sequence comes from Helicoverpa zea, assembly GCF_022581195.2. Taxonomy (NCBI): domain Eukaryota; kingdom Metazoa; phylum Arthropoda; class Insecta; order Lepidoptera; family Noctuidae; genus Helicoverpa; species Helicoverpa zea. Next base: position 9,490,139 of record NC_061461.1, on the reverse strand, counting down.
TCCTTCGCACGTGACAATCTTTTTTTTGATCGCCGAACTTACTTCATAATTAACTTTGTAAGCGAATAAGCGAATGTTCATTTCCTGTATTTGTTTAATTGATACGTTTTCTTTGTTCTTGTGTGTTCTTCGGTTTAAATGAAGCGGCGGCTGATGTAAAGCGAAAAGAAAGGTATCGAGTACATCCCGCACAAGATGTGACAAGCACGCCTCTGTATTGTAAGCGCAAAGGTTTTCTCGGTCAAATGTATAAAATATTGAATTAATGGCCAAAACTCTTCCTGGCGAATGACATCAGTGAACATAAAATTGCAAAATAAGTCTAACTTTTAGGTCTTAGAAACACAAAAAGTTAATTTTATTAACAAAAAATCCGGCTCCATAAATCAACGCGGATGTTCATCAAACAAATCGTTACCATAACCGGTGCAAACAAAACATAATGAAACAAAGTGATCGGCACTCGGCTTATGACTTCATCGACTCTGAAATACCCAACCATTATAATCGAATACACTAAATATATAGCAAATAGAATCGAGATTGGTATCGGTCTTGACCTACGTAAAACCACAGGTCTGCCGTGACCGAGAAGGAGTAAACATACACAAAACAAAGACGGCCAACACTCCTTGTTTGACATAATCTGTGTACTTTGCAAGCCCTTAAGTAAACGTCGTGGCTTGACAGTGTTACGTCAAAGGAAAATAAAGGATTATGCACTTTCATGGCTGGTTGGTTGTGTGTGCAGGGAGGGTTGGCGGTTGCCGTAATTAATGTCTCATTAAGTGATGTATAATTTACTTCTTCAGCAGTAGTTAATTTTATTCTCCCTTTAATTGAACTTTGCTCCAAAATGTAACCATCGGAAACAAAACTGATTCATCCAATTGAGAGCTACCTTGCCGCAAAGTGCGTACACTAAAATAACGTCAAATCTCAATAAAAAATAATAATATTTAAAATTCAACCACGATGATTGATTCACCCTGATTCATCAATTCATCACACACAGTAACGGAACTATCAATTTTATTTACTCGTCAACTCATCCAAGATCATAAACTGAAACATTAAACCAACAATTCTTCGTAAGTTATAATTTGGCTGCAAGACACATTGGTATCAAACCCAGACGGGATTGGAGACAAGTGATTGCAAGCAATTATCATTTCGTCTCCTAAGGTCATACACGTTCCGCTTAAGAGAGATATGACCTCGTACCACCTAATATGCAAAAGGGCATAAGTTTATGGATTTCCATATTGACTTAAGTCGTATTATCTCAAGTGCGACACCGCTCTCAAAACTATGACAGGAAGCGAGGCGCATGCCATTCATCAGGTGCCGACAATCTTTGGTTGAATTCTCTCGGATACATTGTTGCAAAAATTTCACTCTGAACAAAATATCATCACTATTCACATACAATGCTATTGGGAGGCTGTCTTTAAATGTGTAAGAAAGCATAAGCATTAAATGATAAATTAGAAACTTAAACCTAACAATAAATAAAAAAATTATAAAGCTTTTTTCATTTATGTAAATTTCATTTCACTCAAGTAGATTAATTCAAGATTCAAAAATTAATTTTAAATCGCACTTTACTATATTGTAAAACTGATTCCGATTGTCAGCCCCTGACTATGATGCAGAGCTATAGCAACATTTTATTGAGTTTAATTACCGCAACACCTTACTTTATTCACGACCTATTTGCAGGTTTTTTTTATTAATATTTATTTATTCTGATCATTTATTTCTTAACTTTTTTTATTTTTGACATCATTTAATTGTTTCGTTTTAAAAAAATTGACATTCAATATATTTAATTATTTATTTTAATACGGTTCTCGTCATCATCTCCCTGTCTGTAACCCAATTTTATTTGGAGTGTTTTCTTCTTCCATACTTTTCTATCTGCCATCATGTCACAAGTTACATTCTTCCTGACTAGGCTATCGTCTTTTACTTAATAATATAATCCATCCTTCGTTTCTTTGGTCCTGTATATTTTATAATAAATTGCAATATGCAACATGAGATATTATAAACTTAGTTCATAGATAAAACATTGCGTGTTCAGTTAACCAGCTAAATGATAAACAGCTTACGTTCATACTTACGCATGTTTATCGAATTAATTACTTATTATGGCCGGAACTGGACGGTAGTTCCCATCGTTAGGGACTTGTTAAGTAAATATTGTGGTTAGAACTTTGTCAACGAAGTGCTACAGATGAATTGCTGACAGTAGAAAATATTGCTTGTAGAAGACACTGGCATACATTAATATTTACACATATTATATACACTCACTATTTAAAATAAAATAAATTTAATTTAATTAATAATATGAATTGTAAATTGCATCAAAAAACTCCTCATCGCTGCCCACCCAAGAGGCTGGCAGCACTTGGATGGCAGGACTTACTTTTTGATCTAAATATAATAGTTTGTTATTTGCATTTCATAATAAATCACGGTCATTTTAGAACCAGCTTTTGAAAAGCATCTATGGATCATATTTTTTAGATACAATAAGTCCTATTGTATACTTATAACTGCAAAATTGACTATAGTTTAAAGAAAAAACTATTTCTCAGGTCGACGCTCAAAGGAAATTCTTCAAAGATCTAACTTGTCATATAAGGAACATTGCATGTTGCACGTTGATAAAACGAGACTCTGATTACACTAACCGGGGAGGGATGTGTCTATTAACCTACACAGACTACTTTCTATTTTAAACTCGTCTTAACATACGGAGCCAATACATTTAGTTAATGATTCTTAAGCTATGCAAGGAGTTTTTGCTATCTGTCAACATACCAATAGTGCCCACTCTATCCAGCATAGCGTAGCAAAGGAAAATACATATGACCTTTTGGAACGAAGATGCATCTTTATTAATCGGGAAATAGGGTTTACTTTAAAGGTCAACTCTTGCATAACATATCTAATGTAAAACAAGGTAGTTAAACGCGACTTCCAGTTGTGTCATCGCATTTTATATTTGAGCACCTTTAAATTAATTTCAAAATATCAAATGTTATAGACCACAATGAGATGCAAAAATGATCTAGAACTTTTAAATGCAATGTCGAAATTTAACTGTACATAAAAGCCTTGACAGTACAAACCGCTCAGCAGATTGAACCACTTAACCGCAACGGTTGCCAAACATTGTCATTATAGCATGACTAATATAAAGTACTGTACAATATCTTCATTACTGGTCTAATTTCGGCGCATGTCCGGAAGCGAAGAGATTCCGAAGAGCCGGACATCGGACATATTTGTATCGGAGGCTGCTATGCAGTTCTCACGCAAACGTGATATGCCACCGGCTTCTGACTCATACCTTCCACTCTCTTTGAAATGTTCGTGGCCTAGAATAACTCGGGGAAATTCTCAATGTGCACTTTTTGCACTATTTTCTTCGCTATTTGGCTTATCTGTAAGTGTTAGAATATTTTAGAGAGGGAAAGGTTTCTATTGAAGGAATTCTTCGTTCTGCTAAACGCAACTTAGTTGTCGATAGTAAAGGAGCTCACAGATACGAGTCGAGTTTTATATCTACAAACTTACTTTATTGACACATTAATCGGGCACTTTGTATATCGATATCAATGTGTCATTTTCTAAGTCTCAGACTCTTAAAAAACCGTTAATGTAGAATGACGTTGAAGACACTCAATAGTGATGAGTAAGAAAAAGTATGAGAACTAATGAGGATATAATAAGGCGACGTAACAATCACTGTATGCCTTACATGGTACTAAAACAAGTCATTGGGTTTTTTACAGCTACAAAAAATTACATTCATTCTTCAGAAAGAGTAGCATTGAAATAGGCGTGTCATTCGATTTCGCACGTACGATATGTCTTACTAGGAAATATTTGGCGAATTAGTAAAAAAAAATTGTTCGTCACAGACATGTCATTCAATTTACTATCAACTGACTTGCAGAATAAACACAGCCAGACGTCGTGACGCATGTACTCTAAATCAATAGACGCATGTCAACTTCCAACATTACATAGGTAGTTCCGGATTTGGTAATCGCATGGCCCTACTACTACTTATACTGAAAAGTAGTCCTAGATTATTTAGTAAGGAGGCTACTCTTACTAGGACAGAAATGAAGAAGTTACGTTTGGCTGCAGCCTATATGTAAGTATTAGATGTATCCTGTATCCTTAGACGTGGAACCCGTGGGTAGCCATATCTGCTCTTGCCATCATGGTAATCCCTAAACTCACCATTAATACTAAGGCCCAATGAAAACCACAAAATAATTATATCTGTGGCAAAATCGCTTTAACACAATAAAATAAAAAAATCCCGAAACCAACGATTACTAACCATATCAATTCAATTGATCCGGTTTTTTTTTTTTGCATAGATAAACAAAAAACAATTGCAAATCACGCTGGAGTTTCCCAAATTTCTTTGATCGTCATATATTTTAGTTCCGATACGTGAAGGTCACAAATTGATGGTGTCCACTTAAACGTGAATCATGCAAGCAAATGGACCGCGTGGTTTGAAAAAGATGAGTAACGAGATAGAAGGACTAAACAACAGCTGTTTGGGATAAAAAATAAATGCGTCTGCGACCGTACAGACACAACATTTGAATCATAAGTCCCCTAATTAAGTGTAGGGAACCACATAATAAAAATGCAATTGTTTTAATAGACTTAATTGGCTATCACTCATTCTAGGAATTGCATATCGATCTACTGAAACAATATCATAGGACAAGAGGAAAGTCGACCAAATTATTTAATTTTAATAGTCAGCCAAAACGACATACAACAATAGAAAGGTCATTTAAACTATGATAGTGCAATCAGAGTTTAAATGACTTATCTACATCTATGTATAATTTGGGAAACTGCCAGTTTACAAGCTCTTTTTACTTCCTCACGTAGGTAGTAGTGTACGAGAAGATCTGGACTCCACGTGTCCATTAGTCATTCATCTCAATTTAATGATTCATGATCTTCCAGACTTCATTCCTGGATTTGATTGCAAACGTCAAAATGACGGGCGCCTCTTAATGACGCTTGGCGATTATATGCGGTTATAAACTAGTTTTGACCGCAAACATGGTTACAAATATCCTTAATTTTTGTTATAATATTTTGTATGGTGAATTAGTCACAATTCTTAAGGAGCAATGAATCTTAGCTTTAATTAGGGTATAGTTCAATGAACATTGGACACGTAGAAGGTGCATGTATAGCATGCACGTACTACATGCTGTGTTGTCATAGTAATTCTTTATACTTATGTCATGCATCCTTTTTATATGAGCTTGTTTGCACTAAAAGATTTCAATGTTTGTATAGTACATTTATCAAGGAGGTTTTCAGTACCTAGTTGAGAAAAAATAGATAGTGGTAGTGACTGTGTAGTACAAAACCATGACCTATGACAAGCTAGTCGATTATGTCATCAGATTCACTGATACAAACTTTTCTTAAATGCATTGAAAAGTAAAATTGTTTGTTCTTTATCAAATAATATCAGGATTGGGATTATTAAAAGATTACGTGATGGTATAGCAAGCAAATTCAGGGTTGAATGTCTAATATTGAATACTGTATATATTTGAGAATCGTTTATATCGATCATGAAGTAGATGTGTAACAACAGTCAGTTTCAATTAGATAGGTCACACATGTCTATAGGAAACTCATAACTGATATCAGTCATTTCCACCTTCCGTAACATTACTCAGAGACCACCACAATTATAATCCCATAGCCAAAATAGTGCAAAAAATATAAGGAAACCTTGATTCGTCATCCCATAGCTGCTGATCGCTCACATTCCTTCACCATACACCATAAACTTCCCGTGTTCCACACACTGAACATAATGATTCATACATTGTCATTATGAGTCATACAAGATGTTCACCTGTACCTTTACAGATCGCATTGTCAATTTGATCATATACCTACGTACTGGCTAGTAGTTAGGGCTTTATCATACTAGTTCCTACTGGTCTGTTCGTAGAACAAATCGTGGGTTGTGACGTAAATGGTGAATGCGAGATGCAGGACCGTGAAGATTGTGAGTTTAGAGCTAAAAATTTTTTTGACAGGAATGTAGGTGTAATATAGGTGATATGGTCTAAGGAGATAAAGTCTAAGGCCTATGCGACAGAAACTTTAGTACTCAAAACTCAGGGATAGCTTATAATTATTTCATAATAATTTAATAATCTCGCCTGGATCACTTCAAAATCTAAGTTTGAGTATTTTTATGCCTACCTCTCCAAAATAATTCGTAATTCAAAATTATAACGCTTTTTCATTCATAAATCATAACAGGATCCAAAACAATACATACAAGTAGTACATTAAACGACACATTTATTTCACTGGCTACACGACCGCATTACTAACGCCTTCGTCACTTTAAGTAAGGCAGACAACTTAAATACGGTACGAACAATCGAATCGTTATCGATACTCGTTTTAATCGATCATTCGCCTGCCAGTGTAATCAGGCCCTAAAGTCTAGGATACGCAGACAAATAACAGTAGTGTGATTCAGTTTATGCAAATAAGTTGCTCAGGCGCAGCCCATTGACTCGCTTGTTTGCTCAATGAGTGAGTATCGTATGGCTTGTTGCGCAATGACACGCTAATTTTGTGTGTTAAACTTATTTTGGTATTATGTTCGATGTTTGAATTTACGAGTGTTCTTTAAAAATAGAGTTGTGATGTTGGTAGTAATGTTTCGTCTGGTTTGAATGGTTGTGAAATAGAAGCATCTGTGACTTTGACCTTCAATTGAATTTCACGACAGCCAGCTCAATTCCGTTTCCGAATTGTTTCCTACATTTGAAATACTACAAACATAAAAAGTACTGACATTTAAGAAATTACGATGTTTCAATCTAATCTATTTTAGGTAAAAAATCTTGGAAATTAGTTTCTCAACCTGAATGAAATTTTCCCCAGTTTTTTTGAGCACCTAAATCAGTTAGGCCATTTTCCCAAAAATAACAAATACACCGAAAAAAAACTGTATAACTATTTATTACATTACATGCAATTTCCAACTTTTTAAAACATACTCGTACAAAAACCACATACCTATTGACATAAAGGACACTAAAGGCTTTACCTTGGAGTGAGAAGAGAAAATAAATAAATAGAGCACGAGAAGTTCCCATAGGCAGAGTTTGTTCAGTCCGCGTTAATTGACCCGTAATCTGTCTCGTGTGAATGCCTTGTTTCTTTACTGTCCTTTATTTAGTACGAAAATGTAAGGTTTGTCTGTGTGTTGAAAGGATTTAATTTTTAATAATATTGTTAATTGCAAAATTAACTGTGTATGTATTTCATGTCAAAGCTGCAAATCCGAGAAAAGACGCAGACTACGTTTGATATATGTTGTAAGTAGTATAGCTCCTTGTCATTAGTATTTCTATATGAAAGAGTTAAATTTATTTTAGGATAAGCATAACCTTTTATCAAATAAAAATTTGGTGAGTGCCAAACTGAAAAACCGGAAAGGAAATAACCTAAATATCCGTAGAAAACGCCTCACTACCTTTAAAATTCACGAAATTCCCATTCCAAATTCGTCCTATTTTATTATTGGTTATTCCATCCTGTAAGCAGTTTTTATCTAAGTTGAGCAGCAGTTCGATATATGAACCACCACCAAAAACCACAGACATGTATAGGTAATATATCGAGAACTTTCTTCACATCGCTTAAACGCGAGCAACGCCGTGGTATTCCACTAGCTTCTTCAAACTTCATGTTTGTTCGGCGTCAATGTCTGTTGTGTTAGGCTGCCGTGTGCTATTTCTGTGTTACAGATTTTTTTACATGTATTTATTTATTTACCTTCGTTTGGCACATTTAGTGAGACCACCGACTAACGCCATTCAAGTGTTATTGTTAATCTAATTAATTGTAGTTATTTTATTTAATAAATGTAGTTTTTTGGTTTGCTGTGAAGTGTTCTATTATATTATTTCATTATTGTTACAAGTAGAACCCAATTTGATTTTAAATTACATAATACAAATTTCAATGGATTGATAATATTCTTCCTCGTCTTCGTAATAATGCATCTATTAAAATGTACAAAAATAACCAATTTCTGCACTGTTCAACTTATAATATCATATTTTATCCAAATTAGATAATAATTTATTTTCAAATGTAACGCAATTAACATCAAAATTGGCATAATCTTAAAACCGCAAGTGAACAAATCCGGAAAGTAATCCAATACTATAACTATGATGTTTTCATTGTTAGTACAAATACAAATGGACGGTTTAATGAGCGATTTGAACGTATCGAGTTACGTGTGCGGTGCGCCTTATGAACGAAATGTAGCGGAAACCCGGGCATATTTTAAGCACAAATAAACGTATTTTTGAAAACGAGCATTTGTACCTCTTTCGTCGGGACCTTTTTGGCTTTTAAACAGACTTTTTGGTAAAAGAAACAAATGATGCGGACCTCAATTAATATAATTCCGAAAGGAATTTTATCAAACACACAGTCATTAACTCCGAATGTCGTTTACCTTCAAGCATTCTAATAACGCCAGAAATAGAGGACCCTATTCTTAATCACTGAAGAAAAAAGTGGACGATCAGAGCTTATCGTATCATATCTAACATCGATGTATAACAAATACGTTCAAACATCCGTGAGCACCGCAAAACACTCGCCGGGAGGAATGTCGCGTAGCTCAAATAAAAGAATTCGGCCCTTTAACAATAACATAATCGGATGCGCCGGCGCCGCTGCGGCGATCGCTTAGCACAATGCCACGAAAAATATTATAAAAGACATACCTATAGACGTGTGAAATCACGGCGACACCGCGGCAACAAACAAACAAAAAACTTATTGAAAAAAACTCAAAAGTTCTCGTTCGGGAACGTTTTTTTTGATGGGCGATTAATTTTATATTGATTGGACGTTTTACGCTTGTTAGAAAGATTTTTATAAGTGGCGCGATAGTGGCGTTTTGTATGTGGAGCAATACCACGGACTAATAAAGCAATTTGAGCTTCCTTTTGAGCTGTAAAAAGATTTTATTGTTAAAGTTAAATATTGTTTTATAATGAATGGTGTGCGAATTTGCATAGATTAATTAAAAAAAACGTTTGTAGGCTTCTAGAATATAACTGATTTTTATGGGACAGTTTAATGGTAAACTTTAGGTTTGTCTACTTCTTTGTTACAAAGTATCGTTCTTAGTCCAAATTCGATATAATTTATTAATGATGATGAAAACGGTACCCATTTAAGTATTTTAGTAAAAAAACAGGTGACAAAGGAACCTTCATAAAAATCATACGCCCATTTCACGCTTTCTCAACCCAACAAAAAAAAGCCTTACAAACACCCTAACAAATTAACAAAGTCATAACATTTAAAGACATAAGTTTATCAGCAAAACAAACCGCTAAAACTGACCACCGTAACGAAAATGGCGATACAACCAGACGAACCGTTTCCAAATTAATTGGACATAATTAATACAGCGTCTAAAACAAACTCCTCCCAACCTTCCGACCAACGATCTTGCATGTTAGATTATTTTATTTCTTTATACCAACATAAAAACACAACCCACAAAAAATCCTAACACCCTTATCTCCTTTACAATAAGGTTGATTTTTCAATAGCTGGTACAGTTTTCGACGGTAAATGTAAGGTTATCACGGTGTGTATCTAAGGCTTTTTTGTTACAGCATTCCATACAAAACGTGTGTTGTAAAGAGCCCCCGACGATACCACCCATTCATAAGGACAGTGGTGACCTATTGAGATTGAACAAAGATAGCAGCTTGTGGACATGACGGCTTCTTATTAACAAGGTGTTCGGATTTTTGCAAAAAAAAAAATATGTTGGTAGAATTTGTATTTTAAGCATCAATGGTGAAGTGAGAAAATTGTAGCTATATATCGTAATTATCATCATCATCTTCCGAGCCTTTTTCCAATTAGGTTGGGATCTTGACGCAATGCGTTTATGACTGATTATGTAATATACTTTCTTTACTGTGGCGTTCTAAGATACAAGCACTAAAAGATAATAGGTATGAAAAAATCACCAATCAATGTTTATACACCTTTAAAAAATTTTTGTACACACAACTGAGCAGTGATTTTGTGGAAAAAAATATTTCTAAAACCATCACCATCATTACTATACTTACTTTTGACACAAGTTTTATCAACCCTACGCCTGTCCCCCACACAGCCCATACGCGCATTTCAGATACTTTCCATACAACTCAATAATACCTTAGCTTTTCTTTCCAGCAAGTCTTATCCACTCTTCTCCTTTCTCTTCCAAGGCCCACACGCGCGCTTCATGCAGCCTCTTGTAAAATCGACTTTGGGCTCCAACGACACTTGGTGCCTTTGTGTCGTGTCCTTGAAGAAACAAATTTACGATAGCACCTCGCACTGTTATAATGAGCGTCAGCAAAGCTATTAACACCTTCTGGATCTTCAATGAAGATGTTAGGAAATTGCAGGCAGGAGAAAAGATTGGGAGATGAAATTAGAACAATGCTGGGTCTGGGAAATAAGTATGTGTGTGTATGTAAAATTTTGTTGATAAAAATATTGTTGTAATATAATATGTTTCATATTCCATTCAAGGCATTTTATCACACACGATCACACATAACAAAAAGTAGGCATTTTTTTAAATTATTTGTTTCATAGTTTACTTAACGACTTAATTTCAATGAGAATGTTAAAGCGTATAATAATGAAAGCAAAAAAGTCACATAGGAAGAAGAGGCGTGACGGATCCCAAATAAACTGCTAAACAGATCTAATGTAGTGACTCTTAAACCTCATCTAATTGACGCGTATCGGTTCCGCACATCCAAGCGTATAATTAGCAAATAGTGCACAAACAAACACACAACATCACCAACTCCCTTGACAATAAATCCACCAACATTTATGATTTTTAAAAGATTTCCAACATTCGAACCAACGAGAAAAAAAAAATAACAATTTATGGTCTCTTCACCCCCGCTGTAACCATTCAAAGCCCAATAATTGTATATTCTTTTACAGTAGTGTGCCGTTTATTTTGTATGGCCGATGAAGGCCGCAAAAAAAGCATTCAACTAAAATCACAGGCGCCTTTAATCACCGCTATTGAGATCTATCGCGGGATCAAAGCACGCGCTCACACAACACAAAATGATCCCATATAATATTGACATAAGGTCCAATTTCCATGCGTGATTGGTCACGCTTTTTTGCTCGCTAGCGGATGCTCGTGTCAAACGCTTTAGTATTTTGAGTTTGTTTTGAAAATTCTTTTATCTGATGTATTTGCTGTATCTATTGTTGTAGTGCTTCATCTGCTACGGGGGCGATTTGTTGAGGGGGCGGTGTGCTTGCTGAAAATGCTTACTGGCAATAATTTAGACGTCAAATACGGTTTTTGTGCGGTTCGGGTGACGTGGCGATCATTTCAGTTTTATTTATGACTTTGGCAGGATATCGCACAATATGCGGAGGAATTCGCGGCGGCTTTGATGCCGCTGGGCCGAGGCTCGTTGGTGGCATTTCCGTTATTGTATAAAGGCTTTTTTTGTTAACAAATGGTAATGCGAGAAAATTTTTGGCAAACAATATGAGTGGATGTATGACAATATGAATTATGGTGTGAATGTTAATGATATTCGCTTTGATCCATGTTCTTGTGTCGAATGCTTGATGCGATTACTTTTAATGTCGCGTTTATCGATTTTTGAAGTTATTCGAGCGAGCGTCGAACGCAGCGCGTGAACGCACACTTTCTTGTCACGCGTAGGAAAGACTTAAACGAGCGCGGACGATTCAATTTCAGTGAAAATTCAAAATTTTGTTGTTTTGCGATAAAAACAGCAATATTGATTTTGTATGCTTAAAATAACAGTAATTAAGATAAAAAACTGTACCTATATCTGATGAAAACTTTTTTCTGGAAAAGTGTTTCTTAAACAATTTTCAGATTCGGACTGTTTTATTCCAAACTCGCCTTACAGAATTTTTAGGTGACGCTTCTAAAAAGTCAAAAGTTTACAGGGCTTATAGAAGTAAACCAGCAAATTACCGTCCTATTAAAATCGGCACTATATCATTATGGTTAACATATCGATTTAATTCCTAAGCACCTGGTAATCACCTTAACAGTTTAACACCCATATGTCGAAGATGTAATCTCATTACTACTATAAGGCACGGTGCACACAAACAATTGGCGACGCGCGACCGGACAGCTGTTGCGCGCATGCGTCAGACAGGTGTGCGAACCGCTTTATAGTTGAGCTTTTGGAAAATCTTTAAGGTCCAATCTAGGGATGGTTCTGCTGTGATATGGTTCTTTGATATCGCCGCCCGGTACCAGTATTTTTTGATATTCCATATAAGGTACATATTTATTATATGTCATAATATTTCTGAATAACAGTTTCGACCTTTAGAAATTAATTTCACTAATAATTTGTATTAACCAATTTTTTATGCAATCATTACGAATATATCTTTTTGCACCTCATTACTAACCTCACATAATGTCATACAACTGATTCTAGGTCCTATTTTCTGGTCATAACCATTTTTTTATTAGAATATTTTTTTACTCATTCAAGTCAAAATCAAAATTAAATTAGGTACTCGCAAAAATCCTTTAGTGACGTATTCATTCGACCTTTCCAAGGAAACTTCGACCAGCAATGTCAAAGATCCCGTTAAGTTTTCAAGTGACACAACCAAAATAATAGGTACCTAATAGGTTTTGTATATTTGGATATCCCTAAGCCATTCTTTTTCAAGTGTTTTAAATTTGCTGATTCATATACCCAATGACTCCTTGCAATGACGAACATATACAGTTAGAATATAGGTACAAGAAGTCACGTATCTACGGAAAATCAAAGCGATAATAATTACCTACAAACCTAGCCAAAATCACCACAAATATTTCCCTAATGTGTGATGATTTCATTCACTTGCGTAAACTCAATTCCTAAAATGATCCATTTCCAAAAAGAAGGAAAAATGTCGTTAGTCTTTAGACCACACAAGTTTACGATACCCAGCGTAAAACCTAAACTTTTTCATTCATATCCAATTTTTACATGAAGTATTAATATCTCAATATCACGCACATGTGTCCGAACAAACGTCAAGCTTATATTTTATGCTCACACTTTCTCACTTCCCACGAAACAAATTTTAGCAGTCTTTCCGCATAGACTAATAATCATAAAACCACGAAACAAAAGAGCATCTCTCAAAAATATCATGTTACTGCCGATAAAACCCCTGTCCAAATATTTAGTATCATAAAACCAATTCAGATATAATATATAGTATAATCGGCAACACCGCATTTGTATTCATGTAGAATATAAGTTATAAAAAGATTATGGTCGTCATTTTAACTTCTTTTGTTAAAAATTAAAAGGCGAGCGCTCGTTTAAGGCACATGTCACGTATGAACACGTTATAAACTGTGCCTTCAATAAATTAAAAGCCTTCCTCAGATATCATTTGAACGATAGAAATAAAAGCCAACGATATTGTCTCGAAATTCTTCACTTTAGAACCTGCGCTCTAAACTTCAATCGAAATAGAAATTTCCTACGACCCTCGCCAAATACTCAATCAGCCACATAATTTAATATATTTACATATGAAAAAGCGTCGCCAATAAAATACAAAAATCGATTCCGATACACCATAAAAAAGACATCAAAATCAATTTACGATCCGACACGAAATAACTCCCGGCGAACATAACCGAGGGTGCTATTTGAGAAAAATGCATCATAATCCTAAACGCCACTTGTCATACGAACTCTATAATATTATGACAATAAAAAAGTATTCATTGAGACAATAGTGAGGGTTTGAGCCCACAATAAATTCTGACGTGGTCCATTTATCACGCAAGATAATCATCGAGGAGCTTAAGCCGTGCTCACGGGACGAAATACTTTAGAGGTTTATTCACCCACTTCTGTCAAATTTATACTGTTAATTAAGTTGTTTGCGCAGGAATTTCTAATCTTTGTAATCGCGTGTAACTGATGTTATTACTTAATTATTTTTGTGGGATACTGCAGCGGAGTTATGTCAGTTGCAGAAAATGCTAATTACCGTAAAATTAACGTCGCTACATGACAGTATATTTAATTTGAATGTGTATGTACATAAAAGTGTTTTTGGTTGATACAGATAAGTTCTCACCCCTCGTTTTAAAACCCCTCTGTGTGAGCCCAACAATTGGTTCAACAAATCGAGTACAATGTTCGCCGCCGAAGCGTCGACCAATCAGCGGCTCACGTCTCCACGCGCGGCCCCTTTCACACGGGGCGAACACTCCACTTTACACAAAATAATTCGATCTATTATCGTTATACGAACATGTTTATTTATGAAGCATATATCTTACCGCACCCGTTTTTATTGGCAGTAAAGTATGAAATTGTGCATTAGGAAGCCTTTCACATCGAAGTTTCATATCAGCGAAGGATATAACTTGAGATTTAGTTTTAACTGGCGTTTTGTGTTCGACCGACATGTTCAAACGTGATGTTTTTATGGAAACGTATGTTATTACGTGAGTTCGGTTCGTTCGGTTTATGGCTTTTAGTCACTTTGTGCGCACAAGTAAGTATGTTGTGTTAAATATGCTTTCAAGTATTACAATAAAAAAATGTGACCTTTTTATATAACCGCAAGGGTTTTAACTGTGACTTTGCGGAATTGAAAGTGTGTTTGCCATTTTACTACCGCGCACTGTGAATAATTAGTACAATATACGATAAAGGTTGTATCTACCGAAATAGCAACTAGATGTTTTTCATTTTTTTATGAAGCAAATTCCTGCATAACTTAATTTACATAGTCCGGTCACCGGAACGATGCATAAATAAAATGACATGTATACCACCCGTACAGCTCGACACCTATTCAAATTCATTGAACACTTCCTCGTTCAATTAAACTCTTAGCACGTAATCCAATGGTCTATAAATTCATGAAGTTCATAAATAACATAGCTTAGCACCAGACTGCTACGTATGACATTCATAGTTCATGTAAAAAACTTATTCTTGCGTTTGTAATACCATTTATTTAGGTGTTACAGGTGTTTGCAATTTTTGAGGACATTTCCCTCTAAATAGACAATACTGAAGTATAGTAATGTATATTTTATGTCACATTTACATATAAAAAACCTTTTGCTAACATCTGGAAAACTGGATTCCATTCAGTTACTAATAAGATATACCTGAAATAATAAAAAAAAACTAAACTAGTTATACAACACACGGTAAACACTTACCGTCTTACCACAAAAACTTTTAAACGTCAGTTTATGCCTTGTCTAAAAAAATGTCAAATTATGACGTTGACATATGGTTCATTTTGCAGCCAAAATTTTATTAGACAAGTGTAAAACAGGGTTTAAAGTTTTTGTAGTAAGGCCCATAAAGACTCGTTGTTCAAAATAAAATTCGCGTTTCTATCTTCGCAAACTTCAGGCTTTGCAGATTTGAATTGGTTGAAACATTTCGTGCAATATAGCTGAATACTCGTTCACCATACTTAAGACAATATACTCAAGAACTATATATCTACAGTCTAAGGGAATATTGTCTCACTCTGTCTGCAAACAATCTGACCTTAGATTTAATAACTGACCTAATCTATAAATAGCCCAGTTTTTGTCTGATGGCATTCTCATGTCTTTCTAGTTTGACCCGCCATGGCAATATATCGTCGGAGGCTCTATGTTTAGTTTGACTTCGAACAAAAATAGATAAAAATATCGTTAGTTGTTGAGGCTTTGATGTTACGTATACAAAAATATAAAGATGCTAAGATTGATAGAAAGCTTTACTTTGAAACTAAATGTTATGAACATCTCCATATAGATTTGACGTCACACATTTCTATATCAAATGAAAATTGATTTCGGATGTTATACCTATACTGTATTTTTTTTTTGTGATTGCATAAAGGCCACCTACCGTACACCTCGCTGTATACACAACAACATCCTAAACTATATAACATTTACCAATAAATCGGCGTGACACACAAAGCGCACCGCTCTAATTTTCGCCAAAGCTCACCGCTAATGTCTCAATTTCGAGAAGGGACCTACGTCTGAGGGCAAACACACCGCCCACTAGAAGCCCACCGTCCAGCTGCTCACGAGTCGTCACTTAATTGCACTACCTAAGTGCAATAAATTAATTACGTGACAACAAAACTGTGAGAAGGCCCACTGTGAGCCGGGCACGGTAGCCCCCCGCTGTTCGAAGACCTCACGAGAACACTGTCGCATCACACTGCTTTGTCCACCTAAATTCGCCTTCCCTTTTCGCCTGTCGAGTTTCTGGGCAACAAAAAAGAGATGAGCAATCGTCAGCGAAGCCTTTGCTCGTCGCTCATCATTTTTCACGTCTCATTCAATAACTCGATGCATAGTCGCCGAGATAGTGATCGAGTTTTGAAATATTTCGATGGGAGAGCGTTACATTCCCAAGGATATGGTGTTACTTCGCGTGCGGAATGTTTGTACCTACTTGTATTGTGGAGCCACTTCGACGGTTATGAATTTCGTCGTGTATATTATAATGTAGGTATATGACTTACCGAAGGTAGCCCACATTTATGTTGACTTATTGGAGCAAAAAATAACTACATACCTAGTTAACTATTACACCTATTACTTTTTTCAGTATCCTATTCTAGCTTCGTGCGTCAATGCACACTTTAAAAGTTAATGGTACCTACTACTTCTTTAAATTCTCCCAGTCATTAAGATTTTATAAAATATGTAAAGATCTATGCCATGGAGAATACAAAATGGTGTCTATGATTATTTAAATCATGTCTAGGATTAAACGGAAAATGCGAAGAGTAGAGCATTGTTCAAAATGTCAGCATCACTAAACGGATCTCACGTCTTTAAACCACAACCAATATTCAAGTGAAATAAATCGGAAAATCCATTTACCGCAATTCAAATTGAGATCATTCAATGAAGTCCGAAACAATTTCATTTGCATCACCGAGCACATTTAAGCTTCATGCAGAAGCGTCAAGGCGTTGCAAGTCCCGTATAATATAATTTAATTCAATGCAGCTTACGAACCCTTTGCAACAAAGAGGCCAGAACACTTTGTTTGCCATTGTCGGCTACTTTACAGATTACATTCATTGTAGCACATAATAGTTAGGAAGCAGGTACAGTTATATTCATTGAGTGGTCTTGCACAGATGTTTATCAGTAAAACAATGTTGTAAGTTTTGCAAACTGACAGTTTTTCGAAGTTTCCCTTATCTGTGTATCTTGGGAGTTTGTGGCTTTGAGCCGCCGCGGTTGCACCTATTTGTTGAAACGAGTGTTATCTTACAGATTAAAGGTGTTGGATTTTGGTGTTAAATGTTCTGAAGTTGTGGTCGTGTGAATAGTTTGGGTGAATGAGTAGCTAATGATGATGCAGATCAGGTTTTTTTTTGTTTGAGGGAATTTTAACTTAGTCATGCTAAATAAAGGTATAGTGCGCGTGTAATATTATACCCAACACTTGAGGTGATAAATTAGTTATGTGATATTTGTCATGTTGTACCCATCGCATATTATAGTTAATATTGGAAAAAAACTTCACTTTTCAGAAACGAAAGATTTCATAAAACTATTTTGTAGTACTTCTGCATTCAAGATTCACAGCTCAGATACAAATCCGCAGCAGCACATTTTCACCTTTTAATAATGACTTCGACCAATTAAATCCCATTAATCTGACTACCAGGTCATGACTTTTAACGTTATCAGAACAGAATTGATGAACCATAAAATGTAGGAGAAAGCACGAAATCACTCGAGATAGATAAAGCTTTTAGATATAATTTGACTTTCGTGCGTCATCTGCCTCTGTGGGTCATTTGCGTTCTTTTTTATGAGAATAATAGGGACCTCGTACGTCATCGGTATAGTATGTCTTCATCAAATATTTTGTTTACATACGAGGTAAAAACAAAGAATTACAGCTACTTTTACTTTCTTGACGAACTAAACCCCTTGTTAGCAGGTTATTTTGAGAACTTTAAGAGTAACAGCATAATACAAACTTTTATCTGGATGGCTCATAAATTAGTATTTGTTTAACACGAATAACATTGAATAGGTAGGTCGTGGGATAAAAATAGAGGTGGGGCTTAGATTAATAAAAAGCTTCATTTTGTTACATTCAGATACTCTATGTCTACGGTGTACATTTTCGAAAAAATCAAAAATCAATCGAAAAGGTAATAGTCTAATGTTTTTTTTAAGATGAGTAATCCATTTTATAAACATACAAAACTTCTACAAAATTTCTAATATGAATCACCAATTTACCCTCCAATTTGTATAAGAGTCCGTTTATAATACCTACCAATCTTCATGGGAGGCCAATACTTTACAGAAACTTCAAGCTATAGATGACTAAAGTTCACACGTTAATAATGTTTGCTGAAATATGAAAATTAGGGCGGCTTCGGAAGGCTTTAATCCGTAAGAAATCCACCCACATCCGGTGGCGCTCGGGAATATTTAATAATGTGAAGTTAACGAACGGTTTATAATCCCGCGGTTAGACTTGAAAAGACGCCGGCGATTTAGAGCTTTAGACAGGGCCGGATTGAGGGACGGTGAAGTTATGAGATATGGTATAAAAATTGGTGTAGACTTTGTCGATCTGAGGCAAGGAAAGTGTATTTTTATTTGAAAATGCTCAGATTTTTTTCTGACGCAACTACTATTAAAATACATATGTAAAAAAATACACACTTTCAGTTTCTTACACGTAGTAAAATAAAAAAAATAATAAAAAAACAATGTTAAGTTAAATGGTTCAGAACAATTGTTATTATTTAATAAAATGTTTAAATTCTATATTGTTTTTATTTTACACGTCGTAGGTATAACCTATTCCATCCCTGTCCCTCACGGTGAGATAAGTCGTAAATCCTCAACTGTTTAGGGCTTGTTGGGGCAACAGATAATTTGCGGTTATGCTGACCAAACTTTAAGAATGGGAGTAGTGTTAACACAGTAAAAATGTGTTTACTAAAACCTTTACTAATTTCAAGCAAAAATATAATGATAAGAGAGTGATCTTCGTTTTATTTTTTACAAAAAATAGTACTTTTTGTTTTTAAAGCGTAATTCCGCCATGCCATGATTTAATACCTACAATATTGTCGATATTCAAAAGAACATAATTAATGACTTCATTTATTTATTACCTAAAACAAATCATCTTTAAAAATTACAAGTCCCGAAGCCCCAAATCCGTCTCTGTACAAAAAGATAACTTTTAGAGTGTTGTTAAGGAATCAGAATAATTTGCTCCTTTATGAATGGACCCACGCCTTTTCTTATCGGTAGCATGTATTATCAACTTGCTAATTTGTTAGTTTTTAATGTAAAGATTATTGGAACATTTGTAATTATCTTTCTTTGATTAGATTATTTTTAATGGGATGGTCTCTTTTAGGTACGATAGATAGAGATGTTTTACGTATGTTTGGGGGGAAGGTAAGATTTATAGTGTTAAAAGCTTTTATTTTATATCGGGTTTTTATTCTAAAGTTTGTGTTCTTTGTGTGTAATGAACACTGAGTAGAAATATTGAGCATTGAATAGTTAGTCTGAAGCATTTCTTTTCTACAAAAAAATAACGATTAAACAATGTAAATAGAGAAGTCTACATTCTTAGTTCTAGCCTTAGTTATTGTAAAAAATGCGTATATACCTATGTAATTGTGTTTATTTTTATTTTATGTTGACCATAATATACTGTCATGATGTTTAAAAGAGACAGTATTAAAATTATACTAAAAGCTAATCTGTTTCCTATACATTATCATAGCTAACAATGAGCGCGCCATCTAGCGGTGAGTAGCGAAACTATAGAAGATTCATCGATAAATCGATAATGGTTCGAATATAGCCATTGCCTTTATTTTCAATGTTTATTTGAATGTTTAAGGATATAAATAAATCCGATTACCTACAGTAATCAATGAAGAACAAAAATTAAATAGTCTGTTAAATAAATTGGATAATAGATGGCGCTAGTATACTATAATTATCATGTCCATAACAATTTTCAGTTTGTTGGTCCTAAAATATGAAAAATGAAATAAAATAAAGTTAATAGTGTAATTTGTTATAGAGTATTAATTAATGTTATTTATTTTTTAAGAAACACCTGTGATATGATAAAGTTACGATGAACTTGTAACTTTTACGTTCTCAATGATTCTAGACGCTAGTTTTTAGTTTTGACAAAAAATATCTTATTCAAATATTATATATTGTTCTTTTGGGTTCTTCTAAATTATAACTCAATTAACGAATTAATAAGGCACTAATTAAAATCAACGATCGCTACAAAGCTTTAAATTAGCTCAGATTTAGCAAAGATAGCATCAATATAAAAAAAAATCGCCATCCCAATCCCATATTCAGAAACTAGCTCTAATTTAAAACGGTTCCTACAAAATCCCGATGTTATCACGAACAAAAGACGACGCCGAAACTGTCATTTCTACCATTTAACTTTTGTTTTTTGATAAAACAAAACAACATTGAAAATGATCGTTTATCTCCAATCGGCACCCTGTTTTCATTCGACGCGAAGGTTAACACCGATTCATTAAAAAAAACGAAGTCTGGACCCCCAAAAGACTGAAAAAAGACTATGAGAAGGGCAAAAAGACTACAGTGTTGGTTACTGAACGGCGCCTAGTGGTTATACGGCGGCGTCTGTGAATGTGGTACGTTTTAGAACTAACGATCAGGAATATTGGGACCACGATTAATGGTCAGGTATTTTTCGTGGCAAGTTTGTTTGACAGAAAATTTATAATAGATGGATTTGGGCCTATGGATTTAAAGCTGCAAGTGATGCTAATATGGTTAATAAAATAGGTAGATGATAGGTATATCTTTATCCCTATATAGTAACTATTTAGTAATCTATGTATGCCTATACTGTAAGGGTACCTACTAGTTAAACTATACCGGCAATTATTTCTGTGATTGGAGATAATATATCGACAATATTCTATCAACGTATTGAAGTAACGATTTTAGAGTAAATACCTGAAAAATTAATGGCTTTGTTAGGATGCAACTTTTTGTAACCATTAATTCTTCTACTTTTCTTCGGCTTGCTACTTTGTAGAGGAAATCATTCCCAAATAAGATACAACAATATTAGGTAAATTAAATAATGTCAACTCCAAAACACCTTCTAAACAGCCTCACGACCCGAAACTCTAAAACGATCGTAAAATATAAAAGCACATTTAGATGTTTGAACTGATATTCGCCGCGTGTAGTTTTGTTGCGAGCGCCGTCGCCTGCGCACCTAATTTATACGCGTCGAGTCCAACGCGATGCGCTATTGCGTCCACAACACTTTGTATATGTTTACATATCGAAATTTACATGTTTTGTTTAGCCTTTTTATCGTCCCACTGCTGGGCACAGGTCTCCACTCACACGGAGAAAGATTGAGCGTTAGTCATCACATTTGCTCGATGCTGGTTGGTAGCGATTTCAGACGATAAAGTCCAGGTTTCCTCGAGAAGTTTTCCTTCTCCTTTAATCAGTCATTTGGTGTTCAACATATACTTAAAAAATAAATGCAAGCTTAGAACAGTTGCATTAGTACTTGCCTAACCTGGAATCAAACTCACACTCATACTCGAGAGGTTGGTTCTTTACCCACTAGGCCACCCCGATTTACTCACATCTCCATCGATTTACATGTAAACCAAAAGCAAATATATGCAAACATTTTAGTATGAGTTACGCTAAGTATGGGATGAATTCACTGATAAGTCTTAAGTTGTTGATAATTTACGCTTTTTTGTATTTGACAGATGGCTGTTTCGAATATTGTTGCACCTTTCGTGTTTGAAGTCTTTTGTGGTTATTTTGTAAAGCAAATGATGCTAATTGTTCAATAATTTATTTTATGAAACTAGTAATAAAAATAGTTAAATTAATGCCAAATGTTTGTATATATACCTACTTTGATCTTTAAATAATCCGACTGAAATTACACATTATACTACGCATTAATTGAATATGAATGACCGTTGGTCTACTATACATAAGTATTTTCGAAAATGTCTGATATAAAATAAACATACCTAGATATCAACTTCGTCACGGTTGACTTCAATCTCTTGTATCTTTAATCTGTGACAACCTTAAACATGGCACATTCAACTAAACCTTTCCGGATATTTAAACATTTTCTTTCCCTCTAACAACCATTAAATAAATAAGAAAACCGCAGACTAATTCTAAACATGAATATAACACGACTATTTAAAAAAAGAGATTCCAAAAATAAAACCACGGTTTAAATATATTATATTCTCTTTGTACTGTGATAATACCGACCAATTTACCTCATTCAAGATTCCCAAAATTAGAGGCGTATTAATCAGTTCAATCTAAAGGGTTCATTCATAAGTTGACCGCAGATGGGTATCTCTTACTACGGGAACGTTCATATTTAAAAAGTTAAATAATATAGGCTTGTTATCATTTGAAGTGTGCGGGTGACGTGAAGACGTGATGGGTTGAGGTGCTTTTGAAGTTAATTTGAATTAGGCTTTATTTTTAGGTTTTGGTAAGGTAGATGATGTCATGGGACAACGTAAGGCAAGATTCAAATTGAGAAGAAAAGTGTTAGGGAGACTATTTTCTACCGTTCCAGCCTAGAACTTCAGCCTTTAGCAGTCTTTAATTCAGCGGCGAGTAGAAATGAACTACTTAAGTACTGGGCTGATTTGGAGAATTTTTACACTGTTAAAGTTCGGCCATTCAGAGAATGCGTTCCTGACACGTCGCGATTGAACTGACGACGTAACTTTGCAATGGCGTTGCAGTTACGATAAAAATATTTTTGCTGGTTGTTTACCGTTTTAACAATTGAGGAGCATTAAAACAACATTATTATATCAATAATCAATGAATGTTATTACGTCGTCAGTTCAATCGCGACGTGTCAGGAACGCATTCTCTGAATGGCCGAACTATAGGTAACTACATATACACCAACGGGTAACATAGGCTATATTTTATCCGGGTACGGGAAGAAATTCCCCAGGTCGCGAGTGAAACCGTGACAAACAGTTGACTAACGTATAACTTAATGAAAAGCTTATTCACCACAGTTAATATCACTATAATCTATATTAAGACTTCTATCAATATCGATCACACTTATAAATAATGCTGCAATCGTTTATACTTACATATATTATAATAGTGTTGTGCACGATTCTCATTTGCCATCGACAGCAAAACGATAAATGTTGTGACCACCGCGGCGTCTGTCAACGTAACGACAACGTCGATTATACGATGTTAAGTGCTTCTAGAAGTATGTTTGTCTGTTTGTTTAAGACAGAGATTTTCAGGTAAAGCTATGTAAACTAATAAAATTATGGATGATGATGTATGATTAGTTTGTGTTAATTTTTTAATTTTACCTATGTATTTAATAGCACCAAACCCTTTTCTGCTTTAATTTAAATATCATAAAAGATTATATTATGATCTTTCCGCCATGACCATGCTGATAAAAACTGACATCTCATGATCACATTTTCAATTTTTATCTTACTTAAAATCATGCATTTTGGATGGAAAATGGCTGGAAAATTCCAATCGTATATTTGGAAACGAATGAAACATTCGATTTTATACAATGAACATACCCACATGCAACACCAAGTGCGGCATAAAAGTTCAATTTAACAAAAATGTATGCACTCACAAACAAAGATGAGTTAACGCGTGTTCTCATTTTTTTGTCACATCATTATTCAGGCCGTAATGTCATGCGAATGCAAGTGCAGTAAAATCACTTCGCTTCGTGTTTATCATTAGAATCAATTATTTCTCCATTTACGCGTTCGTATGTCGGCGAGCCCTCAATGTTGGTAATTTCGTGTGGACATGATCGCTTTTTATGCGTTATTGAGAATTCTCGAGTCGAACGCAAAATATTAACATTAAACGCCTTTAAATTATGGGTGCCAGTGGTAATGGTCATAAAATGCGGCCAGCTATAATAAAAGGCACCGCGTATTTAACCGTCAAATCCGTAGCGGACCCCAATCGGGGTCTGAACATCAATGTCACCGTAAGCTCGGTTTAGACCCCAATTGGGGTCTGCGAATCAGTCATACACTTTCCTAATAATTTACGCTCATATTTATTTTCTTTCCAATCAAACCACATTTGTGAGTACTAAATAAAATAACTAAATAAATTTAAATTATTTTTACGCATTCAAACCTTTCATATTTAGCATCCCGTTAGAAATATACCTTTTTAAAATCCAATCGTAATTACCGGGAATTCTGATCGAACTCGCCATGTTTGTTTACATTAGTTGTTTTTTTAAATTTGAAGACGCATAGACAAGATGGCGACGGTGATAGAAGTTTTGCATCGAATGATCCGAATCGTTAAAATAGAGAATCGATTTAATAATTTTATATTATTTGATATTATAATATTACTAAATTGCACTTTTGTATACTTACCATAATCTGAAAATAAATTAGGAAAAGTAAAATGACTTAATTTATTTTGAAAAAAATGCTAGAAAATCAGTGGTAGAAAATACGTTGTAGCCGGAATAAAAAAATCTTCGGTTTTTAGGGTTTCTAAAGACGGCAAATGAAGACTTATTTATTTCTTCGGGTGTTTTATGTGCAGGATTCCTGTAGACCTGCCAAACTTAATGGCGATTCGTTACTTCCAACTTTTTAACTGAGCGGCAAAGCTATTTGACGAGAGCCGTAGTTAGGTGTAGTTATAGCAAAATTTTATGACGATTTTATTGTTTGAAAGGGCAAATATTTCGCCGTTCATCGAAAGCTGGTCCAAGATGGAAAGATGGCCGCCGCCGACTTATTTTTAACCGACTTCCCAAAAAGCGGAGATTCTCAATTCGACCTTTTTTTTTGTATGTTTGTTACGCGATTACTCAGCCATTTATTTATCGATTTTGATGATTCTTTTTTTGTTTGATAGAGTATACTTCCGAGGTGGTCCCATTATCATCAGGTCAGGATCTGATGATGGAACCTTGAGAAATCGAGGGTGACTTTCGAAAGTTGCAGAAATACATAGGTTGAAATCTTATCACTCAGGTTGCCTGGTAGCACTATTCAACAGTGAAGGCTTTGAGCTGACCTGATGATGGAGACCAGTGAAGGTCGAGGGAACTCAACAACTGAATATTTAAACTTTCTCGTGTTTGTGCTTACATTATTCGTATTTACGAGGCCTCTGCAACAGTGAAGGAGATGGAGACGAGAGAAGTTCGGATGTCGAGTTCCCTCGACCTTCTCTGGTCTCCATCATCAGGTCAGCTCCAAACCTTTACTGTTTCATAGTGTTATCAGACATACATCTGAGTGTCAAGTTATAACCTTATCTATGCTTACAATTTTCGAGAGTTGCCCTCGATTTCTCAAGGTTTCCATTATCAGATCCTGGACCTAATAACAAATATGGGGAATATACCCTTTCGACCAAAAACAAACATCCAAATTGAGAACCACCTCCTTTTTGGGATTCGGTTAAAAATATTTGGTGACACTTAAAATCAATCAATTATTATTATTGTTTCTCATCATCAAATAAGTACATTACTTTGGTAGTTACAAATTGAATTATATTTCAGAATACCAGGCTTACCTTCCACCGAAACAAAAATCTTAGAATTGTTGAGAAATAATATTATAAGAATAAATTAAAATTCCGTAATAGGTAATAAAAATTCAATTAAAGTTAAAAATTATTACGAATGACGCAACACCAAAATAAATAATACATATAAAAATGTAATGCTAAAAACTTTCATAAAACTTAAATATCTTTTTTCTTAACAACAAAAACAAATTGAACCTATAATTTAAAATTAATAAATAAAATTGAAATAAGTTGCTATTAAAAAATAGGTATATATAAAATTGGTATTCGATTATTTATAATAAATATCCGATTTAGGTATCGAATGCACACC
Source organism: Helicoverpa zea (assembly GCF_022581195.2). Lineage (NCBI taxonomy): Eukaryota > Metazoa > Arthropoda > Insecta > Lepidoptera > Noctuidae > Helicoverpa > Helicoverpa zea. The sequence continues at coordinate 9,463,974 of NC_061461.1, read as the reverse complement.
GCTGATTGAAAAAAAAAACTCTATTCCAAACTCTACTTCTTGTCTGTGACTTTGATCTTGTAAATTGTTCATTTTTATTGTGTATTTTATGTGCTGATTTTTTAGTTATTGAACATAAATAAGTGCACGAAATGTATTGCAACAGATTGAAAATGTTATAAATATGACGTTTGTGTTGTGTTTGAGAAAGTGATGCGATTATTTATTGGTAAGTTTTCACCAAATTTGAAATGCCTAACTTTTCGATAGACTTAAAAACACCGTAATTATTATCTTTTTCTGAATTAACTGACCCCATTTGACCTTTGCACGTTGTTGTCAAATAAGTGAGCTCTAAAGTTATAGTTAAAATACTTCTGATCAGGCATTACGGACTTAGAATTCATGTGTTGAAAGTTAGTACAAATTTTTGACTTCCATGTCGCAATTCAAAATATCCCGCCGAATCAACGGTAAAGTCATATGTCAAAATCTTGTCGAGCAGAGGGGTTAAAGAATTCGCTCGACATCTCTAATATTGTTCGAAATTTAAATAAGTCGAGTTATGATTTTATGCCTATGCCGTGTTGGGATAACATTTTTTAATTAGTAGACATTAAAATGCCTGTGTGATACATTTTATTGATAATTAAAATTGTGATGATGTAATGTTTTGGTTTCATTTAAAGTGCCGCTAAATCATTGTTGAGTTGAGAAAGAAATTCTTAAATTGCTTCCACATCTGATTGGAATAAATACTTTAACAACATGTCTACAAAATATTTTTCTTGATTAATTAGCTACCGAGTAACTACTAATGAGGAGTATAGAAATTAAAATAAAAAGCCTTACATACACAAATAGTGACACAACTTCCAACCGTGAAAATAATCACACCTCTTGCACATAAAACTTTTAAAATATATTCGTAATGAATTTTAGTGCAGCTGTAAAAGCGAGCCGTTCCACATAATTGTGCCGTGTTAAAATGTCAGCAGATTATTGCACGAGGGTGTCATAGGGACAGTGGCGTCATGTCTGACTCATGAAGGCTTTACAATGTTTAAGTTTTCTGGGGGTGCTTACATAAATTGATATTTTTTTAAGTTAAAGAACAGCTCATAATATAAAGTTACTATATTTTACCTACATGAACAGAATAACATGCGTAGCAGTAGTAGATAGTTGGTCCGATCAAACTATGGGTCGACTTAAAGTTTGCAGTGCGCAAGGGCTTCTTTACTACTTTTATATTTTGGCACATTCCTTATTTTTTTTAACGTTAGGTACATGCAATAAAAATGCGTTTTAACGTGGTTTACTTCATAATTGTAAACTGTAACGTCCGCTTTGAAATTGAAATATTCCCAAAACCTACTTAAAATAAGTGAGCTTCAACATTACATCATTCACAAAAACACTCATAAATTCTAACTCATACATTAAACTACTATCATCACAAAACATAAGCTCAGATAATTACACCTATGTTAACATTACCCGTAGGCCAAAGAGATAGTCTAAATCATAACTTTCGTCCTTCGACCAAAGTAGGTAGACAGGTCATCGGCCGAATTAGCAACTAATCGCACTGAGTAGAGAAAGTGTGTAGGAATTAATTACTATTTGCACGGCAAACGAGCAACAACAAAAATAATAAACAATGTCATCGGGTCGTGCGTAGGCGGCGCTTTCGTTATCCGTCGGCGACCTATTCACGAGTACCCGGTTGCGAGCTTCTAGGCGCATGAGTTCGCATAAGCGCACTGGACTTGACTATGGTGAATACGAATAAAAGACGAAAACAGAATATCGTTATTCTATTTTTGAAATTCTGAAATAATTTTTATACCCATTTTTAGTTAATTTTTTATGGTAGGTGAGAACCTTTTTGCAAAGTATTGAAAACGTGATGTGTATGATTTGAGCATTTTTCTAGACTTATGGAGTCGTTGATTGTTTTAATATCTATTTTATCTGAAATATATTGTTCATGGAACAAACTTCAGTAATTATAATTCAATTCGAATATATCAAGGACTGAATTCTGTGACAAAGGAAAATAAACATTATCCCGTCGAAAAATATAATCAACAAAATGTTTTCTATCTCTTTTCCTGTTACATATGTAAAGGGTCGGAGGTCAGCTTTCCTCGTCATTCTAATTAAGGAAAATGTTGCAGCGTAATTAACAGAGGACACGAGTACTTTCAGTCTGGCAACACAGGTCGCCCACATGCATCCTGCCGACAGGATGTTCACTGTCGTCTGTAATCGCCCTAATTGCGGCATCGCTCCAATTTGCACGCGCTTTAATGTGCACCTCGTAGGTGTGTGCACGCCTTTATATTTCCATCTCAATGCAGGTTGATTCTTTTGTTTCGGTGTTCCTTTTTTTTTGTATGAGATATGTAATCGATGATTGTTTTTTGTTAATAAGCATTTATTTTATTTTCCGATTAAATATCGGAGATACAAGTGTCCGTAACTATAAAAACTAACTAAAATATAACAAAAGGTATGTCCTACAACATGTACATATCTACTTTATTATGTCACAATTAAAACGTTCGTTAATAGGTACCTATAATTTATTCTCTAGTTCAAGTGCAATAAGTAGGAGTAACATGACCAGGCTAAGGTCGTATATCAATATATAATCAATAACAACGCATTTTCTTTTGTTTTATACAAAGATTATTTTAAAATTACATACTTTACAATGACAGATTACAATCTGATTTATTGGAAAAGGCACGACCAAATGCTTAGGAAAACCTAACCGTTGAAACTTTGAAAGATATTCTGTTACGATTTTCAAATATGAGAAATCCCGAGCTCATATGAACTTATGTAAACGGTAAACGTTGACAGGCATGTTGTACATAAGCCGGCGAGCCACTGACGCTGGCTATAAAAAACCGCCATTCGTACGCCGTCGCCATGATGGAATCCGTCGGCTAATGTTTGAAGCGCGCTCGCTCGCAAATCACAAATCCACTCGGAGATTAACATCCATTATTTTGCATATTATTGACATTTACTACCACACTTTATTTATACGCGTCCAGAGTTATTTGGGAAGTATTTTTTATCAACATAAAAATGTTTGTAGGAAACAAAAAGAGATTAATATTTATGGTTGGGCCGATGTATGTCAATGCAAAAATTTATTTTGTCGAGAGCTGTGGATGCCGTTTGATATACGTCCTTTGTGTCCTGCTCATGTAGGGATAATGAGCAATACGCTTTAAAGATCATAAGATTAAAAAGTAGTGTTAAGATTTGGAGCTGCAATGCCGTATAATGAGTTCGAACGATCTTGTTTTTTGAGATTGTCGGTGGTTGATGGTTGGTCGGTCGTTTATTGTCATTATGATGATACGGCCACTGCCACTTGCGGTTTTATAACTCTAAAAGAGTTTTGAAGTGTTGAAATTTGAGAATAATAACACTTGGGTAAGTGTGGGTATGGCAGTTTAGAGCGCTTGTGACTAATAAGGATACCTTTAGGTGAATCAAGAAATAATTAAACTGACAGTGCCTTTTAATTTAACGCTAATTGAGAATGAAAACTCATTTTTTAACCTGCTTAATGTAGGACATTGCACCTTTGAACACCGTTTAAAAATCAAATTTTCGCAACCAAAGAGCGAAGTCAAACAGTTTTGAAACTTTGAAACGCTACAGAAAAAGAAAATTCTAGCTATACACTATTACTCAAAGCCTGGGAAAAAGTGAGTAAGTATAAAGAACATACTATTATAATGTCATAAAATCTAAAATGGTCATCAATTCTAACAGGTTGTTGTATCGCCCACTCGGCTGAGCACAAATCCTTAATTGACTTTTACTACATGTCAGAGTAATGAGGACTCAACAAATTGCTAATTTATATCGACAACTGTTCAATACATTATTGCAAATTACAGTGAGTTGTCAGTCTAGTCGATTTGGTAACTGATATTATCTTAATGTGGGATTGTGATTTTTAGTTGGGCTATTTTGTCATTAAGTAATTTATATGATTCATGATGTTTCTAATCTTGTAGTAGCTGTGGACAGATAGGTACATCTCCCGTCAATTGAATTTCATGTCAGCTTCTTACATTTTCTTTGTAACTTGAGAGTGAAACGGTTCCAAAATGAATACAGCCATTTGCAAACATATTGCTGATCATATTTTTTTTGAAATGCTGGTGTTGTTGTAGCGTTAATCTCACTCAAGATACTTAACATAATCGGAAGCATATAAAAACACCATAATCAAATAAATCGATTAAAAAACTCCTAATTTATACAACCAAAAATTAATACATCAACTTACATTTATGGCCGACTATAAAAATAATTAATTCATCGATGTAGGTAAACTAACGTAGGGAAATGATTATTAGAAAATTCTAATTTAGTTCGAATGACATCATCTGAAAACTTGTGGTTAGTGAAAGTAAATTAAACATATATTTAATGATGTGTCGTGACTGTATCTTGATATTCCTAACTAGAAGTGGACAGTAAAGGAATATTATTGGCTTTAATTAAATGTGTATCTGTGCTATGTTATTAAAACAACCTGTATATTATACAACCTTCTTTCTGGTGTTATCAGGTTTATAGAACCTTCTTTCTGGTGTTAAAAGAGCGGGCTGTATCTAATACTTTCCATGGTTGGATAAAAAATATGTACAAGGTTTCATTGGTACCAACATAATAAACTGGATGTTTGTGCGCCATTTTGAAGTATTAATTGAGTAGTCGTAATAATGTCTTTAAAAATCAAAACTCAATAACGCAGCAGAACTATGAAAGTCACCATTCACTCTTAGATCGATAAACAAGATTATATATTTATCAACAACCAGTTTTATATAAATGGGATTAAGTATTTTATTGCTTTTAATCCATTAAAAACTGATTAAAACTATATATTCCACGCAGATAGATTAAGTGATTCAAAAGTGGTTTAGTTCCATGCTTTCTTAACCATATAAGTGAAATTGCCTCTATAAGCATTAAAAATAAATTGATGAGTAACCTGATATGCTTATCGATATTAAAATTAGTATCCTATTTATGTAATAAATGCGAAAGTTTGTAACATGGACTTAATTTAGTCGCAAAATAACATCATCATCATTTAAAGGTAGTAAAAATAGTAAAATTGACTTAGATATACTTAAAAATGAAATGGATGCCGGTCACTGAAAACCGCGAAAAGTGTTAACCAATATCAAATACATACATACAACCTCAAATATTTTCGTAAAAATTCTACCAACTTCGTTCTCATCGTTATCACTCTTCACTGAGCGGTCGTGGATATCACTTCAGCTATTAGTGGCAGGGCTGCGGGATTGTTCGAAAGGGTTAACGCAGCCCTAGCACATAAAGGGTTTAAGAAGGAACATGATGGTCTTAGTCAGTAAGAGACTGACACGCTGCACAGCGGGAGGGATCATTTGATGATATTCCATCTAAAAAGTTATATCAAAAACATTAATATCCTCATTCAAAGATCCACAACAGACTATCCAGCGTAATACAAGCTAAGTGCGCTGGATAACGCTCGCGACATCGCCACGACTCCGCCCACGTACCGCGGTTACCGTTTATTGGCTCACCGAGCGAGGGTTCCGTACTAAATGATACTATTCCATTTTTACAACTGTTCGTCAACGCTGCTATAGGCTGGAGTCTGTGGAGTACTTAGACGTCATTTGTAGTTCATCTGGATTGATGGGTTAGCTGATGTTCAGATGTTTGTGTAGATTTGTTTGATTGAATGATGGCTGTGTGCTGTACTTTTCTATTTTGTATGTGGTCATTTGTGAGCCATATCATTGTGACCGAATTGATCAAAAATTCTTGAAAGCTAAATATAAACACAACGACAATTAGGTATCTTTAATACCAACCTGTAAAATCTTAAATCACCTTGTTAACTTATCAAAATCTTCACACAAAACGAGATTCAAATTAGCACAGCCAATATTTACAGCTCGCATTAAAATAAAGGAGCTCCAAATTTTTATCGATATGTCCTCAATTGATCCCATTTGCCCTCCGACCCGTTACCTGTACCGTTAATTATCCGATCTTTATTTGAATATTTTGAATGCAGTAACGGTGTCGCCATATGGGGGACAATTAAAATGTGACGCATCTCCAGCGATTCTCAGATTCGCTGACTCGATGCATCGATGTCATCTCGACTCGAGAACAGTAATTCGATTTACGATGTGTACTTTGATGTGCAATCAATCGATTTGTGAAAAAGGTGTAGGTGTGTGAGAGTCATCGTTGCGGAATAATATTTTCTAATGTCACACGTCTTATTGAGCCACGCAAATTGCATTGTTTTAGGTGGTCTAATAGGTTTCGTCAATAAATTGAGCTAGGATATTGACACGATTTTTTTCTCGATTTCGTAAATTGAAATGTGTTTGATGACTGCATTTTGCTCCGTTACGTGGATTAGTGAGGATTAAAATAAATTTCATTTCACCAAAATATTTGATTAAAAAATTCTCATTCATTCGTAAATCTCATTCATTTAATGATTGCCTCGTTTATATTTAATTTAAATCTGTCAAAATAATTGAGCGTGTCTTGACGGCCGCGGATAATGACTAATAAACAAATCAAAATAAATGTCTGGGACTCCTCATAAGTTTTAAAAGTAAAAGGGTCGTTCACATGAACATGTTCGCCATCCCGTTACATGGCACCGGTTGCATCATTCGCGCTAATCGAAAATTCTTAACGTGTTATCTTAAATTTCACGCCTCTCACCAAAATGAATCATGTACCAAAATAAGGCACCGATAATATAATCGAACTTCAATTTCGCATGCCCCTGTACAAAGAAAGCACTTTTACTTTTTTATTAAATTCGGTTTTCTCACGGCACAACGTGACTCACGTCGCGTCGCTCTCTTGCTTTGCGCCGTGTGTTAGGGCCCTTAATTATGACGTCATAACCGCGGCCCGCGGCTACAGATGCTTTTGTTCTCTTTTCAAAATTCAATTTTTAATTTATTTGATGACACAGAGGTCGTATATCTTGGTTTAGTCTTTTATGCCAGTTAAGTTGGCGATGTTTGTAAAATAATATTTTTATTGGTTAACCATAGACCGCCCAGGGTTAATTTCTGTGCTACTATAGTGTGTGATTTATTTATGTATTATTGTCGAATCGAAGGTTCTGAAAAGTATTTTATGTTATTTCTAAGACAGTTAGGTAGTTGTGAAGGAAAATCCAAATTATTTGTATAGTACCTAGTATATTACCTATAGTATTCCAAATAAAACCACCATAATCTTAAAGTGGTATAAAATTGTTGAATAAAAGATGGCCCCCCTAACTAGTTCATTGTCAGAGGAGCAGTACTGGGCGATAAGATTAAAATATTAAGTTCTCAACGGTCTCAATGGTCGGGACAACAGTGAAATATTTTGCACTCCTTTACACTGTAACCACAATAGAAGTCCGCTTTACCTTCTACCTACTGCGAGGATGTGGGGTGACCAACATTTTGTGTTATAATTTAAGGCACAACAAATATTTTAGAGAATTGCCTCACGTTTTCGAGTACCTACCATTGCCGGTCAGAAGTATTTAGGCCTTATCAAACCTTTCATAAAGTTTTGTAATTATGCAATTACGCCTAAACACTTTTAAGAAGAAACACCTTTAAGAAGAAAAATTACAATAGTGAAAATATTTGAGACAACGTAACTAACGTTGTAGATTGATGTTGTGAACTGTATAGTCAGGTAAACTTACCCTTGAAGTTTTTACACAGAAATATTTTTTTCATTTGTTTACTTACAAAACAAATATAATTTTAAAATAACTGAAACATCACCATAAAAAAATACTCGGGTACATAGGCTAAATAAAATTCCTCACCAAGACAGTCTCAAAGGACTCACCAACATATCCACCACATCGTACTCAGTAGATGTCGTGAATGGAATATTCAAGGCGTTATAAATAAAATATAACTGTCGTACGCGCACCAAAGAAAGTGCTCCCGCGCAGTTTACTCGTAAACCACACTTACATCTCAATAAACATATCCACAGTTACCGTATTGCAAATTGAACTCGAAATGATAACTTTTATTGTTATGCTAGTTTCACAAATGGGAATAACGAAGTGGCGCTTACGTCCTTTTGATAATGCCGAGCTATAAGATTCTGAACTGAATTTCATTTTAGTAAATACATCATCGTTCATTTTACTAAAATGAAATTTACTTGGGTATATTTCCTGGTTGTTTTCGACCCGAAGGAATAACTTTCAGCTCCGCGATGACAAGTAGCCTATAGGTATGTTATTGTGATTTTCAGTAGGTATATAAACTTTTAACAAGCAAATGTACATTCATATAAGTAACCCAGGTAACTAAGCAAACATAATATCATCGTAGTAGTGTGTTTAAAATACAGGTCCTTTGCGCCCTTTATTCTTAGGCATAAGATATTAGTTAGGTCATTGTTACGCAAAATAAAAATTATCAAAATAGTTTGAAAATATTTTTAATACAATTATTCATTCTCCCAAGATCACATAACAAAGAAGACATATTTCCCACGCGCTACATAACTTTAATAGATATCATATTTAACTAAAAGGACATAAACTCCAATAATATATACGTCTTATAACTTTGCAACCATAGTTTATACGTATAACGCTTTTAACCGCTCAATTGGTAACTACATATTGAGCTATTAACCTAAACTTATTGAAATTGTTCAAACATTAAATTATTCACTAATGTAATTAAACAATAAATACCTAAGCCGAAGTAATAACTATACACCTACTTCCATATACAATTCATTACAGTTTTACTATCAAATCCTATTTGGAATGTTATTAGTTTAATTGATTTTATTTTATTAGGTTTCAATATAACAAACACATTTACAAATATTAAGAATATAAATTAAAACCATCCAAGTAAAAAAAACTAAAACTAGACATTATCAAAAATCTAAAAATTCATCCCCATCGCTGTCAACTGGGAGCGTGCCCAAGAGGCTGGCAGCATTACCTCGTTAGATTGCCATGCTAATCCTTTGTCCGAGGTAATAGCCAGCCTTTTGGTCACGAGAAGCGTTAACCAGCCGCCTAGATAGATCTTTAAATAGTTATCTTTACTGTAATTGATTTCTGTGCAATATTAATTTTATCAGCAAAGTAGTCGTAAACACTGAAACCAATGGGTATGAAACTTATCGGTTATACATATTTTAGTGGAAAATAAACGTTTTAATATCGTACACCCACGAAAATCTATAAACCGTTATGCGCAAAGATACATTAGAAGGATTTACCGATATAGATTTAGTTTATAGTTGCAAAACCTATTTGGAAAGGTGTACGTAAATATTTGATGTTGGTAAATTTCATTAGTAGAGCAGTGCCATATTTGTGTTGCACTGAAATATATTTTTTCAATAATTATTATATTGTGTTCAAATAAATATTTATTTTTCGTTTTCAGCAAGGAATAATGCACATATGTAGCTGCTTGAACAAGTTGGTATTCCTATTTGGTTTGTGTTAAATGCTGACTAATACCTACTAAAAATATTCAAAGCATAGATACCATGTTAGATGGATATGTAATACCTATTCAAAGAAAAACTAGCAATAGAAATTATTTGCGAGCCAGTTGCAATAAAAACATAGAAATAGCGATGCAAAAACCCCTCTAAAACTTACAAATAAAATTAAGCCCATAAGTGCACAATCCCACATATTATTCGTATAACTATTCTCACCTTTCAACCAACAAAGTAAGATGCTACTGTTTAGTAATTGGAGTCCAGCTCAGCCAAGCTAAGGCGTTGATTTCGCAACCAGTGACTTATAGCCGTAAGACCGGTGATACGTCGCCAGTAAGTTATCGCCCGACTGGTTTCATTCAGGCGTCCCATTCATGTAGACTAGGCTTTAGTTTGTGTAACAATGCCTGGGTGTAAGTAGGTATAGGTAGTTGGTGAACCAAATTGTACTACGTCATGAGGTTGGTAGTTTCTTGAGTAGGTTGTGGTCGGCTTCTAGTCGGTTACTCAATGCAGTGAGTCTTTCTGAAAGTTGGTAAAATTGGGTACCTATTGATGTTCTACAGCGAACTAGAAGTATTATTGCTGCAACCAAAATGTATAGTATCACTTTATAAGTCGGCTTTCTTTAAAACTCTGTAAAGATAAAGATAATAACAAAACCAAGTTAAGATTACCTAAAGCAGTCAATATGGAAACATTTAGTAAATATTCGTATTGAAAATATGGAGGCAAGTTTTTAGATAAGAAACTAATGGAAATCAAATTTTGGCGATGAACAATGCATGTATATACCGAGAACAAAAAACAGAAGTCAGTTTTGGCAATCAATTATCTAATTAGAAAATAAAGATAGCATCAAATGAAATATACATTTAAAAACACATAAATAATTATTTAGTCATCCCACATAAACGTGCATCTTTAATAGAAAGTTCATAAAAAGTGAGGTCAATCCAATTACGATATCCTTTAATTAGGAAAGTGATCTCCCACGCTCTCGACGTCAATGTAGGTTGAGACGGTATTTTTCTTTTGTTTACACAAAGCTTCGAATATACCTTTGATTATTTAAGTATTTCTAGAATTAATGGGATGAATTCGATGTTTGAAATTAAAAAAATGCATGGCCACCGACTTTGAATGTATCGTAAAAAAAATACATCATTGCAGGTGCAACCTCTTTACTTTAAAAATACTTCATCTTTAATTAATATAAACTTTGATTTGAACTGTTTTTTCTCGATCCATGTTATTTCTTCTACAATATTGCTATTGAACGGTATCGTGCCCAAGCTTTAACCAAGCTAATCGATCACACATCCTCCTGTTTTCTTTCTATAGGTGCCTAATAGGTAAGTAATGATCTGTTTGTCCTATTGATGGGACTTGAAGTAATACACACTAGAAGGGCTACTAAGAAAGAATGACTAGTTTCTAAGTATTTCTTCTCGTCATTCTGAGGAATTCTATTAGGGACAATCCTGGTAGTTATTTCAGGACATCTGCAAATAGAAGATGTCCTAAAATAACTATCTATCTTCTATCGAAGACTTATTTATTAGTGCATGAATAATGTTGATATAGGCCTAAGGAATAATATTGCCCATCCACCGTAGTTACTCATTTTCTTGGATCCCAGTAAATCCGAGTAAGTACGAGTACCTACTCGCAAGCCAGCCTTCCATTTTTAGACCGATCTCTCCAAAGCGTAGGTGATCATAAATCCAGTCGAATATAATATTACATTTCGCGCCACCATTGTCTATCCTTACTCGAGACGCCATTATTCTGTTACCCGTTGTAAAACTTTATTTCTTTATGGGTCTTTATTATTTTACACTTTAAATCGTTGCTTTGTGACGCGAGGTGGTCGCGCGATGCCTTTGCGCACTAAAAAACGATATATTGTAGCAAAATGGTGAGTAATCGAATCATGTTTATAGCCGACTACAACAATAATAATGTCAATTGGATTTTTTTTGTAATAAATTACGTTTATTCTACCTCTTCCTGTTTTATGACAAAACCTTCGAGGATTTCATGTATTTAAATGAACAGTATGGGAATAAAGGTGAACACGAATGTTCAGATATGTCGTAAAGTCAGGGTCCGATCCACGTGAGCAGATAGTGCGCCGACGGGTCCCGAGATTGTTGATTTAAGCCCTTTGTTTTAGGGCTATGGGAAAGTACAACATGTACAAATATGAAATAAAACAATTTATATTTGAACACGAATGTATTTTAGTTTGATTTAACAATTGTTGTGCTGATATCGACGAGGAATGAAGATTCATCAGATTCATTCTTAATTTTAATTCAAATATCCTCTTTCATGTAATTTTAACTATCTCACACATAACATTTTAAACTATGTCGATGTGGTCATGTAGTCAGCATAAAATGTTATCAACTCAATCCCTTTTAAGTCCAATTTAATATTTCTTCCTCAATTGACTCAAAAACATTCACTATATTAATTGAATATTAATTGTTGAATGTATTATGTCATTTGTAACGTTACCTATACAGTCATTTCTACGGGGATTCCTCATGCCTCGTTGAACTATTAATAGTAAAAACTAAGAGTAGACTAATAAATAGTAATGATGAAAATAATGTACGGTTTCAGAACTTTTATAAATAAGTACACGGGAGATAACTCGCTTACCAAAGAAGTGGACGAGGATTTTGATAAAGGTAGTGGTTTTTAGCAATTGACGTCTATTTTCAGCTGTGGACATCCTAACTAATACCTAATAGGTCGATATGCCGACAACCTTTATGAGGAATGAGTTGCACGCATAAACGTGTATGGAATATTGAAAGGTTATGAATCGACTGAAAGGCAAGTCTAAGTCATAAAACGAAAACTAGACGGTTATCATTTATTGGCATTTAATTAATTATTATTAATGCTTCTTCTTCATAAACGAATTATTAGACTATAACTTCAACAAATTGAAACTGTTAACACACATACTGGGTCATCTTTTATTATCGACATTTTACGACAAGCAATCTCATATCCTTTTATAAATTCATTAATATCATTATAAGCAATATTTATTCCGTGACATGTACACATTATGATTTTAGACGTTTATTTAAGATGCCTACTTAATATAATAACTGTAGGAGAATAAAGCAATCCAATTATCTAGTAAAAGGTCAGGTCCGTTAATTAGTTATAGTACTTTAGAGAATATCTGTGTATTCATCATGGGCTTAGTGAAGCTTCGTAATAAATAAAATAATATATGATAAGTAATAACCAAGATTTAATAAATCACAATCTATAAATATTCCACTTAAGTCACGTACAAAGGTGTATGAATCTTCTTTGGCAACTGGAATCAAATCCTGTTACCTCAATAGAAGCAGTTCTTAAATTTATATTCTTAGTTACAATAAACAAAAATCGTACTAAACTCATGTTTTAACTGCTTATCATTAATTAGCTTTTGTTTTCAGATCACTGATTGACATATGCTCAAAGTTCTATTTACCTATTTTGTACCTACTGGATCCTCTATAGCTAGAAGCTGCCACAAAATACCTCCCTCTGAACCCAACATTAGCTGACCCTGTTCCATAATTCATAACCTAACTTAGGTACCTAGGTATATCTAGCTTAATTCATCTAGCCCATTCAGTTTGCTGTAAAATGTACAGTGACGTCAATCGTGGGTGCCGGATACAGCCCACGTTGTTACACCTTCCGGATGCAATGTGAAATCTCTGAGGAAATTATCCTTACACAAAATCAGGACTGGGCAGTTGGCTGTTTAAATCTTCTGGGAATTTGATGTAAAAATGTTGTGTGTTATTGTGTCAGTGGTGTGAGATGTCAAGGGAAAGGATGGTGTTGAGTTTTCTGTGATAATGGTGAATTGGCGTTAAACTTGTTAGGTAGATTTTTAAATCAAATTAAATTGAGAATTACTCCAGGAAGATTATAAATTACAAGGGTAATATGAATAGGAATTTATGAAATGTTAAAAAAGTTCGATCAAAATATGCACTGCCTAAAGTAAATCTCTATGCAACACAAAACTTCAATTCGAACTTCATTCAAGCCTTTTGCCAGACTTCTATCTACTTTTCTCGTACAACACAACTTTACAACACCAACCTTACTGTCATACACATAAAGTTCACAATCACAGCGCTTAGTTCGTATAGAACTATGGCTGTACTGTAACCAAAGGTACAGGAAGCAAAAGCTTCATATTTCATCTAATATACGTTTATTATCACGACAGTGTCGCAGTAGTGAGCAATTACAAGAGCACAACCTACTAAATCGTTGCCACCTGTTCTCACTGTGATATTGTTAATAATTTTCTTTAGGACAACAGCACCATGCAAAAATGGTCTTCATGTTTGAGAGTATAAGGTTGGATTTGCAGTGAAAGGGCTTTCAATATTGATGGAATAGGAAAATGTATTTTATATGCTCGATGATTGAGTCCCGTTTAGTTAAAAGTTTGCTTCACAAGCACGATGTCGGATAGCTGCCCACACGCTTTCATTCGTAGGAAATCCATATCTTTGTTTTGTAATGAAATTGTTAGTTTATTTCTTTAAATAAACGATGCTCGAGAGGGCAGTAGTTCGTCGATATAATGGTAGTTGGGTGGTCTAGTGCGTTTATTGGGCTAAGAAGTTTATTATCGTTTGATCGCGTATTACTTGTTATTTCTTTATTTTGACGGTGTATGATATCTGTTTGGATTAATACGGCTTAAGTGTGTACGTGACAGGGGATTCAATAAAATCGGAAGTATTGAGTTTCATAGCAAATAATTGCGTCATCATTGCGTCGTTTGTGCTCAAGTGCTATAGCTTTGGATAATAGAAAGTTTCACATCATACCAACTAAAGGATAGTTAAAGAAACTCTATTAATGTTGGTAGTAAAGTTAGTTAAATATTGGCTTGCACTACGAAATATGTATAATCGAAATGAGCAATTAAACCATATGAATCCAATTTAATTATGTGGGTGATTAGCTAAGTTGTGATGACACCTTAATAATAATATATCTTACGTATTATTCATTGCTTTAACATAATAGTTCATTAAAATACTCACAAACAATACGATTTAGCATGCATTGATCAGCTCTAAAACAAGTAGGCGGAAAGAACAACTGTGGAACGTTAGTGGAACCTCAATTCACTAATTTAATTAACAATTTTAACAAAGCACAAGTATTAAAGAAAGCCTGGGAAGTTTCTGAACAAACATTGGTTGCACTTAATCCGTCCCGTTACGAAAGGCACTAGGCTGACAGAAATTAGAAGCGATCTCTGTCCACTGCGGTGGACGGACATTGCCTGCATTCTAATTTGTTTGCATAAACTTAAAACAAAAGCCTGGAGAGACTTGGATTTTAGAATCCTGGATACGAAACTTATAGCAGCATTTGATTAGCTAGTATCGATAAATTGTATTGTTTTGACCTAAAAATTAAGGAATATTTTTATGAACTGTTAACAGTTTATCATGCTGTGGTCAGTAAAACAGTTGTTCAATTTAGTAACATTAATTAAAAACACTTACCTAAAACGTGCGCAGTGACTTAATGAAACTGACTCATTGTACAAAATTTGAGTCACCCATTAAAATAATTACAGCGTTAAATAAATCACGCTGCAATAAACTTCTAATTAGGATAACGCTGATTTATTAATTCTTTAAATAAAAGGTCTGTGTACCCTCATCTTAAGCTAACACGCCAATAAATGATAAGAGACAAATACTAATCTCATTTGCATTCAAAATCATTTGTAACAAGTATTGATTCAAATGTACAAAAAGGTAAGGTTATACTAAAACGGTTTAGCATTTTAGTAGCCGAATTAGCAGTTACAGATGTGTATCAAATTATAATAAAAAGAGAAAACGAAAAAGTTTTGCAAAAATGATCTCATGTAAATGAACTGACAAGATAAGAACAGAAAATATAACTAATGTTCGCATTTCAGAGATTTATTGTTACCAATGCCACTGTTCTTTCAAATCGAATTGAAATTAATGTTGTTCAAATTAAATTTTATTATAATTAAACGGTGAGATCGAATTATTGGGCCATGTTTTGTTTGGTATAATTTATGCGTTTGTATATTTAGTAATTAATGATTCAGAATGGTCGTGAAATATGCTGAAGAAACAAGATAAAAGTATGTGCAATCCGAAGCCATGAGCCATCTTTGCAATCATTAGTTACATACCTCGTCAGTTGGAGTAATTAAATGTTTCCATCAAGATTTCTTCAGCAGTTACTTAGCCATACTAGAGGTATATTTAAAGCTGAGGACAAAAAATATAACTATTAATATCTTGCTGACGAAATTTGCAAATAAATCCAGGGTAACATGAAAAGCAAATGATCCTCGTAATTTAAATAAAAATTTCCAAATTCTTGCCATCACTTCTAATGGCCATTTTTTTGTCAAACAAATCGTTTGATACAATGCCACACTAACGCCATTTCATATCCACATTAACGTCATCCAAGGAACTTCCTACACACAAGCCTGGAGACGTTCCCGAGTTCTCTCCAGCGTCAAGTGTGCTTATAATTTCGGATCGCGATGCTATCGGCTTGAGAAATGTTGTTGCTGTACAAATATCTTCAGCAGAAGCGTTTTACTTACTTAGTTACTTTAAAATTACTTGTTTGATGTTGGCTTTAAAGGCTTGTGTCAATCGTTTTGTTAGAGCATTATGGGGCTGAATAAATAAATATATAAGTTGCTATAGTTATACTATAAATGTAAAACACAAAATTAGCTTCAGTCATTCGGAATGTATTGATTCTAGATTAGAGGCAAGTCCTTTTGGCTAGCGTTTGTTCTAATGCCAATCATACCTTACAAAAAGTTTGAACATGTGTTACTAATTAACACGTACTAAAACTCAAACAAGCCGACAAGATCATAAAGCGAGTTACAAACGTCACCTTTTCCCATATTAGAGCTTAGTAAAACTTAACTCAACATTGTCACGTACAAGACGAACTGTACACGAAGCAAGTACGTTGTGAGTACCGTTTTAAATAATGTGCTGTGCGGCGAAATTCTTGAATGCAATTGTACTATAATATTGGCAAGGATAGCAGTCTAGACTGTTTGCCGCGGTGAAGCTTTTCCATTTAAAGATAGTAAGGAGTTTTGCTATTATGCAAGTTTTAAACCTATCAAAAACATAGGACATAGTCAAAAACGAGATAAGTTTGTGATCGTCAGTACATCTTTCAAAGAGAATCCATCAAGTAAATTTTTATAATTATTAGATACATTACCTTTGTGCTCTGAATAAAGTTGAAAAGTACTGGTAGCTACCATCAAGTTTTCTTATAGGTAGCATTGGTACGTAACTAAGTGAATTGAATCCATTCACTACTTCACTATTCACAGCGTTGTCAAAGTTTATCCGACAAGGAAAAGCTACAACATTTAGGCTAGGCTTTAGGACGCTTTTATACCGAACATGATTTACAATAGTTTTTGATGAAGCTTTCATGAAGCTTTCTTCTAACTTTGGTGTTAGTATTTTATTGAAAAGAAAAAGAAGAAGTAGTTAACAATTTGTAATTCAAGAAATATTTTGAAATCGATTCAAAATTGAAGATTTTTTGAGCCTTTTGTTAACATACAAACAAGCCCAAAATAAACTTCTCTCTGAAATTCTCAATAGCATCCTACATTGATGAAAATGGCCCTCAAAAATATTTGATCCAACTTTAGTTCCAGTTTCCAATCCCGTTGTAAACGTTCCTTTACAGAATAATTTACACGAACTGAATAAATTGTCCCGTGTGATATCTCACAAAGGGCGAGGCTACGTGTTTCTAAATGTCAATCAGCGTATATCTTTTGTTTGCACAAAACTATGCGACTGTCGACCAGACCTTAGGAACATAGCAATAGGAGAATAAATCATTTCGACACAATTAATGGTATATTGTCACCGACTTGTTGCTTTAATTGCTTCAAACAATTTTGTGTTTGATAATGAATTACAAGAGTTGGTTTGTAATTGTGTGGTTGTGGATTTATGGTACAATATGTGTGCCAAGTGGAACGAGGGTGTGTTGCTTCGTCAGACTATTGAGTGCTGGAATGTTCTAGAAAAACTTAATGCTACCTGTTTTTGTGGTAATGATGATGTTATTCAGATATGTGTGGTTTTCAATCTTGTTTGTTATTAAATAATTTCGCATAATTATGTTGTATATTCGAATAATTTTACCGTCAAGACATAATAAAGGGAGCATTCCTCAGATATTACTAATCCTACAGATATCCTACTTTTAATTTAGTACATAGCCTAATGCCAGAAATCTGACTAAAGCTACTTTTTTTTCGTTTTTGTAACATTCATCTCTTTTACAATTAAGTAAGGCCATAAAATATACAATTGCAATATAAAGTTATCTTCTATTTAATTAAACTTACAAGTTTACATCTCAACCCAATCTCCGCCGATTTTAAATCGAACTAAACAGTCAAGATGACGTTAACCAGAAGAAAATCTCAGTTGCATAACTCGCACGGAAACCGTTTAAACTGCACATGCGCGCGCGCATACTAAGCTATGTACAAAAACGCTTGGAAATGCACAACGCAACCATCATCAGAACTAAGTGGAATAGTTTTTGAATCTGATCGATTTATGTTGCGAAGAAGTTTAGAGGTTATTGTTGATTACGGTAAAAATATAACTTGATCTTTACTATGCTTATAACATGTTAAAATAAATAAAACTTCAAATAATTTATATTGGGAATTTTGATTTTACAGCTAATTAGAAAAACTTTGCTCTGAATAGAGCAAATTGATTAAATTGATTTGATGAATATCCTGTCTTCAAAATCAATTCAGTCTTTCGCAAGTCACTGGACAAAACTCACTTCCATACTGCGCTAGAATACAATCCGGCGCATTTAGTCAATCTAAATAAATGATAATCCTTTTTATAAGGCGGGTAAAAACAGCTCGATAATCCTCACTACAGTCCACTAATGTTCATTAATGAATTCACTACAGCAATTTAAAACAATTTCCTTTATAATACGGAATCACATATTCCATCACTGTGCACAGGACTCAAGTCCCAGTTTCATTAATGAATGAAACGATTTAAAACCCCGTTCCTCATAAATATGTAGTTGAAAGTTGATTGAGTCATTTGTGCGACTTATTAGTCAAGAATTAAGTGCATTATGTCACCTTTATAATCAGTCATTGTTATCAGTTATTGAATAGAGAATAGGTAGCTGTAAAGTGCATACGCAGTTCACATATGCGTTGGCGCAGAACAATGTAATAACCTTGCCAAATAGTTGTTAATACTTTTTGTTTCTATGTAAGTGAGGCTAGACTTGTACTTACACGGAGAAATTCTGTTGACAATTAGTTTTGTAGGTCATTTTGAACGTTGGCTATTAATCTACCCCGAATGGAAATTTTTGTATGAAGGTGATTTTAGAACTCATCATCCTCCGACTTAAATCTAAATTGTTATTTCAGACTAGCGCAGTAGTTCTTCTTCTTACTTCTGTCTAAGGTCATCTACTATGTAAGTAGCATGTGCATTCTTTCCACAAAGTCACATCGTCTTTCAACGAAGTTCCTCTTGGATCAATCTGAAAATCACTTACCTAAAACCTCTATTATATAATAGTCTTACTCATATATTTTTTGAGCATCCGAGATAACATCTATCAACAGTGAATCAGCTACCCTGCTTACATGCTGACTATCACATAAGCTTCATTAATATGTCTATCGTGTTATGACTATTGTACCTTATGACGTCCATAGCTTATAGATATTTTTCCTCATACAATTTTGAGACCCTCTTCCACTCTTTAGGTACCTACCACCACTACCACGTGGCTTTATTTTGCAATTGCAAATAATCATATCGGTACCGATCCTTGAGCATAACTTTAGGAAACTAAAACCGATCATCATCCTCATCCTCCGAGCCTTTTTCCCAATCATGTTGGGGTCGGCTTCCAGTCTAACCGGATTCAGCTGAGTACCAGAGCTTTACAAGAAGCGACTGCCTATCTGACCTCCTCAACCCAGTTACCCGGGCAACCCGATACCCCTTGGTTAGACTGGTGTCAGACTTACTGGCTTCTGACTACCCGTAACGACTGCCAAGGATGTTTAATGACAGCCGGGACCTAAAGTTTAACGTGCCATCCGAAACACAGTCAATGGTGTCTAAGATATACTTAGAAAGTACATACAAACTTAGAAAAGTTGCATTGGTACTTGCCTGACCTGGGATCGAACCCGCGCCCTCATACTTGAGAGGTTGGTCTTTTACCCACTAGGCCACCACGACTTTGAAACTAAAACCGATGTTTATAATAATAATACAAGCCATTGTGTTAGTAAGCTGAGTTGCCTAATGATGTAGTAGGACAAATACTTGAGACATACAGACTGTTCAAACTGTATACAGGTCGTTTAAATTTGTCGGCTGCGGTAAGTCACGATAAACGTATTGAGGTTCGATTCTGAATAATATTAAACTATGATGTATTGGGTAAGTGTGCCGAATTTGAACTATACGTTCTTAATAATGCTCAAAGCTATTAGCTTGTTAGATAACGTGGATAGATGAAAAGCATCCAACACTATACTTTATGAAGGTATTTTAGTTTTAGGTAAATCCAAAACTGTTTCGTTGCAGAGGCATTTCATCATCGATTCATTAATTCGTGGGGCATCCCCTAAACCAAATAATCACCACAAAATACCTAATAAGTACATATACTTTATACTTAGTATGTACATCCAACATCTCCAAAAATATTTTTAAATTCAGTTCATGTAAACCCTGTCTATAGGATTGGAACAATGATTTTATTGTGTCAAATGAGGTTTTGCGGTTTACCAGACCTTTGACTTCCAAGTAACATTTGTTTTACCTGTTATCAATTTGAATTTGATTGTTTTAGAATAAGAATTTGATTTAGATTGAATTCAAATTTTGTTTTTGGTCAATGACCTATTTTGTTAAGGGCATTTGCATACATATTAAGAGGCGCACATTAAGTAGGTTCTTGCGCAGAGTACTGCCTTCTACATTAAAGGATAACGATAGTCCTTAGAAGTGTAGAACATCTGAGCATCCAGGTTGGAATTTTTTGATAAATTTTGGGTTTAGCAATCAAACCTAATAGCATAGCACTGAAATTTTTATATCACATTGATATGACGTTTTATAGAGAAAATGTGCGAAATAAGGTGACTACAGCACCGAACTTAAATAAAATTCGAGTAAGCAAAGGTGAAGATGAGAAATATCATTTATTTAACCAACTTCATAGAACTTAATTTACAGATTGAAATAAGTATTTATTTTTATTTTTTATTTATTTATTTATTTAAATCAGGCATCAAGGCCCATAGAAAACACTATACATAAATATTATAACATTAAATCATATACTAATACATATTTTATATAAACTACTTAAAACTAATGCACACGAATTGTCGGCGTCGTGTTACGCTGCGAGGTGTCGCGTAGCCATCCTCGGAACCTCCGATATACGACACCCTTCTTCCAAAACTCTTCCTTGTCTCGACGTGATGAGTTGGAACTCGCACCATGAACGAATTGAAGTTCGTATTGTGGCGCGACTCCAACTTCGCCACCCTCAAGGTCCAGTTGGTTTTGGATCGGACATACTCCACGATCTGCTCCACCCATCATTTATAAAGTTAAATGCAGAATCATGTCACAGCGTTTGTTGATTATAAAGCTCAGATCTTAAGCTTTGCATTTAAAAGTTTTATTATTCCAGTTTAGTCATTCACATATTTACCATACCCAACCTATTTAAATACTGATGTCATGTCTGCTCTGAAACCTTCGATTGCTGTCACTGATATACTAATGAAGACTTATTTCCTTGCAAGTTTGTTATTGGACTCAATAGTTTAATTATTAATAAGCTTTTAATCAATGTAAGTTTTCCAGACTTCGATATATTGTTTACTAACCATTTTAGGCTACATACATGCATGTATATATCCGATAATTAAGTAAGTTTTTAAGTTAAGTTCACAGTGTGCATAGGTACCATATAGAAAGACTCTTGAGTCGTCGTTTAAGCGGAAAGACGCTCACTGCTGGGCAAAGGCTTACGTTAAGGTTCACCACTTTCACTGTCTCTAGTGTGATATCATATATTTTTTTAATTTTTGTCTCATTCAACCACATAATGACGTCATTAATCGGTTACAGGATCTTGCCATAAGTCCGAGTACTCCAGACATTCAGAACTAATTTTTATTCCAATCCTATGTCAAGAACAGCCATGGGATGAATTAATAAGCTCATAAATTAATCCAAACAGGTATTATTGGATTTACATAATACGTGCACGTTCAATTTCGATCACTTTGACAATTTATTTATTGTAAATGATATTGTGACATCGATAATGTGCGAGTCGTAAATTATTTTGTTTATTCATACCATTGTAATTAAAAGTAGATATAGTGCAAAAGTGACTGCTTGAACAGAAGATAACAAAATCAAAAAGTAAGGCGACAAATCAATATCATACGGCTCCAATTCAACCTCACTTGCCCGTGGTGCACTCTGGTGGCGGTATGTCCATCACACAACACCAAATGGGATTTTAAATGCCTTGCTGGGAGATGGTCAGCAGTACCACTGAAGCGAAGAATATCCTTCACTACGCCTACCAACATGCGTGCCCACCATGAGTTTGGGCAAATGCAATGGGAGGGAAGCCTTTGGACTATAGTAGTGGACTATTTTTGTCTGTGACGACGAGATTACAATGGCACTCATAGATAAAAAATTATACTTATTGAGATTATTAAAAAAATTACTAAGTAACTAGTTCGTTAACTAAATAAATTTTATTGCAACATTCAAGATCTACTTGAGCCGTTTTAGATGCAAATTATTATTTAGTTCCTAAGATTTTAAAAGCTCACATTTGCGGCTTCTGCGCATCTATAAAAGCAAGTTATTAAGACACGGGAGCCGTTAAAATGCATTTTGCATGTTATTAACAAGTAGGTTTTATTTAGTAGCCATGTATTATTGCATTAGCATGATATAAGTACCTACCTTTGACATAGATGTACATATAATCTATGTGATAAATAGCAACAGTTTTAAAAGCGTTTCCATTATTTTTCTTACCTACGAAACTAAGGTTTTGGTGTTTCTGTTGTATTAATTTATGTACGATTATCATTCTCCTTTCAGTAATACTCAACCACTTCTAATGAGGTCTCCTTTTTGTATAAATAATTTGACAAGGGTGTATAAGAAGTAGGTAGCGTCCGTAAGCTTTGATACTACTAAATCAACGAAGTTCGTGACCCCAGATCAAAACATTCAACTTTATCGGAATTCTAATAGCTCAAGTTACATGAATAACGGCTAATATCAAACCTAATTACATATTGTAGTACAAAACAAATGGCCTCATATTTTAGACACCACCTATTAAATCTGTCCTCATTACGTGAATATTATTTACAATCAAATAAACAACGATAATATGAATAATATCAGAACCCTTGTAATTCCATTACCATTTAAATCTGGAAAGCGGCAAAATATGGAATTAATTTTGAAGTACTAGAATTGATATTCGATAATCAGATATACTACGGTAGTGGCGCCACCCTGAAACGCAAATGTTCATTGGTAAATCAGTTCTATACTTGAATTAATTGTCTAGACCGCAAGTTCACAACTTCGAAGGGCACATTTAAATTTCGAATTTGCATTCTCAGACTAGGCTGTCGATTTAAATGGTTGGTCGGTGACGTCACCAGTGATGTAATATGATTCACGTCGATTGTATCAGAACTGACAGTTCATGTTGTTTTAGTTCTTATAGGTATTATAGTAGGTATAGCATATGCTCGTTAGGCATTTGTCTTTTGTTTACATAGGATATGTCCTTGGAAATATAGAACTCATTATTAGTTTTCTAGGAATGTAAAACAGAGTAAATCTGTGAGGTTTTACTTATGTTGTAAACAGGCCAATTGAAAATAAATAATTTTACGTTATACGTTTAATAACTTTGGTTTTAAACTAAAATGATCGAAATAGCTACCTTACTCCAAAACAAAACCGTACATTAGATACAAAATCATATCCGGATGTGTAAAGATCAAACAAAATATTCATGCAAATATTTGCTACAGTTTTTTATAAGGCTCCGGTCGCTTCTAGCAAAAATGACCATGCAAATCAAAGATGCGATCATCATTATCAAAAAACAATAAATTGCTAGCTGTAAAAACAGCTGAATATTAATAGACACAAACCAATCACTGAAGATCCACTAAATATCTATGACAAATAATGTCATTGACCCCAGTTAATGACACGAAACGTTCCAAATTCGGAATTCTGCGGTGCAGCTACCATAGACTTATAGAGGATATGTTTGTGGTAAAGCTCACGTTCTCAGGACATTTTGAAAGCATAGCAAGTTAAATAGTTTTGTATTTAGGTACGGCGTTGGATGTATTTGGCAGGAACAATAGTTTTGATAGATTGGTTTTGATTTTATCTGTGGTTCATCGAGTGTTAGTACTGATTTGTGAGAGGTGTTTGAGGGGGCATTGTTTCGTTAATAAGTACAGATTGGAGATGTAATGTTGAGATTATTTAATGATGCTTTGGATTGGAGCATTACTGAAGTTTAGATATTAGGTAGTTAATGTTTCCTACATATAGGTTCAATATAAGTGACAATATCAGCGGGCGGCATGTGCGTCTATTCGTACTGCTGTAATTATTTTGTCACCCAAATCCGGGCCCTTTGCAAACGTCATGAAACTTTAACAATTTATGAAAATAAAACATCGACTATTCTTGAAACCAATTGCTTAACTAATATAATTTATACAATTAAAATTTTTAGTATTTGTATTGTGTTCACACGGATCTTGAAGTTCAACAAGACGCTTACAAATGGCCCCAGCTATTGCTAATAGCGACTGGCACTGACAATTATTAAAGTTTTATTGCTATCGATATACGTTATGAATTGCAATCACGACACGTAATAAGTAATAAATTAATTATGAACAATTTGTCATAATATTGAGCGTAGACTTGCAGGCTTGGTAAAAATTGTGCAAGGATATTGCTATCTTTAGAAATATGTTTGCTAATACATATAAACGTAGAGACTAAAGATTTCTTAGCCTGAAATCTAATAAGACTTTTTTTAATAAGTTTATGCAGAAAAAAAATATAAGAAAACATGTTTTTCTTTTAGCCTAGGTATGTTTCCTAAATGCTGTTAAAAAGCCTCGTACGTTTAACGTTTTAATACTTGATTTAAGTACTAAAAGGTATGTAAAAATATCAAATTATGATATCCAAATTAGGTATTATTATACTTCATTCATATTTCATATCTTTTGACGTGTAACTTAATTGAATAATCCAACAGAACTCATTGTAAGAGATGAATTTATTGAAAAGGACATTTAATTTTAATATACCTACTTTGTAATTATTGTTTTGTTTGTGTAATTCTTCAGTTATGACCTTACTTTGGAAGTTGGTATAGCTAAACGGCCTTGGAGAAAAAACTTTCAAAATCTTCTTATTTTTGTCTTAAACGCGAATTCATGAAAGCGTCTCTAGTTTGCTGATAATTTATTCTAGACCATAAAGATGTTTTTTTTATTCATTAGGTATATTATATAATGTTTTATTAGGTACTTACTAGCAAACCCGGCGAACTCCATTTCGCCACCAGATGGTTTCGTTTTTGTAACATTTTGTCTGTTGAAATTTTTCCTGAATTTTCTTTGCTATAAACCTCACGAGACCTTTCCAACGAATGCAAAACCGTGGAAATCGGTTCGTACGTTCTGGAGTTATAGCGTTAGGAATGAAAACCCGACTTATTTTTATATATGTGTAGATTAGGTACGGACACCTCAAGATCTTTTTTCCTACATTTATAAACAGGAACTTGGAAGTAGGTTCTACCACCGTTAAGTATGCAGTATTTCATGTTCCTAAAGCGCAAATCCGTTGGAGATATACTCTTACTTACTCGTATTCCTCACATTTGTGGGGTAAGCCAAGATTTACAGTTTGGTAGCGTAGGTTGGGTTTACACATCCAAAGAATCATTTGCAGTCATATAAAACGATAATATCAGTTTAGGATTCAAAGGGAAATAGGTAAAGTTGGTTTTAGTTTACGATGGTTGTCTGGTACATTCAGTTTTCATCGTCGTTGTAGAATAATTGAATAACCTAGAAACGTCCACTGTTGGCTTCTTCCATGGGTATGGGTATTTACCCATACTCCCCGCGCTGGGCATGCATATTGTTGTACTGTAGGTAATTGTAAAGCTCTAAATTAAATTTTAGGCCACAATATCTTCTTCTAACGATCCCGCAACATAAACAGACTCTGCCTGGGTGTATGTACGACCCAGAAGGTTTTAAGTTTAAGGTTTAAGGAGTTTCACTGCAATGAAAATATGTTACACAGAAATCAGCCCAGTTTTGTTATTGTGTACAAAAATGCCTTGTCTCTAAATATCTGAGCTTCAAGCAAGCATGTAAGAATCAATGTTATTATTAACCTTGGACATCCGGGAAAGCGTATAAATAGCGACATTACCCGTGTCTGTCACAATCAATGGAGAAATATATTCATATATAGAACTAAACACATTCACCTACTTACTTATAAATACTTATTGTATGTGTATAAAATACGCGTAACTCTTCTGCTTGTTTAAGCAATAGGTGTATTCAATTACTTACATTCTTCTTCTTTATATTCGCAATTACTTGTGAAAATTAGTATTTAACTTCATCATTATCATCATCAGCCTATCGCAGTCCACTGCTGGACATAGGCCTCTCCAAGTGCACGCCACTGAGATCGATTTTCGGCTCCTCGCATCCAGCGCCTTAAATTAAAATTTAACTTAATGCTCATTAAACCTAGCTTATTCTCTTGAAATTCCTCTACTCTTAGATGGCCAAAAACGTATAGATAAGGTTATGCATGGGAATAAGTACTCAGTAAAAGTAGATATACCAAAATAAAGTACTAACATTTTGGATGCATAGATACTAAGCAGTATAGCAGCCTACACCAGAAGTTAGCAAAGGTCATTGCCTCCACCGTGCCCTGCGAAATATGCACAAGAAATACTGCAAGGTGCCGAGTTCAAATATTCATTATACAAATGACATAATACCCACTTTATCAAAGTAGTATTTAATCTAAATTTGTAATCACAATCAAAGCCCCGGGCACTTACAAATACGGCTTATATTGCAAGTGTCAATGTTCCGTTCTCTCAATAAATCAGGGTTGTAAATCAATATAAGCAATTAAAGGAAAATAAATATTTATAAATAGTACGCAATTTTCTGCTTATATCCTGAATCTGAATTAAACAAGGTGCGTGAGAACAGGAATAAACTATAATAGAAAAACACTGAATAAATATCTATGAACAATACATGAAACAATAACTCTAAAGCCTTAACAATAAAATAATCCAACGCCAACCAGTTCTAATTTGAAATTCGCATTTCTCCACATCGTTTTAAACGCATTGCATTTTCCATACGACCAATAGATTTCCATAAGAATATGAATTAACAATGGATGCTAATGTTCAGACTATTGTTATGGGTTCAAAAGATATTGTTTTACTGTCAAGGAGTTTAAGAGTATGGCTTACCTACGTGAAACTTTTACACTGATATTTTATTATTTTAGTCTCAGTATTAACTGATTTCTCGTCATCATCTTCCTGTCCACATTCCTGGCTATTTGATGTCAAAATAAGGATTTATCTTCATTTCGTCTATACCTAAGTTATAAGTTAAATATCCATTCGTAACTTGAATGTAATTGATGCTGACAAGGTTTTACATAAGTCTAGTTACTACATTTATCTAAGCTACTTTTCTAATCGCAACAATTTTCCAGAATTACTGTGATTGCGCTTATAAATATGCGAGATTTAAAGATCTTTTAACTAGATCACCAAGACCATACCTATTCGAATTCGAATAATTTGTTACGCACTTAGTTAAAGTCAGAGTTTTGCGTTTATGAGAAAAAGTACCAAAATGCATTGGTTTAAAAAATAATTGCTGATTTTAAGTGAGGGTTTCACTCAATCCATCTAATTGTGGTGCAACCAATGGTTCTGGTAACACACCCTTTTGAACCTTACATAATCAGGCTGTACACAATAATACCGCAGTAATTTATGTTTAAAACATAATATTTATGTCTATTTACGTAAAGTCTGTGTCGTTTCCGCGACAATGTTCAAGATAAGCCCAAAATGTATTCGTTAACGGGGTGTGGAGTGGGTTCGGCCGGCCATTTAATATCACGAGGTTATTTCACACTTCGGACGGAAACCGAACGCATTTCAAATGCATGGACATTAGGGGCTTATCGGCACTGCATACAATCAAGCCTAAAAATCGCGAGCGCATGAAATAGCCGAACTCTGACATTGAATTTAGAACTTTAGGATGTCAAAAATAAGGTCGCATTCACTTATTGTAGTTACGTCCTTTTAGAAAAATTGTCACCGGTCACGAATACCACTAATGAGGGAAAAGGAAGTATGATCATTTTAACCGTTGACGCTTTATAAGCTTTAACTGATAATTACATCATAAGAACATGATTGGAATAATTAAATTACTTGTAAATTCATTTTATTTGTCATGTTTTACTAATATTAATAGCTAATAATGAAGATAAACATTTGGCCTGAGATAAAGCTTTCTTGTAAAGTGCAAGTCAACTGAACAAAATGTCGAAGTGATACTAATAGTTAGCGCTTTAGCTACAAATATTATGAATAACCTAAGAATTGGAACTTATTTGACCTGTCAAGTCAGTCTGACAAGTTGGTACCCAAATCTGACCAATAATGTTGATACCAACTTTGAAGTAACAAATTCTGTCCTGTCTGTCCTGGTTTATATTTCAAGGCAGTCATAACAAAATAGTGCTTAGCAAACGGATTAGTGAATGCAAAATGATATCATCACCACATAGCGTTGGGTGAATGTCTCATGATATAACACCTCAGTGTCGAGAGACTGTCAGCTAAGAATTCGAAATGTGTCCGGAAACTTAACGTAAGTGATTAGAAATTAATGGAGATTAGAAAAAGAACTATTCAAGTATTTACAAATTATGATTATGAATTTGGATCATTCCAAAGGGTCATGACAACGATATTGACGGAAGAATTTAGCAAAATAGGAAGAAGGAATGTTGCAATCACTGATTTTTCATATAATCGGGTAGAAACTGATATTAAGGTAGTAAAAAGATAAACATTAAACCAATGAAATAAAACCCGACATACTATGCTTACTGCATCTCCAATCCTATAAATCTCAACAGTCATTTGTATAAAAACGATTACTTAGTTTCACTTTTATTTGAAATCAACTACTTAAAAGTGATATCAAATGGAAACTCGACCTCACAACTACATAGTAGCCGCAAGTTAATCATAATCAAAACAAATTGAATGCGGCACTCGCAAAAACGTATTATAGACTCCTTGATTGGAGGCTTAATCGTCAAGCTACATTACTCCGCTCTGACGTCATCGACCGACCAGACTCACAGGTGCCGGTACCATACTCTCATTTACATTCTTGTCACTTTCTACCTAACAACTAAACAAAACTCTAATTTTTGAACCACAAAGTCCAGATTCAAATGTCATCAACGCGATTTGAGACGCTTTAGTTTTGGAAGATACGCGCATTGGCGAAACACTTGGACAGATTATTGATTGTTATATGATATGGATATTGGTGGACGTCAAATAATATTAGTGCTAACAATGGTATAATGATTCACTACACAAAACACGTGTGGACGCCCACTATTGAGCAAAACCATGTTGTAGAACGGTAAAAAAGTCAATGAGAAATCAATTATGTGATCGATTATATTCATGAGTTTCTAGCATTAGTAGTCTGACATATGAGGTTACTACTGTATCTGTTTGCAACGGTACTGATAGGATACCGCTGATCTCCATTTGTGACCGCAGGGCATATGCATACGATGACTTTTTGCTACATCAACCGCGCTTGCGATCGCGTGAACAGCAGCATATGGTCAAATGATAAAGTGTCTGGATAGATCTATGATAGTGCGCAATCTAAGCAAAACAGTTGCGATACAATCGCACCTCTATATCAGAATTAATTTAAATGTACTTTGGGCTAGTCAAGTGTCCGCGATCCAAGAGATTATCAGAACGAGGCGAGTGACAGAGATTTAGTTCCTTAACTTAATTCAATGTTGCCGTTTTTTGAGAAACAAACATAAGAAATTATAGGAATAGAAGTTGAACGTCAGGCTAAAAATATTCAGAAAGCTTGATAAAGGTGTACCTGTGTGCAGATGAATGAATTTTCAATTTGTCATGTCGGATGTCACAAACCAGTGAAAGGCTGCACCTACGACCATACGAACACATTTTCCATTAATTCTGCCTCCTTAAGAATCTAACTAACAACGCCCGCTAACATATGCCGTATTGCTAGTTCAATTAACGTTGGCACATTAGCATTATTTATTGGCTATAACGATTACGCCTAAAGGGCAAGTGGCGTGTTAGCAACTAAATGGATGTTAACAAATTCTAGTCTCACAATTATTCTTCAGAGTAAGAAAGTAGCTTCGGTGAACGATGAAGGTGTCAATTGTTGTAAGATTGTCGGTAAAGGAAGTAGTTATATGAAAATCCATCAGAGATTTAGAAGTTATTTCTTCAAAATCTTTGATGATTTTACTGGATACAAGATACTGGAGTGATCTACATACATAAGAATAAAAACAGCAATATACTAAATGACAGCAGAGCACATATTAGTAGAAAAATTTGAAAAGATAAAAAAGTACAATTATGATGATGCAAACAAAGAAACGCATGATGTCGGTAAACACCTTCCCATAACAGCAGATCTTATGTAAGATGTAATGGTTCACCGAGAGAAAACACATACTACCTATGCTTGTACCGTCTGAGGCCATTGCAGCAGACTAAATAATAAACTCATAAATATCTTCACAGCATATTATGATCACAGAGCGCCACGTGGAAGAAACAATAAACGTGAAAAACCTATTTCCAACGTTTAAGTTGATGATCCAAACAAAAACGTACGCAGCCGTGAGTATTTGTATGTTTAAGAAAATGTTACAGATTCTTATACTACAGTTTACAATAAAAAAAACTTGGAAACCAAGCAAATAAAAGACTGCCTTAGTCTAAAGAAAACGTCATTCTCTATCCAGGTGTTCTAATTATATTATTTGTCCGTTTCTAATGTTAGACCTAGTTCAGGTTTTGCAAACCCTTTTCAACGTTCCGGCACAACTTTTGTTTCTTTTAAAAATCTAGTTGCCTAAATAGGTTAGTCAGGTTAAAGAGTTTCATAGGCGTCCTTCAGTTTTGTTCTAAGGCAATGGAAAACTGGCTCAATGGCAAACACATTGGTGTCAAAAGCTTCAGTGAAAACAAACGAAGAGAATGTGTCGATGGATTTATAGAAAACTTGTTGTTTCTCTGTTAACAGCTGATGTTGCGTTTGATTCGTCCCGTGTTACATCGTACAGGTTTTGAATGATAGTAGTTTTCGTTTTGATTTTTGTCGCAACCATCATTCTATTACTACTATGATCATTTTATTGACTGATGTCGGTTAATTGTCCTTATTATAAAGTAGGAACACAAGACATTCTTTAACATTATTTTGGTATCCTTCATCTCTAGATTAAAATCTGTATTGAAATGTTTAAACTCTAATGTGTCGTTTAACGATCTCAAAGTATAGGTTCTTTAGAATGTTAGACAATTTCTTTTTATTCCATTTATATGACTCAAATCTGTATCACAAACAAATTCACCTGCAAAGATCTTTGGCGCCACTTATCCATCATAACAGTCCTACTTTTACCACGTGGATTCCAAGAATGTATATGAATGGCGTCTTCCCACGATCTTTCTTGTTTTCCGTCCGTAACCTGTTACATCACAATTAATTTAGGCCAAATTCTTCTTACTTACTGTTTGTTTCCAAGTTAAATCCTGTAAATGCATTCTGTATAGAATTTAGTAGAATCTTCGAAGAATTCAGTAGGATTACATACTTGACTGCTTGAGTCCTCTTGAGTATAGTTCGATTATCAATTGATAATCTATAAAGTTTGGTGTTCTTTAAAACCTGATGTCCTTTATAATCCTTCTTCAGACTCTTGAAAACTTTTCTACAAGACTAAATAGGCTCATAATTATGACTTCATACTTCAAATACATCGTCGTCTCGTCGGAGTAGCGACGTGAGCATTGTAACCCGTTCCGTCGGGAGCCCGAGAGATCGGGACGCTCAAATACTCACGCGTACATGTGTGTACCTACGTACTCAGCCATAGTCTCGTAATTTTACCCGGCGGCCACATTTTCCTTTAGTACCCACTACTAATTGGCGACTCGTGTCTGAGACCTAAGGACTTTATGGCGGATATCTTTGGAGATGATAATCAGAATTTTAACTCATTTTTCACCTTCAGTTCAGTTTTTCTGATGACAATATAAAAAAATCACTCAAAGATGCCAAAAAAGTGGTCAGAAAGTTAGTACTAGAGTAGGTCAATATAACGAATAATATCCAGTAAATATTCTACTAAAAAGTAGCAGCAGTGGTACGTGACCTCGTTATAGTTAGAAAAAGCTCAATAGTTGCAACATAAAAAGAAAAGTCAAAGAGATGTTTGCTACACTTAGCGCAGACACAGATCTGCAGACACCAAAACACGTAAATTTTAAAAGTATTTGTAAAACATTCTTCCTGTTATGATGTATCCCAACTGTGGCCCTGATCCGCTTTCTCGTCCAATCTTGTATACCTCTAGAATAGTGAATACCTGGCATTTTTCAAGTCATCCTTCACAACTTTCAGTACTAACCGCTTCGTTTACACTGCCCTCGTATTTGATATCGAATGATTGATTTGATTCACTTTTGACATTGAGAAAATCTATTTGATGTTTCCAGACAAGGTTCAAACAAGCTCCCGTCTAATATACAAGTGTCTTGATCCTTGTGGTGCAAGATAAATCATGCATATAATATATTTGAGACATCAAAAGGATTGTAGAGGAAACCATAAACATAATAAGTGAATTTCACGTTGAAATTCACTAAATATCTTGGCAAAAAAAATATCTGTGTAAAGTATCAACTCTAAGTAGTTCGCCGTAGCATCTCGAAGCTTGCAAGAAATGCAAGTCGAAACTTAACCGACAACTGGGCAGGTACAACTGAGTACCGACATGTAATTTGTCAAGCAATTTAAATAATATGCATGATTATATATCTATTAAAGGCATAAGACGTGTTGATATTGAGCTAATGAGACGAACTCCGTAAACGACCGACTCGTTCGATATCGTCGACTTAATTAAATACTGCGGCCAAGCGAAAGTTTCGGAACGGAAAGGTCAGGATTTTCTTTCGAGAAAGTCATTATTTGAGGTCGGTTTATTGTTTAATTATATCATTAAACTGTGTAATTGTTCGTAATTAATAAATAAGTCATGTAATTTTGTAATTCGGTTACGAATTTAATTGGCAAGTTTCACAATTTGCTTTGACATTTTATTCTGCAGTTGTGACAGTGAGGAGTCGATTTTGAAACCGCCGACCACCATGAGCATTATTTTCTGTAAAAAAATCATTTTGATTTTGAGCTCTTTGAACTACATTTTAGTTCTCCTTAATAAGTTAAAAAAAAAAAAAAAAAACAGTTTCCCACGTCTGGCATTACTCGGCGAAACTCCTTCGAAGCCGATACGTGTTTATGTCGGCTCGTAATTGACTTGTCGTGTCAAATTACCGTTTATTAGTTGTGTTACGATATCGCCACCGTGCCTTATTATTTTGTCCGACACTGTATTTATTTGCATCTGGTTGTCACTACGCTGTTACATAGTACGTTCACACGTCGCTCGGCGGCTGATAGATTTTCAATAGCTATGAGGTTTATGCTTTATTTACATTTAAGTGTAAATGTCACTGTTTGTTTTAAGTGCGGCAACATTGTAGTAAATGTGTGCTTAATAGAAAAGTAGAATATGTTTAAGTCTTTTATGTTACGCCGCAAATGGAATTTGACAGACCCGTAATGTGTATCTCTAAGGATACTAAAAGAGGAAAATGCCATAATAATGTTGTAACTCTCGATATGCAGTTGTACTACCGATAACGGTAATTTGTACACAACTTAGTATATAAGGATGAAACAGTTCTATGTTATAACAAGCCAACAGTTGATGACCTATTCAGCCAAATTCACGAATCCGTAAGGCCTTCAGAAGTTATCACCATGGCAACGGCATCTTATTTATAGAACTTTGGAATCAAAAACGTAAAAGACACGCCCACAGCCATGACTAAATAACCACGTTAACGCCATGGTCCTACGCAATCGTAATTCTTGTAACCCACCAAATTTAGAAAGAAAAACTTAACAAAGTGTGACTGTACAAACATGGGGTTTTCGTGAAGTAATGCGTTAAACGCTAATAAAGTGGAACTAATCGACAATTGGACTGATAAAGATGTGGGTTCTATTGGATTGACAGCAGAACTAATTTGCGACTTCTGTCGTCCGCATATCAACGAAAATCCGGGAGTAACAATCTGTATGGTAGGATGGTGTTATGTCAAATGTGGCAAATAAATACATAGTTGATCCCTCTCTACCTGTCTTTTGATGTCTCTAACATTACAGTAATTTAAATGTTTTCTACGTGTATGTAGTGCACCGCTTGTAGAAACATGGTAAAAGAGAATATTAATACCTGTATCGGTATGTATAATTATCTGACATATTGAATCAATATGTATATAATGCTATAATTTAAAACAATTATGGTATTGGATTAATACGTAACACGATTAGTATACTGCTTCATTTCAACATAATCTCGTCCTAGCTTCATTTTCGCACCTGCCAGCGGCGGGTTTCCCCGCAATTGGATCATTTGCGACGCTTTAACATAATTCATTATATACTTAATGTTCTGCTGTATTTGGGTTTTTGATAAAGGATGTCCGGCCTATGATTCAAAATACTGGTTGTCACGCATTTCTTATCTAACGCCTATTTATAGAATCAAATTCGATTTCGATTGGAATCTGAAATTAGTACCGCTCTATTGTACTAGAAAAACACTTGTAGATCCGTGTTATGGCCGTAAAATATTTTTTGTAACTAAACTCTTTCAGTTACATCATGCGTGGATATTTAAAAAGTTTTAGTGTTGGTTTATTTTCGAAACATAAAAGTCTACGTGTTTGAAAAATCCATCTCTTTAACGTTTAAAATATGATAATCGTCTAAAAATAGTTCACGCACATCCCTTGACCAACAAGCTCGGAACTATGACGGCTATGGTTATATTTACACAGTTTTTAACCGCAAGACTATTCATTCTTGGGCCCTTTCTGCTGACTCACATGGAACAGATATTACCATACAAGGCCATTAAGGATGGGAGGCGATGAGACACGGCCGCGGAATGAGCGCTTAAGGAAATGGACTTTTAATATTGCGAACATTATCCCCGTTTTGAAACACGTAAAGAAACATTAGCTGTAAATGATAATGTGGGCCGATGTGCTGATGATGACTTCTGAATTCGTAAAAAAAAGATATCTCGTATCAAGAAGTACTTACATTTATGTGGGTGAAGAATTTTTGGATAATGTATTGAGTGTAAGCGACTTTTTGTGAGATGGTATCATTTCAGCTTTTAAAGTAAAATAAGATGATGTATAGAGTTATTTTATTTATTTCTCAAATAGGAAGAAATACTTAAAACATAGGTACTCAAAAAAGTTATGTAGGTACTTATATAATTTGAGCGATTAAGTACCTTGTACCTATGTGTCTATTAATTTACATAATTAAGGTATGTAACCGCAAAATGATTACTTCCGTAAAATTATTAGGCCCAGGTGTGAAAATTACATGTTTTAATTTGTTACAAATCATATAATTACCTTATCCATTTTATTTATTGATAAAATATTATACTATAAAAATAATTAGAGGTACCTACTTATCATGAAAGTCTAGTCATAAAATGAAGGGAGATTAAATTATGATGACGATTTATTGAGTGGTTCTTAACCTATTTTGTTACATAATACACATTTGAAGGGACTTACACGAGGAATCAAAATGCCCGCCGCCGTAATAGAAAACAACCGGCACAAAGCAGACTGTAATATCGCTTGTTACTATTTGCCAAATAAGCACCTTGTACATTGTCTTAATAAAGTGAACATGCAAATGTGCTTGTTGAACAAACTCAGAAATAGACTTTCAACAAATAAAATAAAACAATTGACTGTTGGATGTTATGAACTATACGACATAACTTTAAAAAGGTTTTAACACATCATGCTGAGCAGTAGCACTGTATATGAACCTACATGTAAAACCCAATACAAAACGCCGTAAGTCTAAGAAGAATCAAATAACAAATCTATTACACAACAGAATTAAACAGGTTGCGAAAATAATAAATGGAGGCTCTTAAGTCTCTTACGACATTTGTGAGTTAACTCGTTTTACAAATCACTGGATATTTTCCATCTCGTCTTCGCTAGACTTTAACGAGTTTAAAACAAAGCGAGCCTAGCTATTTGAACTGTCGCCGACATATCATATGTCTTTGTTTGACAGATCAAATGGTATGCAATGATCTGTGACGGCTTTACGAGCTTTTTTAGTTTTGTTCATTAAGTGTATTGGTTGAATAACTTGTGTGTCTATTGGGATTTTGTTTAGCTATCAAGGAAGCTGAAATTAAACATTTAGGTATTATTGATGATTTTCAGGTACTGTTATTCTGTAGCATTAAAATCAACGTATAATTTATGCTAAGTTAAAATAAAAAGAGCGAAGCTTTTGAAGATTTAGCGACTTATTGACTGATCCAGTGGTGGTCTAACATTTTTCAGGGTACAGATACATTACGCATGTTTTTTTTTTCAACTTAATTTCAAATTGATGGTGTAAACAACTTCAATTAAAAACAATAGAGTTAAACTTCCAGCTTATGCTCCCAGTTCAATTGATTTATACAAGCTGTTGATTTGCATCCGTGCCATATTCAAGGAGGTAATTATGCTAATGATTCTCGACCCAAATCAATAAAAAAATTGGTACGTAATTTTTCTTCTTTAAATTTTTTTTCGGAATTCCGTAAATGTCATTTAGCCTTATTTAAACTTGGCGCGTATGTTACTGACGTTAAAACCGTGCTGCACCCTCACACAAACGCAAACACAAAGCATACGCAACGATCACTCATAAATTTCATTCATAAAATTGGATTACTTCGGAAATACCACGACATTACAATGACAAAAAAAGCAGTGCATGTTAGTTATTTCCCATCTACTTTAATTCCAATCGATTATTTACGTATTGTATGTCCTCCTCCTGAACTATGGCACAAATGCAAATCAACACCTTGTAGGTACATACCTGACCGTTTGGCTCAGGTCGTGGCACCAGAGCTATTAATAGCTGCCTTTCAAAATATATGCTAATGCGAATGATAAAGGAGACAAAGGGGACAAACGACCAACGTTTATGCCTTGTAGTACATCAAAATGTTGACACGATTTGGCTTGTGCCGCTTTTGAAATGTCAATTTAATTTTAATTGTGTTTTAGGTACAAAGTTTACTATTGAGTATTGACTTATGCGGTCCTTAGAATAACATTGTTCTATGTAACAATAAAAAGAAAGCGCCGTAAAATTTTTGTACGTTAAAAATCATTGCGCCATCAAACCGTAAACCTTCTATTTGCCTGAAATCCCCATTTAATTTACCGTAGCGAGCGCCTTCACGAATTCCTTTAGAAGATTGTTATAGTGACGTGAAGTCCTAAGTTCGTACGACTTTTAAATAATTTACCCTTTATTTATTTATGTACTTAAGTATTGAGTAAACCGTTAATGCCTTGTTGCTTTCGGTAGCTTCAAAGTAACATGTATAGCCTTTTACGATAAGAAACGTAATAATATGTAATAACCACATAATAATAATAATTTACTCGAAATGTTAATCTTTTAAACATAGCACAATTCTACATGAGTCGTTTAGTTTGTCAGTATTGTCCATATTTAATAATAGGCATACGTGAAGCGCATTGTTTGTGCAGTATGAGCCTAGCCTAGTGTCAGGTGACCAGTGACCATATGGCCTTTGGGATAGTCATCTATTCTTGATTCTTTAGTATACCTAGCATATGAAAGTTGGACGTAGTTATGCAGAAACGTTCCAACCCACTGTACGCGTAAATGCTTATATCTCAAATTAAACTTGAATTTGAGATATAAGCATTTACGCGTTTCAGTTGTATTCTTTTTTATTCTAACTAGTAAAGGTACTAGAGGTTTTATTGTTGAATTATATTGAGTTTAGATAACCATATGCTAAATTTTAGGCTGTTCAATCACAATAACTCGATTTCGGGTGACTTGTGGGTTGGAACGTTTCTGCATAACTACGTCCAGTTATTATTTAAATAGCACGTATGTAAATGTCGTTTCTGCACCTGATCTCTGTTCAATCATGGCGGATCTTCATAATATGTCCTGCGCAGCTGGCTGATCTCCTTATATGAGAACAGCCGCCGTGGCTGATAATCGGCTAAGAGGACGTATAGATATAAGGATAACTTGCTATTTATATACAAATAAGAAAAGATTCTTAAAATAGTTATGGATAGTTCAATTAACATACTTATTCAAAGGTACGATTTGTAAATTCATAATATCTTCTAAAATCATGTGTTAAACATGATATTTTGTGAATGAGCCGTTTATTTACTTTACTTATTCTTTACGGAATATTAACCGTTTGCCTAAGCGTCTTGCTATTTGTTCCGAGTAAATGATTTGTTATAAAACAACCTTAGTTTCAACAAATATGTTTTAAAAACTCACATAGATTGATATTGTACCTAACTCTAACGGGTTTGGTTATGCATAGTATCCACTATTAATTGAGAAGATCGAAAATTATCCTCTTTGCCTTTAGGAAATTGAAAATACTTATACTTGTCTAATATAAGTAGTTTGAAGTTTCTGCTAAAGTTAAAAAAGTACAGCTAATTGGATTAAATCGGAATGAATAGGTATAATGCCCTCAGTAAACTGCTCAAGTACCTTATCATTATAATCCAACAGTCACTAAACGGTTATCGATAAAAATATAACATCTATAATCTAGAACAATCCGTTATTAAATTATTCCACATTAATTACTACAAAAAATCCTAACAAGTTTGTATAGCGCGTGCCAAAAGTTTTTTGTCCCTTTTTTATCCTACGTCTGTCAATAATGTCCTCTCACTATTTTCATTGACATTGACAACTCCTAATTGGATTGTAAACATAATAATTAGCTGGCGATCTCTGATCTTTATAAAAGTACTGTTAGGACCAATTACACATTTCCAAAACTACTGTTACGGCGTACGTGACAAAATATTCGGTCATGAAGTCATCATTTCTAGAAGCAGTCTCGAATGATTGATAAACAAGGTTGAATAATTCTCTAACATAGTGATTGCATGCTGATTACGCTTTTTATATAGATGATCTTATCGCGGTTCACGCCTCCTCATCGCCACAACATCATGTGAAAAAGTATCTAAAAAAACATTTCAGTTAGAACGTAAAAGATATTTACTATCGTAAAGAACAATAGACTTCAAAAGCAAACGTTCTATAAATCGGATTATTTTAAAGATCATTATCATTTATAGTGTTTGTAAACTGAGAAAGAATGCCGACACTATTAAGATTACATGGCATTCCTCTAAAACAACTTGCATTTATTGAATTGCTTTGTTTCAATAATTCACCAAGAAATCTGGGCTGAACGTAAATAGTTTACACAAAAAACATTTCAATATGTTCATGCGAACATAACTTATCACCAAGCAGAATAGTTGGTGGCGCCAACCATGCAAGAATGATGCCATCAATTCCTATCATATCTATGAAATATGTATTTGCTTTAGTTATTTATAGGAAACGTATCGAAACTCTCACAAAAAATACATTCGTATTTACTTTATTACAGCGATGTTTGTTTAATATTTCCGGCTACTTTAGGCGTAATTTAAGAGACAATAATGAAGTTACAACTTTTCAATTTGATCTGATGACGTTTCTCCTTTAAAAACACCTTATCATGATATTTACGACAGTGACACTTTCAAAGAACTGGAAAATAATAACAAAAAAATTGGCTACTGTTAATACCAATGACGCGTGTCCATTGTGCATTCAAAATAATAATATTGACTATCAAACAAATCAATTCGCTGATAATTCCGAGTAAAAATACGGACGGGCGTCAATGATGGACAAACTATGCTTGTTAGCACCTATTGCTTATTGTGATAAGATAATCTTATTATGAGAATTATAGCGAAACGTCTTAGATAAGTTTGTTTGATGATACTCGCGTCACAGACGGTCTGACATTATTTGTACTCAAGCTATTACGTGCGGACGAACAACGCACCTTTCATTCATTGATATTTTGTAATCAGTTTAAAAATAGATATCGATATTATTATTAGAGTAGAGCGAGTTATCGTGACTATCGAGTAAGATTCGAATCATTTTACGGAAACGCCTGAAGTGGCTGTCGTTAAAATGAGTCGTATTGAGAGATTTCATAATAATTTATTGATTGATTGTTATAAGCACTTTTATTTGAAATTCTTTGTTCAGTAGTGAAATATGTTTCTCTTCAGCTTTTGAAGATATTTTTGTTTTGATTCGGTATTTAGTGGTAATAAAGCATCAATATTTTTAATAGAAATATTCTGATGTAAACTTCAAAGCAAAAGGTCAATGGTTAGTTTTGTTTAGACCATTTCAAGGATGATGGTTTAACAAAATTACAAACGCGGGTGATACAGGGTCTGTTAGGAACCCATGCCTGTAAAATAGGTTAATTTATCTCTAAGTAATAATCTTCTTTAAAGCTATAGTTAACAGTTTCTACCGCTCCTAAGCCAAACCAATTTAAAGCGGAAATATTTCTAATGCCAAAACCATTTGATGACAATTACAGCATCATATTTAAATATAGCAACAGCCTAATCTAACTCAATAGACGCAAATCGATACATAGAATCGAGACCCGTACCTGAGAACAAAATCGCCACTAAATCGATTGTGCCGTGATTACAATCGAGATAACATCTTGCTGTATCATGAAGTGCCACTGACGACATGGTTTTACCCATCTCTGCTTACCGTTCACACATCGGGACTGCACATCCGTCTATAAATCGATTTGATTCAGTAATCGTTGTTTTTAGGCTAATGAAGATCCTGATCTATTGATTAAATTTAAAATTACTGTCGCGTTTGGCAAAATTGAAGCCTGTTTTTAGATCTTATTTGTATAACAGTCAGAAAGATTGTTTTTCTTTAAGTAGGTTTTTAAAGCTCATTATTGTATAAGATCTAGTATTCTCACGGTATAAACATCAGCGGTATTTGAAAAACTTCTGCAATAGTCAATTATCTTCTTTCAATAACTAGTAGGCAATCAATGTTTACAAACCAACGCTCTAAAATGCGCGATATTTACTCAAACGATTATCGCGCCTTATGAATCAATCACACCAAACAATTCATCATTAGCCTCATTTCTTTACGAAAGATTGTTACACAAATATTGGCATATTGGCTCCAAACATGGCAAAAAAGGTTTATTTGTTATGTTTCCGAGTATCCAGCCCCCGTGTCTATTTGTCAAATATTTGGCATAAGCCCGCGTAGTCGCACACTTTGGCAAGCGACTTGCGTCAGAGCAAGTACTTTGACGCATGCACGCCTCGCCTTCCGAAGTGTGAACGAAATATCAAGCTGGGACCAACGTTAGCAGTCTGGTCCTTACGACGTTTCTAGGAATTCACTCGAGCACACAACGCTATATTTGGACTTAGAATATGGGTTAGTGATGTTATCAGAATTTGTTGGTCAATTCTTACAAAATACTAATTGGCTCAATACTGCAAGGTCGAAAAACAATTACTGTTGTTATATTAAAAGCTTGTTAGTGACAATATTTCTTTGTTAATTTAACAAGAATCTATGAATCAACGCGTACAGAAATTGTGGCAATAACTTAAGTGCGTTAAGCGAATTCAGCTGATTAAGTCGAGCTAACCATTTCCATGTTAACAAAGACGTTAACCAATAATAAGGTAACAAACAGAAAGCTCGAAAAGCTAACACAATGGGTGCATGCTCTTGCGCAACGGTAGCTGAGATTAGCATCAACTGTGGGCTGCGGCGTCGGCGACACATCACTTGAACACCACACAAGTAGGCTTGGTTTGGTGAAGTACCACAATGTGAAGGTAACTACAGAAAATAAGGTTTTGTGTGTCAGCCATGATTATGATAAGTAGAAGTATATTGTAACTTTTTATGGCCTGTGTCTAGCTTAGACATGAGAGAGGGTCTCTCATGAGTTTGTCAATAATACGGTAACAATGTAAATTCCTCATTGATTGAAATCCTCATACTGTTCTTGGGATGTATTAAACTATTAATCAAGTTATGATAAAAATAAGTAGGTAGTGTATGTAAGTCAAAAATCTATTTCATATGTCCTGTAAAAATCAGTCAAACTTACCACTTTGACTGCTCATTATCAAATAAAATATGGATTTTCTTTTTCAAAGGGTCTTTATTTGTCTAAACCTTCGATACTTTGCTCTTCTACGGCTTTATCCTTTACTACGACATGACGTCCTAGCACCCACGTCGAACAATAATAAACTATGATCCTAAACCTTTGATGTAATAGTATTATTCATATGCAGCATAAAGGCCTTTTATAGTTCAAGAACTGACCCTGGCTGGTCACGAAGTAGGGCGCTGTCGCGAAAATATCCTCAAAGGAGGTTATAATTCGTCTTCCATATAATCCTTTGTTTAGATATATTTTTTTTCTTATCAGAAACAATAAATATTGAGGACTCTAACCGCAAAACTGATCAGACATATATACTTACCTACCTACCTCCTGCATTATTTGAATAACCAGATAAAAAATATCAATAAGCCATTAAACTTTTGGTAATTAATCAACCAGTGGACCAAAGCGTTGGGATTTTACTGAAGGCATTTTGCCTTGAAGCTGAGGTAAAACTTCAGATACACAAAACATGAAATAAAAGTCAAAAGAAGATAAATTTTCTAAAGCATAAAAAAAATATTATCAATACATTTTACTGTTTATATACTTACCTAATTTTAATACCTACTCTCAATATACATACGTCATCAACGGCATCTATCAAGTAATATCTACATGTAAGTAAATACGTGCATTCCATACAACAAGTCATTATATCAACAATTACGCATTGTCAAGTATTTGTTCAGTTACAAATGTTACAATCGTTTTAATATACTATTTCCTTCCGGAAAATGATACTTCACTGTCGATAGCTTACTTCCACACAGGATCTTTTACTATAAGTAGTTTCGGAAATGTGACGTCAATGTAGCCTCTTCATAGACAGTTGTCACTTTACATACCTACTTACGTAGATTATCTCATGACTCAAACTTTAACTATGATAAGGATCGACTATAGTATTACCAAAACGCTCAACCCTACTACTTTATTAAGGTTCTTACCAGTTCTTATTCCAGTTGGGCCTAACACAGAACATAAGTTGATAAATTTGTTTCTCCATCTGCAGTTTGATTTCCCATCCCCAAAATTCTCTTTATATCGAAAATTCACTCCACCTCTTTGTAGTGGTAATCTTCAAAAAAAATTTTTAACTTTACCACTATAATTTATTTATAGAAAACACATGTAACTTCAAA
The DNA here is from genome assembly GCF_022581195.2 of Helicoverpa zea. Lineage (NCBI taxonomy): Eukaryota > Metazoa > Arthropoda > Insecta > Lepidoptera > Noctuidae > Helicoverpa > Helicoverpa zea. Next base: position 9,420,341 of record NC_061461.1, on the reverse strand, counting down.
CTGCTAATAGAATGATGACGTAAGGATTCTCCTTATACAAGATTTGTAGTGCAAACAAACTGTATCAATGCATTACAACATAGGCATTATAGGCAAATGGCTAGGGGAACCCCTTTAGTAACTGCATTAGTTTCTCACGTCATAAATTCGATGCAAATATTAAGAATGACGTGAAAGGGTATAACCCTCACACTTTTGAGGTCTGTTTCATAGGAGTTGACATTTAGTGTTATCATGGTCTATGTTAAGAAGCGATTCTACCTATATTTGATTGTATGTGTTTCTTATAAAACAGCACGTGGTCGGTTTTCCCCTTCAAATTAATTTGCAAGGAAATGTTGAAACGAAACGAAAAGCCACCTGTTGACAAAAATACCGATTTTTTTTTCAATGTAAATTTACACTTTGCTGGAGCTTTCCGCTACTTGTCACATACAAGACACTACTTAATTCCAAAGGATTACAAGCTACAAGAATTTTTGTACGTCATTTTACATATGTAGTTCCAGCCGAAGTACGCACCTATTTCAAACTACGTGTTTAGTGGTTCATGTACATTTTTTTTTTTCAGATCACTTTAATCTGAGTAATACATACTTACTGACATTTGTTGAGCCTCTTACACACTTGATTCATTCACAAAACGTGAGTCAATTGTTGGTTTTTGTTCTTCATTCAAAAATACACATTTTTCTCAAGTTTTTTAAGAACAAAACAAGTTTGTAATACTTGAGTGAGGCTACTTAAAAAGTTAACTGAGTAGCAATAGGTTTATGAGTGCAGTGCTTGGTACTCGCAGTGGGCGTGGACCACAGTAGCGCCGTCCATCTTCCCGTAACTGTCTACTGCAAGCTATTTTCGAGGTAAATACTTGGAGCTGTTAATTAATATCTCAATAAATAAGTCATAAAGTTTCAAAAAGTTGTAATCCTACTTTTCGACTAAGCTGAAAGATTAATCACCTAACAAGCCATGTCAGAGTTTTTTCAAATCTGCCTGATGGTCTCTGACGTGGTCATAGTAGACAACTATAACTGTCAAAAATTACACGTTATTTGTGTGTATTGCCTTTTTGGAATAACAATAACTAAAGACTTCAACATTTGCAGCGTTTATTCTATCCTTTTTATTATTAAATCTTGTCTAAATTCCTGTAAACTTAAGAGTAGATCAGTAAAAAAATCCTCACAGCTTTTACACACTCAATCCACACAGCAACACACAACCAGCCACTCTAACACTTACTAAACCTCGGAGTAATAGTCCATTCATTCGTTCGAACAAATCGAAGCGCTCCCGACTGCCGCTTCCCTTCATTCAATAACCCAAGTGAATGACGGTGAACATTCGACTTGCAAGTGAATACAATCGCGCATACCGAGAGACGCTATGAAAATAAATGGGATACCGTACCTAGCTACTTTGTTTTGTGTTGGTTTGTTGTAGGTATCTTAGTATACATATGTTGGTAAGAACAATGTTTTGGTATTTCTTAAGCTTTGGCAGTTTAGTCTGTTACAAGTAAGGGGTTGATTTCTGGTCTACCTAAATGCATTCTGAATATGATATGATTTTAATCTACTTTTTCACATTACTTTATGAGAAAATAATACAGATTAGCAAAAGAGCTGCGATGTTGTGAATTTTAATATCTAAACCAGCCGTTCCAATGGTATGCGAAATTAAATGTAGTAATGAAGAAAACAAATATCTCTTTCTCTCGAACTGGCATAGCTGCTGCAAACGAAACAAGCATGTTTAAAAACACACTGATGACTAAGTAACAAGACATTTGATATACCTCCAACATTTTTACATAAACTAAACATTTATTAAGTTGTTTATTAGCGCCTGACCCCAGGTTAACACTTTCAAACAGAATCGAAAGTAAAAACAAAGCTGTTTGCTTAAAATAAATTTCGCACAATAATTTATAGTCAGTTTCTATCAATAATTACATTAGTCAGAGTCTCCCACTCAGACCATATTTGTCATAAGCAATATGCTTCGATAATAAACATTATCTATCTGACATAAAAGTAGATAGTATTTTCACCGAGTGGAAATGTTGATTTTATCATCATAATTCAATATTCACAAAAAGCTAGTACCCTCTAGAAAGCGTTAATTTGGGGCCATTAGAACCGCTGTTGATTGCGCTCGGCTGGTTTTATTGACATGAACATGGATGTAAGCTTGTATCTGGTGTGTGCGACAATGGTAAGTTCATCGGCAGTTTGCGAGATTTTTATTTATGTTACTGCCTCGTTCAACAGTTCATATATATATTTTTTTGAGTATGTTTTATGTCGAGTTTAGTTTCTATTTCCGATGCTAAACATGCATCCATTTCAAAAAGCTACAAAAAAATCAATAAAAATGCATGTTTACTTTCTCTGTTAATAAATCACAATGCGAATACAGGCGTTATTTAAATATTTACATATATGAATCAAATTACATAAAAAATAATGTGACTAATTTAGAGTGATTTTTGCAAGCGTTTTGTCAATTTGTCGCTGGTTTCCGAGCTCGATCCTGTCTGGAGGAGACTAGTTGTAAACGTCACTTAAGTTTACGCGGGCGACTCGACGGTAAATCTACGGGCCAGTAATAGAGCCGATATCACACTACGGTATTGCATTTCATGTTGTTTGCGAAATATCCTGTCCACGTATTATCTTCAACTATCAAAGTATGGATTTTACTACGTTTTTACTGTTTATGTGAGCTGTGATAATTTATGAGTGATGATATTCATGAAGTTTTTTTATTTAGTATTTTTTTATTGAGAGTAACATATATTGTTTATGAGGTCGCTCAAAGAAGTTGCGTGCAAATAACCTATATAGATAAAGAATTACGGAATACCCGGTTGCCATAATACGCCCAATAATTCACATATTTCAGCTTCTATAATTTTGTTAATAAGAAAAATCTATTTGATATCAACTCTCATAGAAATGCGAATATATCTAAAATTGAAACGTATGACAAAATCATACACTTCATACATTGATGTTGTAAGAAAGTTAGGACAGACGGTGTGGGCTGCAGGCCAATATAAATAAAGATTTACAGCTTCAAGCCGTGTTTAGAGGCCGTTATCCTGGACTATTACCTCTCATTTAACGCTATTTAGAGGCGTGTCATTAATAGGTACGAGTGTTCACAGTGTAGACGGAATAAAGACATCGTTTGAAACAAGTACTAGTACTACTACAAGTACTGTGTGCTAAGTATGAATGTAGATGGATGGAGAGGATAAGGAAGACCTTAGGAAAGATTGATGGATTGCCTGAAAGATGAGATGAATAGGAAGAGAGTGAGTGTCAGTATGACGATTGACATTGAAAAATGGACCCCAAATAAAATTGGGAGAAGAAGAAGAAATTTGGAACAAGTACCTACTCTCAGGGCTAGAGTGCACTGGTGACTTTTGTCAGCGTGACAATTTTGTCTCTCTCACCAAGTCCGTAGATGGATGTCACCCAGTTGTCACGTCGTAATATGTGCGCTTCTCGATACATATCAAATAAAACAAAATAGCATCTATTTTGTCACAAGACAATTAATACAGTTACATACATAAACTTGCCAACTATTTTAATTACACTAGTTTACACGGTTTTTATGCCCCAGATAAAAGTTGTTGAATTTTATCTATCTATCTATTGGTAGTCTAGGAAAAATAGTAAAAAAAATCTATCACGTCCACATTCGGAATTATACTTAATTAAAAAACACGAGAAAACGGACCATAAACAACTAAAAATTGTTAATTTTGGACTTCTTTTTGTAGGTTTCGGAATCGGTTTCTCTTAATATAGACCAGAAGTAGTCTCCCAACATATTTTCGTCCCAATAGCATTGATGACGATCTTCAAAAGCCTTTAGATCCTGGTGAAAATGCTCTCCTTGTTCGTCGCTCATGCTTCCTAAGTTTTCCGGAAAAAAATCAAAGTGGGAATGTAGAAAATGAATCTTTTGACATGTTAACACCCATCTTATGATAATTTGAAATGAATTACTGACTATCTCTTCTTTGTTTTCACTTATATTATTGCTTAAAAAGTCTCTAACAACAGTTTTGAATGAATTCCAAGCAACTTTTTCAGTCGTAGATAAAAGAGTATCAAACTTAAAATCACTTATGATTTTGCTTACTTGTGGACGCCAAACACTCCCTCTTTAAGTGGCATATGCATAAACAATACCCGATATAGTTTCCCTATTAAAACCCGAAGTCTTTGTAACACAAAAGTAACAGTAATTTTCGTGATTAGTTGGTTCCCTGCACAACATTGGTGTACCAAATGACAGGTCTACGTTTTCGCCGGATGACCATCATAGTAAAGTGATTCTACAGCTGTCACAAAACACATACTGGGCCCAGTTTTTTTCTTGATTGGATACAGGAAATCCGAAATAATGGAGAAATGCAATTTTCAACGATTCTGTCACATGTCTTTTCTTTTTTATAAATATAAATTGTCCACAAACATAACAAAAGCGATCACAACTTTGTTTACACTGTCTACGCGATATTTTATTTGAATTAAACAAAAAATATCTCTTAAACTAAACAAGTAATGTAACACCAAAGATCGGTAGTTAAGAATGATTCCTAAAAACAAATATTTGTGGGTAGAAAAAAAATGTGACGTGATAGAATTTGTATGTTGTTACTTTTAGAATGTACAAAGGTGGCGGAGAGTACTGGTGTAGATTTTGTGAGGGGTATATAAAAAAAATAAAAATTTGTAAACTAGTGTTATCAAGCCTAAGTACATCAAGATTTAAAATGACGCGTCCGAATTGTAAATTGTTAGTTTTACATTAAGGAAATCTCATTTAGCCCATTTATTTTAATAACAGCAGGCGGACGCTCCTTGAAAAACACTCGTCAGCCGCATTCGGTTAGATTGGAAGCCTACCATAACATAGTTGGGAAAAGGCTAGATAAATGATGATTTAAATAACACCATAAATGTCATAATTTTAATGAAACCGTACTGGCTTTCCCTGAATCAATATTTTGTCCTTAACGTGATTCACATTATATAACTATCGAAAGAACCATCCTTTCCCTGTAGGCGTAATTATCCTTAATGTTATTAACATTATGTGCAATCGAAAGAATTATGTAATTGAACCACGTCAAGGCTATCATTCCATACACAGTCTTAGGTCATTCTCACATAAACTAAAACTTCTAACAGGCAAAATATTAATTAAACTTTGAACATGCATCGTTCAATAAAGAATATATGCAACAAAGCTGCAATTAATTTATTAAATCTGACAAGCAGTCACTCAAATATAATAACGTCTTAACTATACCATACATTATTACGCCCATAAACAAAAGATAGGTATAGGCTTATGATAAATCTAAAACTTTAAATAAGTTTAATATACCCTCAACTATAGCATACAAGCTTACGACAGCTAATGTATATTAAAGGAAACAAAAAACGTTGATTTCGATTGATTTTAAAAAAAAACATGCTCCAACAGAAAGTTCTAAGCATTTTTATGTACTACTACTAATACACACTTCCCTACTAATTTGACTATTTAAACAACAAAGAAATATCGCACTTTTTTCCTAAACATTTGTACTATGTACAAGTAAAACATTCTTTATACAGGATACCTAAATCCCTAAGTAGCCAGTTTTATAAGGAGGCATTAAAACAGAGTTTTCTTTCAAAGAAAATATATGACATACATTGTAAATTGCTATAGTCAAATAAATACCCAGTAATATCAGTAAACTAAGACTAATATAGCAATTTTATTATGCTTCAACTAATATTAGTGCTCATATAAGTACATTTAATGAGTCGTAAACTATCAAAAGGCTATTATGATTATAAAAGGGCAAATTAAAAAGGAGAATCCGGGTTAAGGGAACTCCCTTGTAAACTTGGGCATACAAATGTAAATAATCTTTATAAGATGAGATTATATAATGAAGCTTGTTTATCTTATAGCTTGGAAGATACTTCAAATATGTAGTTGTATTTGAATTCGTATCTTCATACCACATTATTAAAATTGCCTATTCGTCGTTGAGCTTAAAAATCACAAATATTTACCGTCTTACCATCAAAACTTTTTAACGTCAGTTTAAGACTTGTCTAAAAAAATGACAAATTATGACGTTGATATATGGTTCATTTCGGAGCCACATTTTTTTTAGACAAGTGTAAAACAGTTGTTAAAGTTTTTGTAGTAAGGCCAATAATGTCTTAAGCTACGGAAGCGGCTTATTACCGATAGCTTTCAATGCCAGTGGTATTCAAATGCTAAACTTAAATTTAGTAATATTAGGTTATTATGAACTTTACCGACTACAACAGCCAGGTCAAAGGTATGTACGTAAGTTTACGCACTACTTTCAGACTTTAAAAAGTTGATGAAAAAGGGCCTCGAAACTCTTTGACTTCACTAAGACACTATAACATGGAAAATGATTAGAACCTACGATATGAACAATTTTGCATTCTACACCATACATCCAGTGCACTCCTGACCAAAGGCCGGTCTATACTTCAGTCAACGTCGTCCATCGTACGTCTACATTGCCATTCAGCGTGGCAATGCAGCCAGCCTTTTAGGCACCATCCCCGCTAACAGCAATGCGGATGAATTTATTGATACATCGTTTTAACGTTTCACTTTTATTTGTAAATAGTTTAAATATTTAATGTAAATATGTAACAAACATCACATAAATAGCTATTTTAACCACATATACATACGTATACCACTGAATCATAAGCCATTGTAGTGGGCGCCTTTTTATGTACCTACACGATGACTATTACCAAATAGGAAGGCCGTATGTTAGTCAGTCTTTCCTTCCTGCTACATGGGAAATACAGTACATTGTTAGGTAAAATGGGTCTTACCTGTTACCAAAAAATCTGAGGTATGGCGTATAGTACTTTTATTGTGTTGTTATAACAATGACATAAGCGATTTGTATTTCAGATTGTTACTAGGTACTGTCATTCATGACTCAGCTTGAATTGAAAGTTTATGAAGAACTGTAGTCTACTATAATAAAGTGGAAACATTTTTTTCTATATATCGATACCAGAAGTATCAATTAACGTAAGGGACATTTTGACGAAAATAAGTTATATATATCATTGGATCCAGAATTTTACGCTCTATCGATTGGTATTATTAAAAAAAATCTATCGTTAAAAAAAGAGCCCTTACAGTAAAAATTTTTGGCCTGCGTAAAACGATTTATGACAGAAAAATTGATGTAACAGACATTTATATATTTTTTTCTCTGAAAAATAAAGTAAGTCATAGTATTAAATAATTTACACCCTTACCTTAAACCTCAAATCAGTCGATTTAAATAACATGTCCCTTACTTTAATTCAAGATTATTGTTTTTTCTAAATTATTCTCTTACATTATTATCTCACAAAACTATCTTTATTTTAAGCTCATTACTACAATATGCCGATTACGTAATAACTAGAAATCAAATTCGCATTTGCTTTACTTTATTTGTCTAAGAGATTATTGCTAAAATACCGAGTACTTACATTAATTTGATTTTCTAAATGGTTATAACTCTGGCGCGCGCGACTAGCGTAAGACGTTGCGGGTGTATCGGGAGAGGGGTAAGACAGCGACGCGACGCACCGTCCTGTTCGCACGTGTTCGCGCGCAGTTCAAATTGTGCGACACGGGCATAATACCAAAAAGATTTCATGTTGAATATTTGAACCTGCCGACTAAATCGTCAGTTAAAGATACCCTCATTGAAACTGACGACGATGAAGATGTGAAGACAGCTGATGACGATAACTAGATAAAACACCAAATAGAAAAAGTTATTTCAACCCTTCCGATTTCACCATTAAAAAAGTTTAATTTACTAATAGTTATCATCATAATCTGTCTGCCCATCATCCTCCGAGCCTTTTTCCCAACTATGTTGGGGTCGGCTTCCAGTCTAACCGGATTCAGCTGAGTACCAGTGCTTTACAAGACTCCTCAACCCAGTTACCCGGGCAACCCGATACCCCTTGGTTAGACTGGTGTCAGACTTACTGGCTTCTGACTACCCGTAACGACTGCCAAGGATGTTCAATGACAGCCGGGACCTACAGTTTAACGTGCCATCCGAAACACAGTCATTGGTGTCTAAGATATACTTAGAAAGTACATACAAACTTAGAAAAGTTGCATTGGTACTTGCCTGACCTGGGATCGAACCCGCGCCCTCATACTTGAGGTTGGTCCTTTACCCACTAGGCCACCACGACTTTCTGTCTAATCTGTCTGCCCATTCCTAATTATTATATATTTATTCTTGTAATAATATATATATTAGTGTTCATGTTTTATATTATTTTATTCATTTTTTTCTTCAGTCAATTCATATTTTTTCATCGTCTTTCGTTTCCAGTACATTCATTCAATTACTCAATAAATAAGACTGTTGATTAAGTTTGAGAAAATATTTTTTCTTTTTTTATTATAAAACCAATGAAACGTAAATATTAAAAGTACATAGTTTGTACAACTGTTAATTAAGGCCTTAGCTTTGTTCAATCATAAGAGATCATGGAGTCAAATACATAATTATATTTTTTTTAATTTACTGATTAGTGTGTTGAATTTATAATAATTACGCAGACATAAAAGTCGAAAATAATAAAAATATTTTAACAAGAAATCGTTTTATTTTTGTATCCCTAAATTTCATTTAAATTTGTGATAGCTAAGCTCATTAATCATGCAAAGAACCTATTTCCAAAGTATCAAAATACCATAATTTTAGTAGATAATCTATAGTTACATCAAACTGCAATACTATAAAAGTTCTTTACAGTAGAATTTCGTATAATTTTCTATTTCTTTTGCTCCTTACGCTATGCTTGACGGTTTACACATAAAATATTGGTAACGTAAGGCACAACTAAACATATTTTTTTAATGTAAGGGACATGCTATATTTTAAACCGCTGGGTATTCCAAAATATTAACTTTATAGCATGAAAGAAGAAGAAATTCTAAGAAACTTTGTCCTAGACACAATTAAAATAGGAAGCACCAGTTAAAAGTTATAGAGAGATTTAAAAAAATAAAATCGTTTTTTGGCTCTCCTGAAAATACGTGTTTTGTCCCTTACATTAATTGATACTTCTGGTGTCGATATGTTTGTTTGTTTGAACACTGAAGGCTCCGAAATTACTAAAGGGATTGGAAAAATTATTTCCCTGCTGGATAGCTACACTTTCCCTGAGTAACATAGGCTATATTTTATCCTGGTACTGGTAGGAGTTCCATACGGTACGCGGGTGAAATCGTGGGATAACGGCTAATAAAAAATATCACGCTTAACGGATTAAGGGTAACGGAGTAGAACTAACATAACTTAAGGAGGCTTTTGCTTTCGTCAAGAACCAAATAAATCATTAATGGATCTGAAAATAACTTAATAGGAAAAGCTGAATACTTTCAATAGAACCTTATTACCATGTAAAAAGCCACCACGTTCATTCAAAGTTATTAATTCTTTCAATATCTTATAGGCACTGAAAATACCATTGAAACTTGTCATAATGTATCATACACCAAAAGTGACAATTTGAAGCAAACTACTTAAGATTATGACAATTACACATTACTAAGAGCACAGACTGATTACACAATATTTTCACGACTAATCCGCTAATCTGTACAGTCATACACAAAAGTTTAATGCTCAAAAAATTTAAGGAATGTTTAAAGAGCTTTATTTAGTAAGTAACTATGCAAAGTCTCCCCCGCAAAGAGGTGATTAACCCCTATTAGATTTATCAGTCGCGACGAAACTGATGACGTAATAGACAAACGTCATCTGAAATTTTGTTATACAGCGTGATTCATTTTGATTTAGTGAGCGATCGTGTGACCTCGGACCCTGTCAGGGCTATCGCGATTTCTGATTTGCTAATAGAGTAAGTTCTGAATAGAGCTTGAAATTATCTATTTGATGCTAGTTGCTTGCAGTTTATACGTATTTATGCATCAGGATCACCATGGTTTATTTCTAAGCTAGTCATCGGGATACGCACTTAAGGTTTTTTTTTTCTAAATTAGTTCTTGCGCGCCATTAGAATGGACTGTAGGTAGCTTTCCTTGATATTGAACACTGAGTATTCAAATCTGTCTCATTCAGCAAAATATACCAACTACGGTAGTGATTTGTGCGAGGTGCAGGATGATTCATAACGGTAAAAAATACAAATGGAAATACTTTCACGTTCATAATAGTTAATAATAACGTAAAATTATGAAGTAATTCGGACTCATTTGCGTAATTTTGATAACAATACAACTATCCTTAACCTGCTGACACCGCAATGAAACTTATTACGTTAGGTCATATTTTATTGTTTTGTGGTTTTATTTTACAACAAGTGGTTTTCCCTTTTTCACACACACAATTTCTGCTAGGATAATAACAGTCAACGTGATACATATTATTAAAACATTTTTACAATAAATACCTACATTAATACATGGAATATTGTAATTTATTTTGTTTAGTAGCATGCCCATAGTATTTAGTAATGAAAGTGCAATATGAAGTACTATTTTTTATGATTCTATAAGGAAAAATTATAGGAGTGTACATTCAAATGTATCTCACCAAATATGTCTTCAACTTTGTCCTAATGATAACCCTAAAACGCCGGTGTCAAATGACACTTTTACATAATACAGTCATAGTCACGTCATGATTATGTTTACCGGTTGAATTGGACTTTTATGGAAATTAGTAAAAGTTACATTTTGCACGCGAAATCTTGTAGTAACCCCGTGTTGGCGTATAATAACAGATTTTTAAAGCATTAAATTTTACCGACCAAATTGATTTTGATTATATGAAATTACTGCTCTTAAGGACACAATCTCGTATATAATTTGATATAATAACCGGACTTATTTACACCCACGAAATTATAAGGAAATGTAGTTGTCCAAAATAATTAACACAATTTCAATCAAAAAGTTAAAAAACACGGATTTCAAACAGGATAAGAAATAGGATATAAAGGCAATTAGTAAGAAAATCTGTCATAATCCTTGTAACAAAACTGTATGTTAAATGAGAATGGTGTTGACACTTACTGACATAATTGATTGAAAATTATAAAGGCCCGAGGCTACAATGCGACTAATTAGAAAACCATAAATATTACACACATAGTTGTGAAGGCTTTTCAACAGCTTACATTAGTAAAAAAATGCATAATGCGACAATATTACGAATTATATTTAGGTAGGTATACCTGGGTGAGCAATTTTTCAATCATCAGTAAACTTCTTAAATAAATATAGCTATTTGACATAACTTCTGTATAAAAGCAGTCAATACGCGAAACATATTTTTCAGCTAAAAGTTATTTGGCGATTGAAACGTCGTCCCTGAAAAAATGAAACTATGACAACTAAGCAGAAGTCCTGAAAGACAGGGATACTGGCAGCGTTTAATGACAATATTCCCAAACTATTAAGAAAATTGGTACATTAACTATGCTATTCTTCTAATGGGGTAACGGCCTTATAGGTATAATTTCAATAAAATATTTATACCTAATAATTAAATATGACTGTCAGGTATATATATCTTAGCTAAGGTAATAACGCCCTAACTATAAATTATTAGCTGTCAATAAGGCAACGGAGCTTTGCTATTGGTCGGCGGTAAAACAATTAAAGACCAGACAGTAAATTACAATAATTACATAAGATATGTATGTATTGTTTATATAGATAATAGAGGTGTTATATTTCGATTCAATAGCAAACTGGCTGGATTGAAAACCTGTTAAAGTTAAGTATCTAATATCAGACGGGCCATTTTAAACTTTTATCTTTTTAATCCTTTGTTGTAATAATATTTAACCTGCAACAGCTTTGTAAAGGTACACATATTTACTATACATTTTAATGTTAATCATAAATCACTATATTTATAATTAGGTGAAAACTGCATTAAAATCCTTTCTGTATGTTACAGTTTAACATGAAGGTAGGCAAGACGGAGGACTTTCCGTTACAAATAATATAATTATTATATGTGTGATAGTTCCATACTGGTTTCATTCCTAAACAAAGTTAAACAATTTTAGACAATATTTAAGAAGAGAAAATGATTTGCTATTAATTTACCAGCTATGACAATGCTAACCATTATTAAAAAAAAACTTATAATATCGGAATGTCTTAAAATAACTTTATAGTAGGTATTTAAGGTCAGATAGTATCATGAGCAATAATTCAGTAGGTGTTAATGAGGATCCACCTGCTCAATATTACCATGACGCATTACGAGCCTTCTTAATTGGTGAACTTACGAATTATGTACAAATTTCACAATATAACTCAACAGCACAGCAATAATGCTACTGTTGACTTTATTTGTCAACTTTTATTGGGCTATAACACGTATTTCTAATTAATTTTAAATGTATATTAATTGGTTTGGAGTTAAGATTTGCAGTGATTTATGTAAGGGTTAGGCTTAAGAAAATATAAAAATGCCCGCTTCATTTTCCAAAAATCAAAGCTTAAACAGCGTTTAATACTTCACTTTTTGTTTATCGAATTGGAATTTGGAACGCAAAAGACATTCTATGATGAATCTAATATTTACGAATGTTTTCTACCGGTGTCGATCTAGTAGGTACGTATAGATAGAGGGGCATAATAGCTGTATGTTTTTTAAAAAGTAATGCCTACGGTCGCTGCGGGTCCGGGATTGTTGAAAAGAGTACCTAACCGCGACCCTGGTGCATAAGGTGGTTAAGAAGGAACATGGTGGATTTTAGTCAGTAAGACTCTGGCATTCCCTCACGCTACTAACCCAGAGGGTTCAATTGATGATTTCCCAACAATAAAATAAATAAAGTACTGCATTGGGAAGTTCTTAAAATATAGTTGTAAGTAGGTACTAGTATGCGATTTGCGTGAGGTCCAGCCATCCAAGTTAGCTTTACAATATAACCCGGTGTTGGCTATAAATCAAGGTTATGGTCAAGAGTTTTTCTCGACTCAATAGGCAGTAAGTCAGTGAAGTCCCCAGTCCTAGTAGGTACAAACTCACATACTTCAATAGGTATAGTTAAGTATGTAAGCAACTTTTTTTTGTTTGAGTATCTGATTCGAATAACTCACTAATAGATAAATAGAGGCTTCATTTCTTGGGAAACTGTACAAAAAACTTTTTTTTTGCAAGCTAATATAAATATTGATAGTGTCAATGAATATGAGTAAATATTGTTTAAAAGGTGTCACAAATCATACAAATTGATTTATTTCATCCATAGACATAATATATGAACAATTTGTCTTCTATAAATCAATTATGCAGCCATTACAATACGTGGCCGAATTCGAATGCATCTCGATACACTCAAGGCCTCATAGGGCTCACGGATACAACAGAAAACGTTTAAGCATACCATATGAGATTCCCCGGAACCATGACATCAGACTTACTCCGTAATCCTTAGCACTATGCACAAAATACCAAAGTTAACTACATAACAATAGGCTTCATATAACTTTGCATTTAGCCGCGTACACTACAGACTAAAGAATCGGCCGACTGTTGGGCCCGGTGGTGGTAGGAAAAAAAATCTGTTTAGAAAAACGTTAATCCAATCAAAGTTCTACGTCGGTCTAATACGTCATCGTTGTTACGTGTGTTCTGCGATTCATCTTCATACAGATTTATGAGCCTGTATTGTACGCTCATTTTATTATGTTAATCGACTCGCCAACGCACCACCACACAGGTCGACAGTCTGACAACGACTGACTCCCCACCGCTCGATCCGGTATTTATAACCGAGTGACGTATGCGCACGAGGCGTCATAATAATGACATAACCTATACAATGATGCACATGTACCTGCATACACTACATCTCTCCCTTGTTGTTTTGATTTTAACCTTGTTTCAAAAAGTCCAACAATCAAACTCATAAATATTTTGGTAATTTCTTAAAGATCTATCAAACACCTGCAGCACAACAAAACCACGCTATCAGATCAGTCCACCGATCACACTGCCATCAAACTGATTTACTTTGTTCCGTTTCCATTTCATTTCCCTTTCCATTTAAGGAGACGACAGATATCGGTGATACTGCAGGACACTACATCCCTTCCCTTGTGAAATAAACATAAATAAAAATCCGTCCCTTTGCAGACGGTAACATACCAGCATCTGCTTCAGGCTCAACAAGACAAATTCGTAGCAGTGATATCAGGCCGGCAAGTTTAACTTCAGGTTTTGTAGCCGCTGTTCCGGCCCTGTATTATATCTACACTAGAGATGATCCGTCCATTTGGCAGACATCCCGCCAATCAGTCCATGTGAAATCAAGCAAGTCTGAAATATTGCTGTGCCTTCAGATAATGAGCACTCATCTTGCTTGGTTCGACTTCACTTAAAACTGATACAGAATGCATTGTTCCAAGGTAAAAGATCGGCATTAGGGTACCTCATCAATGCTTTTCACTCATTCAAAACCGTACGAGCCGTACGAGGAAAGTAATCACATAAGATCGTCCCAATTGAATGGTGACCTAGATGGACTGTTTCCAATTTGATGATGACCATATACTTTGTCACCCATTTAATGGCGACCACATACTTTGTCTCCAATTTAATGGTGACTCTATACTTTGTCACCCATTTAATGGTGACCACATACTTTGTCTCCAATTTAATGGTGACTCCATACTTTGTCACCCATTTAATGGTGACCACATACTTTGTCTCCAATTTAATGGCGACCACATATTTTGTCACCAATTTAATGGTTTAAATTGTAGTTCTATGTACGAGTTAAGTACTTTGTGTGCCTTGTAAGCAAGAGAATGCTAACTCAACTAATTTTGGTAATATGTAGTTTTTAATTTGAGAGTGGAATATCAAAGCCTATCATTATCTCAGCAATGTAACAAACAATCTGGTCTTCAACCCTATTGATCAGCGCTAGTACTTTGCACGTTTCTGCTAGTACACTCGCTGAAATTCTGATATAGGCTTTAAATACCCTACATCAATGTATGTCCAATATCTAGTCAAGAAACTGTAAGCTTCTTAGCATTCAACACCCAACATATGAATACCTTACTGCATATAATAGTTGGAAGCGACCTGCATCCAGCGTCTTCCGGTGACCTTTATAAGGTCGTCTTTATAAGGTATCAAAGGGGGAGGCCTATGTTCAGCAGTGGACGTCCTATGGCTGAGATGATGATGATGATGATGATGATGATATAATAGTGCGATAGGAATACTTATATTTCGGTTAGGCATCCAAGAACACTATTATCACCGGACATTGCGTTCTGTAATGTTTGTTTGCTTTTATTAATGTGGTTTTCAAAAATTAAAGTAGTCAAAGAATTATTATGCTTTGATGGTAAGCTTTTTAGTGTCATGGTTACATATTTAACTAATTATATTATTAGATTTTAACTAATTAGAACCATATTATGTAACGAACGCACTTTAACAGGTGTCACTAACTTTGCACTATATATTTTGAAGCTGTGACATTCTGCATCACCATAAAATAGAAGAGTCCCTGACCCTCAACTCATGCTCTTCTTCCTTTCAACAAGGTGACAGCAGCTCACAAACAGTTTTCTAGTCGATGCAATTTTCCTTTTGCAAAACAACCGCTAAACTTTCTAAAACATTTGTCTACACATAGATAAATGTGGGATTCTAATTCTATATCTCAATTTCATGAGCAGCTATGCTGCTCTCATGTCATACTTGACCTCATCAATTTGATGATCAGCTTTGTGCTGCTTCCATTTTTAATATTTTACGCTTTTCCAATTTCATGACCGCGTATAGGTAACGTAATATATATTTTTTTTTTTATGTAAGTATAGTTGGCTGCATAAGTATGTTTATAGTTTTCGTTCAAAAGCGCTTACCCTTTATTGCAGCTGACTTTATCTACGTTGTTTTAGTTAGACAACCAGAATATAAAAATATTATTATCTTTTATAGGGACAGCACCCCAGTAAATTTTTAAACGATTTGGTGACTAAGGGCAATTTTACTTCCTATACTTTAAGGAACACTTACTCAGATTATATTTTGCAGTAGGACTTAGGAACTTAATAATATTTTAGTTATTATTAACCAAATGTCGACGCAACTGTGTAGTTTAATTAGCACAAAAGAGTAATAAATGTCGATAAATGTAAATAGTGATAAAGTTCTTTACCTCTCATGCGAGTCCAATTGTCTTACGGTAACCTAAGATTGGTGTTCTAAGATCAATTATTATTAACCCTAACGCTATGGACACAAGACATTATTTTGTTAATAGATATCCATCCCATCACCCATATGGATCTTATCTTATGGGATGGCTTGAGGAAATTACACAACTTTATATTACAAGTAGGTGTGCACTTCAAGAATATATTAATGTGATGATTTATTAACTTGAGATCAATAAATGGATTCTATTTCATATATGTTCATATATGGTTACGTTATTCGCTCCTATGGAAGCATATTCTTCCACAACTCTCAATGTACTTATACTGCTTATTGGTACTGCAATACTGTAAAACATAATTTGCAAATAACAATATTATAATGAGGGCCACTTTGTTAAACTATTTGTAAACACCAATGTAAATCAATAAAAAAGAGGCTAAGATACCAATTAAAATTCATTCAAGCCTGAGTCTTGAAGGTTTTAAAAGCACACGCAATCATCAACTTTTGAGAACTTGATTGCAACAATCATCCATGAGCTAATCATCATTAGACAGTTCCCAGAGTAAGTATCTACATTGGAACTCCTTCCAGGTATCATCCTTAAAAGATTTTTTTGTCACAGATGAGAAGGCCCAGTTGGGTAAATGATGATGATGTCCTCCTAGCCGATTATCGGCTACGGCGGCTGTACTCACGTAAGAGGATTAGCCAACTGCGCAGGACATATTATAGTGCACAAGCATTTGCGCAGACACAGGTGCACTCACTGTTCCTTCACTCTCATAACCCGATGGGACGGCAATCCGACACGACCGGAAAGAGATCAGGCGCAGGACCGACATTTACGTGCTTTCCGATGCACGGGTGTATCAATCACCAACTTCCAGGCCCGACCCGGGAATCGAACCCGAGACCTCGTGCTCAGCAGCCGCGCTTGCGACAGCTAGACCAACGAGGCAGTTGGGTAGATAAAGTAGCATTGTCAAATAAATCACAGATTGCTCCAATGCTTAGTTCCATATTCTTTTGATCTAAGAGTTTTATATCAACCTAAAGTACTGAAATTACAATTGTGAGCTAGCATGTTTACCAAAGATTCTATCTATTGAATACCAAAATTTTGATCCACATTTTCCAGCTAGTATTGCTGCTTGTATGCTGTTCTACTGTTCTGTATCTTCTGGAATATCTCTGTTGTATAACAACCTCTTTAATACAGCAAAATAAAGTAAAAGTATTGAAATTATACCTAGGGTGACTGAGCAACTGTTATAATTAACACTATTATGGGTAGGCAACCCACTAGAGGTGTTGATGGACTTGGATGTTGTGCATAGGTGAATACATACCAGTATACCTGGGCGAGTTCTTCAACATACATGACCAACCTACTACGGTCCCTCAATGTGCTGTTTGTTTAACTAGATGCCTAGCACATGTTTGTCATTTGTAGAACCGTTGAGTATATAACCCACCAGTTTGTTCTTGTAATATCCTCTATATTGCAAGCACTTGAATTAAGTTAGTTAAGTACCAGAACAATATAGCAGGTATAAGTTGTTGACTAGACTCTGAGAAGTTAAGTTTGGAAGCTTTTTATGATCCAAATCACCGGGCACAGAAAATATAAAAATTATCAAGATTTACTATTTAGTTGTTGCAGTAGTTGACAACTATCGCCAGATAATTTATGCGTGTACAGTCAATTGAATGACCAGTAGACGTTCACTACCGTTAACTGTCAAGCTGTCAATTTAATGACCAGTAGATATAGACTACTGCCAACTGTCAAGCTGTCAATTTAATGACCAGTAGATATAGACTACTGCCAACTGCCAAGCTGTCAATTTAATGACCAGTAGATATACACTACTGCCAACCATCAAGCTGTCAATTCAATGCCCAGTAGATATAGACTACTGCCAACAATCAGGCTGTCAATTTAATGACCAGTAGATACACACTACTGCCAACCATCAAGCTGTCAATTCAATGACCAGTAGATATAGACTACTGCCAACAATCAGGCTGTCAATTTAATGACCAGTAGATACACACTACTGCCAACTGTCAAGCTGTCAATTTAATGACCAGTAGATATAGACTACTGCCAACTGCCAAGCTGTCAATTTAATGACCAGTAGATATACACTACTGCCAACCATCAAGCTGTCAATTCAATGCCCAGTAGATATAGACTACTGCCAACAATCAGGCTGTCAATTTAATGACCAGTAGATACACACTACTGCCAACCATCAAGCTGTCAATTCAATGACCAGTAGATATAGACTACTGCCAACAATCAGGCTGTCAATTTAATGACCAGTAGATACACACTACTGCCAACTGCCAAGCTGTCAATCTAATGACCAGTAGATACACGCTACTGCCAACTGCCAAGCTGTCAATCTAATGACCAGTAGATATACACTACTGCTAACCGTCAAGCTGTCAATTTAATGACCAGCAGATTTTTGGAATAGAATAGGTCTTTATTTGCTTAGAATGCAGGCACTTACAAAATAGGATTGTAAACAACATAATAAGATCCGTGTACATTCCGCCTTGTTGGCATGCAAGCACAACAATTATTAAACACAATTGATTATAAGGCAAATAGGTTATTGTATTATATCCTCTAGGAAATCCCACCACTGCTAAAATCGTCTTGACGACAATTCAACAACCAGCAACTTTATATTGCTTCCAATAAATGCCTATTATTGAATAAGCTTTGATGCAGGTTTAAGAATGAGTAAACTGATCACCAAGTAATGATTTTGTATTATAAATTACTCATTTGATAAATATTAACACCTGCAATAAATATTGCTACTTCCATTAGAATTGTAACAAGGTAAAATTAAACAAAGAATTACGTAAAAAGGTTAAAATTTGTTTGCAATTCGGGTGATACATACATGAACATAAAAGTTATGTATACTTTGTCATTCTACTCTCTTCCCTTCCTTCTTTCCTTTTGCTCTTTTTAATATGATTGAATATTAACATCGGTCAGAGGTTACTTGTTGTCAAAGCTTATTTAGCATACATTAATTTGGTATAGGCATGAATAGGACAAATTATTTAGTATAACCTTGTATATCAAATATTTTTCTGGATCACAGAACTAATAGGTAGTTCAAAATTATAAAAATTAGATAATAGGTAACTGTTGGTCCAAACACTCACGGTTTTATCCTCGTCGCCAATGTATTGTACGCTCATTTTATTATGTTAATCGACTCGCCAACGCACCACCACACAGGTCGACAGTCTGACAACGACTGACTCCCCACCGCTCGATCCGGTATTTATAACCGAGTGACGTATGCGCACGAGGCGTCATAATAATGACATAACCTATACAATGATGCACATGTACCTGCATACACTACAGAGCCCAAAGCAACTATCGGCCAACTAAAAGTTTGTAGTGTGCTCGTATTCTTAATTCATATGTTAGGCACGTGAACTTGCAACATTTGAGCAGTCAATCAAGAGTCAAGAGGCACTTTCACGCACCGCCCACGCTGTCTAGTCGAAAATCCTACACAATGTAGCTCGATAAAATTGTGATGCTTCAGAATTGAAGTAGGCTGAAAATCAGTAAATAAAATATTGTTTTTTTTATAACAATCTTGTTTTACTTGTTGATAAAAGTGTGACATACTCTAGTTCATTTTTAAATTTCTATTACAATAGAAATTAGACCTTGTATTTAAAGCTGTATGTTGTCTATGTATAGGTGTAATGTGTAAAGGTTTTTACGAATTTGACCGTTTTATCAAATCCTCAGAACCCATGTGAATATTGATTGAGATTCAAATAACATTTTGTTAAGTTTTCGTTGTAAAGAAAAAATAATCAGATGAACTAAATTAAGCTTATACCGACACTAAGATCATTGTAATTAAATTAATAAATATAATTTGAATTTACATTTCCTACAATTGATGTGCATATCAGTAGGAATTAGCGCGTATTCAAAGAAATGCTATTTCCGTAGTGTTTTCTCCTGTTACTAACAAAAATAGAAACTTATTCTTACATTCAAATAATATAGAAGTCTAAAGCCCGGCTTTTAATTGTCACAGAAGCACAAACTTTGTTTTAGTAAAATTAAAAGATTATACCGATTTGCATATAATTATTTTGTGGGTGCACAGTGGGTGTACTCTCGACCTTGTGTTGAAAGTAAGATTAATATATTGGTGCGTAATTCTTTTGTCATTTTCATTGTGTTAGGCCCTTTAGTGCTGACGTCATCATAGTTGAAGACCTTTTGGCTCTATAATTAAATGCAGATGATGTTCGATAGTTTATGTTTGAAGTAAATAAGGACTTGGATTTGAGGGACGGGCAATGTCTTGGTAATTCATTTAAGTAAACAAAGCTTGGAACGTGCACAATTGAATTCTTAGATTTGAACGGCCAATTATAATTTACCACAAGTAGGTATTATTTCAGTTACCCACACTTTAAACTTATTTGCATAATCTTTATAAATACGCTTTTGATGCTTGATAGTCCTAGCTTACATACAAAATGAAATCAAATAAGGTTTCTGAACCATCGTTGGCAGTCCTTTTAACACCTGGTCCGAAATATAATTAAATGTATTTACTACAAATAATCCACCATAATTACAGCCATTAAATGCAAAAGTACAAAGACCGCTAATTGCCAACCTATAATGTACCGAAAAAAATACAAACAACAATTTTATAGGAATTGCATGCGAAACGTAAATTGCCATCGGCACACGTAGTATTAAGGCGTGCCACGAAAACCCAAGCAATAATGATTATAATTATTGCACATCGGTATGCAGAAATTATTTCCTTCGCGTAATAATCCGCAAACTGAGCTTACTTGTCCCCTTCGAACGAATTAGCCTCTGTAATGAGACTAATTGTGTAAATGGAATTCTGCTTCGCCTTATTAGGCCTGCAAAGCGTTTCTACCAGTTTTCGATATTGTCAACTTCCAATAATTAACTTGTAAATAACTGGGCATGAGCCATGTTCACGTCGTTAATAAGTGCCCTCTGCTGTATGATGAAACTTAACGAGGCTATTTCTTGAAATCCTAATGTCTTAAATATATGTGTTTCAACATAAGATTGAGTATGTTTATTTAGCTCGACGAGTTCTCTGGCTGCTTTAAAATTTTCCGTTAACTTTCTATGCGTGTTTCCTCAACAAATGTATCATCTTTGAGCCTATTTATAACTTTCTTTATAAGGTGATTCGATAACGAAATCACGTCATTACTCTAAAAGGCACATTCATAACAAACTCGGGGGACCGTTAACACGCAGTGTCATCAATTCACAACATCCTTGCAGCAGCTTTCACTCTGACACAGGAAACCACTCAAACACACGACACTTATCTCACTACAATGAGCAATTTATCATAAGTTGATTTTAGGCGTTACACTTACCCACTAAAGAGAGAGTCTGTAACCTTGATACCAATTTGCACCACTACAAATCTGACTATCGGTGTCATTTTTTCTCTCTAGTCTGACCCGTGGATATGCAAATAATGGTACCGCAAATTTCGAGTACATCGACCTTGCACGGATCGCCCACTACGAGTATGAATCAAAGCCGAATGTAGTGTAACCACGTCCCGCGTTAAGTAGCTCCTAGTGACCTACTGATTTCCATAGAGCACGTGGGCGGAGTACGTATCAGTTCCCGCCGTAGTACAACCAGCTACAAACGCGAAGAAGGTTAGCCCGGATCATCGTCAGACGAGGTACTCACACATACACACCTCTTCAGATACACGCAGCGGTCTTCTGTCATTGAAAGGAATAATTTTATAAGTCTTACCCGTATGATTCTTTCAATGTATGTGTGCACTACAAGCTTTAAAAAGAAGTTTCGTGTTATGATACTTCTGAGTTATTTCGTATGTTCATTGTAGTGGAGCGGCATCGGAGGCTCAACGATCATGTTTGCCTAGATTTATAGCAGCTTGTAAAGATTAGTGGAGCAGTTTATAAACAAAGATTTACCTATTTGTTTTAGCAATGACTGTGAACTTGAACATTTGGTGTTATAATTTTGTTAGCTATCCATATGGTTGTAATTGAGTTGTCAAATCCTCAAAGCCAACTTGTCTGAAAAATACTTATGCATTGGAAAACTACGTACTTCATTTTATACTGCTTACCTATTTGATTTATTTTCTTCAAATTTTCTCTTAGAAAACTGTGCATTGCTTGTCTCATAAATCACAACTCGAATTTTAAAGTTTCGTTGCAAAAGTCGTCACCATTAGTCAGTACGAAACCTACTATTAGTATGTATTGTGACGTAATTACAAATTAGTCATCGTACAAATTTTTCGTCACTATAGGTAGGTACTTACATAACCAGCGTGGTTATTACGTCAAGGGTGATACTGTAGCATACTTCTTCACTGAACTTTTCGCCATCTACTTGTAAATTCAATTTCCTTGACTCATCTTTAAGCCAATGATTCCAAATTCATATCATCTTCAATCTGTTTAACCCCCAAAGCAGTTGCAACTACCACCTACTGAATTATTTCACGCCGTCACTACATCTTCAAATTAATTCGTTGACAAGGGTCCAATCATATTAATATGACAGTTCAATCACAGCGTTACAGGGTATCTCATGTTTTATTCGTAAAGTCTTTTGTGTAATATGTTTGATACTGTTTTGTAGATTGAAGAGATAAGTTTGTAACCTGTGTGTTAATGATGAGTGATTAGCGAGTTGATTGTGAATTTTATTTTTTGTATCGTCGTTTTATATTGTATTATTTCAAAAGACTGAAAAGTTTAGAATGAATTTAAAGGTCTTTCGTCATTATGTTTTCAGTAAGTAAGACCAGAATTTGTATTTTTTAAACAGGCTAAAATCTAGATGTCAGACTCTTTCAACTGACATCATGAAGACCGCCTGTTTATCGAGCTTTACAAAATGTTTTTGTGAATATTTTTTCAAGATCATACATATTTAACGTCACTCTTATTACATCTTTGGCTTGATGGACCTTGTTAGGGTTAACATAAGTTTTTAACCTGTCACCATTAACGTTGTCATATTATAAAGAGACGATTAGATCATATCATCATTGTTTATGTTTCAGACATAACATTCTTAGTTCATACTCAAAAGATTGATTCTGTCGTAAAGTAAAGAACTCTTTAATAAGTCTGCAATACAAATAGGAATAACTGAAGTAAAAATACGGTCAAAGGTATTTGTAATAGGTAAAAGTAGGTATTATTATTGCCATAGATACCTCCTTGTAACAAAGACCAAAAATGTGTCATACGTTAACTTTTTTACCCGTTTTTGCTGAAAAATATAGCGATTTCTCAATACTATCTATGGCCGGATATTAAATAATGTTGCAGCCGGCGATGGCTCATGATTACCTAGAACTAACGTCTTTCAGTTACCAGTTCTAATTTTCGGAAACTCAACTCCGACATACTGTGTCTGTGAGAACATTGTACCAAATTCTTCAAATAATGATTATGCATAATTTGACAAAAAAAATCTGCATATGTCTATAATATTGACAAAAAATTGGATAAAAAAAAACTATCAATTTTAAACAAATTAAATTAATAGCCTATTTATCGGTCACGGCAGCTGTTCTCATTGTGTATAAGGATAAGCCAACTACGCAGGACACAGTATTGTCGTGTGCCAGCATTTGCGCAGACAAAAGTACACTCACTATTCCCTAACTCTCATAGCCCGATTGGACGGCAATCCGACACGACCGGAGAGAGATCAGAAGGAGGACGAGAAGAAACAAATTAAATTAACCAGTTACGAGTATTAGAATGTAGTGGTGGAAAACACAATACATTTCCTAACCATGTTCCTGATTTATGCTTTATTTCATTTCATTATCTTACGACCACACAATCGCAATAATGTAAACTCTTGAGGTGTGATGGAAATTAGCTTTCCCCTCAGGACTTCAAATACCGCTTCTGATTGAATAGTGAGAAATTGGAATTAACTTATGTGCTAAGAATATAAACGTAAGTAAATACTTTTTAATACACAGGTCAAACATTCCTTGTACTGTAAAATGACTGCAGCAAACCCAAAAGCATTTTGCGTTACGTCATCCAATTATTTCACAAGAGGTGAAGATTGTACGCTAAACAAATCTCGCAAAGGTCATATAAATAAAACAAATACATGACAACAAAGAGACACACAAACACACAAGTTGTAAAAACAGATGACATTGTTAACGAATATGAGCTTTGAGCATAAACTATTATTTTAAATCGGTAATATAATACATTACAGGGTCATCATATATGTTTATTGATCACTAAAATTAATGGTCATACGGTCTTTACATTGCATCGCCAACGCGTCCGTCAATTGTTCAAATAATTAGAAACACGAGGAAATGTTAGCTTAATATACTATTCAACTACCTACGTTGCTTGGAACAATGTTGTGTGTAAAATTTTATGGCTGCATGTATGCCTATATTCGTAGATAATGCCATGAGCACATTGCTTACTAGATTTAGTGTGAACCTTTATCATACTGTTTTAAATATTGTGCAAGTAACATTATGAAGTGAGAAAAGTGCTACTCACTTATTTTACCTTCAAAACTGAAAAACTAAAATAAGTGATAAAAATTTATTAGAACAATACACCTTAAGCACCAGTCAAATGGTTATTTTTAAACTATTGAAAGGTTTACATAACTATTTACTGAGTAGGCCAATCCCATTTAGCTTATGCGGGCTGAATGATATCGACGAAAAAAAGTACGCATCTGCACACGTACATCGCTTGAGAATCAAAAAAATAAAACATGAATCCAAACCGGTAAATATTCACAAAGTTGCAATGTTTACAAAAAACCTCACAAAACGACTATTTACGATTTGTTAATTAGTGTTATGTGTCAAAATACTGAACACACACAAAATAAAAATACGCCATTCCTTGTGGTAGTAATCATTGAATTAACATACGAGTTTATAAATAACTTCCATACAAATTGTGATGTTCTAATTGGTAGTGTCAATAGTCGCTGAAACAAAGGCGCCTGCGCAGACCGCAAGCTTTACTTCGCGGTAAGAGATATTTCAGCAATATATGACTTCAAAAAGTTTTTAAAGTCATATATCGGAACACTGGAACTAAACATCAAAAACACTGGAACTGTTTAAGAACAGTTTCATTTTCAATTGTAAGATTTTTCACACAAATGGTATTAATTTAGATTCAGCTTAGAATGTAAGGATTTTTGCTTTCCGTTTTTGTACAATCATCATGTCAGCCAATTGCAGTCTACTGCTGAAGGTAGGCTTAGCCCAATGAACGCCAACCATCTTAGACATTTTGCACAATATATGAGCATAATATTTAATTTATATATGTATGCTTGTATACTCTCGTTACATAACAATTTTAAGGTAATTTTATTGCCAGCGTTTAATATATCAGTTAATAAAAGCATTGTTATACATAATAGAGCTATTAAATGTAAGTAGACGCCTGAACGCAAAATCCCATGTTCAATTTCCGGATGAGGTCCAATGTTATAAAATGTTCATATTATTATTATAACACGGCCAGTTATTGCCAATAATAATGTACCCTGTTTAATAATTACGCTACTTAGCCCATGTAATATCGATAAATCTTTGTAAGGAGAGTAGTTTCTTCACTAAATTATGTTTATGTTCACCGTGCTAGGTAAAGTGCTGTATATTATATTATGCCACGTTGTGCATTTTGCATATCAAGTGGATTATCTAAAATAATATACTTTGATCGATAGCGGTGCCTCTAATAATATGCCTAATAAAATAATGTATACAAAAATAAAAGCACGCTATTTTTATCCTGCTATAAATAATTATATTCTTAATTTTTAATCTACTAACATTATAAAACAGGTAAATAAATGAATGTGTATTATAAAATCTATTAAACAGCACTGTGATATATCTATTCAATTTATATTTAATAATCATAATTTGTTTTCTCTACGGTAATGTCTAATTTATAGGAGAAATCTATACAAAATAGTCTATTGATTTTTAATTTACTTTATCACCGTGTTCTACCGTTATTTCATAAGAAATTGAATATATTGAGAAATATTAATCAAACTTAATAGTTTCAATTTAAACAGGAGTTAGTATTAAATCAATAGCATATGACAGCTATGAATTTAAAAATCAATATACTGGATGCATTTTAGATAAGTTTTATTTTATCCTTATTTTATGCAAACTTAGAAGGAAAGAGAAATGAAATGTGAATATATAACAAACACGACTACATAACAAAACGCTTCATAGCTAAGTTGAAACAATTAACATACACTTATAGCACGTCTATTAATTTATATAATAGATTAGATTACCCAAAGGTTTCATACACGATTCCTATAATTCAATTCAACATACCAGCAACACTGGTAATGTCTACCTACTCCGTCTGTCAAACATGAATCGTCTGTCAAAAAATTCAACCTGCGTTTACCCCACAGAAAACGATTACTTACTACAGTTCACTCATTAATAACCCATACTAATAAGTCGATAATTGAGAACAATATGACGGGTAACGGGCGATTATAATTATTGACGGGCACACCACACAACGCCCACGGCTTCTATAGACTGCCTGCGGACAATGGTGTCTAGACCATAGTGTATTGGGTACTTACTGTAGAAATAACGGAATTGTAGTTATTGGAAATCACTTTGTTATTCATTAGGATGCAAGGTGGAAAATTTTTAGGCAAATTTCAGTAATGTTTGTCTCCATGGCATCTTCTTTTGGGAACCACACAGCTAAGACAAGTACTGCCTTTTCAAAAGGGCTTGCAAAGGGATGTTTGCAGTACCTACCTAAAAACTTTTGAATTTGATTTTTTTATTTGTCACGTAGATAAACGCTTTTGCGCGCTCAATCATATTGTTTCATTTATTCCTTTGAAATGAACAATAACTCAAACATTGATATTTTACAGTATGTAGATTTTGTAGTTATCTCACTTTTATGCATATCGTTGTATTTTTATCAGATCTCTAAGTGTGCTATTTGAATAATTCTGCCAAAATTAAGTTACACACATAAGTGACCTCTTTGTCAAAAAATACTGGTTCATCTCCACTTAAAAGAATACACGACCACCCTGAAACAAAGCTTATCATAAGTACTCACAATCTCAGATGATGTTATCTCAACTAACGGGTACTTTTTACACCATCGCAGACGCATTATAACAGTCATACCTTCATTTGTTTATTTGCTCAGCGTCATTTATATATGCAATACGAGTACTGTAGCATAACGGATGTTTAATTTTTATCTTAATGCTTTATGCATTATTGCACATCCTAATATTTCAAAAACACCTCCGGGGAATCACTTGAAAGCCCTTCGATCGTCATTTGTTTCAGTTTCAAACACGAAATATTTGTTTCTTTTAACTCAATTTATTTATAACAACAGTATTGTTTTTCAGTCTTCTGAATAAACAACCAAGGTTCTCCCACGATATTCTTCGGAAATGGGACATCATCAGATTACTTGAACCCACCACTGTTCCTTCTAGATTCTTCTTTGTACCAAAAGAGTGATAACTCTTCCAAACTATCCCGCAGTATCGGTATGAAACTACTTACATTACCTTAGACAACATTTGAAAAACTTTTTCATTTTTTACCAATTATGTAAACAGAAAAATACATTCCTAAAAATTATACACATAGCAGCCCACTCAATCAAATCTACTAAAGAATGGGTTCAATGTCACCAAATATGAAAATGGGCATTGAATTTACAATACAATGAACCGCTAACCCATATCAATAAGTTTGTCTCAAAGATCCGATTCAACTAGAAGTGTCTAGAAATGTGACCGATTAAAATTCTACCATTTAACGGCATGACAGTTAATAAATACAATGTTTATTTCATCAGACTATAGGCCCACAGAAGACGACATTAACATTTTAAGGATGAACTTTTTCTGGACGCTTCCAGTATTTTTATCGGTAGCATGATATAGTTTTTATGCATGCATACAAAATATCGATCATAAAAAAGTGCATCTCTTGAACAAGAAAGATTTATTTAAAAGTAAAAAAGTTTTACATTTCGTGTGTCATATAAGAGGTTTTGAGTGTAGTTCGTGTATCATATGAGTGGATTTGGAAATAAAACTTTCCTTCTAAAAAGTAATCAAAACCTAACAACAAAACCTATACTGAGCGGCATCCTTTGTCTTCTAATTTGAACTCTATTTTATTTTCTTTCAGGTCCAAAATGAGTTGGCGCCTCCCATCTTAAGGAATGGGTATAAATCGCACCAGGAAAGTGTAAGTATGAAATCCTGCAGAGGTTTTCAGTGAGTTTCAGCAATTTTCCTTTTTAACATTAACTAGCCGGGAATTAACCGAATAATAAAATTATAAACGATATAATATAATCCATATTATGCCATTAAAAGATATCAGATAGATAGTGAAGACACTTAGTTCAGTCAAGGCGGTAATGTCCCAGTAAGATAAGCCTGCATTTATCGCATCATGAGCGATAAGCAATTGTCTATAGATTAGCATAATCTTTTTATTGGTTGCACTTTTATATAATATTAGACCGAGATTTTTAGGGATCCGTACCCAAAGGGGACCCTATTGTTTTCACTCCTCTGTCCGTCCGTCTATCGTTAGAACGTTAAAGAGTTGAAATTTTCACAGATGATGTATTTCTGTTGCCGCTATAACAATAAATATTGAAAACTAGAATAAAATAAATATTTTGAGGGACTCCCATACACCAAACGTGATTTTTTTGCTCATTTTTGTTCGATATCGATAACGGCAACAGATAGATGCTTGAAATATTCACAGAATTATAAAATATGTATTATAATTATGGAACGTTTTATAAATAATAGTACGGGACCCTTTCGTGCGCGAATCCGACTCGCACTTGGCCGGTTTTTTATTCTAGAACAAATCTTCAAAATATATGCCATAAAAAGCAATTGTAATAAATCAACCAGTGTACTAGTAGACCTTTGTTCCAATATTCCCAACATTCGAACACGCGCACAGCAAAAAAAACTTGTGAAAACTCATTCTCCATTATCTGATTACACTATTAATAAAAGTAAACAAAGCAAATGAATATCTAAGAACTAATTTACAGTTCACAATGGCCGTGATGGAGCAAAACAGATGGAATTTTATATTAGTACAAGATTTTTGCGTAACTCATGAACAGGAAATACAGGACGGGTGAGTGTGGAGTAAATCGACCGACATCGAGAATCATTAGCCGCGTGGTAGCTGCCGCCATTTTTTATCCGCAAGACGATATGTTATTAATAGTGGCTTGGCTTTGTGATCATCATTTTAACTGTTATTTTGAATATTTTGAGCTTCCGAATGCATGATTTAAAATTGTAAGAGACAAAAATAGATAATTCTATGTATTTATTTTCCAGAGTACGGCCGTGGTGTGGTGGCCTAGTGGGTAAAGGACCAACCTCTCAAGTATGAGGGCGCGGTTTCGATCCCAGGTGAGGCAAGTACCAATGCAACTTTTCTAAGTTTGTATGTACTTTCTAAGTATATCTTAGACACCATGGACTGTGTTTCGGATGGCACGTTAAACTGTAGGTCCCGGCTGTCATTGAACATCCTTGGCAGTCATTACGGGTAGTCAGAAGCCAGTTAATCTGACACCAGTCTAACCAAGGGGTATCGGGTTGCCCGGGTAACTGGGTTGAGGAGGTCAGATAGGCAGTCGCTTCTTGTAAAGCACTGGTACTCAGCTGAATCCGGTTAGACTGGAAGCCGACCCCAACATGATTGGGAAAAAGGCTCGGAGGATGATGATGATTTTCCAGAGTACAGCCAAATTTAGTACGTTTCAACTTAGGGATTCGAAAAAGAAAATAATTCATTATGAATTAAAAAAATAACTTATAAGATTGGGACAATCCAAAAACAAAAAGCGATTTAAAAAAAAATAGTTTATTTCCAGCCAAGTCTTTGTATGTTATAAGAACATTTTTAAATCGGATTTTATTTTTGAAGTTTGAATGGTTATTTTTGGTGTTGAAAAATAAAATTGACCATCAATCAAATAACCACAGATGATAAATTGGAGTTAATTATGATGAGTCTGATATTGGCACCTGTCATCGTTAATTATTATGACTGAGTACTAAGCTGCTAAACAGGACCAAGTGACAATCCTGACCTAAGACAACAAAGAACATTCCTTTCATAACTCAAATGTATCGAGTATCATTTTCAGTATAATAAACATACCGAACGCACGTGAGTCCCGTCAAGGCGTTTGTATTGTCATAATCATTGTCAAGCCAACCGACCAGAGTCACCAAAGTCCAATCCAATATACCTAAGAGTAGAACCTCTATAAAATTTTCCCTTAGTTTTAGACAATTTATTTATTACTTAAACATTTTATTTAAATCTTCTACTAATTATTCAGAACCAAATTACGCTTAGGCTTTTAGATTATATTCATAACAGCTTTCAGCGTACAAGCACTTGCTCAGCTAAAGTTGGACAAAATTAATGGAACTTAAAAATGTAGGACTTATTTCTATGTGTTTGATAACTGTCATAACAAAAACACTAAAACGTGACAACAAGAAAACAATTAAATCTATTTTTATTGTTCTCATAATTCTACACTGGTCCAATAAATGTGGTACAACTGACAGTTGTAATAACACAATCACGATTACTATTTACGTATGGACAAAGACTCATTTGAATATAAAAGTGCATCTTGTTGGACCATCATTCTAATCTCGTTCCTTTAAAAAACAAGTGAATTGCGATCTCACACTACCGGAAAAACTGGAAAGCATTTCCAATAAATGTTATTTTTTTGTTCGCTACCAATTTGAATATGGCGCGCCGGTCCCACGGTCGAGAGTATCTGAGATGCTGTCACACTGCGGCTAAGAGCAATTACTACTATTATAGTCGTGTAATAGAGGTTTTTTCCTGCGTTTATTACTGCAGAGGAAGTTCACTTTATATGCTTTTGTCTAAGAGAAAATGTAACGAAAATAACTCGGCCGTTGTCAAGTTATTTTTCTTCTTTATTGTATCAGCTGAAGATTGTCATTTAAAATGAAATTTATAAAACAAAATGGCAATGAAAACCAATTTGTTTTCAAGATAAGCGGTAAGCACAAAAATTATCGAACGCCAAAAGATTTTATCGTATTTTACTTCGATCATTTTTGTCAAAGGTTCTTTGATATTCGTCCCACATGCTTTTTTGCGATGATCTTCATATGTTCGCCGCCTTACAGTGACAATGTCCTTTTCTCTTGCGTAATCGATATTAACTTAATTATACGTAAAGCAAAAAGATCTTGTACACGAGCTCTCCACCTACTGATACACAGAAATGGATTAGTTGCAAAAACCAACTGGGTATTCCGTAGCGTGACTGGGGTACATGATCGTCGCAGTACTCATTATGCTCACGAAATTATACAGGCTATAATGACCTTTGTTCCTCAAGCAACAATGTCGAGAATGGAGTCAAAGATTTTTGCAACCGAAGCAACGTTGCTGGTTGACTGTTTTAGAAAATTTTATGCACTAAATGCTGGGTAAATAAAGATGCAAGCGTGCTAAATCTGTGGTAACAGTTATTTTGATGTATGATTCGGAAATGGCTAAAGGTTATTACTCATACGCAATGCGGAGATAATATTTATATCCGTTTATGAAACTGCGAGGTGAACGTGACTACTTACTTTCTTAATCTGAGATGGAACAGATGTACCTATTTGCTAAGTATAAGCACTGTACGATCTAAAGTGAATCAGACGTGTATGCCAACCGAATTAAAACGAATATTTTTAATGATATGCATTGTAGAACATCTTTCAGAAGGATACAAATTCATTCCATAGATCTAGTTTATCAATTTAAGGACATAGGTAATGAACTTTGTACCCGATACTAAAACTCGAATTTGATTTAATCGAAGGCTTTATCACGGAACCTATAAAACTGTTTGCCACACCATACCATGACCCCCAAGATAAAATAAATCTGTCAACAACTAATTTATAGAATAATTGATTAACTATGAGAAAAACCTTATTTTGGCTAGCAACTGGCCTATGTACGCACAAGTGTGATCTTTTTATTCGCAGCTTGGACCACCGACGTCATGACTGCACGTGGTTTTAAAGTAACGTTGACATACATAACACCATGCTAGGTCTAAAGATTGATTTTATATTCCACCTATACAAACTATAAAACAAAACAATGCAAAATTAACTAAAATGATACGACAAGCCGAAAAATTGACAATATGGTGGTTATGATTGTACATCTTAGTAGTGAAAACTTGTAATTATACAATTATTGGCTATATCCTACTTATAATGATTGCTTTTGCATTACCTAGCTGTAAGTTTTCCTAAAAAAATGTAAAACGTAAAATAAAACTATGACTGGCCTTTGTCCAACAGTGGACAATTTTAAAAAATGAGAAAAGCATCGAAAAATAAATAGATTTGCTTTTGTTGCTGCTTGAAAAAATCTTCGGAATGAATCACTATTTTTCAGTATAACCGCACTCAAAGTTCAAGTTCAAAAAAACATTATACTTTAAGGATATTAACCTAATTAAATTCAAAGCGTATCTTTGATGACGTAAAGAGAAGCATGCCCCTTGAGCGTGTATATGTTTGTTACCATTGAACTCATATATTATTATAATTTTAGTATTCGCTATGAATTTAAATAATATCACTGAGTATGAATGACTGTCGATATACGAGTCACACCACACCACACCACAGTTTATAAAAGCTTTTCTTTTTAATTGTAATCGAGTGTTATATTTGCTTACCTAAGGACCTTGAACCTTCTTTCTAGTCCTTTTCAGTGATCTGGAAGTCCGAATTTATTTTATTCCCTTAACTATTTAGATACTGAATTATTTTTTATCAAAATCAAAGGCCCACTTTAACTCAACTGATCCGGAATCATATATCCGGAATTTAATCTAATGAGGTTGAATACCACAAAAACGGAGGTTAACCTCCTTTAACAATAGGCAGTACATACACTCCGGGTTCAGGAACATCCTACTAGTTCTTCTTCCCACTAAATTCGCGGTTTCCTATGACTATATATGGCAAATTCGTGAACAATGTAAGAAAAGGGTCATGACTCACGGATTCTCATACCCTTTGCTTGTAATCAGCTGTGTAACATACGTCATAGATGACGTTTTTACTTTGCTACTTCATCTAGCAATGGTAAGGTTTAACAAGAATAGATCCTTCATGGTACAGAGAGATTAGTCATTGGTCAAGGTTATGTGACTTGGCTGTTCAGGATGCACCATTTTTTTTTTTGCTTAATTCTAATTCACTCAAATTTCACTGCCACAAATAGACCAGTAGTAATTTTAAGGTCATTGTACTGCTAGGAATTTTCCAAAAGCATTTTTGCAGCTTTTTGGAAAGAATCAACATGGGTGTTGAAAAAAAAGGCGTTAAATACTTCAACTCCAAAAATGTGCTAGCACTGTTGGACATAATTGATGTCATAGGTTTCTTTCTGGGAAAAATCTTTCTGCCATCTATATTTCTACGAATAATTATAAAAAGCCGCAAAATCCCCAAAAAAAATTACGGCACGTTTCTGCAAAATGTTTTTATCAAACAATTACTGCATAACATGACCTCACGTCCTTACAATAGACACACACCTCTCATTGACCTAATACGTACGTATACGCAATACTGTGGCATTTCCTTTAGGCGGGTACCTGAGAACTTCTCGGAACATAACCTCCTAATATTAGGGGTTAGTCATCGAAATTTTTAATATCATAAACCAAATCTTCTTTGATCGGTATGTCAGGCATCCACAAAATTTTACAGAATGCCCCTATGATTTGGTCATAAGTCTCTTGAAGGATTGTTGTCCGCCGACTGTGATTTGTTGATTAGATCTTTTTAGTTTGTGTATTCTGAGAACAATAATGGTCTCAGAACACACAATCTTTTCCTCGTTTGAAAGCGCATTTGGATAACAGCATTTAAATATAATTGATTTATAAATATATTATATGTAAAATTCTGTAACCCTCCAAAAGGTATGAACGAGAATTAATACGGTTGGCAATTTTCCTGAAAGTTAATAAAAAATATTGTTGAGTAAAACAGATTGTGCTTGTAATTGAAAAAAATATATATAGTTTTTTTTTACAGTATAAAGTATAAAATATGTTATATAAAACAAGGACCTTTAAGTTATTACAAGAGATGGACTCTCATAGCAACTGTGGACTTTGAAACTGAACAATCGGATATGAGCTGCTAAATAATGGCAGATTTGCATAAACAATGAGTTACCATTGCATGGGGTTTTCTCTGACCAAACGTAATAACATTTTCTAAGTAATCGTATGTATCAGGATGTTCGAAATAACCCCTCATTTTGAATACATTATATATTACACCAGTTAGGATTCCCTGAGAGGAACGCCTTTTGTGCGTTAATTAGTTCACATGGAATGCTGTCACACCGTAGCGGATATATTTTTATTAAACGGTTTTATTTAGCTTACCCCGTTTGTTTTATTTATTCATTCTTGGGTCAAATTTAGTAATTCAAATTTCACCCTCTTCCTGTCAACCGATTAATCTGAAATTTTGTATACACCTTTAATTCCGATGACAATACAATATAGTAATATCAATAACATTGTAAATCCAATATGGCCGCCGGCACAAAATGGCGGATAACGTAGATTTTATCAATCCCATCAATATGGGTATCAAATGAAAGGGCTCAACAAGCAGAATACAATATACTATAAAAAATTGAAATCCAAGATGGCGGCCGCTACAAAATGGCGGATAACGTAGGTTTTATCAATCCCATCAATATGGGTATCAAATGAAAGTTCTCAACCAGTAGAATACAATGTACTATATAAAATTAAAATCCAAGATGGCGGCCTCTACAAAATGGCGGCCTCTACAAAATGGCGGATAACTTAGGTTTTATAAATCCCATCAACATGGGTATCAAATGAAAGGACTCAACAAGTAGAATACAATTTACTATAAAAAATGAAATCCAAGATGGCGGCCGCTACAAAATGGCGGATAACGTAGGTTTTATCAATCCCATCAATATGGGTATCAAATGAAAGTTCTCAACCAGTAGATTACAATGTACTATATAAAATTAAAATCCAAGATGGCGGCCTCTACAAAATGGCGGATAACTTAAGTTTTATAAATCCCATCAACATGGGTATCAAATGAAAGGTCTCAACAAGTAGAATACAATTTACTATGCAAAATTGAAATCTAAGATGGCGGATAACGTAGGTTTTATCAATCCCATCAATATGGGTATCAAATGAAAGGGCTCAACAAACAGAATACAATATACTATAAAAAATTAAATCCAAGATGGCGGCCGCTATAAAATGGCGGATAACGTAGGTTTTATCAATCCCATCAACATGGGTATCAAATGAAAGGTCTCAACAAGTAGAATACAATTTACTATGCAAAATTGAAATCTAAGATGGCCGCCGCTACCAAATGGCTGATAACAATTTTTTATCAATCCCACCAATACGGGTATCAAATAAAAGGGCTTCACAAGTAGAAAACTGTCAGTAACTCCAGCGGGGCCCAACAGGGCCAAGGCCTGCCTGGGCTGCGAGATTGTTCGAAAGAGTTACCGCGGCCCTGGTACATAAAAGGCCTACGACGGAACAAAACGGTTTCTAGTCAAGAGTCTGACACTCCCTCACCGCTGCTGACCCACAGCAGGAGAGGTCATGTGATGATTTTTGGGGTTGTTAAAAAAAAAAGTATCTGGAAGGGCTATGTATTGAGGAATTAGATTGTAATAAATTGTCAGGTAAGAGACCGTGTAATAATGATACACTAAATGAATTAGATAGAATGAGGAATATTCGGTACGCATTTTCATTAAATACTAAAAACTAGAAAATAAAAAATCGGTAAAAAAACTTTTAAGTTAAACGGTTTTATCTTATGTGCACTGAAAACTAGAAAATAAAAAAATAGTTACTTACCTGTCAACCTACGTAGGTGGTCCCGGTCATATTAAACTAAAATAAAAACGTGGGGCCCCTGTGAAATCCTACCTATGGCAAAGCATATCTTTATACTTTGGTAGATCATGAGCTCGGCGTTCGCCGGTGAAGCTGCTACGGCTGATTATTGATTGTCAAAATCTCCAGTTACGATTATAGTAAGTCGATGCAATCCACACCTATTATACCTCTAGAAGAAAGTACTACAGCAATAGTTAATGGGCCCCACGTTTTTATTTTAGTTTAATATGACCGGGACCACCTACGTAGGTTGACAGGTAAGTAACTATTTTTTTATTTTCTAGTTTTCAGTGCACATAAGATAAAACCGTTTAACTTAAAAGTTTTTTTACCGATTTTTTTTTTTAATCTTATCAATGTCTGTTTAAAAGATTTCTCGATTACAAAAGTGTTTACAATATTTTTTATAATGAATTAGTTTTAATAATTTTGTTTAAAAGAAATGTAAATTAAGTCTACTTTGTTGGTGCTTAGGGTGGCAAAAAAGATGATAGATATTTACCAAACCAAAAATACGTTCCTGTATAGACAATTTCTAACGACTTTCAAAGAATGGCGAAAATGATACGATATACAATGGTAGCCATTAGAAGAAAATAAAGAAAAAAACTCATGATAAAGGTATGATCTAGACTGTATTTTAATTTATTAAAATAAAACGGTATAAATTAAATTATTTCTAAAACTACGGTGTAACACAAACTCGAATACGTAATAAAGTATTTTGATCGCATTAGCCACTGATATCGCGATGATTGTCGCGAATAATGCGCCGATAGCACGAGATACATCGATGCGTATGCGCCGCTAGCCACTCGTACTATGAAACTCGTGCAGCGTTGGAATTTTATCGGAAGTAGAAAGAAGGTATTTCCCAAAGAAAATTTATCTAATGATAAGAACTCTATTCTTTTTTTTCATCGGTGTTCGTTTTTCAAATTGTCAAAGTAATTGTATTATAGGTATACTTTTTATCGCTGTTCCTTATTCAAATTTGGTAATTGTGATTATTACGGCAGACTTTTATTGATACTGCAGTATCGTATCGAATCACTTACTTATGTATGGGTACTATTGTCACTCGCGTCTTTGCTCACATTATACAAGGTGTTGATTTGCATTTGTGCCATAGTTCAGGAGGAGGACATAAAATACGTAAATAATCGATTGGAATTACAGTAGACGGGAAATAGCTAATATGCACTGCTTTTTTTGTCATTGTAATGTCGTGGTATTTCAGAAGTAATCCAATTTTATGAATGAAATTTATGAATGACCGTTACGTATGCTTTGTGTTTGCGTTTGTGTGAGGGCGCAGCACGGTTTTAAGGCCAGTAACACACGCGCCAAGTTTAAATAAGGCTAGATGACATTTACGGAATTCCAAAAAAAAAATTGAATACAAAAATTACGTACCAATTTTTTTGTTGATTTGGGTCGAGAATCATTAGCATAATTACCTCCTTGAATATGGCACGGATGCAAATCAACAGCTTGTAGTACCTATACGGTATTACCATAAGGTTGCAAAGCTGAACCCTCAAGATACATAAAGTTCGGGGTGATTCTCAGTTCGTATTTTTTTATTATAACTGTGGAGGTATGAGAGCAGAGAGTAAAGCTCATCATACCTCGCACTAAAGGGAGGATCCTCCGACCGGACAGGTGATATTGCCTGGCGGGCTACTGCCCGACAGTTGTTGTCGGGGTGATCTACGCGTATTAATGTGCGCGCGAACACTGCATGTGCGATGCAGGATTCTTGTCTGAGAGTTTCGTCGGCGACTGTGTAGATGGCGGTGTTAACAGTTGTAGTGCCGCTACATCACTCCCCTCCGGAGACCGGAGGTCGATGGTACAAGTTCTTGAAGTGCTAGCTAGTCTTGTTGCCAATGCGTTGCCGCGAGGTTCTCGGTGAGTCGGAACTGGCTGCTACGGCGGTGCTGCGAATCCCAGTGAGTCGGGACCGGCGCTGCGAGAGTTGCACAGCGCCGCGCTAGTGGCTAGCGACTGCTTCGGCGAGGGAGGTACTCGACCGGCCGAAGTGCAGTGAGCTGGAGCCTAGGTCGCTGGATGTGGCTGAGGGTGCTGACCAGGTATGTGCGTCCGCAACATGCTAGTCCAGGAATACCCATTTGAAGCTGGCTGGCTGAAGAACTCGTCGCTCGAAAGCTTGAGGAAGGTCTTGCTGATGACGTCACGTAGCTCGGAGGTTGCGTGTTCATATCACGTCGGGGTCACCACTGTGGAGGTATGAGAGCAGAGAGTAAAGCTCATCATACCTCGCACTAAAGGGAGGATCCTCCGACCGGACAGGTGATATTGCCTGGCGGGCTACTGCCCGACAGTTGTTGTCGGGGTGATCTACGCGTATTAATGTGCGCGCGAACACTGCATGTGCGATGCAGGATTCTTGTCTGAGAGTTTCGTCGGCGACTGTGTAGATGGCGGTGTTAACAGTTGTAGTGCCGCTACATAACTATATAGCAATTGTTGCCTAAGCAGGAATGCTTACTTTACCACAGATTTGTGGCACAAAGTTTTAATTAAAGTATGCCGTTTCAGTTGCATACGCACCTATGTATGTACCTAATAACGCTACTTTTACCTTTAGGGAAAACAGAAGAATAAACTTGAATTTGGAGCAGTTCTATCAGTTTGCTAACAATTTTGGTTAGAAGTTGAACTTAATAGATACTTTTTAAGGAATAAAACTTTTGATTAAAGGGAAAACCTATATTACCCACTTACTTAAGGTAATATAAGTTGTGATTTATTTGTAAACAGACTCCAGACAGTTACTTACGTCATAATCATGACATTATATGGAATGCGTTCCTTGAATTATCTGACTAGCTGTAGGAAACTTACGTTTAACTTTGCAAACTCGGGTATAAGGGATTTTTATGACCTATTTTTTCCTGTTATATCATTCATTAAGTCCAGGTAATATTTATAATTATAGCAGTGACAACAATTAGCAGTTTATTTATTACAGAATGAAGCGGTAAGCAGGAAAATTAAACTTTGAAAAATACTGGCGTTATTGACCTGTAAATTCTTTCATAATGATACACTACTATACCTATTAAAATTCATTCATATTGCTTAGTAAGATGTTAGTAAAAAAAAAATAAAAAAATACTTTTCTTACTGCACATTAGATTTCACGTCCCTATTCTGTAATGACAAAATCGCGCTTCTCATTTCTCACAAGTATCTCACTCACATTGCAACTGAATTTTAAAAACAGAAGCTGTCATCTCGAACGAACCAATTACAGTCTTATTCTGGAACAAAAAGTACTAGTAAGTACTCACCCCACCACGTGACATGTAAGTACAGTACGAGTAGTAAAGTTAAAGCGAGTGCATGTAATAGGCGAAGAGATTATTCTGAGCGACCAATCGAACGGGACTATTTCGGGAATGATTCCGAGAGGCGGACTCGGGAGGCGGGATGGTGGAGCAACACCCCCGCTGAAATTTAAACGATTTTCTAACATGGCTGGTTCGGGTTCGGAATTTAAAAATAAACCGTTTAAAGATTTGATTTGCGAAGATTTATCAATGATGGTGTATGCTTGTGTGAGTGGCACATTTGTAGGTATAGTTGAGGATTTGAATTTTTCTATTAATATATTAATATATTTTTCTATTTTTAATCTTCTCAATTATTTTCAGTGTTTTATTTGTTAAAATTTTAATTGAATTGTACCCTAGAAAAGAGTGTAAACAGTATTATTTGAATAAAATTAAAAAATATTTATAATTTCATTTAATTCGCCCTAGCTAAAAATAAATAATGTACCTTTAATTAAAAAATAAAATAACATTTATTTATGAACTTATTTTAAGATAACTAAAAGTTTGGTAACTTATTTTACAAATAATACAGATGTGGGAAAAACGTCATTATCTATGTCATAAATACATCTTAATTGCTCAATTAATTATTTCATTTATCTTAATACCCAATAAATCCATGTAATAAAATTAAAATAATCTAATCCTTTCTTATCAATTACATAAATCATCTTTAACAACTCAATCAAAAAAATATCCGTTACAGTCAAATAGATAATACAAAAAACTCGTGTTTACGAATGGGGGAATCGCATTTTCACATACCTTCAGGATCCGGCTGTAAGCACATGTATTTATTTACACAAGCTATTGCGTAAGCGCATGTGTGAGTTTACGTCCTAATCGCGATCGACGTCGTATCCGTGACGTAATGGCGCATGGCGGGCCCTCTAAATTAAACAATCGGTTTTTTGCACCCTTTATCACGGGAGCGCCGACCGGCCACATAAAAGCCGTGGAAATCCGTTCAGGACACACATTACACGTAACGCGTCGAACTGAACGTATCCGCTCTAGAGACCGTGTCCTGAACTCGACGCCCGTTAATCACGCAAATTAAATTCGAATATAAACAGAATAAGTACGCACGTTTGTACACCTGTTCCATATTCGAAATTGTGAAGTGATCGTTCTTTTTTTTAAGTGACAGTTGACGTGACAGTTTATGCCAAAGATTTTTTTTTAATATGATCTGTGATAAATCGATTAATGTTAAGATGATCGATATGTGCACTTGTTGCTGCAACGGATGTTCCTCAAGGAGACAAGGATATACCTTTAGATTAAGTAAGTTTTGTTTATTTTCCTTTTACTTTTATTATCACTTTCATCAATGGATCGATTGTTTGATTAATTACTTAATAGATCGATAAAGGTAACTAAAAACCACTTGCGTGTTATGAGTATTTGCTTTCTACTTACATTAAAAAAAATTAGAACATAATCAAAAATTAGTGTATGTTGACCTATCTCCATACTAGTTTATAATGATGACTTACCTAGTGACGTAATCTTTGTCAGTCATAGGTGATAAAATATTCAGACATTTCATACAATTTCAGTTCACTAGAACTCACGTAAATCAGTAACCTAATATTACAAGTGAAGGAAGTGATGTAATTTCATATCACTTTCTATTCTTTGAAATATCGGAACTGATAATACGAGGAAATTACTTATGCGGTGTGTTGAGTGATTACTCATTATGAGCATTGTATAATGCGTGATACATCTCTAGTCAAAGTCATCGTGAACTGCACATCACTAGTTTACTGTTCGATATTTAAATGGAAATGAGGTCGGATATAGCAAAGAGTTTTGATAACAAAAGTATAAAATCACTTGATCACGAGTGCGGACAAGCAATTGTGTTAAGTCATCTTAATAAAATTAATCAGGTGTAATCTGAACTTGATAGATAATTCAATAGGTGTCCTTAATCAACTATTAGTCATTAGTGGAAAGCTACGTTTAAGTTAAAAGCATCAACCATTCTAAACTGTTAAGTTTTCTTCATTTTCTTCTCAAATAATTCCATGAATAAAAGTATAAATACAACAATAAATCTCAAGTCTATTCAATCTTTTAAACCACAACAGTCAAGATTAGCCATGAATTACACACAAACCAAGCCCCTCCAAGAAATTCATACATCACTTTCAACAATACATACACACTGTTCTTCACACCTTCAAATTCAAGGACATAGTGTAAAATATTTCCTTCCGCATAACTGGCATACTGAACATTTCTGAATAGGGTATACTGTATTAATTTTAGCCTGTGTCTTGAAAGGGGTACGTGGAAAATGAGTAAAAGCTTT
Organism: Helicoverpa zea; assembly: GCF_022581195.2. Lineage (NCBI taxonomy): Eukaryota > Metazoa > Arthropoda > Insecta > Lepidoptera > Noctuidae > Helicoverpa > Helicoverpa zea. The sequence goes on along the minus strand of NC_061461.1, from coordinate 9,378,148 downwards.
CAAATAGTACGCACATCGTGTGATTTATATTGTGGCTCGCAAACAATGCCATTTCGAGTATTGGCAATCCAAGGTGGCCGCAGGCGGACCCTGTCGCGGAAGCTAGTCTTTAAGTTTACGGTAAACTTAAATTAGCTGCTTAAACTATGTTGGTAAAGGAATTTTACGGTAGATTATCTCTTACATATGTGGCTTCGATACAATAATGCACTAAGGTTCAAGACATCACGAATGCTGCAATAAATAATGTTAATCCTTCCTTTATCTTAGCTCCGAACTTGATCTTGACGAATAATGACAATATTATCTGCATCCGCATCTATTCAGGTCAGTATCATAAGCGAGCACTTTAGATTTCAACAAAAAAGCTATTTACACGGCAATGGCAAACCTTTTATCGGTAATTTTAGAGCTACACTTTTTTAAAAGAGAAACAAATCATCATAAGAGACGTAACGGACGCCGCGGCTGAAGGATAGATGGATAATATTTGCTTAAAACAACGTGGAACGTATCAACCTAGTAATATTAGAGGTTAAATATTTCACTACTAGCGAACACACGTTACTTCGCTCGCTATATCTTATATGAAAAAACGTACACAACAATAGTATCCAAACGTACATTTCAAAGTCCTACACAAAACAAAACGTCATTGTATTTCAAAAATAGTATCCACAACTCGAGTCCGCGTGAGTTGTGGATACACAATATCTCAACAGGAATTCTCAAGCTTCCTCTGCAACAAACATACAGACAAATCCACACTATATTTTACATCAACTATTTAATGGCCAGGTAGCACGTAAATAACGGATACAGTTTAAATACGAAAATGAATTACGAAACAACATGCTTTATTTAAAAGTGTAGATCAGTCGTGGCACTTAAAATTCAATATTTGTGACATGACGAATCATGTTATATATAAAGCGGATCTAACGACTTTCTATGGGGAATGAGTAATAGTAGGAGTCATACGACACCGTCTTGTGGGCTTTCAGCAGTTGACCGATGAACTTACTGTAGCGAAAAATTCGGAAAACTCCGTGACTCATTCATGAGACAACCGCCGGAAAAGCCTGGCCTATTAAAGAGTATTTTCGCATAAAAAGTGAATCGTGTATTAAATGAAAGGCGTGTCATTATGTCGGTAATCGGAAACTATTGCGATGGGAAACTCCTTTGTATAGGCGACAGAAAAAATATTGCAAGCGCACTAGGTCAGTCGGCCTCGGGCGATGTTAGCGCCCAGCGTTTACATAAAGCACGTTATAGGGGACTGAAAATTATACAATGTAGTAGGTACCTGTATATTTTTGTAATTATAAATTATTATTTTCATTACTTAATTATTTTAAAAAAAATCTTTGTCTAAATATAATACAAAACTATAAAACACATTTTTTTACTAAAATTAAGTATGTACCTCTATTGTTTCAAAAGTAAAATCAAAATCACAATTATCCGACATTGACACTATCACTAAGCAGACGCACAATGGCATCGCCTTGTTAACCACGGAACAAAAAACGTGTCAATGTAAACACTGAAATGCTCGCTCAAATATCTTTCAACCGCAGACCACATGCTACAAACTTCACCCACAAACGGAACTTCCAACAACCAGTATACCAATTTCATGTAAGGACCTATTTTATTCTAGCTAAAGCTGGTAGCTGGTCTAAGGATTTGTGCGAACCAAGCATGGAGGTGGACTTTTCTATCTGTGTCAACTCAGTCTTTCCCAGACCTGACACACTTTTTACTCTCAGTTTACTTTCATATGTGGTCCTTGGACTCTTTCGCTTGCCGATGATGATCAATTATCAACAAGTGAAAAAGAAAATGAAAGTTGTTTATATATCAAACAACGTCTAAATCTAGGTGCTCATTTACATAAACTAGTTAGTGCAGCTATCAGTTTATAGTATCTATAAACTTATCGAGCAGTGTTTCATTATCGGATACATGAAAGTACAAAGTATTGAGTGGTACTGATTAAATTATAAACAAATTGTGTGTTCGCCTACGCAATAAAAACAAATGGTGAATATTTTATGTTAGAGTTATGTTCGCGTGGATTTGGTAATAATTATAACGTTTGGCGATGGTATTGAGCGGCGCGACGCGACTAACGCCCGATAAAAACTCACTTTAGGATAGACTCATCGATGAATCACCGGCGAGGTCTAACCGAATAAATGTTCACTTGCACAAGATGTGGAAACAAACACCCATGGAGACGAACACTTCTTTATTTTTTAAATTTGGAACAGATTAGCTTTTCAACTTTGTAATCAGTACAAAAATCCTGTTTGTGTTTCAAAATGGTACATGGCAACTAAAATAAATTTTAGACTGTCATATAATTATGACTGACATATTAATAATGTTCCTATATTGATAACAAAAATTCTTCAGTCTTTAACCGATAATAGAATAGATAATAATAGAAATACTTCAATTTCACAATTTGCGAGTAATGAATTAACAATGATGCAATCACGTCATCGTGAATAATCACAAACAATAGAAAGGAATATTACTACTTCAGTTTATGATGATATATCGCCGGCATGTTGCACTATAGAAAAATAGAAAATGCCCCATAAAAATATATTAGCAATAAAAAAATATAGTGCGAAGGAAGTCTCTTGGAGGGTCGAAGTTCACGTTCCGGCAAGCGGGTAAGGGATTTCGCATAGTGTTTGACCGGCTATTTGACGTACGGTGCCGCATTTCGGTGCCCATTCAACGAGTGGAGGCTGCTCGCGCGCCGGTCTCGCACACTCGCGCCTCGCACCACTTCGGTGACACACGCTCGACACACAACACTTTATAATCCAGTGCTAATATTAATACAACACTAGTGACTTCCAATTTCAAAATTAAACTTGTGCTCTAATTTTAAGTGTTGAAAGTTCGCGAGTGGTTTTTTTGCGACCAGTGACAATTAGTTCGGTTGGAAAGTTCTTATATCATTTTCCGACGTTTCGTTTATCGGGAATATTTTGTTCGCATGAACATGAACTTGCCCAAAGGAGCTACATCAATGCGTTGTTCATGGATGTCTTTTTAACTGGTGTGTGTTTATATTTTAATTTTAATACAAAGCTTGGACGCCTGCTTCGTTTTAATTATTTGTTTGACGAACTCAAGTGTGCGGCTCATTCGCGCGTCCAATGTAAACAATTGACATTCATTTTGTGGGTAAGCTTAATGAACACAAACTAATAAAGCTATCAAGTTACCGTCAACACAGATTTGTTTATTTATGATTTTTCTTAATACTTGATTAATTATTGACTTTATTTATGACATAGAAAAAAGTAAACATTTATAAAAAAGAACAAATATGGCGACGGGAAAATAATAATAATGAATATAACGATTTAATTTCTTGTATCTTTTTGTAGCATAAACAATAATTTCTAGTGGACTATCTCAATAAAATTAATTCTGAATAGTTTTTAACCATAACAATTGTAAACAAAAGAAACTAAACTTATCGTGTAAACATAACCATTCGCAACTTCCTTAGAAAGAAACACGTAAGTACTTAAATCTATTCGCACAAGGTGAAATGCGACATGACTAATTGCTGTAGTACAAAAATCGACGTCTAAGCGAATCCAGTGATCATTTTTGGAAGTGAACGATGTATCGAGAATCGAGAATCGAGTGCGGTGCTCGGATCGTGTGGGAATGTTCAACATTGGGCCGTCGGCAATCGATCAAAGGGATTTTTCGCTGAAACACGCTCGCGATGTCATTCGATACAGACAAACTTTGCTTTATGTATTCCCAACATTTGATCGCTCAGTCCACTTTGTTTTTGACAACGATAATTGTTTAATTTATCTCAAGTTGCATCGAATTAAAATTAAGTTAATAATATTTTTTTTTTTGTACAATATAATGAACGTCATATGGGATTCTTGTGCGTGAAAAATTTGCTAATAATTTATATTGTAAACTAAGTTGGAGATTTTGTTCTGTCCTTTCCGAGAAGAATAAAAAAATCGCATCTTGAACGGCATTTAAAACACTTAACCGCTCAGTTCTTACTAAAAACGATATGGGAAAAAACATATATTACATGTTCCACATATTTATTCGGAAGCAAATGACTAGCTAGATCGTAAACAGTTGGGGAAACCCCATGATGGAAAAGTCACCCAGTACCCGGTTTTCGCGGTAACAATTATATACGTTAGCATTGTTTGATGATCTCGTCAACATAGACGACGCCACTGACCACTCACAATCCCACAGACTAAAATAATTGTCACACAGATTCGCAGTCACAACACAGCGTGACAACTTTTTTACTCGCATCATTTTTTGTGTGGACGCTTTACGCTGTATTTACTTAACATACATTAAATTGTCAACGACACGAATTGACCTAATGATTCACTGACCATAAACCTCGGTTTATCCTCGTGTGACGTAACAAAAAGTGTAAACTCACCGTAACGTTCAGCCGATGTGATAATTTATGTAATGTGTTTGATTTGCTTTTCTGAAAACCCGCGCTCGATAAATACAATAAGTATCGATGACCGCAGCATAAACATTACAGCTGCGGTTACGGTTAACCGAGGACGCGTCGGGAAAACATTACATCAAAATTAAAACAAATGAAACGCGTTCAATTTCTAATTCATCGAATTACTTCATTCGAATTCTAAACTCACCACCACCAACGTCATCCTTGCCTACTTAACGTCGGTATATTCTTTAGACGGGTAAAGGCAACTAATAAAAACTGCAACAAGTACTTTCTATGTTTTAGCACTCCCACAGAACAAAGCTGAGCTTTCATAGCCGGTGGTGCTTCCTTTTAAAAGTCTGAAAACATCGCCTCAACAGAATTGCTTGGGACATAAAATATGTTTTATGGCGTCGGCGCAAAACATCAAAACCTTCAATAACTGTCAAACGTTAAATCGAACAAGGCGAAACATATGAATATTTGTGCAATAACATTAACAAATGGGCGTGACGCTTTCCGCAGACGCGCGTCGCTTCAAAATATGTCACTGCTAAGATGTGAAAAGCCATTTCTACCAGCCATTAATTGCCCGTCATAAACATAAATTTAAATAACACAAATTATTCTACCATAAAATATTGCTTAAACAATAACACCAAAGAAAACCATAACTTGTATAGTCATGGTTGCTGAATTTAATTTTTCTTAATAAGGTATCCGAAAAATACAGGCTATTTCCCACAAGCCAAAATTGATTACAAAAATCACGTCCGCTTCACGCATCCCACCCCGGGCTAATGGTCGGTGTGAAAGTGCTCGGAGATGAAGATCGTACAGACGTGTATGTAGCAATGTTAACATAATCACGCACCTTATTATTTTTTATGTGACCCCACGGAAACACCGCTCTGAAGTCAACAGTCCCACAAAATTTGTTCCTATACGTGCATCGTATCATTTTTCTCTCAAATTATGCAATGGATTCAAGGAATTTTCTTACCAAATACGAACGAGAATTGAAACGTGAGCAAATAACACACACGGCGTCTGATTGAAAAGATTTTTTATCCCTTTATCGATTCTTGTTAATTACAATCACAAAGATAAATGGTATCAATACCGTTATGGTTGCATATGATATTAATTATCCTAATTTGTAAAAACCCGGTAGTAATTATGAATTGAAGGTAACAACTATGTGTTTTTGTTGCAGGTTTTCCCAAAAAGCTTTTGGTAGCTACTTCAGTACTAGTGATAATAGCAATGGTTGTGATGCCATCCGAGGCGCGGACGCTGGAGCACAAGATCCGGCATGAGAGGCGGCAGCACGAGGCGCTCGCACTAACCAAAGACTTGAGGATGAAGGCAGACACACGCGTGCTGGAGCACCGGCGGCGCCCACACAGGAAGCAACCCGTCCCGCCACAGACCAAAGACACGCAAGCCCTCATCAGACAACAGAAAAACGTCCACGCCGACCGCTTCAAGAACGCGACGAAAAAGATTATAAAGAAACTGAAGAACACGAGGCGGTTCTTCAACGAGGAGCGAAGAGTTCTCAACGAGACGCGGGAGTACCGCGACGGTATGCCCGACTGGCTGCCCACTATCAACTTCGTCGACATACACTTCTTCAACTACAAAAAACGCGGTGCGACCATCTCCGAACGCAAAGTGAGTATCTTTTTGCACTGATTAATTATACACATTAAGTTTTTGCCGTAACAGTAACACATGTTTGAAAGCTGTCTATCATTATATTAATAGATAGGTATAAAGTATCCTAATAATATCATAATTTAAATCATGCAGTGTGAGTAAGAAATCTCAAGTGTCGAATACCTCAGATAAGAATGTTTCCGCTTCCATTTCATTGATGACCTCATTAATCAATCGACAGGTTTTAGCAAGTTGGTGTGGACCAGATCACTGATCCAAATTAGGGATCTTATCGTATCGATAAATGTGATGCAAGACTTAACGTTTAATGGCAATTTATTACAATGTTTGAAGTAATTTTTGTGCAACTGACAGTGTAATTATTACGGGCGATCACTCGCGTCGAGGGTGTGGTGGTCCGTCCCATCACTCTTTTTGCCCGTTCAATGTTTTTACGTTATTTTTAATTTATTTTTGAGACAAAGGATCCCCGAGTACATTAGCCGTGCTCGAGGCTTCACCGTTGCAACTTAAATGAGGTTCCGACGATCCAAATTACATGTGGTCGGCCTTTGTACCGCGTTTATTTACTTCACATTGTACTTAAGGGCAATAACTAGAAGTACAAGCCCTTAATTTCACAAGCCGCTCTCGTTTGAAAATCGGTGCAGATTTAAGTGTTTTATAGAACTTCATTATGAAGTACTTTGCTCGAAATCACTTAATTTCACATGATATGCGTTCGACGGAATAGGCTCTTTATGTCATAATACTATTCTTCAATTTAATTAACCAGAAATGAAAACATCATGAAATCCTCACAAATAAAATAATCACGCTAATCTAGATGATGTATTGGAAAAAAGATGACGCCGCCCACTATTCATTACCAATTAAAATTGGTCCCCAATCATCGGTTCCCTCAAATTGTGAAATAACACATAGGTACAAAGCTAAGGGGTCATTTAATACTGGCTATATATAAATCCGAGGCTTATGGTTAGCGCTTGTGGGAGCAGAGCGAACTAAGGAGCCAGTTAAATGTTTCAAGGAAATTTGCATAGATTGACACCGCATGATTTCGCTCCGCACACGCGATCCTAAAACCATGCCTTAACACGCATCCCACACATAGGTATCTTAGCACAACACCTTATAATTATGATAAAAATTGTATTCAGTTCATCGGCTGTCCGTACCGGTTTCGGTACGTAAAAATATAAAACACACAAGCAATATTTAACGAGCCTTCTATAAGCCTCTCTTTATTATTTACCGAACACACATCTGGAGTTCGAGACTTTCTGTTATGTATTCATATTGGTCACCCACTAATTAGTACACAAAAGTTAATGCGACGCGAGACAATAAGTGTGTGTGCATTCGGAGCGTCACATGTCCTTACACAGTGGACGGCGATCGCGCTCGCCACTCACAGACCAAATAATTTCCTAACATCGCGGCCCGCGGACGAACAGTGCACCAACCGATGAATATTAAATATTTCTTACCTATGTCTCGCCAGCCAGTCAATGTACGGCCACTTAAGAAATTTAAATATTTGACATTGGGCAAAGGAAAGCGTTAGAATTCAAGTGATCTCTACGCTCCGGCTTTAGTTGACATACGAACAATTTAAAAATTAAATACTGCTCAAATGAGACGTTAAAATAGAGGGCCCGAAGAAAGAATAATGTGGATACACGATTCTTGTTGGTTTAATTTATTGGACCCTCCAAGTTTTCAAGTTAAACCTTTCGAGTGAAGAGCACTGTGAATAATTCCAAAGGATACTTTTAATTTGTAGTGGATTTGTTTTGACACAATCGGCGAGTCATGGTGCGACAGCGACGGCCGGTATTTTCAGTGTTTGAATAAAGGGCAGAAATTCCACAAGTTGGAACACGGTGCGCTTTCTCAGTGACAAGAGGCCGGGGCTTTAGCGGTCGCTCGGTGCTAGTGTTTGTACAGTATTTACGATTTAACAAAACAACACGAAATGTTAAAAACACATTATTTGTCCAAGTGAGACGAATGTGAACTTACGATTCCGGAGTGGCGCGTTTGTCTGCGACACGTCTCGGAGGTTAAGCTCGCCTCTTTAAGGCAAATGTACGGCTTATTGTCGGGTTTTCAGGCTTTTAATACACGACCATATTTGCTCACACAGCCCGACGCTTTTATTATCGTTCGCTCCGACAATTTCTTCGGCGTCGCGCCTTCACAATAGTTGGGAAAACGCAACGACTGTACTCAATGCTTTTATGAACCGTAAAATATTAACGATTAATTTTAGAATCGATTGTTTATTGCCTTCTAAATACTCGAGGAATTAAATAAATTCTGTACATGAAGAGCGTTGTCTCATGGTTTCATAAGTCGCTTTAGAGGCTGATAAAGTATTGGTAATAAAATTTCAATTCATATTTCCTGTCGCTTTAATTCGCGAGTCAGACAAGAGTGTCTACTACCAAAATTAAAACAATGTGTGACCTGAAAATATTTAGTGGTTAGCATCTGTCGAAGTGAATCACTCATTCATTCAGTCTGAGGTACTAGAGGAAGCTGGTGACATGCGTGCGCATACAAACAAATGCCGAACGTCTCAGGTTCATGTTCCGGGAACAATGAGTGATGAGATGAGTTCATTCATTAGCCGCTAAGTGGAAGCAGGAAGAATCGCACGTTAATGTTACTCACAATATTAGTTACATGTTATTTTCAGTGTGACTTTACATATTTAACTACTGAATTTATTGTATTACGTGGAAGTTAAGTGACATTCCTGGAATGTTATTTTATAGATTGTTTTGTTTCTATGACGTCATTGTGAGTAAGCAATTAAATACTTCAATAAATTATAAATTGAATAAGCAAGCTGAAATTATTAACTCAGTAATATTCAAAACAAGGTTTACAGATGATGATTACGATGATAACATAATAACCACAATAAGAACGAATAGAGAAATATGTCTCATTTTTAAAAGGACAATTATGTACGATTACTAGAATCGAGGTGAACCGGCTCGTCTGGTACATAAGGAATATATACAGAGCGAAGTAAACGCATCATTGTCTATAAACAACGTGATTACAAGCAGTTATATTATCTTTGAAAACTACATATTTGGTGATTATTCCTTGTCAGCTTAATGTACCTATAGGCTTTTAAAGATCTCCAAATCGAAATATATGGATAAGAGGATTAATGATGAAGACCTATGATGTAAAAATAAAAATAATATGCTACTTATTTTACTAAATATATATTGGAAAGAAACACCGTCTCTGACATAACATAAAATGCTTTAAGACAAGTATGAACTCATTCCAACAAAATGACTCAAGAAGTAGGCACGTAGACTAGAAAATATAGATGTATTCGATTGATAAAATCTGGTCATTGATAATCAGCGTGTCTCAACTACGCCCACTAGTGGTATGTGGCACTGAACTACTTGCAACGAAAGCTTCTTCAACATTACTTACTTACGTAAAAACTTGCAACACTACTTAGTAGCACTAACTAACCATATTCACTTAATTCTAGATGTCTTTAGAATTTCAAATCAAATGATCCTGTCACAAACTAAAATAATCGCGATTTTTAACATCAACAATCTAGAATTCCTTAAGTATGAATGTCATACAACGAACACAGGATTATGTCATTCAACTGCAACTACAAAGTTTATTACAATAATTCTTCTCGTAATTATTTAAAGCAACATTTACAAACACAATTACAAATGATTTATTGCATCTGAAAATAAACATTTGATGCAATGCTCAGGAACGCCATTGTTTGAATCCACAATCTTATAAGAATATAGCACAATATTGACAAAATGAGATCGTAAAAATCAAATTTGGACACACCTGCATTAAGTTTAGGATTAAACAAAATAAAATTGCTTGTAACTTATGTTCGTGCCATCCTTTCAAACTAATCCGTACATTAAAAAGCAAAAACGCCATAAAAGGCGGTACTCGGCCATTAATTGAAAATAATCCTTAAATGATAATAACGCACTTTGAATTTCAAATCGCCATCGGGCCCAGAGTATTTTACACCTGAGTATTGTCTTCTAATAAAGAAAATGGCGATACGACACGGTCTTAAAGTTATAAACAAGGAGACACAGTCGTGCCGCGTATAATAATCATCTAGAAAGTGCCATTAAAGTGAATTGTTAAGTAAAATTTCGTTTAAATACTAGTGAAGTATGTATAATATACATTTTGAATACGATTGTAGTGTTAATAGCGTCATTTGAATAGTCATACCGATCACAAGTGCCCACGGCTCTGTAGCCTCGACACGAATTTGCGACGACGTAAACTATCCTCGATATGACGCGCTTAATTCACACATAAGCTTCTTTGCACTCTGACCCTTTAATAGACAGGTAGACAGATGTAATAGTTCTTATGTCCTCGGGAATACGTTTACTATTACTTAAAGATGTAACACGAAATTTTATCTCTAAAGCGTTCTTTCATTTAAATATTTCGGACTAAAAATTTAACAGTATCCCCCAAGGTACTGGCACCACTAAAGAATGTATAAAAAAATCAGAGTATTTATAAAAGTACTTTTGCACTAGAACAGATAAACCCACGACACATCGATAAAAAAGATACAACCTCCATTACGTCGATATTTTGTGACGTAAGCATTATTACGTTTGGGTATAATCATAACAGTAGACAATGAGCGGACTTATCAATGACCGTAATAATGATATGAGGGATTTCATTCAATGCTATCATTTGTAAATTCCAATTAGCCTTGTCATTGATTATATTGTATTCATTATTAGCTATTCTCATCTCAGCTTGGTATTAATAGATCAATTTATTTTACAAATACGTTTTTCTTTTGTTACAGTTTGCGTATTTGATGCCGAAGCTGTACAAGTCTCTGGTGGAATACCAGGAGATCTTCCAACTACTCATCAAAGTTGAAGTTGAGTTCGCCGACGATCCCTTCTGCAGCTACAACAAAACCCGCCACGAGTTAATAGGGAAAACTCTAACGAGATTATACAGCACTATTGCTGAAATAAAAGAAAACATGGTAGCTGTTAACATACAAGTACCGCAGGTAGCCAAAAGCAAGAGCCTACAGGTTTTAGAAAAGAGGGTTGACGCTCCGCAGTGCCTCAAGAATGACTACATAGCCTTTAGAGCGTACGGCAACCTTCTGAACAATTGGTACTCAGAGTTCAGATGTCCTCGAGGCAAGAAAGTGATCCATAGTAATGTCCGATGCGCTGCCTACGAGGCCAAACTAAAAGAAAAGAAAGATAAAAGAAATAAGAACACAGAAAGATAGAATATATGTTTGTTCAGTATTGTGACGTAACTTAATCTTCGCTTCGACTAATTATTTATTTAATTTACAATTGGTATAGTCCTGTTGTACTTATTTATTGGTAGGTGTGTAAGCGCACGCTCTCTAACACGACAGATGTTGGTTGTATTCGAAGTGCTTGACGAAACAATGTTTTGTTGATTAAGTATTGGGTACTTTCTCTGTGATATTTAGTATTCTGTAGATATTAATCATTAATTTATTGAAAGTTTTAGTTTTTAAGCCTTTCTGTTCAGTTCCTTTGTACTTAACTGTTATATTTTTCTGTTTCTCGTTACGGCGAAGCTTTATTATAAGTTTATCTTAATTTATTGGAATTTGACCATCAGTATTTATTTAATTTATACTAATCTCTTTATTGCTATACGTTCGAATCTGATTTCTATGCAGTGCATTAACAAAATTTACTTAATATCTCTCTTTAATGTATCTCGAGTATTATTAGTAGGCAAAACATGCCGTTTTAGCCAAGAAAGACTTTTAGCCTTATAGTAAGTTGCTTATTTACGTAATAAGTAAATTATACATAAGTTTGTATAGAAACGTGCCGTTAGATGTTAGTGAATTAATGAACTGAATACCATGTGAATATTACCTATGTTTTATAAAGGAGTTGCATAATTTTCCAATGCAGATGTTACTACATGTGAAATATAAGTACATGATTTAAATAATAAAATGAAATAAATGGATTCAATCACGTAAGCTTGTGTTTGCTTGAACAACTTTCCCCACTACACCACCTTACACCTGACACCACCTGTTGCAGTTAGAACTAAGTAAGTCCTAACTGCAACAGGTACTCACAGATACCTACTCACAGACATGTCAGTCACATCCAGATAGTAATTACGTTCAAAACAAAAATATAAGCTAATTCAGAAGAGAGCCCTACAAAGTTAACTAAAGAGAGTCTATATGTAGTTGTGAAAACTGTATTAAGGCCTGTCAATTTTCACATCACTTCTAAATAAAATCTTTTTAGTCTCACAGTCTAACTTTAAAACAATACTAAATGGGGTTGAAAATTGGTCACCTTATCGAAAGATTTAATGAAGTTCAAAATTTTTAATTTGAATAATGGATATTGCATCTTGCCAACAAGTCTACTGCTACCAATCGTGACTGCTCAACATGAAGTCTAGGGTTCGAGTTCCGGGTAAGGCATAGTGGGCTTTCCCATGGAATTTCTCAGTAACTGATGGGAGCCTGGACCTTTGCCAGGTTTATATCAATACCTTCGAGATTCATGGAACTTTATCATAATTGGTTGTAGATGTAGAAAATACAGGCATATCACTACTATTGTATTAGACTTTAAATTATACAAGAATTTCTTTTATATAAGTAGGTAACGTTGCATTTATTTTTGATTTAGTGAAACCCGTCTTGAAAATTATTAAAAAATGTACCTACAGCCTTAAGGTACTGGGTTAATTTTAGGACCATAATGAACACTTCAACTCATAGGCAAATCCAATCCTCATTTGCAACTTATTAGAACCTGGATTCATTAATGTTACATAAACCTCACGGAGCAAATTTTTACCCCATCACAACTCGACATAATGTAAAGACTACTACTACTACTACAATTTTCTAGGATGCTGCTAGTATCTTTATCAATGGCCGTATGTATTGCATAAAAGGGTATTGAAACCTATATAAAGACGGATTTTGCAGATTGACCTTTAGGTATGCAAAGACTAACTCACGACCAAAATCAAAGACAAACGGATAGGCTAGGAATTGTTAAAGTCTGCCAAAACCTGATAATTTTAACAAGTCCTGTAGAAAAAGTGCAAAGATTTAGGAAGCTTTTTTATCAAATTACAAATTAATATAAACGGCCGTAAAATATTAATATCCCGACACAAACTAATACTAATCGAAGGAAGTTTAATCTTAACTGATACAGGAAATAGTTGTAATGAAACAGTAAGTAATGCCGCGAAGTCAACGTTAATATATCAGAACTAACCTTTAGGAATAGCCTAACTTGTAACGTAGGTAAATTATGTAGTTATAAGCTCATAACTCGTGTCTAATCACTCAGGTATTTACCTAAATGTTTTCCAGAATTTACGAGACATTATACATTTTTGAAGCTTTATATGGTAAGAATGGTTGAGGCACTGCACCTTGGTTGGTATAAGTAAGTATATAGTGATAATGGTATTTTGTTTTGGTGTTTATGATTCAAATATCAGGTAATGGCCTTATGTGGTGTTAAAATAACCATTAATGAACATGTTTAAATAAATTACATTCTAATTGTGTTAGAAGATGCACTATAACTTTAAAGGATGCGCTTTCGGATAAAGGCTATAACCCTCCTCTGACAAGAATGGCTTGTCTAACACTGAAAAAAAAAATCAAATCGGACAATAAGTTAGTAGACTTTAGGGCCCGTCTTTTAGAGAGACACCTATCTATTATCTAATTCAAAGATAGATCAATGTCAGGCTATCGTGTAATACCTATACCTACCATGTTAAAACCTAGTATTTTAAGTCGAAAGAAATAAACCTATGATACCTCAGTACAAACCATTCAACCCATAATGTCACCATTCTGTTGAAGAGGTAATTAAATGTTAATTATTCATATCTTCGGAACCTTCTATAGGAGAAATAAGTCGACTAAAAATTTTCAGAAAGTTTTATACTGCTGCGCCCTCTATGCAAGAAATGACGAACTTAGACAGGGCTAAAGTAAAAGTACTGCTACTCGATACTAGGTGGCGCTATACACAAGTTGAAACAATGCCATCTCTGCACTATACTGTGAACAATATACTGACATAAGCTAGCACTCATGAATGTTCTTTCATATATGTACATATAGATGTCACTGTTACCAACTATAAAAAAAATATAATTTAAAATGTTTTTTATTGACACTATTTAATTTTATTTAAAATCATTTTCAATATTGTTGTACCATTGAGCGCAGTTACAAATAGAAGTGAAATTATTATTTGCTCTCACAACCGCAACAGTTCATTTTCAAACAGGTAGATGGCGGTAACATCGATAATACAATGCTACTCAAATTACAAAAATAATGTAAGTATAAAAAAGCCAGGATAAAGTTTTCTTCATTACTTTGGTTAAATATCTTAATATATCAGCTACCTATTTTTAATTGAAGTTTGTCAATAAACATTTTAATTGAAAAAAACTTAGGTACGGTGGTACCTAATTAAATAGGTACATCAAATATTATTTTGAGGCAGGTTATATTATATTCTTATATAATTCCTCTGATGTTGACCTATGTTAAATGTTAACTTATGTGAAATCATTTTTTATAGGCAGATATCTTATTCACTCCAATTGGAACTGATCTTCAACCCTAAAACATTCTAACATTCACAAACCATTGCTGTTAACAGTTGCTTACTATCATCTCATTAAAAAGTGTTTAATATATCCTGAATTTTCAGCTAAAATAAGCTATTATATATGTACTTAGTAAAATTAAATAAATATGGATTTAAAAATTTTCTATTTACTATGCCTAATCAAATTAGTTTAGTAACTACTGACTTCGGCCTTCATACTCCTCACCGGCAGGCGCACGCGGCTACGCTTCGGTGGTCGGCTTCCTACGCATGTTGCAAGCAGTGGCCAAACATTTAATGTACTCGCATTATACTCATTAAGTACTTACTGGGGTGTAATTTACTTGTTTAGGTACTGTATCTTTGAAGACATCGTGGGTAAGAATAGATTAGGTGAGCATTGTTTTTATTGCTTCTTCACGAGTGATCACGAAAGCTTTCGCGGCTAAAACGGTTAACCAATTTAGAAGAACCATTAAAGAAGGATATAGTGTAGGTACTCGTTTCGAGCTGTTTTCCATTCATCTTATGGGTTATCCTAAACTCGAATAAAATAGAAATCTAGGATGCAAACACTATCCCGTATGTTAATCTTTCGCACTTGAGTTACTCCTACTGTACCTAGGTAATGAACTAGCTAGCGGTTCCCTGCGATTTCCGAGGGCGCTACTTCCCGCACCACGCGAATAAAATCTAGCTATGCTATATGTCAGATTCTAGAATATGTACCTACTACATTTCATTGAAATCAATTCAGTAGCTTTGGCCTGAAAGCTTGACAGACAGGCAGATAGAGCTGCATTCACTTTTGTAACAATAAGTAGGTATTATAATTCATTTTTTTTTATATTACTCAATATTATTAATACCTAAATATCCAAACAGTAGGTACTTTTGAGCGTCCTAGCAATGAGAGACATGAAAATTCTCGTAAGAATGTGCGTACGCAGATACACAAGCTAGGAACAGAATTGTTATCATCTAACACCTTTTTCCAAGAGTTTAACGGCCACGTGAAATATTGAATCGAAATTCAAAAAATTTGCCCAACTCAAATCCGCGCTTGGGTCACGAACCAAAGTATTTTCGAACAGGATATGAACTCTGGGACTCCACCCAAGTGTAACAACCCCAAACGATCCGACCTCGTAAACTAATCCTGTTTATTAATTTCGACTAAATTTCGACTGCAAGCTACCGAAATACATTTTATCTTTGAATCTAAATTTTCGTCAACACTCATTAAAATAAGAGTAGAGCACACTGAAGACTAAACAGTCGACCGACAGTTGACAAAATGGTTGGCAATTTTTTTCTTCAAGAGGATGACTAAAGAAACGATGAATGAATTGTGTGAAAGGACATGGTTGGAAAGAATGTTACATGCGAGATGACGGCAGCAAAACATGCTGCACCGACCCCAAATAAAATTGTGATGAGAGCAGGAGGATGACTATGATGATATGTAATGTATGTACCTGCTGCCATTCATCTTCATACTGATTTAGGAGCCCAAACAAACTATCAGCCGACTAAAAGTTTGTACTGTGCGAGTACCTACTCTAAAGGTACGACCACACCGCAGCCTACGCTACGCCTATTTCTTAATAAAACTATTATTATTCATCGGCCACTTATCCATGAAAACCAGGTTAATAGTATATTTTTTTTCTCAAACTTGAAATGCTCTGTTTGCAACGACAGTAGTTACCGAGTTGTTATTACTAGTATTACCTCTATATTATTATAGTTTTAACAAGGCTGATGAAGTTGTAATTTATTGCACATCTAGACAAGTTGTTTAGTGTTCATTTGTGACTAGGTTGGAACTTAATTGGACGCATAAAGGTATTATTTATGTAAGGCTAGCGGCTTGTTTGATTTGGATTACATTGTTAGTTGGCCAGCATTGCTAGTGCTAGACATCTAATAGGAATTTAAAAAAAAAAGAACTAAATTGACCATACTTTTTTGTTACTATTTATTATAAGTACAGTGTTAGTTGCAGACTTTCTTATCATGTCTGTCTAATACATCACCCTTTTCGGTTGCAGCAAACTTTAAAACTGAAAATTGCAACAATGTGTCTGATTTGAAGCATCAAAAAATTAAATGCTCAAATATTTGATTCGGGACTATAATCTGCACAAAAAGAACTTGACTCTATAGCACTTACTAATCTGCAAACCGCATGATTGCACGATGCGCGTCACAAAATTTTATGAACCGTAACCACACACTGACGCCACTGGTGTCACTATCCTTGTGAGGTCAAGAACACACTCGGTATTCGCCCCTTTTCAAAACAAACCCATAAGTTTTCAATCTACAGCCTTGACCTTATGGACCTTGAAAAAAAAGGAACAAACTTCGCAAATTCATAACAGATCGTAAAACGACGTCCTTCTGTGATTATCTTTATGACGTTCAAAAGTTTGGCTTAAATTGATATTGCAGTATAATAAATTTTAAAACGAATAAAAAATAAGCCGTTTTGAATGTATTGTAGAGAATAATGCAAAAATGTGGTGTCAATACAAAATGATGGGAGCGTTGCTCTTGGACCTCATAAAATCATAAATAAATTATATTTGTTGGCGATTTACTGGGTATAAAACAATAACATGCTATTTATGGTCACTTAATGCATCATCAACCATTAGGACTAAATGCACTTTATTTTTCCGAGTGTACCTATATGTGTTTTTACAACCATCTATACCTAACTACTTAACAAGTAATAAAACCCAATTTGACCGACAAATACCTAAAGTACCTAAAACTTAAAGGACTTAATTCAGAAATTTTGCCGAAATATATCGTGCTTACAAAGACCATTATGAGGAAACGCTAGCAATATCAGAAAATCTATAATTGCTTTATTATGATTGCGTTGACAATGCTATCACTAGAAATAGAAAAATGCAATCCAATACGCAACGACAATGTTCGTGCGTATATGACAAATGAAAGACAGAATTGCAACTCCGCCTACCAAGCGTTTTGATTTTGCCCAATGGGCTACTGGGTTTACTGCGAATACAGACACTATCTCTATTTGTTCATTATGGCTCTGTGGTCGACGGGCAAAACTAGGCAATTTGATAACAGAAAATGCACCCACATAGTAGGTACCTATAAGTATGTTGTTGTACTAAATATGGAAAAACCATCCTCACTATAGCTAAATGTCCTAAGATGATACCAAAAGATCACATGAATGAATCACAGATCATGCGAATCAACGGAATCAATGCGTCAATTCTCCTTCAACGCGTTCAAAAGCGAACCTTCTGCGCGTTCTTACATAGTGGTACGTCAACGATGCGGGTGCACCAGACATTGCTCTCGCGCATAAAGCAGATAGAAAGTACCGCACCGAGGTTTAGTCGTCCACGGTGCACGGAGAGGGAAACACGTCAATTCCGACGCAAATGTTACCGAACACACGCGGGAAATAGTTGCGTCTGTTTCGTGAATATTATAAATATTTTTTGGAATTTTCTTTGAGAGGTATTCGTGCAGAACTGTTAATATGGGTGTCAGTGCGTGGATTTACGTCACGTTTCTTCTGATTTCTGCTGCGACAGCTGTACCTACTGGAGACCACAGGAAGGCCCCTCTAAATATTGGTCAGTTTTTATTAATTACATTTTAGTTTATTAATGAGTATTTTACAGTACCCTTTTATCATATTTTTACATAAATTTAACATACTTTTGTAAGCTGAAAAATATTACCTACTTCCTGAAACCTCAATAGCTTAAGCTCATTAATCGCAATAACAACAAAGCATTGTCTAAAACTTCACTAAGATATAACAAAACAATTAAAACAAAACGTAATCTTTCCATTCAAAACATCGAGAAAATAAAGGAAATATTACAAATGATTTCGTTGCAAATGGAAAAAAAAGTTACGCAAGGTACAAGAGTTGGTCGAAAACTAAATTGCCAAATAGATAAAGAACTTTTACGGCTAATTTCACAGCAGATAAAGTTGTTTGCACGCTTTGAGTGACAATGACCTACTGAAAGCCTAGCGACTGTTCCATCAATCATTAAGTCAGGCGGAAACAAAAACACACCGCTATAATTAGAAATCTAGGATTAACATTAACAGTAAATCTGACAAACATTAAACAGTCAAAATTGCTACTGCTTTTGAAATTGATTGATTTATTTCATGCATATCTTGCAATTCACATCATTCGTAATAAAATCAGGAAGAAATATCAACGATTGATTTATTCAGAAAAACTCCTATCGCTAAGCTCTAAAATAAAATCTAAGAACAAGTTCTTAAGGGGAAGGAAATTAAATAAATATTGGTCAAAAAGATATATTTTATAGTTTACAAATAAATGGAAAATACCTTTGAGTTTCTACTAATCAATATGAAAAGGTTTAATTGGCAGAGTAACCGCAGCAATTTAAAGCAAATTATTAATTTATACTCGACCAATAGCAGTAACATGTGCGTGCATGCAATAATTGCTCGAATTTAGGTGCATAGCTTCATAATTTGCTAATTCGCAACAAATCATCATCTTTGCTAATACCAACGACGGCTTGACCCAGATGTCAACGGCGAACAATTTTATATTTGATAACACCGTGAAAATTGACGTTATGAATCTGCAAACAAAAATAACCGTAAATATCGATAAATAAGCTTCATTTTTCTCGGATCTCGTGTTGGTATGTCCCAATTCTCCGGATGTAATGATTTGTATTGCATTGTTTATAATAACCGACTTTTTGCTGGGCTTTTATTCACTGTTATTGTCCCATATAGAATAGAATATAATAAAAGTTAAAAATGACCTTAGCACAAAAGCCGGTTCACGAAGTCTATTCCTAATTGGGATGGTAGTCATTATTCTATTCACCAGTAGCATCACCGCATAATTGTTTAAAAATCAACAACAGACACAAATGCTTGTGAATTGTTTGGATTATCTACCAAGGTTTCCCTTCTTCATTCCTAATATTGCTTAATTGCTTCAACCTCCAGTGTAGGACGAGCAACAATAGAAACTTTGCAAGGCTCTTCAACGCTTAATGTTTAAGCTGGATAATTTTTCGGCACCATTGTTAGTTCAGGTGCTGGCGTCGGAACCGTTCACTTCCGAGGCGTTTGCTTTCTTGTGCAATCCACGTGAGATACTTCACGGGTCAACCTCTCTTGTTTTTGTTGGTTTAGTTAATGTCTTCACTCATTACCATTTCTATAGTGTCGTAACTCTGTAACTAGGCTACGAACGTTCGCATGACTTACATTGTCCACGCTCAGTTCTTTCTGTTTTTGTTTGCAATCAACGCTGGAATTGGCGTTGAATTGTCATTCTGGTTCGTATCAACAGGTGGTTTTATCATTTTATGCTCAATGTTATTAGCCTAATCTTGTCGGGTGGCTCAACGAGAATCTCTTGAAAAGGTGTTGCTCGGATCATTGATTGGTACTTCAGATTTGGAAGTTATTCCCTACCTGAGCGTTGGCGTGCATCCTCCTTCAGTTCAATACCCTCGGCTCGTCGGTCCTGACACTCCAATATTGACATTTACGGCTTTATGCCAACCTTTAAAGTATTTGGTTAACCATATGCTATGTATGAGAGGAAAAAAGTGGTCGGCCGGCGCCACAATTTTAAAAGTATTTATTGGATGACCCTCAGAAATTCCTAATTTCGCATTTGACCAGAATTTGAATGCACATTGTTTTATTTTAGGTTTATGATACCAGTTTTTGTTGGTAGTCAATGCTCCCTGCATTCCTCGCGAGGATATTTATGTTCAAATGTGCTCCTGCTTGTCTTTCGTCTTCATTAGGGTAGGTAGATACCATGACTTAAGTTGACCCTTTCAATTTCTTCAATTAAATGTTACATATTTAAAGATCGATTCCAATTTTAAATCCGTATAAATTATTATTAATATTGTCTTGAGATATTTTTTAACGTTAAGTAAAGAACATTTTTTAGTAAAAACTATTTTCCCACACTATAACAGGTGCTTTGTTTATGATGCAAAGGAAACATCGATAACAATAGATATGAAATAAAGCACGTTCGTCGCGCTCGATGCTTAATCGATAAACATCAAAATGTTTTTAATTACTAATTCACGCAACAACGTTGCAATATTTATTAGTAATAACTGTTATTGTCGTAAATCCTATTATCTTCGAAACAGTGCAATCGCCGGTTATGACTCATATATCGAGTGGACGAAATAAAATAATCATTCGTTGCATTATTATGATGTCACTTAATGTTATAATAATTGTGTAATGATCTTAATCGATACCTCCCAATAATATGTCGATTAAATAACACTATAAGGAAGTTTTGTTTTGCGCAAACATCGATATCGACATTATTACAAATGCAATAACAACACCTATTATAATTAAAAAAAATGCCGTTTTCTCGCAGTTTTACCCACGTCCTGTGGGAACTGCTATCCGTTCAGGGATAAAATATAGCCTGTGTTACTCGAGAAGATTGTAGCTTTCTAACAGAGAAAGATTTTTTCTAATCGGTTCCGCAGGTTGGGAGCCCGAACGAATACACCAAAAAGAAATAAAAAAAAATATAGATAAATAGACATATTTAGACCAGACAGCCTTTATTACGTCACGTTGTCTATAGTTTCATATTTTTAAGTTAATTGAAAAATTCAGCTTCGGGTTTCCGAGATTAAATTAATTTCACGATTTAACGTTTGATCTAAGGCGGTTCTAATGGAAAGTGGCGCAAGCTATGCGGGTGCAACGTCTTATTCTTAAGTACACGAAACTGATAGGATTAAGAAACGTGTTAGACATGCTTGTTACTTTAAAATTATTTTTTTTTTTTTTTAGTTTTGGAGCTTTTACTTTTAAACAATTTTGTATGAACTGCCATATCAAAACAAAAGCAATGTGAATTTGAAAAATGATGCAACTGTGATTGCGTTTTTTAGATTAAATGAATTAATGCATTATTTTATGTTAACTATCAGTTAAATGAATTATTTCATAATGTCAGCTTGTTTCGATTCAATTAATCGGAGGCACTACTCTTTGTAATTAGAAACTGTTTATTTTTACTTGTTAAAATTATTACAAAGCTATTCCGCTTATTCTACCATCATTCGATGCACTTTTGATTTTATTGTGCACTTTGAAGGGATCAATCAATCAATGTCGCCTTACCGGCGCAAGCGCAGGTCAATGCTTCCACACAACACGGCCCAAGGTAAAGTGAAAGTAAGTCGAAAGTGCCACAGTTCCAATGCTTTTATTGACAATTGTTTATTTTCAAGGAAAAGTGAAAATTTCATTCATAACAGAACTTACGTCATTGATTCTTCGCATACCTATTAGATTTTTATTTCGATTCAAACAACCTGCTTAGACACGCTAAAGTATTATTTATATATGCTTAAGAATGTTATATTTAATAAATAAGTATGAATTAAATTGTAATAAGAATCCGAGACGAATTTTAATCGAAGCCTAACAGTCACGGTACATATTTGTGTGTTGTATAATGCTGTTGCTATATCGCTTGCTCCAAGCCTTTTGTTCGTTATTATGAAAGAAATAATTACAACTGAAGTACAAAATTAAGTTTATGGGAACTGTGAATTTGTATGCAAGTAGGTACCTAATGGCGCTTACATTGACGTAACTAAAGATGGGCAAACCATCAATTTTCGCGCGTATCCATCTGGAAGTGGAGCGATTGACCAATTCGCGCTTATAAGCTTTCCGATAGTTTCTACATCATCAAGAATGTTTGTTGATGTTCGAGAGGAATGCTAGATGTCTTCCGAGCGTTGGCTGGTTGAATGAGGCGAATGTACTTAAACGTCACACATGTACTCATTCGATTAATTGACTTTTGAAAAATCTGGATTTTACGTTCACATGAAATATAACATAAGGTAACCTCAAGACGTCAAAAGTTTGTACAATGCGGGAAGCGAATCTGGGACACTAAAATTGCAGATTTAATTGACACTGCGCACAGTGTATTATTAAAGGAAATTAACAGTATACTATAATTCACAACATGGTATAATAGGTAGAGCTAATACTCTAATAAATTCCTAGAACAGTAAAATTACAAACAGAAAATGCTAGAGTAATTTCGCTTCGGTGAAATCTAAATGGGGCACCACTTCATCTTTCCGACTCAAAGGTCGCGGAGGTGGAATCATGTCAAAACAAACAGGAACGCTGTCGAAGCAACAGTTGCATCACAGAGCAATGCAATTGTGTGTCGCAGTCTTTGCGAATTTAGACACATTACTCAAATGTCTAACGACAATGTGCTTAAATTAGACGAAGAATGAGTCGAATAATGGTTCGAAAATTTTCCTTACTTAAACCTGATTTTTATTTACAAAAAAATCTTCAGTAAATGCCAGCTAAGAGCACATTTTAGAACCGTAATAGACACCAAATAAGAACACATTAGAGAACCTCATAAAAATGAAGGACTAGAACAAATACACAGAAGTATAACTTTGACTAAAATAGCAGGGTTCAAACAAATGCACATTGTCACCTTGCCATTACCCAACCTATTATTTTCAAATGTAGAACACAGTAACTGAGAGTCATCCGACACAATAGATGCGATGCATCCGATAAATGCGTATACACGATTATGATGGCTGCAGACGTTATTGCAAAATGCTGCAAACGATCCTAACAATATGTTGCTGATAGAAAATAACCTTCAGCCTGATATATGATCGGAAATTTTAATTGTCTGAGCTATTGCGGTTAATAAAGGAAACAGTTTTGAAAGCCTAACAAAATTATGATGATGAAGTCGATTTAACGTTTTAATAGGCTTCAAAGCGCTGCCTATCTTTATTTAATATGAAACAAAAGATTACTAGCTAACCCTGACAGTTGCGTAACTTGCACGGTTAGCAAAAATACTTAACACTTGTCTAGAGCAATTTCGAAATATCTAAGAGCTAATAGCACAAGTAAGTCGTTACAGGTGACAATTTTTTAATCCACATTGTGGTCAAGTTTTGCGAAATGCTTTTAAAGTGGCCGACGAAAATGACAAAACAGTTCTTGAAATCTCTTTGAATATTAAGGTAAATCCATTTCAAAGACGTTATTGTATTGTATATTGTACCTAATATTTGTAATATCATTTCATTTCAACACACCTCGGTACGGCACCAACAATTTTGCTGCGGCGCGTCTAAAAATCGTGACTATAGGGACAGAACGCAACACCATCCTAACAATCACTATGATTTGGCAAATCCTCATTATTCCGATGTTTGAAACGTAATCGAAAATGGGCAATTATGTCGATGCCATTCAATTGTCCTAAATCGTCATTGACGAGAACAATTCCGCGGCCTTCAGCCACAACAATTTGTTATTGCATACGCCTTTGACAGTTCGAAGCACACTGAAAAGAAATCATCAAAACTGTGTGTGAAGTCATCAAAGAAGAGTTTCTTCAATCATGTTATTACCAAACATGGGATACCATAATTTACTTTTGACGTGATATGCATTTGAAATGGCTTATTATTGTTGCAAGTTCTTATGAGTTTGCAATTGAGTGACATTACCAATTCGTTCTATAGAGCCAGTGTACTTTAAGGCATTCTTCTACGGTTCTTATAAGGTGTTGATGTTTTCTTGCTATTTATGGGGAGTCAATGCCGTCAAAAGATTAACATGTGTACTTGGCGGTTGTAAGTGAGACTTGTTATTTATGGTCGTGCTTCACAGCTCTATTTGATGTTAAAGCTCAGTAACCAGAACAAATAAACCGCTATGGACAACATTGTGTGAAAACGTTGGCTCAAATATTAAACGCCAAATCAAATCACAAGGAATGCGTACGAAATTTATGTCAACAATTTAAAAAATATCTAAGATATTCTTAATAAATATTCATAACCGCAAATATAGGTAAAAAGTCTCGATATTGACACTGCATTCGCCGCAACTAGCGACCTTGATAACGTTTCGCTAGCTCAGTTGAGTTGCAAAGAAACTTCTTTGTTAGCTTGTGCTGGCAAATTAGCAGTCACACCCGAAGTGAACTAGTTTAGAACTGGTCATTTCGAAACGTGTCAGTTTTGTTTATAATAGTAGTACTTGCTTGTTTATAAAATTCAACACTTGCAATTGTTTTTGCAGCTACATGATTAACGTTTGCTTCATCATCAGATTTCTAACTAAATACAATGATAATAACTAGTTCCGAATTCTCATACTCTTCATTCATACTTTATTGCTCATATTCAAATGCAAAAACAGCAATAAAAAATCATGAATGGAACGAACTTTTGAAATATTTCGCAACGCTTGTCAAAAGCAATTCTTGGTTTATTACAATACCGTTATTGCAGTTATAGGTAAATATGTATTAAGCATGTACTGGCAAACTCGAATTCGCCTACAATAATTATTGTCAGTTGTTCAACCGATTGTCACAGTCAGATTATGCTCAAAGTACAAGTCACGGATATTGTGTAATAGAACCTAAGACTTATCAATGCAAGTTGGCGTAGCTTTGACTTTTGCATTATCATTTCCGATTGCAAATGACTTGAAATAGGAATGCATAGTAATACGAGTATCAGCATCTGTTTTTGAATTAAGAACGATGAAGGCAGATTTGAGTCATCCATGATTTGGAAAATTCAGCTCCACAAAAAAATAAAAAGTTTTCTTGATGAGACTGCTCATAAAAAATAACGTCTTGCAGTACCAGTATCCTAATTATTATCATTTAATTATTTATACGATAAGTACCTGCATATTTCTTCCTTGGTAATATTTTTGGCGCCATCGGTACCTCCGCAAGATTACTACAAACTTACTGAGTCACTTATAAAAGCATGATCAAATCAGTCTTAAAGCCTGAATTGTCTTCCATCAATAGCCTTGTTTGTCTTTTAATTTTCTTGAAAAGTATGAATCTTAATTAAAAGGTTGGCAATCCGCAATTAAGTTTCATCGGAAACATATGATGTTTTTTTCAAATAATCATCACCATTACTTGGAGTCTGACCTCCATCGTTATATTCTTAATTTTTAAAATAGAATTGAATCAATTTCGTAAAACGATATTTATTTTGGGCAAAATAGCGTGGAGCAAATTGTTTCTTCTATTGTCTAGTTCTTTTGAATGGCAAAATTGCTTTTCCTTATTTTTTGTTTGAATAGAATAAAAATAAGCAGTATTTTGAAGACCAATTTCGGATGTAGGTTTTAGGAAACAAACCAACATTATTTGAAACTTTAGCATGACATTTAGAGGCACCATTCAAAATTCAATTTCATATAATGACCTTAACTTAAAGATGCACAGATGTTTTCCCAGACTTCAGTACAAAAACTAGCTATACCAAGGGCAAGGTTCAGATATCAATAACCTCACTATACATTGTTGCAAAGTAAACTGTATATATCTTTATAGAATCAGAGAGAATGCAGATAAACAACAAACCGCAGAGGTTGTATACCTCTGGAGTGACATATGAAAGATGATCGTGTTTTGTTTTGTGTGCGTCAGAATTTCGAGGTAGCCAATGATACGTAGGTGCAAAGGATTAAAACAATGTTGCTTTAGTAGAAAAATTAGAGAGATTTTTACTATCACGTTAGGTTGTTTGTAAAAGATTGCTTTTAGCGATAAGAGCACGCATTGTGTCACCTAAACTTTTTAAATATATTTTTTTAAGAATATATAGTAGCTTTCTACTCGTTCTTGCTTTATCAATAACTAATCAATTATTGGCATACAATAGAATAAACAAATACAAAAAAGCTGGTTTATTGTCGAATTCCCGAAATTAATGCATTAACACAGTAAAGCATGTTTTGTATCTGTTTCGTATTTATCTTAACAGTAGTGCCTACTTATTAAAATAAAAGTTCCACCGTTTTGAAAATATATTTAGTCATTCCCTTTGGGTTTTTTCCTCAGAAAAGTTTTGCAAAATAAAAATAAATTTATAATAAATAAAAGGTTAACCTTTTCGATCCTTAAGATACTTTGGTAAACATCGAAATTATGGTTCTTTTCCTTTTAGCCAAAAACAAAACTTCAAATATAACCCTGAAAAATTACTTAAACAAAACGGATTGACCTACAGATGTAAGCTCCTGTGTTCTAGAATACTTAGAAATTATTATAGCACATAAGTTAAGACGTCATTAACTCTATTTTTGGCATACTTAAAAGTTTATTTGGAAGTCAATTCGGATGAACTAACAGTCAAATCGATCAAAATGTAATCATAAGTCAAAATGTTACACTAATCATAATACATTAGCAATATTACAAACAAGATGACTAATCTAATTAGTCTGAGATATGAGATCATTTTTTATTGAATCCTGTCAAGTTTTTATCAAAATTATAAGTGATGATAAGTAATTAGTCAAAAATAATATAGTTTTCTCACTTAGGACGAGCGCAAAAAAGTTCTTAATGTTATAATTAACAATAATTGATGGATTGGATCGATGACCCACAGAGTGATTTCGTTTTTTTTTTATTTATATCAATGTGATCTAGAATAAAGTGTGACCTTACATGTTTGCTTTTAGTTACATGTAACCTTTTTTATATAATGAAGTGCATCGATCAAACGGTCATTAGGATAATCCTGTTGTTTAAAAATACATATTTTTTTATTTATACTCGAGTAGTAAATTGCTTATTCACACTCTTTCTTATTCACTTATTCTTCTTTGACAACTTTATTACGTTCCATTACAACTTTTAACCGCAATTGTCACTTAATACCTATAATTAACGTAAAAAATAAATAGTACAAATCTGGAATAGTTTACGAATGTCCCTGGTTTGCGGTTTGCAAAAACTAGGACATTACTACACGTAAATATTAAAAAAGCACTCTATTGGTGTCAAATCTGTCACCTTTTTTAAATAGGTTCAAAAACGTGCTAACAAGTTAATACTTAAATATAATTTAAATCGTGACTTTGGCGTAGCAACGTTTATCATTTCCGTGCCATATTTTTTTGCTTTTCTTACCTATTACTTTTCAATTTCTTTATATTGGTCACATCACTTTTTCGCAGTTCAGAACTTTGGACCTTTAGGATTTCTCTTCAACATGCTTAGGTTAATTAAAGCAATTTATAACTATAGGTTCCTATGGAACAAATTAAAATCATTATATTTATAAAAACTAATGTGTTTTTCAAAGAATTAATTAGTCAGTGTTAGGGTTTTGTATTACACAGAAGACATTACATCAAACGTGCATTTGGTTTTTTTTTTTTGCGAAGATTCGACCCATCATGGTAAGAACCTATTTTCTGGAAATTCGACGATGTGACGCCAAATACCGTGCTCTTAGAGCATGAATCAATACCAAAATCTTCGTTTAACCTTAAAATACGAAGTATATATCTTAAATTAGTCATTACTCCAAAAGATTTGTTAGTAGGCACATACCAAGACCTGTTATTTTTTTCCACGAATGAAATTTTCCTGTTTGGGAAGATTGTTGGATTTAAATAATTCTCGGAAAATAAATAATATGATTCATTTTTAATACTAGCTATTTCCAGTGCTTCACTATCACCCTAACTAATGGAGCATCTTATTCATGAAAAATCGCCCGTTAAACGTCAATCGTAAAAGTTTAGAGGACTAATTCAATGTTCTCTTCAAACAATCCCTTCATACTGCAACTGCAGTAAAGGTTATTTATGAAACCAAACAAGGCAACTTATACCTAAGTTCCATACATATTTATGGTAGGTAGGTCTAACAGGCAGGCGGGCGTACCCAACACGCCGCACAATGGGCGCCAACCTTGGACAAATGGCATTTAACCGCACAGTGTCAATCACCCTTCATGTGATAAATGCTTTCACCAATACATGCTGGCCCGAATAATGGATCAAACATTTGACATTTGCGATGAACGATGTGGGTCAAGAACAACATTGAAATTGAACTGGTGACATGTCAGTATTTAAATTATATAATCCTTGGGTTAATTTTTTTTAATTGCAATTAAAAAAGAATGAAAATACAAACTTGACATTCTTTTAAAGTTAAGCATGTTTTTATCTCGTACTGATATCACAGTATATGAATTATTAATACATAATGAATTTATAGTGATACAAAAATGTACATAGAATTCAAAATTATGCACGTGCGAATGCAGTTAATGAGTAACCGCTTATTAAACGGTCGTTGTTCTCTAAACGTCACAAATTACACGCCTCGCATATCATTTACATAAATAATCGCATAAGTTTCGTAAACTATTTCACTACAAACGAGTATTGTTAGCAAAAAATCTCCGGCCTTCGGAAAATGTGCAATTGACTACCGGTTCCCAAATCGAATCGATTCCGATGAACGCGCGATTCGGAGCGTGTACGGACGACATACGGCGAAACTGTAACTCACGCGAAAGTGAAACTTGGAGCATGCCGTACGCGACGCCTCCTTACGTAATCGCACATCGCTTGAATCGAGATACACCGCTCGATTACACGATTCAAAACACCATTCCGGGAAATCGAGCTCAGAATCGTAGCTGCTACTTAGTGAGTTTGCACATCACTCGCAGATATGCCGATCGAATACTTAGCGGGTTAAGAAATCTTTCTATTCTGCAATACGTATTGCATCTGCTTGTTAAAATAAAATCGCTTTGAAAATCATTTTCAGTCAAACAATAAATGACATTGACCTTATTTGTCGGACCTCATTGATCACTCTCGCTTCGTTGGAGCTGTCAATGCGATATTTGGTGTCGGATAATTTATTCTGAAACACAAGAATTTATATTCCGCTTTATTTAGTAAATAATAAAAATAAAAACAAGGAAGTCGGCTTAAATTGGAGCGTAACAGGGACATATTCTGTAAACTAGTTTATTTACAATGGATGACTAAGGCTGGGTATGCATGAGGTTTTATTCTGGGTGAGCTTTTGTATGCAATGTGTTGTCTAAGTATAAATCGTTCGATCGTATCTGTTCTCAAGGCGCGCAAGTATCTCCTTCATTGGCTTACATAATTTTTGTAATTGCCTTTTCACACAATCTCGTAACTTTGTTCTTCCTACTTCTTGTGTTCTGTGACTTTTTGTTTGTTCACTTCCGAGTTTACGCTTTTTCTAACGTGATAATGCGTTTCTTATTAACAATTACTCGCCCTAAATTGATATTGACAATCTACATCAATCAAGTATTTTATTCTACCAATGTGTAATTAGATATGGTAACGGAATTATTCTAATGTGCTCGTGATATGATATTTTTTACTGAGTTACATACCATGGCTATTAATTTACTGCAACATAATTTTGTCTTCCTGATTTTTTACTATGAAATTTTAGAATCATTTTTTGTTGTTGTATATAGCTTAAAATATGCACTGTTACAATTACAGAAGTAACCGATATTGCCAAACTTCCACATCAACTTATATGTATTCTTATGTATAACTTATATGTAACAGAAATCGTAAAAGGAGTCATTAAAAATACATATAAATAAATATTTGCCTTGAATCGTCGAGGAAAATGCCTACCTCAGACTAGTGGTAGTTAAAGTTGCTATTAATAAACTATAACACTAAAGATCCGATACACCATAACTATAACAGTTGGGATTTGATCGAGTGCACCATCAGGGCCATCCGAGCGAGTCGCATTGTGTTGGCATTCAGAATGCCCTTGTTCGGAATTATACTTACTTTAATTAAATTATCCGCGTATCACTGTATAAAAAGGAAACTTGCAGAAGAACAATAGACAGGTAGAAAGTTATAAGTCACAGTGTCATCTCAACTAATATCGAACTTAACTTTTAACTACTTTTACTTTTAACTTTTAACTATAATGAGGTAAAGGCTCTACTGAACGTATTTGAAAATTCTTTCACTGTTGAAAAGCTACACGATCCCGAGATGACATAGACCGTTATCATTTTATCTTTATTAGTGAAACTGCAAAAAATAGCCATTTTTTTTTAATACGTTAATGCTTAAGATAAACTTCTGTTAATTAATTCATAATTAATACAAACTGTGAGTGCCCCTCCCTAAGAAATACTTAACATTAGGTATATCTATTCAAACTATTTTTTTCTTTAAGGGTGATTTAAGTTAATTGTTAATCCGCAGTTCAGTAGCGGTATTTTCTATTGTATATCTTCTAAAAATGTATACCTTTTAAAGCATTGCCTAATGAATGAACCTTTTGTTATGTTCTGTCTTATATTGTTTTAATTGCCCGCATAGCAATTAAAACAGTTCTTACACGTATATAAATAAATAAGTCTCTATTTGTTATCTGTGAAGTTTTCATGGCTGCATCACGATTTAGCAGTTTGTATGTAAGTTATTGTAATTAGTATTTGCCCTTTTAATAATTTATTTGTTTTTATTTGTTCTTATTGGGTCGTTATGTGTGTATAAAATGGAATGGGATCAATACATTTGTGTACATTGCATTTTTATAGTGTTTGATTGATTTTGAAGCTTGACATTTTTTTTATTAGTTTTGTGGGGTAGTGCAATCATTGTTTCAACTGCAACTACTTAGAAAGAACCTCATGCTAAGAAAAGTACTTAACGTAAATCTTAACAGAACAAAAGAATGTATTATTTATTAAATAGCTATAATAAAGATCAAGTTATAATATTCTTTCTCATTGTAATAATATCTGCACTAAAGCATAAGAATTTTATCTAGACAATCATCATGTAACGTACTTACATTATATTACATTACTAGACTATATGCAATAGATTGCATATAATACAATAATATAACTTAACGTAAAATTATGTAACAGATCATAAACTAAATAATTAAATCTTTTCAGTAGTAACTGTTATATGATTTATAATTTTATTGCAAGGAATAAACTGATTTAAGTACCTCTCTAAGTATATTTTCCGTATTATTGAATGAATATAATACTGAAAGGTAACCCCTTTACGAGTTGCTATTTTACGAGTATTTTAGTACCTTCTTACTTTCATTATACATTGTGTATTTTCTCTTACAAAAGAGACTTCATCTCTGCTCATAATCCCGATGATATGATTTCAACTTAAAATGGCATCATCGCTTCTAAATAAAAAAAAAATACTTTGTTTAAAAAGCTTGAAATTCAAAAAGCAATATTTCAGCGGACTGAAAAACTTTCTTTACCTTTTGGTACAAATACCACATGCAATTATTCGATTAGTCGTGAATACTTACATTTTGTAGGCTATTTTAGTTATAGTTGGCAATTGGATTTATTTCGTAAAGTGACACATTTAAACCGCGAAGTTTAAGGCGATTACCGACCACCTTGGGTGCACCCAGGCGTTCAAGGTGCGTTGATGACAAGGTGACAAGTGAGCGACGACCCTTAGATTCTTCCGTTGTTTTCACTGTACTTATATTGTTAAGTAGGTTGTACCTATATACATAAAGAAGACCAAATGTTTTTTTAAGGAGTAATTCTAATCAACCATCACGGAATAGCCATCCAATATTGACTTGTAGGTAATTATTTGCACTGCAGTCTAAGTGCGAGAAAAGAAAATAGTTTGCAAATGTTTGCCGATAAACTGTTCGTAAAGATAAATATCGAAGAACTTTAAAAGAGAAATTTCTATAAATAGACTCAGTTTTTATGTAATGAGACAAAAATAACAGTTGACACCCAAACCGGTAAGGTTACTAAAAAGCGATCATAATTGAAACATTTAGCATAAAAATTGCGTGAAAACAGCACCTAAATGAAATGACTTGAAGTAATCCTTTTCATAATTATTAAATTCAGAGATATTTTAAACTTTATTCCAACTCAATAGAGTTTAAATAAGTTTAATAAAGATTTCATAAAATCAGCTTTTGAAATTGTCAACAGACTGTTTCAAGTTGCAGTTTTAATCTTATCTGTGAAACTGAAATCATCAATTAATTTCTAAGATTGGTCCTTTTTATTAGAAACTAGCTGACCCGGCGAACTTCGTACCGCCTAATTATTTGGAGGCATATTTAGTAAGTCACAAACACACGACACAATACTTTTTTAATTTTTTCCTTATTTGCTCACCGTTTAGACCTACCCTGGACTACGACAAACATTTTAAAACCAAAATCAGCTCAATCGGCCCAGCCGTTCTCGAGTTTTAATCAGACTAACGAACAACAATTCATTTTTATTTATATAGATAAATGAATCAGTCAAAGAAATGTTTTCATTGAGCGAAAATTTCTAGAATAATTCCTTTATGATATGTTCAATGTGCATAACCCCCTTTATTAGGTTCAAACTTTAGTTAATGTAATACAAAAACTTTTTATCAAATAATAATGTTTCGATTTCCAATGTCGCAATAGAAAATTATAACCTCTTATGTGCGTGAGACAATTATTATCAAAATTATGTAAGGAAAGTCGGCTCTATTGTTTTCTATACGTATTGCTCATTATGTGTCATAAATAATTTAACCACGAAATGTAATAAAAGGTGTCAATATAACATTATTTTGCAATTTAACCAACACGCATTCCCACCGAGGTGAGTATTTTCAAATCCCCCTAGCTTGAGGTACTTAGGCCTTTGTGCAGCAGTGGACGTTTTCAGGCTGTGACGACGTCATTTGATGAATAAAAAAATGAAGTTCACTTAGTTCGTTTTAAGAAAATTTATAATTTTCCATAGCAAAGTCTATTAGAATCTCAATAAGAAAATGGAGCTTCTGAGTATAAAATACCTACTTACCTTTAGATTGTATGGGATAGACAATACATCAATTGGAAGTGGAAAACACCTTAAAAACCCTCATCATGAGCGTAGCATTAATTAAATCCATGATTCTCTAAAACAAAATACACAGTCCATAATTGCTCTATGTACCTACATAGAGCAATTATGGACTGTATAAGAATTCTTAATAACCATTGTCCTACTTTTTATATCAATCTGTTTTATATTAATGATTAATTTATATTTATTATTCCAAGTATGTCACGACTTTTCTTGTTTTGTTCTTGTACCTCATTCATCTGTTATTCATTAGTACCCGATTCTAGATACAAATGTTATGAAAAATGTGCGTTAATATAATAAATACAGTAATGTTAGTAAGTGAGAACGAGATATTTATGTTAATTTTAATGTACTGGAATTCAGTGTAACATATTATTTTGCTTAGCGTAAAATGTGAACAATGCGATTTTTAACATAACAAACATAATTGTTATCGTTCTGTAAGAATAAGTTAATAACATAGGTATCACTTAGACTTAGAATGAGATTCTGCCCTTGGGACACGTCACGTAGTGTAATCTAAGCACAAGAACGGTCCGAATACTCGCCTCATCTTCCAAAAATTCTACCTAAAAATATAATAGAAAATGTAGACATAAAACTCATCATCATCCTCCGAGCCTTTTTCCCAACTACATATGTTGGGGTCGGCTTCCAGTCTAAGCGGATGTAGCTGAGTACCAGTGCTTTATAAGGAGCGACTGCCCTATCTGACCCCCTAAACCCAGTTACCCGAGCAACCCTATACCCCTTGGTTAGACTGGTGACAGACTTACTTAAAATGAAGACAGAACTACATAAACTATTTCACAAAACAAATCAGACTTCTGCGTAAGTATTTACCTCTATATAAATATTACGTAATTACTAACTGAATTGACTTTTTGATAATATAATTTGCGCGGGCGCATGCTTCGCGGTTTAGTGGTCGGTGCATCGTGACAATGTTGTTACGACACAAACCTTGCCTAATTAAAATTACTAGCGCAATTTTGTCACGGTTTGTCTGTAAGGCAGATTTGCAGTTTAGCAGACAATTTTCGCTTGCAAACTAGTTAATTTTTTTTAAGGTGTTGAATATTTTTCATTAATTTTATGATGGTATGTTAGATCTTTCTCTGTGTAAGAGAAGGTCTGTGCCCAGCAGTTGGACGATAAAAAGGCTGATGAAGATTAAGTATGACAAAATACCTGCAATAATATTTTCTTCTTAAATTATTTATTTATTTATTTATTTAGGATCTCCAACGTAGAATACACAATTACATTTTGTTACCTTTACAACCAGAACATTTCTGTGTGCTTCTCCAATTATGGGAGATCACAGCATTTGCAGGATAAACTAGATTTCAAACAAGTTTGACATAGATTTATACAGCAAGAAAAATAATAAATTAAGGTGCATTAAAAAACAAAAATGCCAAACGAAATTTAAAATGAAAAACTAAAATAAAAACAAAATGAAAAACGTGTGAACCAATTATAGTTTAAAATTTTAGTTAAATTATAATTAAATTAATTAAATTATAGTTTTTTTATATGATTGATACTATAAATACACTGATAAGCGGCTTTTCCATTTTCCGTTTTGGGGACAACGCCATGACACATTTGATGGGGTGCCTCTGTCTGGCAATGAACTATAAATTCAATCAATCACTAATTAATGTTTTGAAACATTTTTTGTACCTAATTATGAACTTACCAATAAATCCAATGGATGGAAAGTTGGCAACAGGAAGCATTTAATTAACGAATTGCATTTAGCAATGCGATTCAATGAATTTGCCGATTTTCTATTGCAATTACTTCTATTCCTTATTATCGTAGGCATTGAATATAATCGATATCATTTGCATGAAAATCGTCACTTTATCTTGCTAAGTGTTATGCGCATTGGACTTGGTTCTAGGAAGCAGTAATCTTCCTAACTAATGCGTACACTAACTTTACATAGCTGCTAATGTTTCATTTAATGTCTATATTTTATACAGTTTAAAATGCTTAAATACAAAGTTATCTAAATTATCAAAAATATAAAATGGACATTCACATAAAATCTTGTTGAATCTTAAATGTATAAACTTCAGAAACTTATTTTACTGTTCTATTAAATCATCTTACGTATGTTAAAGTGAAAATGATAGCATTAACTTGGCATTCAAGAATTTGGGCGTAACTGCAATTTATTCAACCGAAAATATGGACAGCTATCGTAAATCAATACAACCTTTAATTATTCCGTGCAATATCATCACCATTATAGTTCCGACAGCATAAATAATATCTTGACGACACGCGAGATATAAATCAATAGGTTTTTACATAACCTTTGCTATACAGCGATGACACACATTACGTGTCTTTTATAAAAGTTTATAATTTCTTTAGAGTAAAGATGTGGTAGCTACATTTGTATCAGTGTACGTCTGGGTGAGATTAATACAGCATTATGATTTCATATTCGATTCTGACTATAAAATCATTTCTTTAGACGCAGTACTTAGTGGCTGTGTGATGTCAACTAGTTTTTAATTACACTCATCATGTAAGTATCATCTTTCTCCGAATCAGGACTGTTTTAATTAACAAGTTTACCTAAAGATTTACATACTGTACCTTGTTTTTTTCAAACAAGAATGTAAACCCATTTGTCAGTAACGTGGACGTGATCAAATTCGTATCGTATACTAGTTCAAACACACATACGACCTTATACGTCTACACTTGTGTGACGAACATTAGTCCATTTGTTAAATTGCATTGCATTCACTAGTTTACCTCTAACTTTGTTGCTGTTTACTAGATTCTACTTCATTATAGTTAGATTGATATGATTAGGCCAATTTGCCTGCTTGGATTAAATTACTAAGGAGTCTGCATTCGCAGATTGGATAATAAGCAATGTATACGAAGCGATTTTTCATTTAGATACGATCTCGTTACAAGCTAATCTGATATTATACGCAATAATTGCGTTTATTTGCTTGCAAGGCCTTCGAGTCTAGTATTTATTTTACGAGAGCAAAGGAGTAGTGTTTACGTTGAACAACATGTGACAATTACAACTTACACTTTCAACACTTCGTTAAGACCGATAAAGTATCCAATGTCCTGTTGTTGGCAAATTATCGATATCAATTTATCAAAAAAAAAAAAAATAATGAGCTCTGATTTTAGGAAAAAAATTCTGCAAGGCGGGGTCTTAATTTATTTAACCCAGATATCAATAACGGCTAGTAATCATACCGTGCACAAATTGTACATCAAATGTGCGCAAACACTTAAAATTTTGCGAGAGTGCGTGCGTATACTGGGTTATCTAACAGTTCCTTTTA
This sequence comes from Helicoverpa zea, assembly GCF_022581195.2. NCBI lineage: Eukaryota > Metazoa > Arthropoda > Insecta > Lepidoptera > Noctuidae > Helicoverpa > Helicoverpa zea. Next base: position 9,341,100 of record NC_061461.1, on the reverse strand, counting down.
CAGACGTGAGAAAAACGGAATTACCGATCCACTGATCGACGTAACGATTTCTTTACTTCTCGAGAACACAATGTATTCGCAAGTACTTCCGAAGTGTTGATAGGTATCTCAAGATTCATTGATATGAAGAAGTTTTTGTTACACTGTGATTGTACGATTATCTTAAAATCTTTTAATTCATCAGGTTTCAACACTGAAATAGATTTGACATACTTTTTAAATGTAGCTTGCATTTTCCTCTGCATAAAATTCTCACAAATTATAACTCAAAACATGGTCCGTATTTCTACTCCCATGCTACTCTTTAGGGTCAGTCATTAATTTACTAAAAAAATACATGACACAATACCGACAATAATTTATATTCTTATGTTTATTTTTTTCCAATCCAAAGTAAAAGCTGTGGTAAAAGCACCTACTTGTCACCTGTCTTACGTATCGGCAAGTTTTTTTCTAAACAAGTAGATTCCAGGAAAAGTTGCAATCACTTAACATGCGACTTACAACTGGCTTTATGAGGAAGCGGAATTCTAACATATCACGTGTATGTGGAATCAGAACTTGTTCCCATACTTGTATGATAGCTGTAGCTTTATACTAGGGTTGGGACGTAAACTGGTATAAGTCGAGATGTTCAGATTTTTACACCCTAGTGTGGTTGTTCCTGTCTTGTATTGACTTTACTTTGACTTTGTTTTTTTTTTTCACGATAGACTTCCCGAAAGGAGAAAACATGCTGCGCCGACCCCAAATAAGATTGGGATAAGGGCAGGAGGAATGGTGATGAGACTTTCCACCGCTTTCCCTATTATTTGTGGCGAATCTACAATGACAAATTGTGACTTACGTTAACTGGTACTAGGTACATTATATTTTTTACTACATTTATAGGAATCAATCATATCTTCGTGTTAAGACACGGTGGGCTTGTTTAAAAAAAAAATACATTTGGCAGGTACGTAATAAATGCAATTGAGAGCTTGGTATTTTCCGCGTCTATGTAGCATGGCAACCCTGCAAAAGAGCAAGTTTTTCTCCAAAGTAAACATACGATTAAGTAGATATGTATAAATGGTAAATCGTGATTGATAGCTCACGTAATACTAGTTGCAGCTTCTGTAAAGATCTATGTCTAAATAAAATAAATAACATATTATACCTAACTAATAATATACACCTATGTAAATAGGTAAAATGGTCTATCTGTGTTACAAAATCGTATTGAGACTTTAACCAGTATCAATTATCCCATACCACATACTCATAGCGTATATTTAACAATAAATAAATGAAAAGCAGTTTTTGAGACACAGAGATAAAAAGAGAAAATGAATCATTTTATCTAGAATCCACGTAATGCAGTTTCTAATTGTTGACGACAAGTTATAGTCTTTGACCTTCCACGGTCTTAGAGGACTTTATCCAATGGAACAAAGTAACAAATAAAAAAATGCAATATAAAGCTCACTCCTTTGTTCACAAACGTGAGAACTACCTGCATTTTATTTTCGTTTTCCTCTCCATCTCGCATCAATCAAATACCATGTAACACATTATTACGAAGTGCAATAAACTTGACCGTGTCAATGGTCTGAACACCAACTATTCTGACTCACTGTTTGGTTAAGAAATATTGCATAAATATTGTAGGCATCGAATGTCTAACTGTTTGCTAAACTCCGCTAGGTTTAGTACAATAGGTAGATAAAAATTGACAGAAGATCCACGTCAATTTGTCCTGGAATGTGACTCAACATAACACAATAGAAACGATTTAGTCAAATTCCTTTTACAATACTTGTTATTTACTTATCATATTTTGAAATTCAATTAAAATTATCTTTATTAAGTAAGCAGCAATTTGAGTATATTCTTTGTTTCGTTAAACTGTCTGTGACAGTTGTTAACAAAACTTTTTGTCTAAAGATTAATTTAATTTTCCTCATTACACCTTCTGCATATTTTCCTATTTGGCAACATAAACATTGTGGTCTACTAAACTACTGGCCGATTCGAATGAATAATATTCAAACACGTAAGATGACGTATCTTTGGATCTAAATGGATGTTAATAAGCTCTAGATTCGTCACATTAGGAATAATAAATAGAAGACTATTTATGAGGACACGGTAACGTTACATACAGTTTCTTTTAATGTGATATTTAATCTTTTTTCTTTGCGACTTTATCGTTGATTGAAAGGGAAAGTAAAGCAGCGACTGTCAGCTGTTTAAGTTTCCATATACGGGATAAGAGGATTACCGAGCATTACGTGGGTAGGTATTTAGTTCGTATTTATTTAATAATAAATAATTTGTAAGGAATTAGGTACCTGCTTTAACTTTAAAAATTAAAAGTAGATTGCACGCTGTCTTTTTATTTTTTAGAGTAACAGAATAGAGCCATTACATAAATATGCAAACTAACTAACTCAATAAATAAAGCAACTCAGCAGTTCTTCCTAACGGTAACAGTATTATATTTAATTTATTGTACATCAGTGCATTATACTTGCAATTTAGCTTTTTCTATCCACGCATTAGAAAGTAAAATACTTTATACCATTTACTACGGAAAAGTTCACTTCAATTATTTTGCAATCATGATTTAGAATTGTTTGCGTCACAAAAATAAAAGTATTATACGGCAATCACACATTCATAGCAAAAAAAAAACTGAGAAAGTGGGTTTTACCACTTATTCGTTCCATTAAAAGTGTAACTAAGCTAGTTACCGGTAATTACGGTAAATAAATACTAAAATATTATTCAAATAAATGTCAGAATACTGTTATTGGTAATGCTGGAGAGTGATGACGGTATCATACCTCATTACTCGTGGCTAATAAATAGATCAATGAGCGAATGGAGACTTCATTCAAATAATTCGGTCGGTATATTTGAAGACGGGAAACATCTCAGGGCAAGCGAGGTTCATGAAAATATAATAAATACATGGAAAAGTCTATGACATAGATTTTACAGGTGCTTAACTATTCTTTAAGGTAAACTGACTTACATCGTCCTTATAATACGGTTAAGTAAAAGCATAAAACATGCGCTATTGGTGAGAGACCGGAGAACTTGAGGTTTATTTATGCATAGGTACTCCATTCATTAATCTTCCGTGTCTTTGCAAATTGAACTAACATGACATCATGTACTTCTATCTGACACACAAAGATATAATAGCATTGCTAAATGGAATACTATTCTTTGCTTCACAAATTATTGTAATGTAACGGTAATTTAATTCAATAAGATTCATATCATTGTAATTTATTGATACCAAGTTCAAGTCGAGATATTATTTTTATAATTTTACCTGTTTAATGAATCCGTTCTGAATCTCTTTCCTTTGTATAAAAACAGTAATTATAGATTAGAAATTAATAACTTAACGGTACCTAATTGTATTTTTGTAAGGTAATTTACAGGGTGTTGTTTTATTAATATTTCGTAACTAGCGTCCGCTCGCAGATTCGTCCGTGTGGTGTTTTGATAAAAAGTAGCCTATGTGTAAATCCAGGATATCACTTATCTACTTACCAAATTTCAACCAAATCCGTCCAGCCGTTTTTGCGGGAGAGAATAACAAACATACATCGATAAATTCTCACTAACTTTCACATTTATAAGTTAAAAAAAAGTTGGAATATTAGTAGGATAAGTTGGATTATTCCCAGCCATTTGTTTCCCTTACTATGAGAGTCAAGAGTCAGCTGAAAGATGTTCCCTAAGCTTCGCGTGTTATGCATAAGGAACTTGTCACTTCTAATGTACAACTGCTATTGGCGATCTCTGAACCTAGCGCTTTATTGCTTTACGTGATTTCATGTGGTAATAGTCTTTATACTGACATCTTTGATTTCATGAGCGCCTGGTACGTGCTGTTTGGTTTCCTTGGAGATAAATTATTCTGGAGTACCTATGCAAAATGCATTGCAATTGCTGCTACTTGATTAAACACACTCTTCATGTAGGTTTAGTTTAGTTAATCTTCGTGTAAACCTTTATTTTTTTTCTTATTGTTGGTACAAATACGATATAGTAGTGCTTCCATACTCTTTGGAAAAACGAAAACAAGATACAAAGGCACCATAAAAATCAGGAATCATTTTGTCAAGTATCGACTATCTTCCTATAAAGTATACTTCAAAAAAATATCTTGTAAATAAAACTGTCCTTGGTAAGGGCCAAAAAATATCTTATATCTTTGTGAAGGAATCTTCATTTACAGCCTCTTAATTTGACTCAAAGCAGGTTCAACATTCCATACACTTCTCACACGAAGAAGTGCGAATACGAACCCATACACGACAGTGATGTCCCAAATACTCATTCACCACGACCAAGTTCCCACAGTGAGTTATGAGTGGCAGAGAATCACGCAGCCATTGTCTTCCGCGGTCAAGGGCACGACGTACTCACTCTTACTAGTACTACAATATCATGCGATGGTGTTATGTACTTTCTAATTGTTAATTGTTTTTTGTAGAAGCATTGTATTGGACGTGTGGTTTAAGCGGTTGAAGTTTTAATGCGTTTGCAGTTTAGGGTTGACTTGATTGAAATGAGCAGCGCAAATTATCGTGGAAAGAGGCCGCTTTTGTTTTTTTTTTTTTCGTCTGAACTCTTGCGTTCGATTTTTAACTCAGTTTGACTTTTTTCTTTGTGACTATTTTAAATTCAAAAATCGAATGAATGAAACGCGATCCGTTCTTAATTAGAATTTTCTCCAAATAGATAAAAGTTTCATAGAATTAGGAATTAAAGAAAATTGGATTCTAATTATTACTATTTGAAAATATAGATAATTATATTTTCAAAACTCGGATAAGTTTAGTTAGTGTGCGAAACCATTACAGCGCTTTTTGCAATTAATTGTATTTTCACACTTCTTGACTAATTGTCCTTGAGTTAAAATGAAACAGTTTCTTACGTATGAAGGTTATTTTCATAAACAAAAGAAAACGTTGCTATTAGGTAAGTTTATGGCAACTTTAATGTTAATCTAGGGCTTTATTGTCATTGCCACACCGCTCCCATTTACGATTATTTGCTAGTATTATAAAAAAGTAAATCCAAAAACCCAAATGAAATAACGTCGTCCCTGAAGTTCTATACGGTCTGTTTTATAGGCTACTTCTTCATAATTAGGCAAAGGATTCCAGTTTAATATTTAATTAGTTTCAAATAAAGAGGATTCTTGCACAGGCAATTCATAAATCTCAGCTTCCAATAGAATAACGAGACAAGACAACATTACTGCACATAATAACATATTATCAACACATTCCAGAACCAACTAATAAGTAACAGCGTGTGAAAGCTTGAAATTAACTAACTATGCATGATAATTACCTTCGAAAGAAACCAGTGCCGTGTACTGATACCGATCGAAATACCGATGTGTTTAAAAACTGCAATATTGCATCAGAGATAGCTGACCCATCGCTTGCAATGGAGCAACTCGCTTTCCTCACAATCTTACAGACCAGCCTTGTTTACTAGACCTTAATACTTACCTAGAAATCAAGATCGAACCTAGGTATTGGCAGAGGTTTGTTGCACTTTAGTGTACATTTAGTAATAGAAAAACACTATTTTTTAACGACTTAAAAATGAAGATGTTCTCAGTTTGACCTGAATGTACCTATGTATATTTGTTCACGTTTGGTTGAAACGATTTTTATGCGGTTTTCAGCATAGTAATTGTCGAACTTAGGAAAAGGTTTTTGATATACTAATTAAGTAGGTTTTATTTTTTAATTGTTTTTTTTTTTTAATAAAATGTTCGAGAACTTTTCTGGTAGAAGAGCAGACACAAATCCTTCATTACGAACATATCTGATCACGTTGCAGACAATAATAAAATTGTGACCAATTAGAAAGCTACCGAGCAATTAGTCCAAGGTTAATGTTTAGCGTAAAAAGTCGTAGATAAAAAGTGGCGTGACTAATTCTTAGCACGAGCCATTCCGCAACGGCCTACGATTTTATTATTTTGACAGAAAAAATGCCGGAACAATTTGACACCACGGTTGTCACGAAATGTGTTTTGTACGCATTTTTGTAATAGCTTTACGTTTGTTAATTGAATGTATTACAACGTTGAAGCAATGAATGAATGTTGCAAATCAATGCACAATTATGTTTGATGACTGAAACACAAATTTTAAAATTGTTATGTAGCGTAAACCACTATGTATGTATTTATACCTGCATTACAGTTACAGTATGAAAAAATTGCCTTATTTTCAAGTAAACCGATAACATCCGTCAGTTTTCTTAAAACCACTGTGTACTTGAAGGTGAAAATTCATAGCGAACAGTTGGTCCTTGGTCCCATGGAAGAAAAAAGTTTGACACAAATACCAGCCAGTTATGACTGAAAATCACACCTTCAACTGACATTATTCGAAATTCGAATGCTTCATCCAATACTGTTAGCATAGCCGTTGTTAAACAAACACTGTCCACTCGAGTGTCATCTTGACATTCAATGAGTAGACCAATAGTTCAAGGACCTCGATTTCGTGTGGTTCACAATGAACGAATAAATAATACTGAATGAACGATACGTTCACGCGTCATCGCTTTACGTTCACTTGTTTAATGCGAATTATTTGTTTAGAGTAGTTTATATGAGTCAGCTGGGATTATTAAGGTTTTGCGTATTGTGAAGATAGGTATCTTTTGAACGATGAGAATGGCTTAAAATAGTTCTGAAATTCCGGACTTATAAACATCAGTATTGTATTTATTTGAAGTAGTAAAATTAAACATATCTTGTTTTCAGGATCCATTGATAATTCCCACGGTAGTCTGAGAGTAATCGAATAGGTTAATAATAGAACCTTTCAATAGAATAAACACAATTGGTTTATCTTGATTATTCTTGATAGTAGTATATGGGCAATAATTACAATGCTCCTCCTAAGCCTAAAGGTAAATTACCCAGCCCTAAAATACATACTACGTTAATGTCGAATGTAATTGCAAAATAGGGGCTTGCAATAATATACCCACCTACTATGTACATAAGTACATACCTATCTACGGACCAAAAATTGCTCGCATCCTTTGATGTGACAGAGTTAAATTCCGAAGAAGGTAATGAAGAGAAGATTAATGAAATAACCCTAAGAACATTGCTTAAATACTGAATTGACTTCTTCATAATTCAATTCGAGTCCAATATTAATTATTGACTCATTTACTTAAAAATAAGCAGCAAATGCTAATCTCCACAATTGACCCTATACAGTTGCGCGTGATCACAGCGACATTCAACCGTGGACGACCTATCGCAAGCGTTCGAAACACTAAGCCACAGAACTGCTGGCTTTGTTTAATACGCTCGTAAACCATTATACGAGCTACTTATAAAATAAATAACAAATAATTGCTTACCTCATACTTTTACTTTATTTATGTTATGTAGCAAAGCCTCTCGTAATAGAATAAATACCCAAATTAGGTAAGAAAAAGTAACCATTTCATCTATTAGCGATACCTTTTGGAGATTCATAGCTATAATTAGTGTACTCCTTATCTTTTCCTGCAACCAAATACAGATCGCAATAGTAACTTGGCTCCATTTTACTAATTTGCTAGTTCTATTTATCTATTCCTATTTCCAATTAAGAATAAATCTACTGAATAAGATACATTCTCTACGTACAGTTAAAGCATAGTCATTCATAAACCTATAATTTGGCCGTCAAACACGCTTGCTTAAATCCTTAAAGCCTTTATTTACTACAGATTTGGTACATTATAATAAAGTTATTGCCAAATATTATGATTCAAATCTTCATCTCAAGACGCGCCCAAGTTTATATTCAATTATCTTGCAAACTACGGACCTTGGGAGATGTGAACTTTACTAGAACCAAGCCATTGTTATGGTTTTATAATCAAAATTAAGTTTAAACTTTAACAATCGTTCACAAGGTAATAATAGCAGGAGTTTTGCAAAGTATTTATTGCTTTTCACATGGTCTTAGCAAATAGGTTTACGTGACAAACGATTAACTTCAGTTAAGCCAATAGGTTCACAATAGCATGTGCAGAATTTAGCCTACCTATAGAACACCAAATTACTATTGTTAAGGCTTGTTTTAGCTGCTGAAGAAAAATGTATATTATGTAATCCAAAATGTATGGCAAACCACACTTGCAATAATCGACTGCCAAGCAAAATAATATTTGCATTATGTTTTTTGCTATCTCTACTTTCACGTCTAGCCTTTAAATATCATACTGCATATTGCATTATGAACTAATTATTATCTAATTTGGGCATCAAACTTATCAGGAGCCATCGGTCGCGTGTCAATCCATCAAAGCATGACGCTCTGATGTAAACTGTGACCTACTGTTTCGAAAAAAAGCAACGGTTGCTAAGCAACAGCCTTGGTTATTTCTCAAAGCATCACCGAGTTAACAATAGTATTTAAATAACGTAAAGTAAACACGGTTACAGAGCACGGCTTACTTTACGTCGAGCAAAAAGTTCGTTGGGAAAATTAATTTTCTATTTCAGTTTGTTTTTGTTTGGCAAAGTTAATTGAATTCGCAATGTTAGACTGTGTTGAATAATAATAAAGAAAAACGGTTAAGCAAATAGTTTATTCAATAAATTTAAATAAACAACATCATTCAAATCTGAAAATAACAATTTAATGTCTAGTTGGTTCAATGGTCGCATCTGTTAAGGCGCGGAATCGAAAATGTTGATTAATATATTGGCTATAGTGAAGCTTCTTATTGTGATAAAAAGCATTTACATTACGGCTTTAAAATGTGGTATTATTTACATAAAAATCTCTGCCTGCCTAAAGCACCAAGTACACACAACAAATAAATAAATAATAAATAACCATTCTACAAAACACAGTACTCTCAAGGTACAACAACGTATTAACACTTCATATTCATATGAATTAATCCTGACTATGATCTCTCATTGTTCCAAGCCTGATTGACATTCCCATACAATGATGATGACGCTACAAGATAGCGATTTACGTAGGTCCGTAGTGGGAGGAAATAGAATCCTTGCAATATGCCTACACTGAGATGTTGCCTGTCAAACATTAATTATTATTTACATTCATTATAATTTATAAACAATATTAATTTACTTTTTAATGTAAATGATTAAGGAGAGTTGTATTCTCAAGTTTCCTGTACCTTGAAATATTATGATGATAAAGGAAGTACCTATAATTTCAATTTTCTTGAAGAAGTGCGTATCAGACTTTTCACGAAGCATAATACCATGTAAAGCTATTTTTGTTGTATTATGTGACTTTGCATTGACCTTTACAAGATTGAATGAAGATTCCTTTAGAAAATCCACAAAGCTTATTTACGTTTAGGCCAAAATTCTATAATTGTTCACCATCCTTACAGCCCGTGTGTCGAATAAAAAAGCCAACAAGAATTAGTGCGAACGATGCGTCTCCTTGACTCGCCTTGACATGACAATACGAAACCTAGTAAGGTCGATGGGTTAACTGATTCACTTCTTACTGATTTCTTGCGCCCTGGTACCACTCCACTTGGAATGTGTTATAAGGTCAGGTATGATGAGACAAGAACATGGATTTAAGTAATAAGGTACTTAGTGAAGATGTACCTCTTTATTCAAGGAATACCTACATTATTTATTAAAATTGTATAAAAGTGTGTCAGAAAAAAATATTTCCTGTGGCTACACAACTGAATGGATTTGGTAAAACTTTTTCAAAATCAAAATCAAAATCTTTTTATTTCACATAGGCCTTTGCAGGCACCTATGAAACGTCACATTAGTTGCACGGTTCCAAAAAGTTGGTCTCATGGAGAAGAGCCGGCAAGAAACTCCATAGACAACATTTTGGAATTTGTTATAGAATACCTTATTATACCTTAACGTATTTGTGATAGGATTTACTGTGATGAGGTTTCACATTAGGGTTACGCACCCAATATAAGCTCAAATGAATTCATTCGATGATCCCAATATTTTGACTTACATTCGTGTAAGTAAGACATGCAAAACTCACTCATTTCTAGACACACGGCAGTGTGTCCGCCAAGTTCGAGCAAAAAAAGCGATTACTCTCAACTTCATAACTCGTTTACCACAACAGATGTGCACCAAGTTACCAAGGTACAGACTTTTATTTTTTATATTACGTAAAATATGCATCGAAAGACTGCGGAATAAAGTCATACAGCCACTAACTCCATATAAGTGCGGTGAAATCAGTGCTACCCAACCTATTTGCAAGCCAGTGAATTGCCATAATTAATTGATACTTTAGTTCCTGCTAAACTAGAAACTGATACTAATAAAGATTTTTTATCTTCAATAATTAATTAGCCAAGGCCATTAATCATGTAGCCAATCATTCTTATTTAATTAAGACATAGATTTTATCTAGTTGCACGAAAAACAGGCTGGATGAAAAAGTAGATACGCCTAGATTTTTCGCGCACAAATTGAAGTCTCTTGAAAATGTTGTCCTGAGTTATTTTTAGTGTTTCACCAAGAACGGAATGATACTGTGAATGATCTGATATTTATTACCCATTCAAAACGTACAAGTAGTTTTTAAAGTTATTTTCTAATAAGGGCAAATTGACATACTGTTTTTTTAGCATGCGTTATTTTTTCAACATTTTACAAAAGCTTCGAAGCAGATAAATGAAATTATAATTCTTTGGTCTTTTTGGCCACAAAAGACAGACACAAATACTTACCTATATTCTTAACGTCACTTGCCGTGGAATTTACATGCACCTCGCACGGCCGCCATTCACTAAAGTCACGTCAAAATCTCAAAAACATAATTGGCAATTATTTATTAATAAAATTCCAGTGCCAGTGATTATTATACACTTAAGGACCACCATGAAGACCAACCAAATTGTCATTCGTGATGCAACTGCAGTTTAACTCAAAAGGACAGTCGAATTAATCATTTGATTTAACTAAATTATAGTCAATGAATTGACAAATATTTGAATTTGACTTGAGAACCTCATTACTTATATGGTCGGCTTTAATGTGTACATGGGGACAGGTACACTCGGGAAGTAATTTTAGGTCTATACCAAAAATCCCTATTTAATTACCACCATTAATGGAAAATTTGGAAAACCCAATTGAAAACTGTATACCAATTCCTACTACTTACGTCAAAAATAAACTGATACTTTTTCACTGCATACAAGAATTCAGTACTGGAAGAAGCTATTCAATCTAAGCCTCATAAATAAATGAGGAATATTTCTCGCAGAATTATGTTAATAAATTCATCAATAACGTGGTAAAATCCCGTGAGAATATATTACCGTAATATGTGGCATGCCTCGAGGTATCTTGACATTATACATAACATATGACTATACCAACATTCGTATCTACTTATCTACCTGGGTAGGCATATATCGTTACCTAATAAGCTCTTCACTATGAAGTGTTTTTTCGGTTGATGAAGTTTGATTTGAAACACTCAGTGGTTTGTTATCTAGGCCAGTTTCCAGTTACAAGTAGCTACGGTTGAATATCGATAATATATCCTGTAACCTTTCCTCTACTTTAAGAGTGTCTTAGTAGAAAGCTAGGCCTATATTTTTGTATAATTTCCTTCTTACAACACAGTGTAAACTTGAATGAAGTTCATGGTTCAACCTACCACTAAAGACTGTAAACATTTTGAAAGTTTTCTTTGGAATATTAAATCCAAAATATGAAAACTGAAACTGATTGACACTTGACGGTAAGCTTAGTACAGGCGTAATTTAGAAGTTGAGAAAGAATAAATCGTCTCCCATATCAAGCTTCAATGAAATATCTATGCAAATTGAAAGTGCATGATATCAAACTATCAAAGTAGCCGACAAATGAGGGGCTGTATAATATAAATTACATATCCGACACACTGAGAAATTAGCTCAATAATTTTCCCCATCAATCTAACTTAGTAATACCTTAAGACTTGGCAACACATTAATACCATGACTACTCTAAGCCATATACAACTACTAGCTTCCGCCCGCGGTTTGCCCGTGTAGAGTTCGGTTACATAGCGTTTCCAAGAGAACTTCAAAATTCCGGGATAAAAACTATCCTTTGTTCCTTCTCAAGGTCAAATCTTTCTCCGTACCAAATTTTATTAAGATCAGTTCAGTGGCTTAAACGTGAAAGCGTAACAGACAGGCAGTTACTTTTGCATTTATTATATTAGTAGGGATACCACAAACAGTTGAAGCAACCAGTGCGGCTAAATGGTGCAATTATATTTATTAAATGCAATCATCGCAATAGTTACGCACTTATTATATTTAATTATGTGCAGTAGGGAGGAACGGGGCGAGACGGTAAGTGACAATTTAAATTGTTAAGCAACGATTTATGTCACTTACTGTGTTGTTGCTGTGAGCAGTCCGTGACTGAAGACTACCGTGATAAACGATTTGATATCCGAGGGAGGTTAAGCTATACTTACCTTGGTCACACTACGGATGTGGTTCTGCAACTTAACTTAAGCTTACTCTTCTGAAACTTCCATAAGCTTGTGGGACAAAGGGTTAAGACAAAGTTTTCGAAATATGTTTACCTAACATTGGACGCTTTCTTAAAAGCTTTAAGTATTTCATTTTCACCTCTAAAATCAAGTTTAAATGACTCAGAAAGCATTACCGCACAACAGTAATAAAAACTGTCCTGTTGTCATTTATAAAACAAAAAAAAAAACAAATATTAACTTTTGTTTTGCAAATGACCACATTCACCTACCGACAGAGTTAACAGTCATGTCAAAATAATACAGTAAAACTCTTACTTGCAAATATTGCGTATATTTCTAGGTTTGTACAGGTAATATATTTTACTAGTATTTATCTATCACCGTTAGATAACACAGTAATCTCGAAGTTCGAGCAACTATTGAAAGCACGGCCGGCACGCATTGACTCAACACAAAGACATTACAGTTATTTCAATACTGCCGACCAATGTGTCAATATTGATTGTAAACGGTGTTTAATTAACACGGATGTAATGTTAATAAATGGGTTAAAGAAATATGTATAACCGTTTGCCTAATTTTTTTTTATTGCTAGGTATTATGTGCGAGTATGTGTGTTAACATATTTTAACAAAAAAAAATAAGTTACGGAATGATGATTGCATAGTTCGCACTATCAATAAAATTGATATACCTAATATTATTGTAAAACGTTGTATTTATTTAATTTATTGTTTTATTTTCAGGTACGTATCCGACATGCTGATTTATATCTGATCCTGACTGTAAGGTAACCTACTACCTACTACCTACGAGGGCACAAAAATAGCATGCGCCCCAAAAATGTTGTCTGGACAAAATCAAAAATACATTGAGATTGAAATGTAGGCACCATTGTGAAAAAGCCGACCGTTACAGCAGACACTTGGTTAGCTATTAACTACTCATTAGAATTCGCTTGAGGAACTAACCGTACATCCAATTCAAATGAAGTTAGATCCTTATAATACAGCCAAAAAAAAACTACACCGTCATCAGATCACCGGCCAGTCTTCTATTTGCAGAAAGCTTTACAAATAACGATGAATTGCCAACTAACGATACTTCAATAGAAAGCTAACGTGACCCGTCATTACGTATGACCGCTCGGAAGTAACTAATGATGAATATCAATGATTGGGAGTTACGCCCTTTTCACTTTGACCTTTTGGTTAGATGTTTAAGTCAAAGGTTCTTATGAGTATAATACCTTCTTCCGTAGTTCATGGAGTAGATTAGGTGAGCTAAATTAAAATAAAAAAGAAATGCACATTGGTCTTATTCTCCTTATCGCCTTATCTAAATCACCTAACAATACCTAGTGTCAGTCTCTAACATGGAATACTAACTGACAACGGCTGCTATTGAGCAGCATTCTTTAGGCTTTTCCTGGCCATCGGAGGCATTATTTGAAAGTCTTAGATGTATTTTTTTTATCTTGTTTGTCTTTTAGTTCAAATAGAAAATATGTACCTACCCATAAGTGCTTACATAAATTATACTCAAGACAAAATATTTAAAAGAAGCTTTCTTTATCAACGTAGTTAATTACATAGCTATTTTACATACACTGGCATATGGTACAAACAATGCATGATTAAGAATAGGCCGCAGAGTCCTTAGCAGGCAATATATTAAGTTAAGAGATACCGAGAGAAAGCTTCATTGTATAACGAGTGATATAACTGAGGAATGTATTCAAGGCACACAATGCAAATGTCGCGACCTAAGGACGCGGACAGATGGACAGGTTTTAGTAGGCTTTGTGTGCACAGCTTGAAAATATGTTCGCTATTTACTGTAGGTACATTGTTTATCGTTTCACTGACTGACCGCAGCACTCTTCAGACAAAGAAAGACTTTGAGGGAAGCTTTTGCCCAGCAATGGAACTATATGGGGTAAAGAGACAAATAGTTTTTAGTATAAATATCTTCAATTTAAGTCTCCATGTTTTGTTTATATATGTATGTCTCAGTGTAAAGTTTATAAGACTATATTATAATTATTCGACTAAATTAAGTTAAGCCCGCCATTATGCAGAAAGTAAAAATAAATAAATTAATTGCTGACGTTTGAGATTGTGATGTATCGGCATCCAAAATAAATATTTACTTGAACAACTGGATTGTTATATAGGTAGTCAACTATTCATGTCAAATCAAAGCAACTCGTTGGATCCCTTATTTCGAAATGCGCATTAAGAAAAATAAGTGACAATGGGCCAACAGCCTTAGATTAATCATCTTAATCTGACAATTACATTAAAGCTACCCGTAAGAGCGGCGCTAAGCTCCGATACGAGTCTGATACCGACTTAACAAGCCCTGTGTAGGTATATACGTACTTTCTTTTTTAACATACAGTGGGATGGTGATAATTGAAATTGATAAGGTTTTAAATTACACACCATAACCCGTATTTTTTTAAATTCGGCTATTGAAGGAAGAGGTAACCGTTGATTGGTATGTGTATCGGTTTTGATTATCGACAGTTTTATTAAACTTAATAATATTATTTTAATTTAAACAAACGTTTTTCATTGACTCCATGGTTTCACTAAGCGCTATTATAACTAAGAAATTAAGTTAATTACTAAACTGTAAATATTTTTATCGGCTAAAATAACAAGCAAGAGACCTTCATAATTCCTCTAATTTCGGTTCTTTTTTCATTACAAAGTATCGTAGAAAATACCGAATTCCGAACAAATATCTCGACCTCCCAAGATGACGGTCATTCGGTTACGAACACGCGGACACGTCAAAAACCTCATTGGCCCACATCGAGACAATGTTTGTTATATCATCGAATCAATTAACATAATCTTTCGAAATGTCATCGGAATCGATTCTCGGTTCTCACCAGTTCTCACCCACTGATCCAGTGAACTTGTTAATTTAATGAGTTATTTTTAAATTGGTGTTTGTTTTTTAATTTAAATACATTTTGAACCATAGAATTCCATGAATTTAAATCAAAATTGCGTACTTTTATGAATGTAAATAGAAATACAAGATGTTACAAGACTACAATCAGAACACTCTTCATCATCATTCTCTTTTGTTCTACAATTTAAAATTATACATTTGAAGGTTACCAATTTTGCTATTCCAGATTTGAAAATTTTTGTCTTTGGTACTTGAACTAATGTTATGTTTCTTCCTTTAATAGTTTCTTCGCCTATTGTATTCAATCAATTTGTGGCCAGTTGGAATTAGCCAATACTGGTTCGCGTTTTTATCGTTCATCGCTCATTAATTATGAATTGCATATATGCGTCGAATGTTTTATGCATTAATTCTGCGCATTCATTAAATATTACTATTGCAAACATAAAGAAAATTACGATGCTAAAGCGACTGGCATGTAATGTTGATTATGTAGGAAAGTTCAAATAATTAACTTGGAAATCCTTTATACATTTATGCTTATATTCTGATAAAAAAATAACTGGCTAAGAAGCAATTACAATAAATCACCTGAAAGATATTAGGAACTCAAAATAACCGACAAAACATAGAATTCAACTACGAGTATTTAATGAAAGTTAATTTCCGCCTTACCTATATGTATTGTTTGTTTGCAATTGCATAATTCTATTTTAAGAACGATTCTTCTTGGAGATATTTTTATTTTGTACCACATATTACTTCCCGCAGTTACTGTATATTCTTGTAAAAATACTGCATTCATAAAAGCGAAACTTTTTCATGTTCGTGATTCATACATATATGCAGACTGTGAAATTCACTATTACGTGACCGGATGCAAAGATCTTGTACGTAAAGACAAATTCGTTTAAGACCTAATTTGGTCACGGTGAATTTGTTACAGACGTATTTTCTTTTTCTTATTCTGTTGAACATCTCAGCTGTATGTTAGTAAGTTAGTTATATTCACTTCGGTACATATTTTGCTTAGTGCATCTGTATACCAAAATTGAAAGAGTAATCCCTGAAGAATTGAGTGTCTACTTCTATAAAATTAAAGCTGTGCTACTAAAGGAACCTAATAAAATATTGTCTCATATCAATTTCAGAAGCTCTAAAAAATATTCTCATTTTCCAATCATTGTTTTACATGGTAATCCCGTGAATTGAGGAAGTTTCTGACTAAACACGTTACAAATGCTAGTACAATTTGATAGAATGTGCAGCACTCCTATTACTATTACTCACCGCCCTGCAATTTACCAAACACTTTATCTAGCAACAAATACCTATTTATGAAGTAAAGCTGATTTTAATACAGAAATCAGTTGTTAAACTACGCGATAGAAATACCAAAGTTAGGGCAGTATTACACATATCAAATGTGCTTTTTGTAACTTTCACCTTTTTTCTTCTTCTTCCTAGCGTTGGTCTTGTGACAGGGTTCACTTTCCGTATCCTCTTCTTCCACCTAGCTCTTTCCTGGTTACTGCTACAGTACATTTGATGACGTTACTCGTTATCTACACTATTTATACTAATATTATAAAGAGGAAAACTTTGTTTGTTTGTTTGTTTGGTTGTAATGGATAAACTCAAAAACTACTGGACCGATTTTTAATATTCTTTCACCATTAGAAAGCTATATTATCTGCGAGTAACATAGTCTATATTTTATCCCGGTGCGGGCAGCAGCTCCCACGGGACGCGGGTAAAACCGCGGCAAAACGGCTAGTGTATTCTAAATGTAGATTGGCTAAAGTACTCGATAAGTGTATACCGCCCTTAGGTAGTTACAGTTTTGTTATATCACGATAATAAGCTAATATTAACCCTACAACACTGTTACGTCTTTGTTGATAGCATATTATTTTCGAACCGTCTCGGCGTGGTATAATGATCGCTTCATCTATCGTGGTAAATGTGTAAGGAAGCGTTACTAAAACGATAAATAGATCAAGTGCTTTAGAATTTCATGCAATTTTGTATCGTCAGTGTTAGAAGGTACACTACTTACATAGGTTTAGATAGGTTATTTTCTCCAACTCCACACTAAACGTACACGTTACTTGTCAGTTAGTTCACCATCCTCTAGCCGATATCTTACTGTTACTTAGGGTCTTCAACTTTTATTCTCGCTACAATATATAAAAGCATTGTCCTACAAAGTATTTCAAAGCATAAGATCGTCCTATTGAGTTCTACAGGGTTATCAGAATCTATGCAAGTTTAAAGATACAAACCGCTCTTGCATGAACGGAAATACAGGGAAGTTTGCAATAAGCACACCTCTGCCTAACCTTATAAGGGAAACAAAAATGCACTAAGTATACAATACAATAGTCGGTATTTCAATAATTATTAGAAAAACGTGGGACGTTCACTTCCTCAATACTTCCGTGAGAGGTTCCGTATATGGTATTTTATAAATACCGGTACATACCAGTGGTACTTGGGCCCAGAGTTACGTGATAGATACCATAATATTGTGACAGCCCGCAGGCTTAGGTTATGTACACAGTGACAGCTTAACGTAGTGGATGAATTGAAATAGACAGGTCGTGTTTGCGGAATTAATGTTAAAAAAAAAAACTTTTAATGCTGAAGAGAAATAAGATATGAAAAAATCCTGAAATAAATGATAGAATAAAATACCATAGGTAATTCAGTTGAGTAGATTATGATCATGTTGAAAAAAAATCAAAGCAGTTGGAATCTTTTGGAGTGTTTAAGCGAGTTTAGATATACTTAATGCATCCCGACTTTTAGGTGGGCAAAACAGTTGAGAAAAGGGAACTATTCAAAATAATTTGCCATTGTAACCAGGTGCACTTTTATATAATAAAACTTAAGCAATATTTAGTACTGCACACGCGAAGGTTGTTCTTTATTATTTTAGTACTAAGGCCGTATGTAAATTTCTAACGAAATACTCATTAACGTGTAATTTTAATTACTCTAGCGCATTACCATGCAGGTGCCTATTGTAATGTGGTATTATCACGCTTATTAATCTTTTAAACATAGCTTGAGGGCTCACTTGTATTGGCTAATAAGCTGTCGAATATGTAAACAATCCTAGCTGATAACAAACAAACATTGGAAAAACACATTGTTTAAAAATAGAACTACGATTCTTAAAACGATTCTAACTTCTTCTTTTGTTTCGATCTAATCATTTTCAAGTCATTTCAAAATGTGCATAATATTTTCCTAACACTCTTATTTTTTTCTATTTTATGGAGGCAATATATATGCCATTAATAAAGTCGTAGGCAATGTTTACAGCACGTTTGCGTAGTACTTTTATAGTGCGTAACGTATACGGTTCTTGACCCTTCAACACCATCTGTCGTAACAATTCATTCGAATGTTTACAAACAGTAAAAGCCTTGAGTACCTAGTAATGACACCAAACATCCGGCCAGTAATCGATCAATCAACGTTTATAAAATCGATGTCATAATCGAATGCACGTCATTTCAGCTTTACTGGTCTCGATTTATTATGTAAGACGTAAGTGAGGTAGATAGATGGATTATACTTTCCCATATATAGGTCGCTTCTTGTCACAAATAGTGACGCATCTCGTGATAGCCCGGAGCTTAAGGCCGCTGCCTCGAATTTTGCGGGCAGCGGGGCGGCAGCGGCGGCGGCGCGGGAGCGGCAGGATCTTACGCGTATAATCAAATGGACCGGCCCTCGAATACAGCGGCGCGGGAGCGGGCAACGAGCGGTGAGCTCCAGTCAAAACGGTGACCGAACGCGCCGCCGCCGCTGCCGCCCCGCTGCCCGCAAAATTCGAGGCAGCGGCCTAAGAGTAAGCGCACACTACAAACTTTCAGTCGGCCGATAAGTCGGATTGGGCTCATAAATCTGTATGAAGATGAATGGAAGTACACACGTAATAACGATCAGATATCAGACCATTACATTTACTAAAATTCATAAAAACATTTATTAAAATTCATTACTTTTTTTTAAAGTACAACCTATGGTCCTATAGTTGGCCAACTGTTTAGTCTACCGTGTGCGCCTAAGGAACCTGCTTCCAAAGTTTTGTTTGTCTGTGTCCCAATGAGGTTGAAACCTTGCAAGTAGCAATATGGATTATAATTAAATAAACTTAATGTTTATCTTGGACTCTCACTGATTAACTATGATAGAAAACATTATGATGAAACCGAAACAAGTTGATCAATGTCTTTTCTTTGTGAGAATAGGGCCTTTTGGATTTTGACGAGTTATCGCATAAAATTCAAAGGTAATTTATTGATTTCTGACACTTACGCAAATATTAGACATTAATAGAATGCAGTCATTTTCAAAAACACGAAACATATGTAGGTACCATAAAAATAATATTTTCGTTGAGCCTTAGTCTTTAATTCTTAAGTCACCGTAAGTCTTAAATTAAATAATAAGACAATTATCACATTCATACTTGATTCATGACGTAATTAAATGCAGCGTACAGTCACCAATTAGGAATCTAACCACTAAGGCCTAGATTAAAACGGGCTGTCACGATTTTGGCTCCTGTCGTGTCTCGCTGACGCACTTTCATTCATTTGTCTATTCTATTCTATTCTATTCTATTTTTGTATATGGCAATCCGTGTCGATGTCAATTTCGACGATTCTGCCAATGACAAGTGGGATGAGAAGCAAGAAGTGCGTTTAATTAAAATAAATTTAAAAATATATATATATTGATTTAAGATGGTGCTGTGGCCGATCTTGTGTAACTTAATGTGTTAGTAGGACGGCACTGAAACAAACAGAAATATATTTACATATATAAAAACAACAACAAAATGTTAGTAACACATAACATATAATATATACCACAACCATACAAACTGTGGCCTAAATATAGGCCACAATTTATAATTTAATATTGTTTTGATTAATGAACATCAACAGCATCTGGAGCAGTTCTGGACAGGAGTGGGATAGGAGGGAACGGAAGTTAGTCGGGAGAGGAATTTTAAGTTTTTGGAGACGACCATATAAATCAAAGGATGAGTTGATAGGACAGTCAAAAAATATATGGTCCAGGGTACCTTCATCCAGTCCACACTCGCAGAGGGATGAATCCTGCACCCGAATTTTGCGCAGAAAGACCGGTGTACAGCAGTGACCTAACCGAATTCTGCACATGACTGAAATTACCCGTTTAGGGTATCTTTTGAAATTTGAAAACCACGGTTTTGGTTTTACAACCGGTTGAATGGCGAAATAAGAGCTACCCTTCCTTTTGCCTGAGATGTTCCACCATTCCTGCCACGAGGTCTCAAGACTCAATTTAGGGAGGTTTAGCAGGTCATGCCCTTGAAGGGAGAAGTGTGCAAGATCAGCGGACTCAGATGAACACGCATCTTTGGCCAATGCATCGGCACATTCATTGCCCGCTATACCGCAGTGGCTAGGGATCCAGACTAAGTGTACTTCTTTCTCTTGCCTAGTGCAGGAGAAAAGGGACTTTTTAATATCCAGGACAATAGGACAATGGAGTTTAGTTCTAAAGGGATTCTGGGATATGGCTTGGAGACAGCTAAGGGAGTCAGTAAAGATAACTCCACAGCTAATCTCATGGGACTCTATAAAACGACAAGCTTCCAATAGTGCCACACACTCGCCTGTAAATACTGAAGACTCCTTCGGACATCTGAATTTCAAAATTATTTTAGAGTTCTGATAGTAAACCGCGGCTCCAGTACAGCCACCATTTGATTTGGAAGCATCCGTGAAGAACTTTTGAAACCCAATCCATCGTTCACCCAAAACCGCATTAAAGGCCGAATTTGCAGATGGGGAGTTTTTGGATATGCCAATGTTATAGAATATTTTAGGGGTGAAGCAAAGTACTTCATAAGGGTAATTAAATAAAGGAAGTCTGGGATGTGGAGCAATGGGGGATTCTAAATTTTGAAAAAACCGATATGCTTTTAGGAATAGGGGGATTTCTTTGTGTTCCCAATATTTGGAGCTGTGACAAAGAGTGTCAAGCTCTCTGAGTTTTGGGATGAGGGGGTGAGATGACTTGGGAATAACCCTGGATAGGAAACGGGAAGCGAGGTACTGACGTCTCAGGGCTAAAGGAGGTTCAGCGCATTCGACCTGCAAGGCGTTAATAGGCGACGACTTCATGCAACCTGAGATGATTCGAAGGCATTGAGACTGAATCCTATCTAAACCGGCCAAGGCACCTTTGTTGCTTGGAATCACCAAGTGTGACCCATAGTCCAGGATACTGCGGACTAAGGCATTGTAGACCAGTTTCATAGTGAAGGGATGGGCCCCCCACCAGACACCAGCGAGAGCTTTTAGGATGGAGATTGCTCTTTCGCATCTTTTGATCAAATAATTAAAGTGGTGAATCCCGGATAATTTTGAGTCTAAGAAAACGCCTAAAAATTTTGATTTGTTACCTATGGGAATATCTTGTCCTTGAATGTTAACTGAGACCTGAGGGATCAGTCGTTTTCGGGAAAAAATCACTACCGAGCTTTTTGGGGCGGATAACGAGAGACCATGGTCCAAAAGCCATGTGTGCAGAGAGTCCAGGGAGAGACAGAGAGATGAGGCAGCGTCCGTAATAGATGGATTAACTACATACAACACTAGATCGTCAGCGTATTGTAAAAGGTGGCAGTCAGCATTAAGGCAGGAGCCAATGTCTGCTGTATACAGGTTGTATAGTAGGGGGCTTAGAACTGAGCCTTGGGGAAGGCCCTTCCACGTCTGTCTCACCTCAAATACCTCCCCCTGCACTCTGAGCATCAAAGAGCGAGACATGAGGAGTGCGCATATACATTGTACCATCTTACCCGGAATCCTCAGCTGTTGCAATTTTTGCCTGAGAACTGGAAGAAGGACGCTGTCGTATGCGGAAGAGATGTCAAGGAAAGTGGCTACAGCGGATTCATTTTTGGAAAAGGCTGTACGGATATCAGTAACCAAAATTGCCACACTGTCCATGGTGCTAAGCCCCTTTCTAAAGCCAAACTGACTACTCGGCAGTAGATCCCTAGACTCCACCAACCACTCAAGTCTATTTTTAATTAAATGTTCCAATATCTTGGCCAACACTGAGGACAAAGCAATTGGTCTAAGGCCATTCGGATCATCAGCAGTCTTGCCGGGCTTCAAAAGGGGAATTACTATCTGAGCTTTCCACTGTTCAGGAACCCAACCAAATTGATAGCAATAATTTATTATTCCTAAAAAATATTTTTTTGCTTCAAAACCAAAATGAACTGCAAATGAGTACGGTATGCCGTCTATGCCTGGGGCGGAATCCCTAACATGACGTAATACCGTATCAAGTTCCTCTAACGAAAATGGTTCATTCATAGGATCATCCACAATATTTACAGGCGGGAGCAGAAGTTCTGAGGAAGAAGGAACATAGGCTGGAGCTATTTTGTCAAAAAAGGATTCAGCAGTTTCTCTCGAGATAGGGGAAGAGATAGATGGGGAGCAGCCTCGCCTGAAACGATTAATGCTCTTCCAAACTGCTGAAATGGGAGTGGAAGGGGATAGAGAAGTGCAAAACTTAACCCAACCGCGGCGTTTCTTCTTGCGAAGAAGCCGCCGAGATTGAGCTAACACTCGTCTGTACCGTATAAGATTGTCGCTATTCATCGCATCATTGTACTGTTTTTCGGCCTCTTTTCTTTCTTTAATAACCGATGTGCATTCTTGATCCCACCACGGGGGTGACGGGATTTTATTTCTGGCACAGTTGCGCAACGGAAAGGTAGAGTCTGCGCTTGAGGTAATGGCCGAGATAAAGCCATCGTAGCAGCTCGTAGCATGGCAGTGACCAGAAGAATCTTGAAAACTTGAAGTTAAATTTGGAAGCATACTAATTTTCTCCTCCAGTAAAGATGCAAACCTCGACCAATCAGGTTTGGACAAGTTGTACTTCAATAGTGGAGGAGACGTTTTCTCTAAAAAGGTTTTATTAATTAAAGTTACAACAATGGGGTAATGGTCGCTACCATGCGTCAGAGTAGTACATTCCCAATGAATTGATGCCGCCAACTCTACTGAACAGAATGTGAGGTCTACACAACTCTTTTGCTGTCCTGGAAGGGATCTACGAGTAGGGCTACCATCATTTAAGATGCAAAGGTCAAAATCATCCAAGATTTCTACTAAACCTTCCCCAAACGAATCACAACGATTGGAACCCCATCTAAAGTGGTGACAGTTGAAGTCACCCATGACGAGCACAGGTCCCACTATGTTATTCAAAATGTCCCTAATGGTGGTTAAAAACCTACGCTGAGGATGGGAAATATACACGGATAAAACAGTGATACCCTCAATTCTACACGCAACTATATTCATATCACCATCCAGAACCGGAAGAGTCAAGGTGGAGAGGGGGACACGATTATTAACAAGGAGAGCCGACCCTCCATAGCCATCAGATCTGTCACATCTGAGAATATTAAATAGTGGTATATTAAAACTGAGACTCGGGGTGAGCCAAGTCTCAGCTACAGAGCAAGCCAGAGGCTTGAATTTATTGAGGAGGAATATGAGGTCGTGCTTTTTATGCCACACGCTCCTCACATTCCATTGAAGGAATACTTGGCGAGGCGCCATTTCTAATATTTGATAAAAGGTTAGTTAGTTGGTAGGCAACGTTGGACGGTAATTGTGTATTATTGGTGGATAGAATTGTAGAAAGAAGTTTAATAAGTATATCTATTATTGAGGAAACATTACTATCAATGAATGGGTTATTCAGAGCGCAGCCATCAGGCTGTGAAGGTGCAGGGGAGTTAATAATCTGCTGATGGGCAGCTTTATCATAAGAGGGAGATAGAGGGGCATGGGTCTTTGGCTTAAGGAAAACAGTTTTGCGGTATGACTGAGTGGGGACGGGAATAGCTTTTGCAGCATTAGCATAATTGCGAGAAGTAAGTGGGACAGATTTGCTAGCTTCAGCATATGAAAGGGACTTCTCAGCCATAACCGTCTTAATGGCCTTCTGTCTACCCAACTCGGGGCATGATTTGCTATTTGCAAAATGATTCCCCGAGCAGAGCACACAGAATGCCTCCGCCTCAGAAGTGCTGCAACCATCACCAGGGTGATCATGGCCGCACTTACTGCAGCGAGGCTTGGACCGACACACTAGTTCCACATGACCAAACCTGCAGCACTTACGGCACTGGATGGTGGGATAAACATATTGCTGAACCGGAAGGGAGGTGTAACAACAAAATACTCTTTGAGGTAATACTTGGCCATCAAAGGTAAGTACACATGTCTCTGTTGCCTTGAATACAGTCACTCCATCAATAACTACTTTCCTGCTTATGCGACGAACTTTCAGGATTTCACCACAACCTGAAGGGACCTGCAAGTATTTTTGGGCTTCCTCTTCATTTAAATCTGTGGGAACACCAGTCACAACACCCATCCTAGTTATATTAAAAGTGGGGATAGAGGCAACATAGCAGTTCTTATGTAAAATGCTGTTGATAATAAATGAGTTTGCATCCTGAGGGGATTTAAACTCTACAGACACACGGTTCCTACCAACTTTTTTAACACCATCACGGACAACATTGGTAATGTTATGTTTTTGTAGGAATATTCCGAAAGTAACAGGGTGTAGAGAGGTACCGGCGTTAGGCTGGGGCTCCAATCGAGAGACATGAACGATAAAAGGTGCCTTATCAGTAGCAGAGTACCTGCTGCGGCCAACTAGGTTTCTTTGTTGTTTTGATGGCGGGGTTGACACGCCAATGTTGGCATCATCTCCGGAGCGTTTCCTGGTATTCGAGGTTGATAGGGTCTGGGAGTCCGCGATGCTGCAAGCAACATCAGCGAGTTGGGAAAGCGGATAGTTGGGGGAAAGTGGAGCATATGCAGAGATGTCGGGAGGATCGGGATCGGGGGGTTTATTTTGATCCATTATGCTTGTAAAAAACTGGTTAGTTACCGAAATAACAACACACCACTGGTAACAAACAAAAAGACAACACACAAACACAAAACTAAGTCACAAAAGTTCACCAAAACACTTAAAACAGCTGAAAATTCTAGGCACACGTGCTAACCAAAGACACTCTGTGGCGAGAATCCCCATTCATTTGTCTTTATTAAAACAAATTGACAGTTGTCAATGTGACAACCTGTCAAATTTGATAACGTCAATTAAAAAGACATTTGTTCTCGATGGTTGTTCTATTTTTTTTTTGTTTTCTTTAATTAATATGACCTCACTTTCTCATCGAACAGGACGTACTAAGTAATTGTGGTTAGTGAATGTAGTATAAACGGGGTTATTAATAAAACATTCAGTGAGTCAGATAATTCCGCACATTAATCGCCTATTGGGTTAAATAACTGATGTCTTGGAGACTGTAATTTAATTGAGTGTACTTAATAGATTTGTTCAAATAATAGATTCTTCATATCAATTTGATAAAATTATTTTAAAACCACGGTAGACCTAAAATAGCACCTCGTGGAACTCCGATCATTCAAGAAAGTTCAATCATGAGAACACAGTTTTTTCATACAGATATTACAGAAATACATGCCAGTATAAAAATTTCAATGTCAATTGATATAAATAGCAATGAAATTCATAGTGCACAAGGTTTAGTCATAAAATTTTAGTCTATATTGTTGTCAAAACAGTCATTCACTAGCTAGATATTGTCAATTGACCTTGCCTACAAGATCATGAGAGTTGTAAAAATTTTCGAAACACCTCATTTCCTTACAAATGTTTTAATTAGATATATCTTTATTGTTAGTTTTACTGTTATTGTCTGTTTAATTTACTAATGACGTTGTTTTCACACCATTATTGTACTTTAGACAAGTATGCATACTAATAAATTAAATGCAAACTTTGCTGTTGCATTACGTTCTCCAAAAAGTTTGTTTTTAATGTTAGGCAAAGAACCTTTTTTGTGCCTTATCTTTTTCTCTCTTGTCAGTCTTTATTTGTCTACGGAGCTACTAGACGTAGGTACTTTATGGTAAATGGATGACAACATTTTTGTTTTACGCAAATCCTCTTACTTCATGATACAATCTTTACCTCCAGCTTCACTTGCATCATTCGCAGGGGTAATACGACCTCTTTGCTGAAGAAACTCTGTTCACATAACTTTATGAATAAATACGGGTCATGTTTTATTGCAATAACTAATAAACATCTTTAATTCATACACTTCAACATTATGCTAACATTTCAACACCAAAACATGAGTCCGGTATACGTAACTTGGAACAATTAGCCATCAATTTTGTTTAGACACGCCTCCACAGTAAATTTTCGTCTTCCATGTTGCAGTATGAAAATTAAACCTATCAAAGGGCAAAGTGGATCCCATAAAGAGTACCTTTCTATTGCACATTATGCAACTATGAGATACTGTAAAAGTAGGAAGTGTATGGTAGTTGAAAATTGTCTGGTTACTGTAATATGATGATTTGAGACTAATTGGATTTTGATGGGAGTAATGAGTTTGTGTCTAAGCTACTGATTGAATCGTATAAGCAAGGGTCACGTAATAAGTTAAAAAGTAAGAAATAAAATTTGCAAAATATGAGGACTAATAAGGACAGAATTATGTAACAGTTAGTTTTGTCTATCTAAGTAATATCTAGATCAGCTGTTACCGGATTTTGGTTTAAGAATGGGACCAATGTTGACACTTCAAAATTATTTCTATCTTGATTTGAAATATTTCACTCAGATAAGGCTAAGATTTAACGAGTAGCTAGAATTGTATTATGTAACTTTATTTATAGTTAACAAAAATTTTTAACTGTTTTCAAAAAATTAAGGTATTGTACCTACTGAGGGCACTAGGGTAAATCAAAACACACGGGTACTCAAACACTCATTAGGATTCTTTAGCCTGATCAAAACAAAGCTTGAACAGGGGGAAAAACTTTACAGTTATTCAATAGTATTAGAATGGTTATTCACCTATTTATTCATTGTAATGGATATAAACGAGCCACGATGTGAGAGCAAACTCAATAATCTGATTGGAACCGACGACCGTGACTATCGCATATCTAAATGCTTGTAATTCTGCTAATGACTTAATTCGATTTTATAACTATTCTGAATTCCTAAACATGTAATATTATTTAAGAGGACATTTATCCATAGTCTTACAAAGTTAGAATGCAAGACAAGTGGTTACAGAAGTACTTACAAATAGTTTTGAAGCAGAAAACAGATAATTATGAATAAGGACATGACGGCTTAAGAATAGAACAAGACCTTAGAAGCACTTCTGACACAAATAGTGTAAACAATGTTTAAAATCGTAAATAAATCTGATATGTCTACTTACAACTCATTCAAATTCAGCACTCTTTCCCAACTAAAAAACAAACGTATTTAACTCACGGTTCACACCAAGCGTAACGCCCACATAACACGTCCAATACAACAATAATAATCTCCTCACATGCTTTATAACATGTAGTATGTACTTACACATCATTAGTCCACATTATAGGAACGCGTCTCAATGAATTGACGAATGAGATCAATTACTTACCTTACATCATCGGGAAGTAAGCTTTAGTACTTTCTACGTTTGAAACTGTGGGATATTTTATCATCTTCATAAGCTTTCGAAATATTTCAAAGAAGTCGTGACTCCATTTACTGATGATTTAATTCGGGTTGTCGTCGTCTTTTTGATAATGCAACCGGTCTACTTTCTTGAGTTCCTTGTTGGAAACTTTTGTGTGAGCGTATTAACTAACGTAGGTGGTGAAAGATAATTTATTTTTATCTCAATCTTTTCTTTGTCAGGAGTTGGTTGTGCTCGTTCATCAGGTTGTAAATGAAAGGATTTTATATTTCTAAATTCAAAATACAAGCCATAACCCTAAACTGGACAAAAGGATAATATAATAAAAAGCTAATAAAATGATATCAGAAAGGCGTGGGAACATTGAGGGCGTTGATTTATTCTTGAAATCCCAAAAAAAAAAAGAAAAGAATTAGATGTAGGTACCTACCTTTCATTTCGCCATATTTTAGGATACGTTTGGTTTAGTTATTTAGAGGTCGGTCTGTGAATATTGCACTCTGTGACTTTAGAGCTTCGATCAAATAAAACGTGCTATCAAAGAACTACAAACAGCCTATTATTTTAACAGTCACGTTCAATAGTGCGACACAATATATTAAGTTCTAAGCTATGCATCCTTGAGCATGGACCTCTCTAATACCAGAGATGGGATAATACACAGAACCGTCAATATTACGTAGATATAGACATCGTTATAAAATATGCATTGTTGTAGGCAACAATTGTGGTGATAAAATAAATATTTTATTGGTCTATATTAGGTACGCATACAATAAAGACATTCGATTTTAATTATTTTGTTGCTGCAACGTGGTTTGGATTTGAAAATGGTGTCGCTCGATGCACCCGTTCACCTTATTTTAGTGTGACAACACATTTGGGTTGTAGTTAGCAGTATTTTTTTTATCTTCAAATAACATACCTACACACAATTACAAAAAACACTGTCTAAGACAGACAGTCAGAGACAGACAGTGTTAGACAGTGTTTTTCATTTATTTATGAACAATTTGTACTTTTACTTCCATGATTTTATAATCCAAAAAAAAATGAAATTGAAATAGAACATAACACCATGATTTAAATGTGCAGCTGCTTTGGAACCACTCACAACAAAATTTTATTTGATTTGGATTACAATGATTAAGCAGTTAGGATCGTTACTGTCAGTTTTGATTTACAAGCACGAATGCTGTGTAATAAATAATACTATGTTATGCATTGTAGGTAATACTGATGTCTGTTATGTCCCTTAGTACTTAATACATTTGTTTATCTAATTTATTTAGGTTTTGAAGTCTTCTATCAAGATCAGATAAATACTTGAAATTGATTACCTATAATATTACCTATATATTTAATCATACTTTATGTGGTTTTAATAATGAAAATGATTGCTTTTTCCCTAAACTAGCCTAGCCCAAAGCTATATTTACACATATGACCTAAGTATATGAATTGCTGTTGCAATTCAACCATGTGAAAATTCGGAAAGCAAAACCTTTCCCAATACCAATAATTCACATCACAATAGCAATTTTCTCAACACACCAATAAAAAGAAACAATTACATTAAAACATCATCTAACAATAATATCCGCGCGCATACGCAACCGCGTCAAAGCGCGTCCCTATTCGAGTAACAAAACATCGCGATAGTTACGTTACGTAGTTCGAGCATTTCACAGACTGGAGACTCCATTGCCGCGTCTTCTTCTCTGATATAAAACAACCCCAGTCATACTCTTAATGCTTAAACATAAAGCATAAACTTAAAGCTTTATTATCATATAAGCCTAATGCCATTGCCCACTACTGAACGCCAATCATCGAAGTTTATGCTTGTGACATTAAATTATTTTTTGTTTTACCTTAAAGACTCTGAAACCAATGAACAGCTACACTATCTTCGATTAACAAAGGCTATATTTCGTCTGGATTCCCCCAGAACACGCATGTAACCGCGGGAAACAGCTACTGCAAGATTTGTAGTGTTGCCACTTCCCGTCCGTAAATTAGCAGCCTTTTTCACATACCATGTGTGTTCATGGCGGCTCCATTTAGTTCAATGCTCTAAGCATAGAGGAGTTAAACGTTACTCAACGTTATATAACGTTGCGTACTGGCGCGGAAAAAATCAACCGCTCCGACTCACTGACTCATCAACGCGTGTGTGACCTACAAACTGGAAATTTGTTTAATGAGATGATTGCTCTCGGATAGTTTATTGATAACGGTTTTAATAGTAGGCCTATTAGGTATATTTATAATTTCACGCAGGTTTTTGTATTTTAGATTGGAGAGACAATCGTGTTGGGGTCGGGCTTCCAGTCAATTCGGATGCACCTGAGTGCCAATGTTTTACATAGAGCGATTGCTTATCTGTCTTTCCGAACCCACGAACACACGAATCTTGAAAACTCAATACCCCTTGATAGGACTGTGTGTCAGACTTAATGGCTTCAGATGTTTCATTAATAAACGGGATCAACCAATTTAATGTGCCTTACTTCCTTTTTCATCTTGAAAAACGGAGGAACTCGCTATAACAAGATGGTTACCTATGAGTGGTGGAAACTTATATTTTCTTGGCACGCTTTAGTAAGCGTGCCAAGAAAATATAAGTTAAACTAACAAGATACTAATCCAATTTCAATTTATACTCACCATTTGCAAAAGCGCCTTCAATCAATGAGCAAACGAACCCAACCCTTTATTATCGCGACCCACGTCACCCAAATTAATACACCTAAAACTTATCGATAAAAGTTCACAACACATTCCTTTAAACCACTTTCATCGACAGGTTCGGGATCGAAACCCACAAGTTATGGTATGCGAATCCAAACCCACTCGAGTATCGATAACAACCCGGTTTTATAAATGGCCGATTGACCTTCACGCTCGATCTTATCGAAACTGGAATGTTGTGAAAAGGCTCCTTGTGGTAGGTCTTACGCTAATGCCTTGGTCTGTTGAACAAACGATTAGACTTTAAGTAAAGCAATTTTATGTGTTTTTCTTGTAGGCAATAAAAAAGTCTTTTATGTCTTACAAAGCTTCGAGATATTAAATCAGAATGAAAAACTTTTTCAGTTGTAAACTAAATTATAAACATCGATAGCTTTCACACGTCTTTTAAAGTTATTGACGCGAAAAATTCACAGGCGTAAGCGATAATGATTTGTTGAGTGCTTCCTCGAACGTTATGATACTTAGTTGAATTTTTAACGTAACTTTTTTTGACAAGGCGGATACAGGATTCAGTGTTCAGTTTTACTGATAGAATAACTCCGCTATTGATACGCAACAAATGAACTGGACCGTTTTTTACAACACGTATGATTAATAGTCGATAACATAATGCTTCCGAACAATTATTCTTGCCTTGCATTTAATACTTATTTTAAGATAATTACTGTCCGCTGTTTAGTTAAATTACGGCCTAAATATGTAACAAATTAAACAGGAAAAGTTCTTGATTAATAGTTGTGCATGAAATTTTAATGGGTGATCGTTATATGCGTCATACTAATATGTATGTATTTATAATTGTATAAGTTCCGTATTTCTTTATGTAAGTTACAAGGCGGCATTGAAATGTCGTGATGGCTTTATATATTCACTATTACTGGTCACATACTTAATTCATTAGAACAAAGAACAGTAAACAGTTAATGAGGAATAGTTTTATTTATGAGGTAATAAAATTAATGACCTGTATTTATGTACGCTATAGTACCTATAGTTCGGCCATTCAGAGAATGCGTTCCTGACACGTCGCGATTGAACTGACGACGTAACTTTGCAATGGCGTTGCAGTTACGATAAAAATATTTTTGCTGGTTGTTTACCGTTTTAACAATTGAGGAGCATTAAAACAACATTATTATATCAATAATCAATGAATGTTATAATTTTGTGCCAAACTGAGTGTCAAATAACTTGGTAAACAATATTTTTCTAAATCTATACTGCGCTATTACAAGGTTATGTCAGCGGTTTATATTTTGTAGTGCTGTGCTAAAAATAACAGGCAAGTATCGTAATCTGTTCTTATACAGTTATAATATAAAATAATACGTTTTGATTTTCTTTTTAAGAATTGGAAAATAATGGACTATAAGACTTAATTATAACGTTTATGAAATATAAAAATAAAACTATGACCAAACCGCATTTTTATACTTAGATTAAAAATGGTAACCCCAAATGGCGTTATGGGCCGCCATTTTGTGACGCTAAAACAGTCGTCCGTTGTCGTTTCGTGCGCATAGACCACGTTTTTCAAGTGTTTTCGATCTTTTTTTATTTGATTACCCGGCTTTTGTTAGACCGAGATATCAGGATTGATTCTGTTATTGATAATAATATAATTATACATGTAGGCGAAGATGATGATGAAGACACCACCTCCTCAAGCAAATCGGAGTCTGATTAATATTCTGTTCGCACATTCAATTCAATGTACTTGTAACAAAGAATAAATAAAACAATTTTATTATATGAATATTACCTTTTTTTGGTTTCCACTTAAATAACTAAAATATAAAACAAATGATTCCGCCAATTTAAAACGAAAATAATCTTAAAATAATGCGGCGGTTCATTTTGAAGGAACGGTAACGAACTCAGTGTTATGTTGTGCCCATCACTAGTCGTGACTAACTGATAGGTGTCAGGAACGCATTCTCTGAACGGCCGAAGTATAATGACAGGCTTTTCAGTAAATGCTGTATTTTTTCTAGTTATAGATAAGTCTTTATCAAGCAATCCTTTCAACTGCAAAACCTCTAGTGGAATTACTATCTCTCAAACAGCAGTTACTGTTTGAGTAATATACGCATGCAAGATGCTGCAACACTTACAAGAGTTGTCACTAATCTCTTAAAGACGTGGACAGAACAAAACACACAAGTCCTAACTCTCACGCCTGCATTACTGTTCTATTTCAACACGCGTTACGTTTACGTAAACGTATTGAGTGCTCATGTGACATATGTAAATAGCCTACACCTGAGTGTATTAAGAATTGCTCCAAATCTAGATCTTCATTTGTTTATCATAATGCGAAGAAAACAATAGGCATGATGACAAATTTTTAAATTCCTTTGTATGATGTAGGTATACGTCTATTTTATATGAAAAATTATTAATTTTAAGAAAATGCGAAGTTTTTTTATCAAATAATTGCATTTTTCTCTGTCCACTTTGAATCCGGCGCGAAAACGCTTGTCAGTGTCATGTCGTCACTTGTGACGTCACGACTGAAATTACAAGACGCAAGTAAACAACGCTCGTGCAAAAATTAAGTTTTTTGTGTTATTAAATATGAATTCGAAAGGGCATTGGTGTTGTGGGGTCCCCCAGTGTAAGAACACATCCAAAACAACTCCGGATAAGTTATTTGTGTACGTTCCTCACAATAAAAAAATACGAAACAAGTGGCTTAAACTTGCAAGGCGAGATTCAAAAGCAATATTGCCCAGGGTACAACTTTATTTTTGTGAAGATCACCTTGATGTAAGTTATTACATAGTTCTCTAGATTCTAGCATAGTTTGTAATGTAAATAACTATTTCGAGGTTAGGTTTCATCTCTCATTGTTTTTTAATTAAACTAGTATACTTACATGGAAGTTTTAACATTTCTAAATTCAGCTGAACAAAAATCTTTATTTGATGCCAAAAACTTTCCCAGCATTATGATATCAATTCTAGGCAAATTAGCGCTGTTTGCCTTGATAAATCCGGGCTCCATAACTCGTGTTATAAACAATTAATTAATTAAAAACAAAGATCGCAGTGGAAGTTCACAATAACGAAATGTGACGTTCGCGCGCTTTCGCGCGAGTTGTTTTGAGAAATGACGTCACGAGCTCTGATTGGTGTTCAAGATATCATGGCGGATTGCCTTATTTCGTAATTTTATTTTATAAAAATACATATTAATCACATTATTAATAAAGAAAACAATGCGCGTTTTATATTCCAAGCTTCAAGTTTAATTTAATAAATATATTATTTTAATGATTTTTGGTTACTGTCATCATGCCTATTCTGATTCGGGCTCAGTACTTTGTCAGGGATGAAAGAACGTTCAAAATCAGTGTAATTTCGTTTGAAGATTGATAGGTGGTTTCTAAGCACTATTTTATGTGAAAAATTAGAATCTATAGATAAACGGCCAGAAGACGAAACCATAAAATGCGTAGCTACTGAAGTTGCATTGAATTGTTTATTTCAGGAACGGCATCAGTTCAGTTCGGTATTGCATTAATGAATTAAATACATGAACAAAGAGCTTACTTTTTTCTCATGAAAACGTAAATATTTCATCAATATTAATGAATCTAATAAAATCGTATACATACCTCGCCAATGTTACGAGAAAAAAAAACGTAAATAAACACGACTTGCGCTCACAAGTTCGCTTTTTACGTAAACGTCGGTATCGTCACGCACATAACGTATATAACCACGTCATGTTGTCATTTGTCACATACATAACTTGTGTACGCGACTGCACCAAATCGATGTCACGCTCCATATGTGACGGTTGTACAGATGAGTGCAGATGCGTTGGGAAATGTAAGTCACTTGCACAAGCTTAATGCTTTGATGTCTTGATAGTACTTTATGAAGTAAAGTTGTTATGGTGTTAATATTTCACCGCTCTTTGTATTTTTTTTTTTTGTTATATGCAGAGATTGGTTATGAAAGTAACCCAAACTCAAATAATTTATTGATACTTGCTTCAAAGCAGCCCTTTTTGAACGACAAGATTTAGAATAACAGCCTCCAAAACGCCCTTCACCACTTCCTATGTGTTTTTCCAGAAACAGATTTCTGTAGCTTAGAAAAACCATAACTGTGAATTAAGTAAGTATTGTTAATATTCAACTAATAAATGTACACTTTAACTGAAAAATAATTTTATGAATTGT
The DNA here is from genome assembly GCF_022581195.2 of Helicoverpa zea. Classification (NCBI taxonomy): domain Eukaryota; kingdom Metazoa; phylum Arthropoda; class Insecta; order Lepidoptera; family Noctuidae; genus Helicoverpa; species Helicoverpa zea. The sequence goes on along the minus strand of NC_061461.1, from coordinate 9,306,047 downwards.
AATGTTCTTATATTAAAAATACATAAAACTATTTATCAGAAAATATAACACGCATTTTACCACAGATGGCCATTAGATAAATGACGGTTATGCACCTCAAGCTATCAGGAAAACATGAGAATTGTAATATAATGTGCAAAGGGAAGTAGTTGCATGCTAATCGTATAGAAATGCCACGACTTTACAACCCTGTCTAAGTGTAAGATCATTTTAGGTATTTATTGCGATAATTATTACAATAATATGGTAATTATGGACACGGAAATGTAAAAACGGCATTTATTTTACTATAAATGATAATTCTTTGTGCGTAACTATGTATGGTGTTTGTAGTTATTAATAAGTAGGTACCCAAGTCTCGTAAGTGATTTTTATTGATATCTTTAACCGTTGAGAATTATTTATTCTATAAAGTATTCAACTTGCAAACATAAATATGTGTACCAATCACTAAACAATATTTATGATTAGGATCTCAAAGAAAATCGACATGAATTATGTTCCAGACAAATATCTAAAACTGGAATTAAAATCGCTCTTTAAAGAAATTCAGATCAACAAACTAATAACCAAATACCATACATTTTAATGTACTATTAAATCAACTATGTAATGCACAACTTATATAGTAGGTACTAATGCAACCATAAACTAAGATGTTACAAACTTCTTCGAACCCACGAAATGAAAATCGGGGCGATAAACTTAATTATATTGAACCAAAAAAATTACATGCACATTTACAAATATGGTGTGGTAAAATTAAACATTTCTCAATGGTATACATTCTTTTTTCAATCCGTGTCGGTAACATCGTTAATACAATCTTGATTTATATGCACAGTTCACGAGATAATACCTTTGTAGTTCAACCTTTTTGTACAAGTAAATCGGTGTTCTGATTCTTTGGGTGAAATCGGTGTTTTTAAATAAAAATGATAAAAACTACGCCCATTTTTACTGAAATCAAATCTGCACTGAAAGTAATATTTGAAGGAGTTTTAAGTAGGTACCTATTGTATGAAAGGAGGTTGATACGCATTTATTTCAAATTCAAATATCGAATTCTATCTTTACGCAGCTCTATAATTATAATAGGAGATCCCACCTCTATGACTAAGCCGACTATCGACCTTTGCCCCACATTTAAAACAACAAAAAAAACCGTTAGCACTACAAACTATTATAATTTATGCTCTTGATTATACGTTCAGTAATAGTTTATTTTACGGTTATTATATTATTCGGACGCGTAAGGTCAGATCATGAGCATTGATTGACCTGAGTACAAGTGACCCTGCCTTGGTTCAGTGCACTCCATGCGTGACTTCATCAATCGATGAGGATTTGAATATGGAATTGGCATGATTAGGCCTTGTCATAAAAGTGATGATTGCATTTTCGTGAATGTGAAATTAAATACGTAGTTTATAAACTTTTAAAATAAAAACTCGTAAGTATAGTATGTAGTATAATGTTACTTAGTTTTTTTAGGGTTTAACGTTCAAAAGGCTGACTTTAAGAGATAGTAGTCTCGGAAATAGTAGATAACACAAGACACGGAAATATGAAATTTTTTATCCATTCTGTAATCTAGTCATTTTACAAATAGTTTTAAATATACGTGATAACGTAAAAAAAAACGGTATTTAGATACAATTATTATATCAATAACTTTTAACCCACATTCCATTGAATTATTAGAGACTCATCTATACGTCAATCATGCCAACACTACAATAAATAGTAATTGTTATTTTGACACTAATTGTTACGATTGATATGAAGTGTCAGTCATATTGATGGTCAAACACAAACATCTAGAATGGAGGTCACTAGTTTAATAGAAGATTCATTTATCAATGTAGATGAATGGACGAATTCATTATTGAATTTATACGGCTCAAATAACTTAGAGCTTACGGTACTGCATAGTATGGTAGTGTGTCACTGGTAGTTCGTCACAGGTATGATATTTTGGAACAGTTATTGTATTTAGTTTGGTTTAACTAAATACATAACTTAAATAAAAAAAATAACTTAAATAGTATTAAGTAATAACATAATTTCACCACATGTTGAACACATAATAAAATTAAATATGAAATAATATTACAAAAAAAGTTAAAATACAACGTAGAGGTCCTAACCCTAGTACATAACACGCGGATCTAAGACCCAGACACAATATTTTGTAATCCAAATATTAGCATGGCTACCCGTCACGGTTACACATTTCACATCACTAATAACGGACTGTCAACTTCATAATAGCCCATTATTTAGAAAAAAAAAAAACAAGTTTAAAAAAAGAACTTATGTCATAAAGATGCATATCATTATAATGAGTAGCGGTGGGTTACTAGATAAAGCGGTCAATTCCAAACTTTTTGGTCAAGTTCTCACTTTCTCGTTTACAATATGTTTTGTAAAGAACTTGAATGCCGCTTTTGAAGATGCCGTATGTTATGTAATGGTAAAAACGATGGGTAGAGATAGGTTAAAGGTTATATTATGTAGTAACTTTTTTTTCACGGTAAACGCCCAATGGTAGGTTCTGTGGGTGAAATGGGACTATCAGACTAACAGACAAAAAGCCATCCATGCTTAGCTAAATAAAACCTCATATGCGAGCTTTTCTAAATCCTTATATTGCTCGACTTCAGTATTTTTGTCTACATTATTTCATTGGTTAGATACATAGCCTATTTCATACATGACTTACCCCCGCAGTCAGATAAATTTAATGATTACCTACTTAGGTAAGTCACTCCTTAGTGACATACCTAAGTTAAGATTCTCTTAGAAATTCTGCTCTAAGGAACGGCCTAGGTAACCGTTAAATGCCTCTGAGCGTCTCCATAAGAATTTTTTTTCTTAAATCAATGAATATTATGAATACACAGCAATTGGTCCCATTCTGTTATTTTGTCGGTAACAAATTAGGAAATCCGAGTCAAAAAGTAACGCCTACACATAGCTTCCCTTTCTCTCCATTTGCGGAACGGAAACATTTATTTTTGATTATATTGTATATCGTAATAAAATTAATGTACAATTTTATTGTACAGAGTGATGTAATAAATAACGGCAAAGGGAAATTGTTTGATTAACTCAGCATTTTGAGGTTTTGTTCGTTGCTTAAGAAAAAACTGCCGATCCGTCATAGATTTTGTTGAAGTTACGTGAACATGGATGTATTTATAGATAAGGTACTTTTTCACTTCGTAATGCTAACAAAATTACCTCTTGCATTGATTAATTATACATTGCATAATATGAAGATGACGGAAAGAGCTGGCCTGCATTTGTACCTGAGTTAAGACTAAGTAGTCGAATATACATTTAAATAGGTAAACCTAATATTTATTTTGACACTGGAAATATAGGCAATTTTCTTAAACTAAAATATTGTGTCAAAATATTGTGTCAAAAAACTCCTCCTGATCGCTAGCAACGGGGAGTGTACCTAATAGGCTGTCGGCATTGTTTCGTTGTATGCAATGTTTACTTAGCCTTTGGCCAAATTAAATTGCCTTACAGAAAGACTAAACCTAACAACTGATGGGTTATTGCAGACGTTCTAATTTACAGCCTCGTTAATTCCACAAGAATCTCCCGATTTCTTAAGCTGAAACACGTTTAATTTCGCCACAGCCATTCTTCACAACAATTAAGTCCTGCCAGTGTTACAACGTACCCCTGTTTCAACCGTCACTTTCACTATGACCCGTGACACTTGCACCACACAATATTTTTCTTTGAAAATATTAGTTTTTGGAGCACCCGTGTTAGTGGGTCGGGTTAGAGGTTAGTAACATAGAGTAAGATTTATCTTATAAAGACGTAATATGTAAAATCTTGTGTTGCAAACATGTGTGATGTAAAGGGGTTTCAATAAAACGTTTTATTTTTTTATGAGAATTTGTGTGTAGCCCTTTGATCCGGTACCTTAAATGCAACCAAGTCACGATCATATCGTAATAATCCCAGCAAATTGGTATCCCAATTAAATATGTAAATGCTGTAAACCAGTGCATTCTTAATTACCTACATGTAATTAATTGCTTCGCTTCAATTATTTGATGAACTAAATACCGAAGTTTGAAAATTAATATAATTGCCCATAACAACGGAGCTAAAGCATAGGTAATAGGTACAAATTGGAAAAAACAATTGTATTCAATCATATATAATCTGAAACGAAACAGAACAAATTCTATTTTCTACGCCACATTTTTCTTTTATTAATATACTGAATTTACACGAGCTCCATATAATTTGTATATGTTATTGTAATCCACATAAAACTTAAAATAAACTTAAATATAAATAATAACTTAAATATTTTTTATATGTACAACTTAAAACTTATAAATTGCATCAAAAAATTGCTACTCGTCGCTGTCACTGGGTAATGTACCCAAAAGGCTGACAGCATTGCCACATTTTATTGCAAATATCCACATTCTATGTATAAAAACTTACAGACTTTTCAATTATAGCAGCATTAGCAGCCTCATAAACCTAATTCATCAAGAAAATAATTATAGGTACCTATGCTCCCACCGTACAATTCTGACCACATTACCAATCCTTTCCAAGCCCTCAATTAATCCGGGGTCGAAAACTCGAAACCCAATCTTCAGTTCCATTCGATTTCATTCCAATTGGATCGAGAAATAGATTTTTAGTAGGAAACATGAACCGCGACCACAAACCACAAACTGGTGGACGAAGGTACCTGCATGTGATGTAATGGCTTCGTTTTCACTTACTGCTGGTTTCTCTATTTGAAATATAGATAAGTACATCGATCTGTGAATAATTTTATCTGTGGAACAACCTACAGAAGATGTTCTTGTTGGTAATAAATATATTTAAACAGGTAAGAATCCCAATTAAACACAGGTAACCTTATTTGTTTAGGCTTGAGTTAGTTATACACTAAGTATATCACTTGCCTTAAGTATCTTCTCAAGTAAATTTTAAAAAAGCTTCAAACTAGGTTTACACCAGTGGTTCTTAACCGGTGGTCCGCGGACCACTGGTGCTCCCTGGAGGCATTCCAAGTGGTCCGCGAAGCTTAGCTTCGCAACATTGCTATTCGTTATCTAACTTTATTTTTATCGACTTATCTATGCGAGCGGGGGTTTTTGCAAAAATAATTAAAATTTCGCGCTCGCATCGCTCGCGTATTCAGACACTCTATTGTTTTTTTATTTGTCAACAAACAAAAAGTTAAGTACGTTTGGGCAAAATTTTACGTAATATTTGGTTTAAGTCCTATAAAAATTTCGCGCTCGCTTCGCTTGCGTATTTGGAAACTACATAGGCAAGTTTTTCTTTCTTTGCATTTACTTATCTAAACAACTGCCGACATGTCTTTAGCTTTAAGTAGTACTGAACCAAAAATTTAGAAATTAGTAAAGACAATGCAGTCACAAAAATCTCATTCAATTAAAATCTGTAACTTAGTTTTTTGCTAAATACTTAATAAAGAAATGAGTGCTAATTATAAAGTATGCTTGTATTGTTAATCAAAGTACTCTCAATGTAGGTAAACCGATGAGGTGGTCCCCGGCAAGACAAACTTTTGGTAAAGTGGTCCCTCATACCAAAAAGGTTAAGAAACACTGGTTTACACAAACAAAGCTTTACAAAACACTTACTTTTCCTCAATAAACCCAAATAGACCAAAATAGAAACATTTTGAAAACGAAGGAGCTTAAAAGTTTAATCAAACAGTAGAAAACAAAACCTTTTTAACCGACTTCCCAAAAAGGAGGAGGTTCTCAATTCGTCGGGATCTTTTTTTTTTTTTATGTATGTTCACCGATTACTCGAAGACGCCTGGACCGATTTGTAAATTTTTTTTTTTTTGTTTGATAGGGTATACCTTCCAAGTGGTCCCATATTCACCAGGTCAGGATCTGATGATGGAAACCCTGAGAAATCGAGGGCAACTTTTGAAAATTGTAGGCGTGCATAGATTACAAATTTGACAATGAGGTGTACGTCTGGTAACACTATGCAGCAGAGAAAGTTTGGAGCTGATCTGATGATGGAGATGAAAGAAGGTCGAGGGAACTCGACAACTGAATATGTAAACTACCTCATGTTTGGGCTTACATTATTTGTATAGACGAGACCTTTGCAACTGTGAAAGTTTGGAGCTGACCTGATGATGGAGACTGAGATTCAGATTACTTCCGAGGCTTGATTCGTGATGAAAAACTTTGACAAGCAAAAAACTCTAATTACTTATTTAATAACACAAATTCTGAACATGCATCAGACCACATATACTTGTATACAAGGTGGTCAGGTCTCATACTCAATGGCGGATTTACAAATTTGCCGCTAGTAGGCCCCTAATGATTGTGAACTTAATGATATTTCTGTCAGTTACCTACTAGATTATTTTTGCAACCCACTATGTACCGAAAAGTTTAATGTTGACCTAACAAGTTTATTTGACAGCGACTTTAAAGCGTATAACCTCTGTAAATTTTAAACGGCTCAGCCGATTTTCATCAAACATGTCTGAGAACGCTTGCCCGTAAAACACCTGTAATACAAAAAAAAAACTAAATTGAAATCGGTTCATTCGTTCGGGTGCTATGATCAGTGGCGGCGTGGCATCGGGTGGCACCCGGGGCGGACTACCTATTGAGCACCCAAAAAAAAAAGACAAAATATAATCACGGACTAAAATTGTAATTGAAGCAGGTACTTAAAAATCGTGTAGAAATCTCCAAAACTCAAAAAAAAAAAGTTTTGGAACAGTATAGTACCAAAACGAGTTAAAAAAAATCCGCCGTAAAGTGAAAAAGTCGCGAGCGGAGCGAGCGCGAAATTTTTTAGTTTTGGGACACAGAAGTACCCAAACAAGTGTGAAAAAAACACTGCAAAGAGAAGAAGCCGCGAGCGTAGCGAGCGCAAAATTTGTGAATTTTGGGACGCAATGATACCTAAACAAATTAGAAAAAATCACTGTCAAATTGTGCGAAATTTTTGAGTCTTGGAACACAAAAATACTCAAACAAGTTTGAAAAAAACCAGTGTAAAGTGAAAAAGTTGCGAGCGCAGCGAGCACGAAATTTTTTGAGTTTTGGGACACAAAAGTCCTCCACCTCCTAAACAGAAAGAAATCGTCAGCGAAGAGCGTCAGTTGTTTTTGCTACTTCGGTGCTTTAACTTTTATTAGATTGAGGACTCGAAGAGCGCAGAGTAAACCAGAAATGATGAAAAAACCGCGAGCGAAGCGAGCGAATTTTTTTATTTATTTTTATTGAAACGCTATTGGAATATTTTAAAATTCATGATCACATAAGCCTAAGTATATGTTTATTACAGTGCGCTTATTAATAGTTTATAATTATTTTTTATAGTAATTATTATTCGTAATATGGATTGTGTACTCGTATAATTATTTAAAAAAAAAAACTGTAAAAAAACAATAGCTAAATTTGCCGCCCTTCCAAATTTGCCGCCCTAGGCACTGGCCTACTTGGCCTATTGGTAAATCCGCCACTGCTCATACTCGTATGATCTACAGTCTACAGGAAACCACAGCATGGCCCGACGTGTAATCATACGTAACTAGACGCTGATGGCAAATTATTGCTACATGCATACATGCATGAATAAAAATAGAAGATAAACAAAGAAAAAGCTACCACATAGATACATCTATAATTTTACAATAACTAGGTACTGAGAGCCATAGAGGTAAGTAACATTTTCAGAGAATATAATTTTCACGCTAAATATCAAAACTATGGGAGATTATAAATAAATTTAATAAACATGATGATAGTCGCAAGAATGATTATAAAATTCATGCAAAAGAACAACCATCAACAATAAGCAGGAAAATGTTACCAGTGTAAACAAATTACTGGACAAGTAGTCTTATGTAATAAGAGAGTAAATTAATGCGACATATGCTAATACATGTAACACGTGTATCGTGTAAATTAGATAATAATCATACAACACATGCCTAATAAAAACAATACCTAATAAGAGTTAATTGTCCTAAAGAAACAGATTTCCACATAGTAAAGGAATCCCTAGAATTTAATGAAAAGTTTAACGAAGATAATATAGGAAATGATGACCTTATAGATAGATAATGGGTTAAATAGTCAAGCTACATGTAAACGCCCATATAAGGCATAAATAACTGCCAACTTGCCCGATACGGAAATAAACGTGCAAATGAAGAAGTCATTGTACTGGCATATAAATAGAAGCCAGTAGTTTTCACGCTTAGAATTTATTATGACTGCAATAATTTTGATGAGGAATTGAAAACAGTAACATATAGGAACGGCTATAAACTGCATTAATGATGAACACTTCGAACAAGGAATTGAAATCCCAGGAAAAGACAGAACCAGTTCTACATCGTAAACTATAACAAGTCAAGACTAAAACATATCCAATATAACGCATGACAGAAACCACTAACCACATCAATGACACGTAATGGCACGTAACTAGTAGCGCCATTATAGCAAATGATTGCAACAGCCGGTCTCCACTCGAATATATTTCCATACATTGCCCGATTGCTTTTACCCACGATCATTTTGTTCCGTCATTACCAACGTTGCAATGTCTGTGTTTGTTTACATTTCATGAACTGAGGTTAGGAGATCATCATCGATTTATTTCTGCCATTAATTTATTCTAGCCTTCTATACCTTTCTTCCTAATCAGTTATCAATCATTACCTAAATCACAGATTATTTACCAAAAATAATTCCACCAAACACAGGTTTTTTTTCTGTAACTGCCTCTTGCTAAAATTATGACCTAATTATCATATTAATTACAGCAAAAGATATATCTATTTTACCATCTATTTCCGTATCAGAGTTTCATGATGTATTACTATATAGCATATTACGAGTAACATGACACATTACAATTGCATTACCAGGTATTAGTCAACTGTCGCAACCATAAAACGCTTTTACTTGCATATTGTCTAACAATGTGTCACAATGTTGAATCGATTGTGAATTTCTCTTATGAATAGTCAATATATTAGAAGTCGAGTGTGAAATATAGATTCCTTTTGATAGGTTTTATCATTCCAGTTGAGTTGTCAGCTGTGATGCTGTGAATGACATAATCTTATTAGCTGTTCCGACAACTTCTTGTTATGACTAAACGGCTCTGCTATGCCACACATTCGGTGTACAACATTAGTACTATCCTCGTATGGGTCTTGCCTAAGCAGCTCAAAACTCTTTTATATCATGAACTACATGTTGTATTACATTTATGACTATAATTAAATTCATAATCTCAAAAATATGACGATCGAATGAACCAGTGTAACAGAAGTTGGTAACTCTAAAAGACACTGATATTTAAAACCTGACAGCAGTGTTGCGACAGGGCTAGACAAAATGTTGAAACATTGCGCAGAAAACTATTTCAATACTGTATAATCATGCAGAAAAAATAAACTAAGTAGTTAGGTAGACAAATAAGTGTACTGCCATCGAAATATGTAGTTCTAAAATCCGGCTCACATCACGCAAAAACCTTCACGAAGTCACAGTCTATTTTTCATTATCTAATTAAATTTATTCAAACAGGAACCGTGTCGGTGGGCTGTATTAGGTAGCATATCTCTTTATTAAACGTCACACACTATTAGTGTACATTGTCACAAGAACATGCAACAACGTCAATCGCCTTTTCTACGCCCACATTATTATCATATTTCTCAGCTACCTGGACATTTACCATGCTGTGACCTTCATTCTAATTAGATTAAATTACAATTAATATTTCCAAAACAGATTCCCATGCATTTACTTCTTTGTTTCAGATGACACAAAGGACCTCAATGCTGAATCATCAGAAATCATCTCAGAGGCTGTGGCGGCTCCCCCTGGTCTGGTTCAACACTATGAGGAACCCGAAGCGGCAGCTACGGACGACCACACTGACCACTCCATAGAGCTTGTTGGTGGCTCACAGACATTCTTCCCGACGTTTGCGAACCTCTTCGAACCCCGCCAGCAAAATAACTTTAGACTCGGCTTCAATAATCAAGAAGGAGCTTACAGTCAAAGGCCAAATTCATACAGATCTCTTCTAAACTATCCTCTATTCGGAGGTTACAACAGAAACGTAGATAACTTCGGTAAACAGAGCACCCCCACGGCAGCCCCACTCGTTGAAGCGAGCTCCAGTTTGCTCGGCTCAGGGAACTTTGGAATCATCAGAGGTGGAACATTCTTTGCTCAGAACGATGAAGATGAATTTGGCGATGGATACAATTCCTACTACAATAATGGTCACGGCAGACCCTCTTACGAACTCGGCTATATCGCTAACCCCAGACCGAATTACAACCAAGACCAATTTGCTAACTTTAGAGATTTCGCCGACATCAATACTCCTTCTAACTCCGCCTACTCCCACTACGTTGTAGTCTATGCGAACAAAAACTCGACGATGGACGAAATTAGCGAAGAGACAAGGAGAGTGGTATCCAAGCCTAAGAACATTATTGAGACGCTAGAGCGAATTGACAAAACTACAAGCGCACCAAAGTTATCGAAAGCCAAATCAAAATTGGAAGCGACGAAGCAAAAAATGTTAAACAAAAAAGAGCAATGGAAGAAAACTAACTCAAAATTCGTCAGCCAAAAACATGATGCAGAAGAACCTTTATTAGCGTTAAGTTAATTTAGTGCAAATACAAAGACTTGCGTAATGTAAGTGATAGAAGTTCCATTAGTGAAGAGTTTGTGTGACAAGCGCAGTCGCACGCCGAGTGTGATGATAGGGAGTTCGCTGTCTAAATTTAATTATAGTTAATTGTAAGTTTGTGGACAAATCGTGTAAATGTTCGGTGCACATGTGACGGATGGTTGGAAACGTTTGATGTAAATGTATAATAATAATGACGAATAATAAATTAATTTTTAAATATAAATCTTATATTTTATTGCTCCAATGGTCCCTGCTATAATTAATTACACATTAATCATACGATTGCTAACGATGTACACAACAAACAACTACCCGCAGTTATCGAATACTCGTATGTTGTAAGTGGACTACGATTACCAAACTGATCTAGATTTAACGAAACAAGGTGTTGCTCATAAAATTAGCTCATTAGGACTCATTAATTATTTAGCGACAAAATAAAGTACATAATATGTAACGTAATTTCTGCAGAATCGGTCATTGATTACCAACGACATTCCCACAACGTGACAATAAATTAGAAATAATTAAGTAATTTCTAGTGTGCGTTAAAACGTACAGTTTTATATTATAACATCAATATAAGTATATCAGAGAGTATAATAGAGTCAACTTGAGATAAAAAATAATAATAACTGTCATACTTAGAAAAATACCATAAAAATACCAAATTATTGAATTGCAGAAAACTAAATTCAAATACCGAATAGCGCCATCTTTTGTCGAGTAGCAAAACGAAATACGCACTAATGTAAACAGCACCATCTATCAACTGTTACAAAAAAGTCTCGCTGTGGTTTTTAGCTGGCGAACATATTTAAACTTTATGTCACTAGATGTCAAAAGCAACGCACCACTTTTAGATGATTAACTATCAATTATTATTAATAATATTTATATACAATTATATATAATATTTTTTATTACATAAACTACCTGCATTGTTTATTATTATATAGTCCTAAATAGAATAAATGAATCATTGCCAGCTTATAAAACAAGTCCGAAGACAACCATAAACAACTGATGATGACAACAACGGTCTAGAAAAAAAAAACAAATGTTTTTAGTCTATTAAAAATGTGCTGCAGACGGCTGAATCTGAAATGATTTTTTCTAGTGAAATTAGCATATTTGCACTATTAAATGAACTAAACAATTGTATACAAGCCGTTTAGTGTTTCTAGTGCTATGAGAACTTAAAAGTTTGCTTTTTATTGTGTAATTTGACGTATTTGAAGGACCATGTACTCCGGCAGAGATGCCGCAAATACTGCGTATCCCACGCAGTGGGCTTTGAATCCCACTGCGTATCAAAATGTTGATACTAGTCACGTTGACTGGGCTGCTTTAGCTCAACAATGGATTGCTATGAAGGAAGCGGCGGCGATCGTGGCCGCGCCGCCGCCTCCGAACATCAGGGCCGAGGAAGAGGGCGAAGCGCCGATGGAGGTTGAAAACCCGGATAACAATTCGGATGGGCCCGCCGGCGCCGAGTGGAACTCAGCAACAAATTCGTGGTCAGGCACTTGGAACCAATGGGGTATGGTTACACATTCAATGATCAGTGGGACACAGCATTGTTCATCTACTCATTCTGGTGTTGACCAAAAACATTTTATTATTTCATATCCTTACCGTTGATGTTAGTATTTTAATCACAGTAGCAATAATGACATATTATTTATGTTTACTTTGCCCTTGCGGCCACCGTCTGACCAATTTTTGATCACAAATACCTGAATATCCCCTAAGACGACCGTTAGCTGTGTTAAAATCCTCTTCAGTGGGCACTTAGCAGTGCCCTCTGTGGTTGATAAGATTATATTTACCTGGCTAACTTCTGTAATAAAGCCTATTCAATGATTCTCACCATATTTCATTAGACAAGGAGTGTTTAGTAAATTAAATGTTTAGCAATAACTTTTAGTAAAAAGCCCAAATACACCTGTTAAACTTTTGACTCTGGTAAAAATATACACTATAATTCAGAAGAGATCTCCAGGATATTTAATTTTATGCACCATATACATACATATATTCCTAGTTATGAAAATACAGCAATTTCGCCTGATAAGAGCCAATCTCAACCACCACCACTGAAAAGGTTAACATAAACACATCACACCATTTACCAAAATTACTACATGACTATTACCTTCCAAGGTTGGGGTTGGTCAGGCTCAGGGCCAGAGCCCAAAATACCCCCAGACCCTACTATAGGTTTGCAACCTATTGTAGATGGATACACCGTGCCGGGGGACGCAGCTGCACCCATTCCTGGGTAAGAATATTTACTTTAATCTGGGTAAATGGTCTCAAAGTTGTGTGGTAGGAATCTCTATCAACAAAAACAAAAATAACCTTGGGTGTTAGAGTACTGAAACCTGCCGATTTAAACTTCAGCGTGCTGAATTAAATTATAAAGATATAAATGCATACAGTTTTTTTATGTGCTCAATACTAGTATGGCTGAATAGCCTAAACTTGACCATAGAACAATATCTAAGATTCTGACCACAAACTTTGAGACTATTTACCTCAACTTCTGCTAACTATGTCCTCATTGATGACTCATAGAATTGTGTAGGTACCTTATTTAGAATGTTTAGTATGTTAACAATATCAACAATGTGTATTGTATATTGGCCAAACCTTAGTTCATCACAGTACCTGATAATTTACTTCTTGTTTGCATATCTCAAGGTCAATACTTATTATATTATTGATAAATTTTAGTCTGGAAATACATGGTATAAAAAACTTTCATGGAGGTGACATACATAGCAAACATAGATATCTAAGATAGCCAACTCTTATTAACTAAATTAGAAATCTACTGAATTATAAAGGCATGTCCAAGGACAAGGTTATTTCACTACTAGTAATTTTAAAGTAATGAATTGATCAATATCAGTTGGTCAGTCTTGTAGCTAAAGGCGAATACTTTTATTGGACCACTCCCAAATCCGAGGCAGGCGTAAAATCAGGTGATATGGGATTGATTTACTTCTTTTAAAAGTTGAATGATTTTGTCTTAATATACCTGTAATGTACCCAGTTCAGTCAAATGCCTGTTGACCCAGTTAATTCAACAGTGTATCTAAATTACATAACTGATAATATTTTACCGATTTGAGCCCAATATTAGAACATATTGTTAATGAGAATATTTGTGTAGGTACCCCTGAATAAAATGGTATGCTTTGAATGTATATTGCTCAGTCTGAAATAAAAATAGTCTATGGTAAAATTAAACTCTTGTGAAATGTAACATCAGTTCAGCAGACAGACTGTTGATCATAAATTAACTGAAGTGTTCAGATTGAGCAGCCAATTAGAGTTTTGCAATAAATATAAACCAAATTATCTATGTGAACCAATTTAATGTGTTTTTAGAATAGATACTTTTAAAAAGGAAAGATCAGTAATCCTATTTCCTAAAATGTATATTGTCACCAATTATGCATATATCAGAATATGTAAAATGTTTGCAGGATATAGGTATATTAATAAACACAAAGATACAGCAATGATAGCACACAAATGTGAAAGTTAAAATTAATTTCTATGTTTGTACTGGCTGCCTACTCTCTTTAATTACTATGGTCTGGATACTATTTATACTTAACAGTAATTAAATATATTCTTGAGTTTTATTTTAGAACCATCATGTATCAGCTACCTCTCATAGATAATGTATTTAAGTATGTTAGGAAAAGTAGTATCGTACAGAAGTATAACACAGTTACATCAAAACAAAATTGAACAATATCCATCCAGCAATATGCTAAACAGCTGAATGAATACAGCCCCTTTCCTATTGAATATCAATGAGGCATGAATAACTTCTGCGTATATTTGTAACGATCAAATCGATTTTTACACTGCAATGCCACGTTTTTACTTAAAATAATAACTGTTTGTCGCAGTTAGAGTTACGCCCGCTTAATGGGGGGAACAAGTTCACGTACCCAGATGAATTGGCACTCCGTTATTACATATAATCGTTTCAAAGGGTCCTCTCTTACAAGGGAACTCTCATAACACGATAGTTCAGCTGTTTAAAAGTGAAGGCATAACGAACTTTTATTCCCATATGTTATTAAGGCAGCATTGAAAAATTACACATTTCTAAAGCTTATTTTTCCATCAATAACACTTGGAAACTGACAGACCTAATAACCATGTACCGTAGCCTTGAAAAATGCCCGACAGAAATAGAAAGAAAACATTGCCTATTTGAAATGGCATAGTTCAAATATTAAATTATTCTCGTAGTAGTAGATCGCGTGTGAGCAAGCCAAAGCTATTTCAAGAATTTCAGTAACATTGTCAGACAACATAAATGCGTAATCTACAGCAGACGGGTGAATGTTTTAGTATCGCCTTCATGCGTATTGCTGATGCAAATTCAGTGAAACTAATTCACAAAGTATACTGCACTACTGAATCGTTAGAAGTGCTACTCTCTAAACACATCACAATAATACACATTTTAAAGGGCATCGAGGTTATTTATCATGAATACGTCCGCTCCCGCTTGGCACTTCAGCACTGATCTAGGACTGCGAAAAATGTGCAGTGCACGTAATAAAGATCAATAGTACTATCAAGAAACCACTTTCATTAAGAAGTCTGAATGCAGATCATAGCACCCTTATTCTGTCTTCTACCCTTTAACCTAATCAGTACCCACCTAACATACTCTAATAAACACAAAAACCACAGCTACACAACGGGCGCGCCGGCACCAACATTCCAGCATGGCTACTGGACCGCGCCTCAGGTGGAGCAAGCCAACAACAGCCGAGGCAGCAGTTCCAGTCGCGATCGACGCTCCAAGAGCAAGAACAGAGACCATAAACCTTCGAGAAGTTCTCGATCACAGAGGTAATGAATGGAGTATTTGAATACCTTTAAGACCAGCTGCTAGACTTAAGTTTCTACTCTACTCGGTTAAGGTGCTTTTGAAAAGAGCGTTAGTGTGTACGCTCGCTCGCAACACTCATCAGCTACCGCTCTTAGCAGACTACAAAACCTCCGAAATAAGCTGGTATTCTGAAGTTCGCTGTTTGTAACAGAATTTTTTTGAACCAAGTGGTCTATTGCGCAACCAGTCGACTAACTTCAGGCCCGCCTAGTTATTTATTGGAACCATAACAGACTTTCCTCTGTAGTAAGGTTATAGACGATACTGGAGAAAAAATCGTACGACATAGACATATAAAATGCTTTGCATGGATTTGAGGACTAACAGCATACATAAACTAATGAGGTCATCGCAGACAACATACTTATGCGTTCCGTGTCCCTATGCTAAAATAACAGTGCCTTGATTATCTGAAACCTAAACAGTCAAAACAATAACTAAAAATATTTATGCTCACTGGCCGTTAAGATTTTTCCATTATGAGTTTTATAACCATATATGATGACCTGATTATATGAACTAGCAACGTATATGTATGTGTGAAAAAAATTGTCACAAATAACACTGATTATTATAGACTTATGAAGTAAAACCTAGGTAGTTCGCATTGAATAAAACTACATTAAGTATACGGTCGACCTTGCAAAATAATGTAAATCAAGAGGTTTCAACCATGGAACTGTATTTTCTTTAATATTATGGAGATTTAAGAACAAAAAAATCCAGGCCACTTGTTATCTGTCTCATTATGTATAGAGACTTGAGCATAAAATATGAGGAATTCTATTGAATAAATCCTCAATTTACTATAATAGGTTGAACATGAATTTTTGAATGCTGAGTGTAATCTAACGTACTACCTATAAACCTAGTAATGCTTAGATTAGATATTGCCTATTAAGAAAATGTTATTAAAACGTTTATCCATGTATACCCAGTCATACCTTCAGTCAATTTAGGACTAAAATAGTTAATTTACCCTGATGCTTAACTTTATGCCTAAAAGTCAATTTACAAACCCACAAATCCTAAGCTTTTTTCTAATTTCTAATTTTTCTATTCTCTTTTTCTTATAATTTCTTAAATTTACTTTTCAGAGAAAAAGCCCCCGTGATAGCACCGGTGATCGAGCCAATAGTGATGCCCACAGCTATACCGTCGTCTACCATAGACGCAGCTAAACGAAGACAGCTTCCCGCCTGGATTAGAGAAGGTATACCCTACACCTATAATATGCTCTATCTATATCATTATCTATTTACATGAGATCTCTTTCCGATCGTGTTTATTTCCGACCCATCGGGCTATGATAATGAAGAAATAGTGAATGCACCTGCATAAATGCTTGTGCACTGTAATATGTTCTACACAGCTGGCTGATCTCCTTATATTTCCTGGAGTCCATTATATTTTACAGAAAATTGTAATCAAGATCTTATTGCCTAAATCTCACTATTTGGTGTTTATTGTTAGGATATGTTATATCATTGAACTTTCAAATCGCAATTGACGTAGAGAAATTGAGTAATTCGGGTGCTGGTAGATACTAAACCTGCCATGATAAGATATACTCTAAAGGAGTGTCCAAATAGAGAAACCATGTTACGTGATATTTCAAGGACAGAACGCTGCCGCACCTCGCACGTTTTCCACGCTATGTTAGGACACACCTTTATTCAATCACGTACAACACCCAGACTTGTCGAACCAAGGATGAGTCAATGGGCAGTCCAACCCTGACACAAAAAGCTCTGAGTAGTCTATGTTCCATCTATACGTATATTTAGAAGATTAGTTGTGTTACTGATTTAACCCTAAGTTCACCGACAAGATAAACGGCAATTTCCTCAAAACAATTGTTAACCATGAATTTTAACGTTCAGTTTTCACCACAGGCAGTTGTATGTTACTGCAACACAAAATAAAACCTCCTATATTTATTTGTAGGACTAGAAAAAATGGAACGCGAGAAACAGAAGGCGATAGAGCGTGAACAAGAGCTGAAGTTACGGGAACAAGCAGAGAAAGAGAAGAAACGATTAGAAGAGGAAGAATTAGAAAGAATGAAAGCCGAGGCTGGGGGTCAGCCTGTGTTGCCGCCTAAGAGCAAATTCGTTAGTATATCTGAAACTATCCATAATTTCAGTATGTCCATTGGCCACTAGATGAAAATTAGAACGTCGTAAAAAATTAGACATTCAAGCTAGTTTAGATGCAGTTGTAAAAGATGAAAAATAAAGTAACATATTGGTCTAACTGTAAATATTCTACAAGAACTAATTAAGTTTCTAGTCAAACTAGTCTATGAAGGTCAGATACACAGTTTCTCTCTAAACAAACCTGATATTATGTTCTATCCCTGCTATGCTCTATCTCTACTCTATCTCACTAAGGCTACCCCACAGATATTTAAAAAGAAAAGCTTTTTAGTGAATCTGTGTTATAAACTGTACTAAGTATATTAGTCGTCAAATGCGAATGTAAAATACAGAAATCTACACAGCATAGAACGCATAATACATGTCAAATGGCAAACAATTAAAGTAACTTTGAAACGTCCAGTTATATGCAGGAAGTGCTGGCAGATATTCTTGGCTAACATCGGTTTGTTGGCCAATTCAAATCTCAGATTTAGTTTAACTGGACTGACAAGACTGGGATAATTGGACTGAAATAGTTAGCTGGATATGAATAGAAAAGGTGTTATTTTATCTTTGTTGTAATTTCGAATGTATGTGGATATAGATAGTTAATTAATGATGTTTCAAAAGTCTAGTTACTAAAATTTGCGTCTTAGTTACGAATAATTTAGCCACTTATGTCTGTTTTGGAAATTCCTTTTACAAAGCAATATTGCGCAATTCATTTAAATTTTTTATCATTTAGGATAACTGCAGGCATTTTTTGTGCTAAACAAACTTTGGTCCTAAATACTAATTGACTTGCCTAATTTAATAAGGGAACAAATATAATGACCACCATAAAATGCTTTGATACCCTTAGTTTTGTAACCAGAAATATCTACTGAACACCAGAAAAATAAAGTCTAAAAATGTAATAGTACCAGCTATTTTAGTCACGACTTCACTTTAAATTGTATTCGACCACCAAATTTAGTAAATGATCACCAACTCTTGACGACCAAATTAATGTATTATTTTTGCCTAAATAAGTCACTGTGATTGCCATAAAATGTAGGCTTATTACCAAATAAAGTATTATGATGCCATATTAAGTTATGTGTCCGGCTTGCAATGCATGCGTGAGTGTGAGTGACAGGGGAAAATGGAAGAAAATGACATATTGCGCCGACCCCAAGTAAAATTAACAGGGCAGGAGAAAGAAGAAGAAGAATGTGTTTCTCAATACACTCCCTCGAAAACACACTCTTATCGCACTGTTTAGAGGCATGCAATAGACAATTTTCCACCCTAGTGCAGGAAAAGGGTCCCCATAATGTTATAAAATTTATTGTATCAGGCCGAACTTATTTTTTTGGAGTCAGTTTACTTAAACAGGATAGCAAGATGTAAAAACTTTGATTATCATTTTATATTAAAACGCTGGTATAATTTTGATGATCATTTACTACTTTTGGTGATCATTTACTACTTTTGGGATAACAATGATTTATTTGGACTCATTTTGCTTAAATAGGATAGCAGAATTTAAAAACTTTGGTTATAATCTTACTTTAAAATGGTGGTCTAATTTTGGTGATCATTTACTATTTTTGGCTGACGCATGATTTATTTTGGAGTAATTTCACTTAAATAGGATAGCAAAGTGTTAAAACTTTGGTTATAGTTTTACATTAAAATGCGAGTTTCATTTTGGTGATCATTTACTATTTTTGTCTGCTATTTGTTACTATATCTGGTGATCAGTTAAACATAAGCCATTTAATAATTACTTACCATGAAGGTGAATATCAAAACGTTTTATAATTAGATGAAATCGTACCGTATGATTCAAATATCCTTGAAATCAACAATAGGGTCGATGGCACCTGACAAGGTCGATGAATGACAAAACCAGTGGACTAACAAAAGTTTGTACAAACTAGAGACGTTCCTGCGTATACCTACACTGTAAATCCACATATTATACTCATAGTATTAAGCTGAGGTAACTTTTCACTGTTGGAACGCGCTAATCACAGATTCGCGATCACGATTTAAAAAA
Source organism: Helicoverpa zea (assembly GCF_022581195.2). Classification (NCBI taxonomy): domain Eukaryota; kingdom Metazoa; phylum Arthropoda; class Insecta; order Lepidoptera; family Noctuidae; genus Helicoverpa; species Helicoverpa zea. The sequence continues at coordinate 9,286,180 of NC_061461.1, read as the reverse complement.
AATATTTCAGTGTTATACATATATATCGAGGCTTTTGGCGACTTTTCATTTAAAGAGAGGTTCCCACCGCGGCAAAAAGGCTAGTGTCAATAAAAAATATAACAAACATAGGCTATTGCCCACGGTTTTAACGAATGTGCAAACCAAATCTCATGGAAATAATTTTAGCTTTTAGGGCCGCTTTTACTTTAGTGGGAACACTGGGGGAATGAAAAAAAGGTGTTAACTATGTAGTTGCTACATAAAAAATCTCCTATCATTTCCCTGTACATTGTAACATGTAATTATACCCAGGAATCGGATTCGGAAGGAGAAGAGCCACAGAAGGAGGAACCACCATCATCAAGCCCTGTGAAGGAGGAGGTCGTAGAAGAATTTCCACCTGTTCCTGAGGAGAAAGAGGAACCTCCTCCTCTCATTAAGAGGAGTAAAGAGGAGATCATGCAAGAAGTGGTGAGTTAAATGTGTGACGCGCAAACTAACGCGTGTATGGTGCACGGCACCTTACAATTCGGTAATGGGCTATACCAAAGTATATTGATATTGAGTTTACTTGGTACTGAATAATGACGGCTTACGGTGTATTACTGTCTAATATCATAATATAATGTGAGTAAAGTCAAAATCATACTTGATATGGTAAAATTGCAGATAAAATATTTTGTAAATAAAAATTATAATATATTAAGATCCTGAGGGTGATAGTACTGATTAACTACGGTTCAGTTAATATACTTAATATTAATTAAGGCCCATTATCATAAATATTCGACTGTTTACCATGAAAAGGGTTTTATACCGTAATTAATTTTTAATTCTAAAAACCCTTAAAGAATATTAACGAACCTAAGCTCAATGTGGTCCAAGGTTTTTGTGTAACTTTGAGACTAAGACTTGAATCTTAAAAAAAATAATTATGCACATGCACATTAATTAAAAGTAGTCCAAGGGCTTAATTTAACTATGATACTGGAAAAGGGGGCTAACATAGCAAAATGTTCTCAGATGCTTGCAGTCCGTCGTTCCCTCACAGAGATCCTCCTCGAGGTGACGGACCAGGAGATCCAAACGGTGAGCCAAGAAGAATTGGCCCGATATAACGCGCTACAAGGTATTACCACTCATCTAAGCTTATACCAAACGGACCCAAGACATTACTTTGTACGGGAAACTGTCGCCTACTGACTTACTGTGATACAGAGAGACAATACCGTCCTATGGACACGAAGAATTGTGATGTGATTAAATGTGTTTAATTTCAACGCTAATAAAGTCTTATTTCAGATGTTGCCTGGTGATATTGAATACATGTGGTGTGTTATTAATGTTGGTTTTATTTATATGGTAAAAGCGTCGCGCCTCAACGCCATGAAGGCGAGCAAGTCGAAGGCATTGGCCGCTATCGCCAGTGGGCTCGGTGAGTGCAGTCCCTAATGCCCCTCACACACAAATATCTCGCAAACTCAACACAAATACTACAAAAATAATTAAATTTAAGAGAATTAAACAAACATGGAATATTACCAGCTGAATGAATGGAATAGTTTGCCAGATATTTGCGTAAAAAAAACATAAATGGTGGTTTTTCTCCAAACATTGCAGAAAAACTATCAAAAGTGTTGATATGTTTGTTCTGAACCGCCATGTATGTTACTCAAGTTTCTCATTTCAGCCCAGCATCATTATTAGTAATTTAGTATTGACCTAATTGGCAATACATTGTAACAACAGTGTTTAAATGCATTGTTTTTAGTGGATAATTGGTAAGATTGTACAGAATTTATTATAGATGTTAAACCTACATAATAATTATAAACATTTATGTAAAATTTGTTTTATGTAAATGATTTATTTAAGGAACCTTTGTATACTGTTTGTGTGATTTATTTTTTTGAAGGTCTTAGTCGTTATCGATGTTTTCTTGAAAAAAAAAACTGTTAGTTCTCTATAGATGCTCCATAGTCGTTATTTTATTTACCGTTGTAATCCTTGTTTCATTTCAACAAAAAAAACTAGGTACATACACAAACATGTCTTCTAACGGCTATTCCCAGTATTCTATCAACTAGTGATTTGCTTAGAGATAGAATTTTGATATTAGCTTCATACAAGGAATGTCAAATTCCTATCTCTAGTAACAAAACAAAAGATAGACAGAATATTGGGCACGGCCGTAAATGCTATTGTAGTAGGTGGGATTGTTTCTGACGTCATTTGTTCGTATGTGGCGTGTACTATTGTGGCGTGTATGTGTGCAGGGCTGGGCGCGTACGAGAGCAGCAGCGACGACAGCGACGAAGAGGAACAAAACGACCTGTCTGATCAACAGCTGCAGGTAAATCTCTCACTACATATAAAAATTAATCCCCATGTCGCTTGATCACGTCTTCACGTGTGAACGGCTGAACCGATTACCTAAGCTGAAAATTATAGGGGAGGCTAGACATAGGATATTTTTGTCACCATCCGCCTACGGAAAGCAGTTATCGGGACGTGGGTCAAACCGCGGGCGGCAGTTATCGGAACGTGGGTCAAACCGCGGGCGGCAGCTAGTATTAAGTTATTAAGTACCTAATATAAAAAGAGAAAAAAAAATAGTTTGTTCTCAAAAGTACTGAACCTAGTTCACACTAGGTTCAGTAGTTTTTTCGCAATTTGGTCACAATTAACTCAATTGTAAACCCAAAAACTGTCCCAGTGAGGTACTTTTTTATTATACTCAATGACTGCACAGAATCTGATGTCCCGGTTGAGAACAATAGATGACCGCTGGTACAACTGAGCATATCCGTGATTAATTGGGTCGATTTAATTATTACGGTAGCACTATCTTATCTGACCGACATCTATGAAAATAAACTGTAGGTACTCATTTAGTACATTTGACAAAATGTGTAGTCAATCAACATTTTGTAAAGTTGTATGTCTATGTAGCCGACACATTTTTATTTGATAACGATACGGATTTACGATAGCTATGCGCATGACCTTACGTGGAATAACTATATTGCGTATTGACGATAGATATAATAGAAATTGCTGCGTAATATTCAATGAACTGATAAATTAATAATTCAGGTCTTATAGCAATATATATGTACATCGTTCAAAAATATCTGAAATATTAGATTTCATGATGCTATTTAAAATCCATTAGTTTATAAATACCAAAGCGCAATCATAGTGAATATTATACAGACCGAATCAAAAGATAGAATTCCGCTCGTGAAGCGTAAGAAAACAATTCTATTGTGATTGTGATAGCTATATTTCTTATGATTTATTCCTTTTGTTAAACATTGGAATATCATAACTATTATAATATAGTAAGTAGGAAAATGAGAAATAGCAAAGAGCGCTCTTTCTCATCCATGTATAAGTTATATGGCTGTAAGGTCGATATTATTGTTAAAAATAATACTTCAAAAGAATACAATTTAGAAAAAAGTATAATGTGCAAAGCCAGACGGGTAGCAAGTTCAGTTTCTATTTTAATAAAACCGTGTAATGAATACATCTTATTACCAGGACATCATAAAGCGCAAGAGGTTGGATTTCGAGCGCACTTCGCGGGAGATCGAAGCAGAAGTGAGGCGCGCTGAAGCGAGGGAAGCCACCGAGGATGTCTCCACGCCTAACAACGTCACGCCTGAACGACCACATCGATCACGTTAGTAGTTTTAAGCTTCACCTGAACAAACAGTGTTCTTTACTACAGTAAGCTAGCTAGCTAACTTGGTCCGATATCAACATATTTATTCGGTTGCAGGATCGTCAGCAACACCACCACCAGAAAGCGAAACTCCGGACAAATTACCCGAACGCCGACCTTCCAGGGATAAAAGAAGCACTCATAAGTCCGACAAGGTTGATGGAGTCAGAAAGCTAGATACAATTTTAGAGGAGAAAGCTAAAAAATCGAGTAAAAGGGACCGCACTCCAAGTCCTTATTCCAAAACTCCCAGTAAACCCAACAACAAAGAAAGTTCCTCCTCAACCAGCGATTCTGAAGACGATTCCTCATCCAGTTCGAGCGAATCATCGTCAGAGACAGAACAAGACGTCGTTCAAACTAAGGCCAAAAAACGCAAGCGCAGAGGGTCCAGTTCCAGTGAATCGCGCAGAAAATCAAAAAAAGAAAAACATAGAAAGGAAAAGTCTCACAAATCTAGCGATAGAAGCTACTCCAAATCAAAATACTACGATGACTATGAAAGATCTGACAAGCTTAGGTCAAAGAAAAAAGATGATTACTACGACAGGCATAAATCCTCTAGGAGTAGGGACTACGACAAACACAAGTATAGGGACGACTCCGAAGAGGATCGTCCGAGGAAACGTACGAAGCGATCGCGATCTATAAGCTACGAATCACGCTCGGGACGCAAGAAATCATCGCGGGACAGATCGGAAGAGCGTTCGCGCAAGAGGGACAAGAGGTCTTACGATAGGGACAGCTCCAAACGCGACCGGTCTTACGACAGGTCGGGCCGAGACTACGACAAATACGATAGGTATGAGCGGTCTAGGGACTACGACCGGCGTCGATCCCGCAGCGGCAGTCACTCCCGCCACCGCCGGTGAACATCAGGTTACACATCGAACAGGTTGTACTTCTATCTATTTCGTTATCTTGTGTGTTCAAAAAGTAAACATAAATATTCTGTTCATTATGAATAACAATAAGAAAAGTTAAGTGCTCCAAAATAATTATAATGCAATTAGTTTTTAAGCATATATAATTTTATGTATATACCGATTCTAATTTTATTGTTACTAAAAATAACAAGTCTACCTCGACCTCTTTATCTAACATTGTTGATGGAAAATAGGATGATGTCAGAAATGTTTTTATTCTATTTATTTTAATTTTTGAATGACTGATCACTTTCAAAAATGTTCAAACTGTTCCAATATAAACAAGCCAAGGCTACATGTTGTTTAAACTATTACGATATCGGTTAATCGGACTTGCACGCGTATAGGGAAGTATTTTAAAAACACACATTTAAATTAATTAATATGTAATTGAAAGTACCAACAGTCCAGTCCAAAGTAATTGAGCATATAATAAAAATAAATCACGATGTTGCAATCGTGTACAGCTATACATTGTGTACCTACTTACTACATTGATACTTATGTAATTTTTATATCTGTTGGTTTAATCGTGTCATAGATAACAATGTAAATTTGATACGTCCGAAGTTCGAGTAAGAGAGAGCATCCGCGTGCTATCGCGATAACGTCGTCTGAATGTTTTTGAACGGAATGATCAAGTACCAAATGCATTTCTGGCATCAAGAAAGCTAAGGCTGTGATATATTATTTTTATTTTTCTCTTGCAGGTGGGAGCAATCATTAGTGCGTGCAAGATGTAAATATTAGCCCCTTGTGTATAGTATTTTATAGTGTGCACTATTATTCGCGTATTATTTTAATAAATACCTAATTCACTCTTATGATTTGTTTCATTTTGTCTCCAAACATAAAAAAATTTTTTATTTTTACCTGACACAGTGGGTGGGATACACCTACATAGTAGGTATAATTTTTCATTATGGATCTAGTCAATGTTAACATTCTCCTGGCCTATGTAGTGAGATAGATACATAATGCCCCTTGCTTCACAAAATGCTGATATGAAACATTTTCTCTAAATACAAGGGAGGGCAACGAACAATAAAGGAGTGGGCACATGCTCTTGGGTGTGAACTCACACTAGAGAAGATCTAATGGAGTGTAGCAGTGGACTTACTGCAAGTAATTCACAAACAAGATAAGACTGAAACTTTCCTCATGGTCTCTAGGTAGAGCTAAGAATACAGGGCAGGCTTTATGAAACTAAATATTAATAAATACAATTATGTAGTATTAGAATAAAACACCATATTTGTTCAAGTTTACATATTTATTTTAATTTAAAAATTATAAATATACTGTTCATATGAATTTCTATAGGTTTATTGCTCACTGTTTGTATTGAATTACAGCCTAAATTCTATATAAAATTTATACATTTCCAATGACAACATGGTATAGCTTGGTATCAATTTATTATTCATATCAATAAAGGTACATTTTAATTTATTTATACAAAGAACGTAATAGGCCTTGGCTCATGATTAAAATGTTAGTTAATGCACTGATCATTAATGTTATCTAGTAATAAAATAATGTATCTGATATTTAAATAAAGCACCTATTTACACATTCACTCCTGATGGTTACCAATGGATAATGCCCGTATAAATATTCAATTAATCTTAGGCCTACCGTTGAGGCTAACCCCAATCTCACTTACCAAATCTTTGATCACATTTATTGTATCTGTACAATGCACCTATATAATTCTCAATACTTACACTATGGTCTATGGAAAGTTGTATAAACTCTGAGAGTCTTATTTGCCATGGCAATAACCCATGGGTACAACATAGCGGACCAGTATATAAAACTAATTCTGGATCAGGAATGGAAGGGTACATTAGTTTAAGAGCATTGTCTAATTCTTGTGCTGTGTATTCATTAGATTCTCTACTACATTTAACTCTATCTGCTGCAATCTCACGTATACATTGAGTAACAGTGGGCTTGCCATCTTTGCTACTAAATATGTTTATGTACACAGTGTGGGCTTGCATCCCATTTGTGTAGCCATTCAAGTCAGGCTTTTTGTACCACTTTATGCAACCTGGCACACCCTTTTTATTCTTTTCTACTTCAAGGAATAGTTTTTCTTCATTTTCTTTTAATTCTCCTGAAAACAATAGGTTCTGATTAGAATAACAGTTGTAGCTAAACTCATTATGTTTCATACAGTAAATTAACAAGTAGATATTTCATCATTCTTATCTAAATCAATGCATCATCCCTATCTTGCTTGAAATCTACAAAAGATGTTTAAAGCTATTGTGAACTAAATTCATAATCGATTAGTCAAAATTGCAAATAAAACATTGCAGTATTTTTATTTTAGGAATATAACATCTGTATAGCTATGTAAAATAATATAATCAGTAGGTAATAATAGGAAACATTGGTTATTGTATGAGTAACAGTATAACATGAGGTTCTTAGTAATTTCATACTAATGAGAACTAAAAGAATACATTACCCGTTATATCATAGAAGCTCACGTATGATATCCCGGCTACCAGGCTCCAGATAACCAAGCGAGCAAGCGTACTGAACGAGTGTTCCTCGGTGTCTGTCAGGATCACTAAATGTTTGAGTTTCTTGGTAACTCTTGGCAAGTGTTCTAATATAACTTTTATATCACTCTTCGTCACCTCGTTTTGAGGTAAAATGCACTTTTTAACCCATAATCGGGAATAAACATTTTGAACAGCAACAAGTAAACTTATAACAAAATGCACTATTGTAAACAGAAACTGACGGAGCAGCTGCGACAGCATGATAAAGATTTAACAGGGTAGCGTTGAAATTCGGCGGTGTCAATATATTTTATTTAACCATTTTTCGGTATATAAAATCACAGAATCGGACAGATCACATCACACGGCACAGTCAGCCGCTTTTTTCAGACAGCCAATCACGAGCTATAGAGTGGACAGACCGCTTGCCAACGTTTAGAAACCAATGTTGTATTTATTTCGCTTCCCACCCCAGCACCAAAGAAACTACTAAAGCACTAATGAAAGCTGTTCACTATGTAAATCACATAAACCAAAAGTCTCAACCAAAAAACTATTTTACATTTTATAATGTCAGCGAAAAAAAATAAACTATATATTAAAGTATATTAGTACAAATGGTATGGTATCGTGCTTGCATAGTAATATTTAGCATTATTCGGTTTTAGTTTATCCCATTAATTTATTTGCTATTTATGTTTATTTTAAGTTAATGTTAATAATTAAATAACTCTGTATAAGTTTCAATGAATGTTTCGTCTATTTATGCAGGCAATTCGATAGCTGATTTTGAAAAGTAGTGAATGGGTATTTTAAAGAAACCGACTCACAGATTAAAAAATGATAGTAATGTGGATTGTCAAACGTCAATTCAATGTGCTTCCTTTTCCGTCCACCATCTTTGTTTCTTTCGCTTGTCAGACTTGGCTGATAAGGTTAGTATTTCCCACGATTCCACATTTTTTGATTTAGTTTTGTGATTTTCTGGACAAAAAAAGGGTTTTGAGTGTTAGTAAATGTGATTTTATACGATAAAAAATCTTACTATGTGTTAAATCTGTTGTATTCGTGGACACAAGCGAAGAGTTTGTTATCGTGCTCCCTGACCACGCCGTTGAATATTACGTTTCCATTTCAGAGGCCTCAAAATGCAGTTGCACATCAGAGGACAGTCGACGCACGTCTTAGACGTCAATGGAGAGGAGACCATTGGTCAAATCAAGGTAATTTATATTCTTTAATTACGCTAAAACCGTATGACAATCAAGTTGTGCGATCTCTATTGTTGCGCAGTACACTTATAAATTTCAATTTTTAGTTCGAAAAACGTTAATTTATATTAAAACACAATAAATATTCATGACAAACACTAAAAAACTTAAAAAAAAAATACATTGCATTTCTGTTTATAGGTTATGTTGCCCCAACTGGAATGATTAATGTCCCGACTTACGGAAGTGACTCATTGCTTTCAGGAGCGTATCCTCGCCCTTGCTGAGGTCGGTGCCGAGGAGGTGACCCTGTCCCTGTGCGGTGCCCCCGTGGAAGACTCCTGCCTGGTGTCTGAGCTCTCCTCCAATGAACTGGACCTGACCATCCCACTGCTCGGTGGTAAAGTGCACGGATCCTTGGCTCGTGCCGGTAAGTAAATCTGTTTGACCTTTTCTTTCTTTGTAGGTTTTTTTTTTATATTTACCTTTTTTGAGGGGACTACAACAATCTTCATGAATGTTACATTTGGTGCAGCGAACGTTGTACATACACGCTTACTCACCTTTTCTTCAAAAATGCATAGCAAATAAATTCATGTTTGAATTGCTAATAGTGTTTGAAAATCTGGAAATAAGAACATTTTTATGGAAAGCCTTTCAATAAGAATCTTTTTATTAACTTCAGTTATTATACCTTTAATGGAACAGTAATTTCATAACTTGTGCAATGTTTTTGAGCTACGATAACTAGATTTGAGACCTTTTTGTTATACTACATATGTTGCCCTGAACTGTAATTCATAGTACCTTTGACAGATGTAGTAAACAGTGTTTTATTTGGGCCACTTAAATGAAAAATTAATTTGAATAAAAAGGTAACTTTATTTGTTCTATTTAAATAATATTGGAAAAAGTATATTTGGAAACTAATTCTACTTTTTTTATCCTACATTTTATTCTTTAAAGCTAAGCGTCCACTTGTCGGTATCATACGCAACGTAACTTCGTAACGTAAACTCAAACAAGATGTGCGATGCGTACGATGCGGACAGGTGGACACACTTGTTTGAGTTTCTATATAAATAATACTACGATCCGTTGCGTACGATACCGACAAGTGGACGCTTAGCTTTAGGCCTCTTTAAATGCTCTCATTATATTTTATTTATCTTTCAGGTAAGGTCAAAGGTCAGACCCCCAAGGTTGAGAAGCAACAGAAGAAGAAGAAGAAGACCGGCCGTGCTAAGCGTAGGATCCAGTACAACAGACGGTAACTATCAACTTCATTTATGTTTTGTCAATAGTGACTTGAGAATGTTTTTCTTTATTGCACTTTTTTGCCTTCAACTTTGTCTAAGTGCTCTTTTTTGTATTATAAATTAAGCTGAGTAATATATACTTAGTAAAATAATGTCGGGACACCTTTTCACACACGGTTGGTTAGCCCCATGGTAAGTTATTAATTAACTTGTGTTATGGGTGCTAACACAACTGATACACTACATATAGCTACATATATACATATTTATAAATACATATTGTAACACCCAGACCACGGCCAACAAGCATGCTCATCACGCAAATGTCGACCGAACCGGGAATCGAACCCGGGACCTCAGGTCCGGCAGTCTGGCATGGTGACCATTGCACCATCGAGGTCGTCATTCAATATAATGCAACCAATAATCTTGTATTAGCCATGTAAAATATTCCAGAACACTTGAGTCTTATCAATGACATCACATCGTAATCATGTGTGCTTCACATGCACAAACTGTTAGTACTTTGCATACACATAATGACTTTTATTAAGCTCATAATGCTAATATTGTGTATGGAAGGGATACTTCACAGCATTATAAAAATCTAGCTTCTGCCTGCAGTTTCACCTCCCATGGGTATTCTATCCTCCAAGATAAAACGTAGAGTGAATAAATGGGCTGATCCAAATACTGAAATAACTGTTCGAATTTATCAAGTAGTTTCTGAGATTACTGCATTCAAGCAAATACCTGTTGATGTGATTGTGTCATTGACATGTCTTACAGTGAGACTACACTTTGTCAGCCCAATATGCCGCCACAGCGAGAGCACGGCCGGATGCATGTTGTTCATAAGGTCCTCCCGCGAGCAAGTTTCAGGGCACATAGGATTGTAGTGTATTGCACAGTGATTGTATTTAAAAGATATTTACCATGTTTTATCATCTTTTCCAGATTCGTGAATGTTGTGCAGACCTTCGGCCGCAGACGTGGACCCAACTCCAACTCTTAGGTTTATGTTTTGTAAATAAAATGCAAATATAACATCTTTTTGCGCCAATATATATTGTTTTATTTGCTTCATAGGTATTTTTTAGTATGTATATTCGTTACTTTCTTATGTACTCCCCTTATTTTATTCCTTATATGCTCCCCTTATATACTTATGAACTACCTTGGCCTTGGGCCAAGGTAACTTTGTTTTTTGGGTTTAAGTAACTTTGACTTCAGTAACCTGTACTCCCCTTGAGTGCCTCCTTATGTACTTCCTTATTTACTCCACTTATATACTCCCCTTAAAAAAAATCGGTTGTTTGTAAAGTAGGTTTACGATCGAGATGTTTACGTGATAACGTCTTATTGGTGATATAAGTTTTTGGAAAGTAAGGAATTAATGAAGATAACAATTTTTTCAAATTTTAAATTACATCTATCGTTTTATTCACACTTTTGATGATAAATTTCGGGTGTAAAATGACAAGTTTACTTATTCGACTATGATATACATTTTTCTTCATACAAACATACTTTTATACATTTATCCGCACGAGAAAATTTCCATTCGTTTGTATGCCGCTAGAGTGAGAGAGACGGAAGATCGGTCCACTCACTCGAACGCTATGCCAGCCTCCGCTCGTGAGGATTCCGCGATGATTCCGCGTGACAAATTTCACGGAATGACTGGTAGCGCTCGAGATGAGACGGAAGATCGGTCCGCCTCTCGTTATAACTGCGATCGCGCTCGTGAGGTTTTGGTGTGACAAGTTTCTGAACATGTCACCCGACTAAAACGATTTTAACCCCTCTGCTCGACAAGATTTTGACATATGACTTTACCGTTGATTCGGCGGGATATTTTGAATCGCGACATGGAAGTCAAAAAATTGTACTAACTTTCAACACATGAATTCTAAGTCCGTAATGCCTGATCAGAAGTATTTTAACTATAACTTTAGAGCTCACTTATTTGACAACAACGTGCAAAGGTCAAATGGGGTCAGTTAATTCAGAAAAAGATAATAATTACGGTGTTTTTAAGTATATCGAAAAGTTAGGCATTTCAAATTTGGTGAAAACTTACCAATAAGTAATCGCATCACTTTCTCAAACACAACACAAACGTCATATTTATAACATTTTCAATCCGTTGCAATACATTTCGTGCACTTATTTATGTTCAATAACTAAAAAATCAGCACATAAAATACACAATAAAAATGAACAATTTACAAGATCAGTCAAGTCACAGACAAGTAGAGTTTGGAATGGAGTTTTTTTTTTTTTCAATCAGTGGTGTGTATTCGATACCTAAATCGGATTATAAATAATCGAATACCAATTTTATTATAATAGCAACTTATTTCAATTTTATTTATTAATTTTAAATTATAGGTTCAATTTGTTTTTGTTGTTAAGAAAAAAGATATTTAAGTTTTTAGCATTAAATTTTTATATGTATTATTTATTTTGGTGTTGCGTCATTCGTAATAATTTTTAACTTTAATTGAATTTTTATTACCTATTACGGAATTTTAATTTATTCTTATATTATTTCTCAACAATTCTAACATTTTTGTTTCGGCGGAGGGTATGCGGGTGTTCTGAAATATAATGCAATTTGTAACTACCAAAGGTATGTACTTATTTGATGATGAGAAACAATAATAATAATTGATTGATTTGCCCCGCAGGGCATCTGAGGCGGATGACGGGGAGTAGCGACCCCGCGGGGCTATATATCCGAGTGCTCCAGGGAGAGTATACTGTCCCCCATCTCCGGCTTGCCGGAGTGAAGCATGACGGGGGAGAGGTCTCCCGCCTCTTGGCTTGCCTTCACCGGCCGGTCAGAGTGGAGTCGCTAGAGTAGGGTTAGCAGCCCGCTCGGAGGGTAGGTGCCTCGTGGTAAGTGGCAAGTGGGCCGGTGATGCTGGACCCACAGGGAGCGCGTGATCTGCGTTTAAAGTCCGCCGAGGTATCCTCACCCTTCAGCCGCTCATGTACCTGTTGCCCTCTTGTTGCGATTTAGCGACTGATTCCCGGGGGCCCAGTAAGTGAGTTGGCGAGTCTCCACCTGCCATTTTTACGTGTATTTATTACATTGTTATCGGCAGATGCCATAGTTCCCGTAGTTTCCCCATTCCTAGTCCACTAGCATCCCATCACAATAGCCCAAGTAGTTTTCATCCATAGTTAGCAATAGTTTAGCACAGAACCGGGCATTGTCCTTGGGTACATTTCTATAGTGTATACAGGGATAATCGTCGGTTTTGTGTCACCATTTCATTAAAGTTGTCTCAAAAGGGCTTCAGCGTGTTGGCTTCGGCCCCACGTTCGCCTTCCAAAAATCCGGGACTCTGTAGTCCCGTGGTCGGTTAGAGACATAATAATTGATTGATTTTAAAGTCACCAAATATTTTTAACCGAATCCCAAAAAGGAGGTGGTTCTCAATTTGGATGTTTGTTTTTGGTCGAAAGGGTATATTCCCCATATTTGTTATTAGGTCCAGGATCTGATGATGGAAACCTTGAGAAATCGAGGGCAGCTCTCGAAAATTGTAAGCATAGATAAGGTTATAACTTGACACTCAGATGTATATCTGATAACACTATGAGACAGTAAAGGTTTGGAGCTGACCTGATGATGGAGACCAGAGAAGGTCGAGGGAACTCGACAACCGTACTTCTCTCGTCTCCATCTCCTTCACTGTTGCAGAGGCTACGAGGCCTCTATAATAATCTCGTGTTTGTGCTTATAAATACGAATAATATAAGCACAAACACGAGAAAGTTTAAATATTCAGTTGTCGAGTTCCCTCGACCTTCACTGGTCTCCATCATCAGGTCAGCTCAAAGCCTTCACTGTTGAATAGTGCTACCAGGCAAACACCTGAGTGATAAGATTTCAACCTATGTATTTCTGCAACTTTCGAAAGTCGCCCTCGATTTCTCAAGGTTCCATCATCAGATCCTGACCTAATGATAATGGGACCACCTCGGAAGTACACGCTATCAAACAAAAAAAGAATCATCAAAATCGATAAATAAATGGCTGAGTAATCGCGTAACAAACATACAAAAAAAAACGGTCGAATTGAGAACCTCCGCTTTTTGGGAAGTCGGTTAAAAATAAGTCGGCGGCGGCCATCTTTCCATCTTGGACCAGCTTTCGATGAACAGCGAACTATTTGCCCCTTCAAACAATAAAATCGTCATAAAATTTTGCGATAACTACACCTAACTACGGCTCTCGTCAAATAGCTTTGCCGCTCAGTTAAAAAGTTGGAAGTAACGAATCGCCATTAAGTTTGGCAGATCTACAGGAATCCTGCACATAAAACACCCGAAGAATAAGTCTTCATTTGCCGTCTTCAGAAACCCTAAAAACCGAAGATTTTTTTTATTCCGGCTACAACGTATTTTCTACCACTGATTTTCTAGCATTTTTTTTCAAAATAAATTAAGTCATTTTACTTTTCCTAATTTATTTTCAGATTATGGTAAGTATACAAAAGTGCAATTTAGTAATATTATAATATCAAATAATATAAAATTATTAAATCGATTCTTTATTTTAACGAATCGGATCATTCGATGCAAAACTTCTATCACCGTCGCCATCTTGTCTATGCGTCTTCAAATTTAAAAAAAACAACTAATGTAAACAAACATGGCGAGTTCGATTAGAATTCCCGGTAATTACGATTGGATTTTAAAAAGGTATATTTCTAACGGGATGCTAAATATGAAAGGTTTGAATGCGTAATAATAATTTAAATTTATTTAGTTATTTTATTTAGTACTCACAAATGTGGTTTGATTGGAAAGAAAATAAATATGAGCGTAAATAATTAGGAAAGTGTATGACTGATTCGCAGACCCCAATTGGGGTCTAAACCGAGCTTACGGTGACATTGATGTTCAGACCCCGATTGGGGTCCGCTACGGATTTGACGGTTAAAGACGTTATCACGTCAAAACTTCCTTAGTAACTTTGACTTTAGTTACTGTACTCCTTTTATGTATTCCCCTTATGTACTCCCCTTATGAATTTCCTTATGTACTCATATGTAATCCCTTATCATTACTAATCTATAGATGTACTCCTTTTATGAACTTCCTTATGTTCTTTACACAAGAGTAAGGGAGTAACTGCCTCGTTGGTCTAGCTGTCGCCAGTGCGGCTACTGAGCACGAGGTCTCTGGGGCCCGATTCTCCTAATTTTACTTAAGCGACATACGATTCACGTTCGACTCGATTCGATTGAGATCCAATCCCGACTCGATTACGATTGAAGCGTATGTGGCATTCCGCTATTTTTTCTTTGAAATAAACGTTTTTATCCTTTTTTGTCATTCAATAATGAATTATTTTGTCTGCATATGATTTACGATTGCAAAATGATTGTACAGCAAACTACCGTATAGACCAAAATCACCGAAATAGCAGACCAATCGCACACCAATCAAATGTCAATCGAATACGATTGGTCTTTTATCAGTAGCAGAATGCCCGATATGGTTAAAACTGCTATTGCGATTCGATTTCTATTCGATTTTGACATTATTAACTTAGGAGAATCGGGCCCCTGGTTCGATTCGCGAGTCGGGCAGAGATCTCGAAAAAAACATAAGGGGAGTACATAAGTTTTCTACTGGTGCGATGCAGACGACGCGCTTTCAGTCCGATCGAGTCTGGGCACACAATAAATGAAGTAGTAATAGTCAACAGTCGCAGATTATACACAAACTCGGCGCACTGCGCACACGATTGCCGATGGCGACTTTAGGGAACTAGCTACGAGACACGCTATGGAAATAAATATGAGACTGTGATGTATTGTTTTTTTGTGCAAGAAAATATTTTAAAATTTCGTCTTTCTTCCAGCAAAATATCAATTCACTCAAAAAATACTTAGAGTTCAAATCTATACTAATATTATAAAGAGGAGAACTTTGTTTGTTTGGCTGTAATGGATAAACTCAAAAACTACTGGACCGATTTTAAATATTCTTTCACCATTAGAAAGCTATATTATCTGCGAGTAACATAGGCTATATTTTATCCCGGTGCGGGCAGTAGCTCCCACGGGACGTGGGTGAAACCGCGGAAAAACGGCTAGTCGTTAAATAAAACAACGAATGATTATTGAAAGTTAGCCTCTATAGGTATTCGATAGATGGCGTGTTTGTTTTTTTTTTAATTGTTAGAAATAGTATTTTGTTTGTTGCGAGTGCAGATTTTAAATCAAGCAAACGAGTCAGTGAAAAATATTATTTTCACTTCAGTAGCTCAAATTTTAAGACCCGCTTTAACGCCGTTCTATGATCTGATGATGATACTATTGATGGTAATGTCAGACGATGTCCTTGTAAAACACTGGTACTCAGCTAGTAGCTACATCCGGTGAGACTGGAAGCCGACCCCAACATAGTGCAGCCACGAAAGACAATTTTTTGTGTGTAGTATTTTCAGTATTTTAGTGTTCTAGAATTGATAAGACAATCACTGTGCTGCCACGATATGCAAGGATTAGATTTTACAGTAAAATAAAACCAATATGTTTATTTGGCAAATATCATGTATTTCAAAAGGGCCAAGGAAGATTGTATGATTGTTTACACACTATCATCACAAAACGGTTAAACAAGAGACATATTATTTTTCCATCGACAATTTGTACGTTGTCATGATGAACGGCAAGACAATAGTCAAGCGTGCTCCTGATCATTCCATAAATAATTTTACACTATGATATGGCACTGTGGCATCGACAAACATATTAAACAAATAAAAAAAAATCATAGTCACTATCAAAAAGTAACAAATTCTCAACATATAAATTATATTGTACTTTTGTACCTAAAGGAAAAACTACACAAAATCTTTGTCTAAAAATATATATAAACTGTCTTTATTTTAATCTGCATTTTAAGGTACAAAAAGGTAGCTATTTTAAAAGGAATAAAAATCAACAATTTTTTATGATCAAATGATTTACGATTCGAACATGAATGACTATGATTTCTTAATTAGGTAAGTAAACAATTTAAGCATATATACGCTATTAGACCACAGCCACAGTAATAGTCCTTAAACTAAATTAAATATGTTAGTAACACGTACTTATTACTAACTACGTCCTACAATCATTGCATTACCACTTTATTTACAATAAAACTTCTGCTATAACAACGACTACGTTTAACATTTGAGTTCAATTTATTTACGTAACATGAATTAATATGTTCATAATAAAATATAGTTCATTCAAAGGCACGATTGTTATTTAAGAACATTTACTCGTTATTCTATGTTTTTTACATATTTTAAATTGATACCTAATAAATTCATTTCACACTGATATGTATTAGGTAGATAATAAAATCGAAGTATCTCTTTAGTAGTCTTATATTATGCACCACTTTAAGTAATATGAACTAGGCACACAATGCTATCTAACGTTAAATGTAACACTATAATTTAAAGTACATTTTGGCTTCAGATCTCTCTAAGGGCCCTAATTGGGGGGAAAACACGAAACTATAATAATATTTCGAGTCTTTGTACTTTTAAACCTCTAAACCTATTTTAAATGCATTTATCTGACTTAATCAAATCATTGCAAAAGTAATCAACTCTTGCAGTTTTGTTAAAGATTTAAGGAATGGTCAAATTGTAGAGAGATTTTAGAGAAATGTCTGTCAAATGAATGTCTATCATAACAACGCAAGAGACCAGTGGCGTAGCGTGGGGGGGGCAGAGGGGGCACATTCCCCGGGCGGCAGCTTTTAGGGGGCGGCAAAATTAACCCAATTAAAAAAAAATTGTTCGCAACTAGTAGGTATCTGCGCTACATAAAACTGTCTAACAATAACAAAACATTAAACAAGTTGAAACTTTTTAAACTTAAAATTAATTATTGTTAAAATTTGGTACTTAAAACACACGTGACACTACATTTTACGTTATTTTGGTTTTGAGTCTTCAATAAAAAATAATTAAAATTTCGCGCTCGCTTCGCTCGCGTATTCAGAAACTGTATGCGCTTGATTTTGCATTTGTCAACAAACAGAAAGTTAAGTACGTTTGGGCTAAAATTTACGTAATATTTGGTTTAAGTCCCATAAAAATTTCGCGCTCGTTAAGCTCGCGTATTCAAAAACGATATGCCCTTGTTTTTGCATCTATCAACAAACAAAAAGTTAAGTACGTTTGGGCTAAATTTTACGTAATTTTTGTTTTAAATCCGATAAAAATTTCGCGCTCGCTTCGCTCGCGTATTCAAATACGATATGCCCTTATTTTTGCATCTGTCAACAAACAAAACATTAAGTATGTTTGGGGCTAAATTTTACGTAATTTTTGTTTTAAGTCCGATAACAATTTCGCGCTCGCGTCGCTCGCTTATTCAAATACGATATGCCCTTATTTTTGCATCTGTCAACAAACAAAACATTAAGTATGTTTGGGGCTAAATTTTACGTAATTTTTGTTTTTAGTCCGATAACAATTTCGCGCTCGCTTGGCTCGCGTATTCAAAAACGATATGCCCTTATTTTTACATCTATCAACAAGCAAAAAGTTAAGTACGTTTGGGCTAAATTTTACGTAATTTTTGGTTTAAATCCGATAAAAATTTCCCGCTCGCTTCGCTCGCGTATTTGGAATTTTAATACCTTCCAGAAATCAAGTAACGAAGATATAAAAGAAAAGTCTACTTGAGAACCTCCCCCTTCTGCCGGGGCTGCGGGTTGTTCGAAAGAGTTACCATAAAACATAAAAGGCCTTCGACAGAACACGACGGTTTTTAATCAGTAAGAGTCTGACACTCATTCGCCGCTGCTAACCCACAGCGGGAAGGGTCATTTGATGATTTTTAACGTCGATACAAAAAAAAACCTTTTTTTGAAGTCGGTTAAAAATGACAAACGGCCAGTAACACTTGTTAAAAAAAATACACGGGAAGGGGCGGCAAAATCGACAACTGCCCCGGGCGGCAGATACCCAAGCTACGCCACTGCAAGAGACGTATCCAAATCATAAGATGTAGCGGTAGCGATTTTAATATGTGAGGACCAATTCCTCTGTTCCTTCAGATATAAACTTCTTAGGTAGAGAGTAGTAGTTATGTATAAAGAATAAGTAGTCGTTTAGCTAGAGCGCAATTTGACCAATCCTTAACTATTGGGAATGTATCTAATTTATAATTTCGTATTCGAGGTACATGTTTAGGACTGTGTATATTAGTTTACAATAAAATTAAAATTACATGTAACTTGATCTCTCCACGCTGACTGATAAATCTAACATAAAACTAGGTACATTTTGTAAATAAATGTAGATTTAAAAAATCCAAGTCTTACAAAAACAATTATAGAATTTCCATATTCATGAACGAATGTGCCAAGGCAATGTTAAACCATTACGTTGGCAGTGAGTGCAGTCACTTACGTATAAGGTCATTCATGAATACGGGAATAAGGCTGGTATTCAAACTATGCAGTGGCATAATTTGTTATTCATCACACGCATTAGTGCACATTCATCCTTCGGCAGATGATACAATGCCAGCTCAGAGGTACGTTTCGTTTTACGCACTCTTTCCGCAGTTAGAAAACTGGGTTCACTATTTTTGGCACCAATGTGTAGTCGGCAACAAATGTCCTTACACTTTATTGACTAAACTCAAAGGGCTGTCGCTCGTGCTTAGTGACGACTTCGTCTTAGCTTCCGCGCGATTCTTCTCCCAATTGTTAATCCTCCTGATAGGGTAGCACATCACTGCTGATAATAGAATGAATCCTCCCGACACGTAGAATGAAACATCGTAGCTTTCGGTGGCGTCGTATAGCATACCTGTGTAAGAAAATAAAAACAGTTCAGTAAAATACAGAGTAATTAAAACTCAAGGAACTGATAGTTGAATTATTGAGAACTGTAATAAAAAAGTAGCCTCGTGTATTTTTAAATTGTCATTGCTTATGTGTCGTAATTTTTATTACCATGCGGGTGTGCTGAGGTGTATAAGAGCACTTTCAAACTAGCGGACCTTCTGTGCGGTCTGGCTATAGGTACCTCTAGTTGTAACAATATGACACCTGAAACTGCGCGAAATGTTTTCTTTCTGCCACGCAGAATGAATCCGGTAAAAACGAGCGACAATATAAGCTATATAATAATTTACTACTTGGTATTATCAAGTTAACTATCTTTGAATAATATATCTTTTTATATTTATTGATTAATTCACTAAAATCATCTCACCTGCAATAGGAGCCCCGATTAAAGCACCGATGCCTTGGAAGAGGAGGAACAGGCCATAACAGTTGGTTAGCCGCTCCAGACCGAGGTATTCCACCACCACGATCGAACGGAGCGCGGCGAAGCAAGCTATAAGAAGTAAAATGTAACATTAGCTTATTTTTACAATTAGTCAATCTATACAAATATTATATAGCTGAAGAGTTTGTTTGTTTGAACGCGCTAATCTCAAGAAGTACAGGTCCGATTAGAAAAAATATTTTAGCGTTTGATAGCCCGTTTAACGAGAAAGACTATAGGTTACTTTTTTGTCCGGGTTCGTGCAGAGGTTCCCGATTCCACGTGGGATGCGGGTGAATCCACCGGCAGAAACTAGTAAATTATAATAATAATCTTTGTGCTTTCATCACTTAGGTATTGAATTAAACAATAACCAACTCACCAACTGAAAAGCCGAACAGGACACAGTATAAGAACTGGTAGTACGGAGAAAAGCTGATATTGCTCATCATGGTGCTGATACCACCCACGGTAAGTGCGATGTTCGTCACCAACAACGGCGATACTTTCGGCATCGAAGAAACCAATCCGCACAATACACGCCCAATAATATTAGCTATTCCTATAGAGGCCACTAGCCAATCAATCAAGTCGTTTTCCATGGCCCCACTTTTGTAAGCTCTGTTTTGCACGTACATGAACGGCACGAAGAACCCAAGCATTGTGAAAAATCCACTGATAGCCAGAATATTGAAGGTCAAAGATTTAAATAGGCTGAAGTCTAGTAAAGTGGCTAAAGCTCTTCGCACGGCCACGGGACACATGCGGCATCTGCCCTTGCTGTCTTTGGGGTCTTCGGGAGGAGGAATATGCGTCACTGCCAAGTGGTAGCCAAGAGATGTTCGAGACGTGTATTGCGGCAGCCTTGCTAAACTTGCTCCGAAGAAAATATCCTCCCTGTTCAGAGGCCTGGCAGCCAGGTCAACAGTCGACGACTGTCGTCGCTGCGAGTGGTAGTCTTGTTGCGATATTACCCTAAGAACCGATCCGATCAAGGGTTGCTTTGCTTGCTTCTCAGGGGTGGTGCTTGAGTCGTCTTGTTCGTCTTTCTCGGAGACTGTCGCATACGCAGGTTTGGCTCCAAGGTTAGTTTTGATTGCACTTGCTGTGGCAGAAGATCGTCGTTGAGCATTGATGACAGTAGTGCTTCCACGGAAGACCTCCTCAGCTGTTGGATAACGAGTGTTATTTGGTACTCCCATCCAGGTGTGGGGAGTAGCTCTGGTAGCGAACTTCATATCGTGCGGCATTCTGATGCCTGCATCCAGTCTGCCTTGAAGTTTCATCATGTCTTTGACTTTTTCAACTTCGGCTCTACGTTCGTCTTCCTTGTCCCCGCTTGATTCTTCTTCCACTACTACGGTGATAGGTTTTATCGGTCTGAATGTTGATCCGAAAATTATGCATGACAGCATCATACCTGAAAGAAAATATGAAATTAGAACAAGTGTTTAAGTAGTTACATAATGTATTGCAGTTTTTATAGTTTTTATTTAACAGGGTTCTCTGCTATCGCTTAATTCTGCTTTCATTTGACGGGAAACAAAAATTTTAATAGTATGATTAAAATTCAAATGTTACTGACCAGCTTGAAACAGAATAGTGACCCTCCATCCGAATTTGTTGATAAGTATGGCGGTGATCGGTGACATCACGAAGGTGCCGACTCCAGATCCACAGAGAGCGATGCCCGTCGCCAGAGCGCGCCATTTCTCGAAGTAGAACCCAACAGTCAACACTGCTGGCATGAATATCAAGCACACTCCAAAACCTGGAAAAAGGTTTGTATTAACACAAACTCTATTAAGAAGTTTATTTTTGTAGAAATCTAGTTAAAAGATGTTAATAAAGTCTTCTACCGTGCAAGACTGCTCATTAACTCGTCTAATATCCTCACTTAAGCAATAAGAATTAAGGTAACTTCTACTTTTTCCTTATTGTATTACTTGTATTGTTTATTTTTATTAAGTTATTAAGTTGATTTGATGTTTGGCTAAAGCTGTAATTCAGTGGTCATAAAACAAATTATAGGTAAGCGCAATAAAAAAAATCTGTAGGTTCAGTAATGTGCATATTTTCTTACCTCCAATGAGTCCATATGTGATGTAAAGGTAGAGAGGGCTAGTGGCATAGTAAGAGATGGCAAATCCGATGAACGCAATCACACTGCCGGAGATTGACACCTTGCGGAATCCATACCTGAAGATAAATTACATTTATTAAACACAGAAGAAATAAAGAATCAATTTTAAGAAATGTGAATATTGGTGGACTTTCATCCAATGGATGTGTGACATTTTTGAGGGCTGGACTATACTGTACTCTACTTTTGTGTTTTTTACAATTTACTTACGTGTGTATTTCCTTAAATTATGTTTTCTGACTCAAATTGTTGGGATCAACCGGAGAGAGGTAGTCAAGTGGATATAAGTTATTTAAGCAAAGTTCTACACTTACTTGTTCGCTAAGGCTGACGCTATGGGGCCCAGAAGAAGATAGAAGCCGGCTAGCAGAGACACTATGGGCGCCACTTGACTTTCAGTAGCCTGAAAAGGAAAACAATATTATGGTGAGGACATATTTAAAACTATGTTTGTTCATCTATCGGGGTTTGAAGATTGAAGTTTATGTTTCTCTAATACTTGCATTTTCAACAGTTCCTAATTTATAGCCTCTATCTAGGTAAAAACTGCGGGATGATCCCGGGAGCAAAGGCTATGAAAAACTTTAGAAAATGCATAGAACAATAGAATTGAACATATTTCTGTCTCAATGAACTCTATCCTTGACACAAATGGCACAGCTGAAGTTGGCACGCTATAGGAAAACAGACTTGCGTAAAATAGTTCGAGTAGACGAACCGATAAATTTAAGGATGGCTCATAGTGGTAAATAATATATATTCGCTGCAAAATTCCTCACTTGACGCACCTGCAAGTTGCTCAAAAGTAATTACAATTAGCAACCCGTTTACCGTTAATATGCAAATGCTCAGTACACGTACGTCAGTCGGCGTCACTTCAGGAAGTCTCTGCTAAGGATATCGTCGACGTATAACTGCGAATTCCCACGTCTCAAGGCGGCCTACTCTTAGAAGATACTGATCGCAAAAAAACTACTTCACACTAGTGTCCACTGTCCATTGATTAGCAGGTTGCCACTTCAATTGCACATGACCGTATAAAGTTGTCAATGTGAAACGGGTTTTGCTTTCAAGTCGTTACAATTCAATGATGCTTGCGATGTGGAAGTGTGTTTACTTCCCGTGGTAAAATAAGTTTCCGTTGTCAATGTACTCTGGTCGTGTGGCCCAGTGGCCTTGTTGCCTCGACAGACAGGTGACAGACGGATTTACGCTTTGCAGATTACGATTATACAGATTTAATTGGAGTGACATTTATTAGAGCACATTTTTTGTAGCATTTGTCGCATTCGCATCGCATTTCGAGGTCACTTACATATAGAGGTAGTACATTGTGGGATTGCACGAAATAAATGACTGTCAACTTGATCGATCACTTGGGGACATCAAGCTTTGCGTACTCAGGTCTGCCAATTGAAGGGTAACTAAACTCTTAATATCGAGATCTTACGAAGAGCTCAGCCTGGCATTTGGTTCCATTTGTACTAAAAATGAATATAGCTTAATTTACACTGGGAAAGCACGATAAAACTTTTGGTCCTTAAAAGTAATAACTATTGCTAGTTTTTGCCTAACTACTAGGAAGTTTACAAAACTGTTGCTCGCCTTGAAACATGATCCCTCTACCCGATTAATATTTGAGTGCTCATGTGACTATATTTATTGGTTTGT
Organism: Helicoverpa zea; assembly: GCF_022581195.2. NCBI lineage: Eukaryota > Metazoa > Arthropoda > Insecta > Lepidoptera > Noctuidae > Helicoverpa > Helicoverpa zea. Next base: position 9,262,415 of record NC_061461.1, on the reverse strand, counting down.
ACTTAGGAATGCTACCGTATAACAGTATTAGACATTTGGAAACCAGTTCCATCCAGTTGACATCAGACCTATCAAGTCTTGCAAATCGCAAAGTTATTCATAATTATTCTGATTTTTTTTACCCAGACACGTTTCAAAAATATGTAATCAAATTAAATTACAGGTGATTACAGAACGGGTTATCGTCACCGCGTAACTTTAACAGACTTCTCAAAAAGGAGGAGGTTCTCAATACTGATTTATTTGTATGATATTTTTTCCCAATAAAATTTCCAATGTTCACCTTCGCAGAAGACAAATTAATGTAACAAAACTTGGAATTCCCGCAGATTATTAAAAACCCTTTATCAAAAGATTGGCATTTTGGCGCCCAGACGTACCTCATCTGCTGAGCTAACGGTACAAGAAGCAAATTCATTTTGTTAACATGTCGTTAAATGTTAAACCTAACATAAGTACCGTAGGCGACTAGGCGTTAGGCGTAGCTAGTCTAGGCACGTTCACCTGACCGCCTGAAGACTATGTGTGGTCCTATTTACTTAAGCAAGATGCATAGACTGTTTCTCAGGCGTGAGACGATGGTTGTTAGCATAACGGCATCAGGCTTATGTAATAGATATTGAATTTCAATGAGGCCCTTAGTACAGAGGGCATTGTGTGCCACGTAAGTAGTTGTACCTTTGAAAGTACTACTGTTACACAATGGTATGAAGGATGTATTTGCAATAATTATGTCCTGCAAAAATGCCTTTCAATTCTAGAGCCTTACTGTTAGAGCCTGAAGCCTAAGTAATCTGTTCGATTTAATATAATAAAGCTGAACAGTTTGTTTCTCTATTTGATTGCAAGCGCTAATCTCAGATATAGTTATCGGCACGGATATTGAGCTCTCGGCGGAAGAGTGAGGATCGCTTTGCGCACTGTACACATAAGGCAATAAACCAATAAATCGCTTCTGCGCAGGTAAAGGTCAGGGCTAAAAATCCCTGCCGATGATTATACTATGGTCCGATTTGAAACAATCTTTCAGTTTTAGATGGCTGATTGATCGAGGTACCTACCTTTAATCCAGCATGCGAGAACCAGTTTCCACGGGATCCTGATGAAACCGTCCCGCTGACTTTTTATTTTGTCAAGACTATTTTGATTATCCAAATGAGCAACTTGCAAATACTGTTGCTGGAACGAGTTTCATTACTTAGCTAGAAGTTTTGCGTTGCGGAAAAAAAAATTGCTGTTTTGCACAGTGCACTCATTAACATAACTAGTTATTTTTGTTTACTGATTTGTTTGTTCGTCATTACTTCGTCACATAATTAATATGAACTGAGTAAGAACCATTTTATGCCACAATATTATTGACATTGTGCAGAAAAACATGTTATTGTTTGTTTACTGTTTACGTTATCTCAGATGAAAACATTTTAACGATCGATTATAATTTGCAAGATCGTTAATCGTCATAGATCGGTCGACAACAAAAACATTCTACTACTGCAACAAATAGGCCAAGAACAAGAATAGTTTCTAAACTAGTTACTAGAAAACTCATCCAGTGGGAAAGTTGCCAATGATGCAATAAAGGAACAAAAATATTCTGAGAAAGCATTACCACGGAAACGATTGAAACTTTATTTTGAGCTGCCATGGGAGAAATTACGACCAACAGAAAAGTAATAAAATGTATAATTTATCAAATTTTCTGATAGTTACTTGATATTTACGATTAGTTCCGTCTGTCTTCCGGGGAACATTAAAAACACAGTCACCAAGGAAATTCTAAGAAAACTTTTAACTGCCAACAGCTGCATAATAAAACAATCGATTACAATTAGGTTATCGATAAAAGGGAACTCGATTCAGTTACGGCGGATAACTCCATTTACGTATTATTATCGGATATATTCAGGGCTAGTTGCAAACTCGTTCGTAATTGGCCAAGGTAAAAACTATCAAGTCTTCGAGAGTCCATATTTAGTAAAATTATAAAGTTTCTAGCAATCAACGTGGATGTGATATGATTAGTTGGACTTCTTTGCCGCTCAATTTCTCTTTAACTATTTTCGTCTTGGCGTATTTATATTTATTTCTAAGTGAGTGTTTCCTTTGCTATTTTAATTATTTAATTAATCCCGCAGTATATTTTATATCAAAACGTTTTCTTACTTTGTATATCGGTTCCTAGCCAAATCACCATGGGAATTCCTCTTAACAAGTTCATATCGGAATGTGACGCTCTCCAATAGCATAAACTGGTAATTTTTGGTCTAACATCAGGTTTGGCTTATGATTATTGGTAATTATTAATGAAGTTAGCCGGGTATCAGGTACTTAACACACTAATATGTGCTAACTCCATAGCGCTTACGCACTGCAATATTACGTAGCCCGCATAATTGGACATTCCTTCAACAACATGTGCAATATTGAACTTTATCCCAATTGTAATAGGGATGAAGTCTCCCAGTTAGTAAACAGACGCAAAATGTTTTTGTTTTTGTAACTGTAAGTCTGTTGACAGCTTGCATACTTGACCCTGCTTACTATTAGCAATGCTAATGGTCATGTCTATATGACCAGGAAACTGCCAGCCTTTTCTATATGTTGCGAACATTAGGATACATTTTATAGTAATATTACCATATAGGAATAATAATTCATTAACTAAATGGCTACATATTTTCAACATTTGATAAAACATGTTCGACTAACCAATTAATATGTTTTTGTTAACCACAGTTTCCTCATTCAAAATTGTAACGTATTTTAAGCTACTAATATTTCATAATAGGAACTTCAGGATTACAAAATACAGCTTAAAAATATTTTGTTTTGTTCAAAAACTTTGGCAGATGTCCAAACGGGTGCGTTCGAACATAGACAAGTCTATTTATTTTCATAGAATCGTTGCGTTATCAAAGGAAGTTTGTTTTTTTTTTTAAAAAAAAACAAAAACAGAACCGTTTTATTTAGAAGAAGAAAATATTTAGTAACATTTTGATCCGTTGCGATTCTTCGTTTCTATTTGTAAGATGCTGATATGAATAAATCGATGCCCCCCAAAAGCTTGCTAATCGATATAACGCATTTCGATTTGATCCGAATCGTAACACATTAAAAATGCAACCTGTTTAGTTAAATGGCGTCTCGAGGCCGAGATCGTTCATTGGCCCCGCACTGTTATGTGGGAACTTTATGTACTTTAGCTTTGCAAGGGTTAGTGCACTGGCGATAGTAGAAAACGCTTAATAGAGTTGTAGTACTGGAATTGGTTGCACATTTAGCACGTTAGTGCAAACATGAGATTTATTAAAAAAAAATGTTCCCTAAAGTTGAAAGTATACTGAGAATTTTGTAAAACCGGTTACAGTCAGTTTTCTAGCACTTGCTCAAATCCCTTTCATTTAAGTTCCATAAGTTAAAAAAAAAACTGTCTCATCTGTCAAAACTATACTATCGAGTTCAAAAATCTTATTCTGAAGTCCGGTTTTACCAAATCCTTCAATAGAACCAACCCTACACTGCACCGGTCACGGCAAATTCCACAAACTGACATCGATTTGACATCGAACTGGTGTAAATTGTGTAATTAATTGCCTTCAGACCGAGTGCGGGCTTCTGTGACGTTTACAACACGATAACATGATTTATTTACTAATGTTGGCTTTTAATATTGGAAGTGTGTTTATACTGGCTAATAATTTTCAATAATAGGGAACAATTAAGTAGTAAATATCCGTACAAGAAAGAGCAAATTACGTAAACTTGTAGAATTTCCAAGCGGCCGAATTGATTAGTACAAATGTGCAATAAAAACAGAATACCGTACACAAGTCGTGGAAACGCGTATAAGTTACATTCCCTCGTTGATTGAATGAGTGAACGAATGAATGGATCGTTGTGGCGCCATGGAACCTTGGCCTTAACATTATGATAATTTTATTGTTCAACACAACGTTTGAGGCGTTCAATCTGCGGTTCGCTGTAATCAAACGACTGTACCTACTTTGTGGTGTCATTACAAATCGGAATTTTAGAGGCATTATAGACCTCCTTTTTGGGTAGGACTAGTTTAGTAGAAGTAAATGAATAGTTATAAAAAAGTGAACTGATTTTTTAGTAATTTTTCCTCTCCAAAAACGCGTTGTAGAAAGTGTTCACCACTTCAATATCGTTCACAGGAAATCCCCGGGTAAAGTTTCAAAGCTGAGACAGAAAATCAACTTTTTACAAATTCATAAAAAGTCAATTTTAGAATCTAGTCACGTCTTAGTACCTTTCTTTTGAGACTAAACTAAATAAGCTGGATGATATTTTTTATATACTGTCTGCTTTATAAGTAGTTTTTATTCGGAGTGTAAATCTGAAGAGTTCAAAAGATTATCGTTTATTGATACGCCAGTCTGGCGCCAATGATAAATGCCACTCGATTCGATGGCGACCCTAATTAAGCTTTAAAGTAAACTCTGAAAAAAAATTGGCAGTTTTTTTTATAAAGCACTTTATGATCAATAACTGTATTTTTTTTTACATAATTGCTTTGCAGTCAAACTCCACGTTACTTTAGTAGAACCTAAAAGACCTTTAAAATAAACCGTCTCACATGTGATATGAGCCTAAATGCGATTTCACACTCACTCGATAATCAGTGTTCGTTTTCATAATGACCCACTTCAGTAGCCAGCAACCTTGACGATTACTGAGCATGTAACTTTTGCCATTTCACATATCTACATTTGCATGAAGTCCCTAGTCCAAAAATACCGTTGCGAACTTTGAATTGATTGTCAAAAGCATTGAAAACTTTTGAATCTAACTTAAGAAAAAAAAACATTGATTATTTTCCAATCATCAGTCTTATTGAGGAAGGAAAGTCTTGTCAAAGCAACAACGATGCGTGGGAGATTCAACTCCAACAGGATATGGTAGAACAACACCAGACATCTGGTAATACTAACACAGTTTAAAATGGACTGACCAAATAAAAACGATCTTCGATTCTCGATGAGAATGTTGAACTGTTTGATAATACAAGGGATCTATTTTTTCTGTTCGCATTGTAAAGTCATAAAACGGAGGCGCGGCAGTGACGCAACACTTATTGCGGGTGTGGTTTAAAGAAATAGAAACACACGAGACATTCTGAAATACTACCAATAAAAGTTTTTTTGCTGTTTATTCAATCTTCCGCACATCGGAGCCAAATTACTCTAGAAACTCATTAAAACGTGGTGGCGATTGTAAATTAAATGGAAGAAAATACTAACATTGAATTCTGCTCTAATGGAAGGCAGTAGGGCTCCACCGGACAAGATAACACCATCGACCATGAAGTTGCAGCAGAAGGAGGCTATCATAACCACCCAACCCCACCCGCCATCTGGAGGTACCACCTGAAATCAAAAGAATTCTTTAAAATCGAGAATTCAGAGATATAATAATTGAAAATCTAGATATTTGTGTGAAAAAGTCAGAAGTCACGAAGTGTGACTAAGTTTTGGCAGAGCACAGTTTGCTTCAGGCAATATGGCTATCGACTCAGTTATCACCAACATAGCCTTAACCTGTACCTTAAATCAACAAAATTGGGGCCAGCTTCCATTATAAGCTTATCAGTTGAGTACTAGTGTTTTACATGGAGCAACTCTTATAATTATGACCTCAACCCTGCTATTAGGGTAACACTAATAAGATTCCCCTTGTTAAAACTAGCTGTCAAACTTTCTGGCTTCCGACTGTATCAAACAAAGCCAATACCATGTAGTTACTTGGTTAAAGTCTCACATTTTATTGGCATGTCAACCTAATCCATTTATTAAAATATTAGGAGCGATGTTTACTCAAGAACGAAAAGATACTTCACGCGTGCTCAGTCAATGTGGGTCGTTTTGACGTCACATTGGCCGGCACCCGTAACGGTCACTTCGTCTGCATCAATGGTTAATAAGTTTGGAATCATAACTAGTTACAATTAATTCGGTCCTTAATTATATTTTGGCTGGCTAATGTTTTTGAATATCTTAATCTCTTTTATAAGCAATGAACATAGAAAATGACCTCGCGGATATTAATATTAGATGAAGAGATATTAATGTGAGACCAAAAGTTTCACAAAGTTTTTACCTAAGCACCTATATTTCATTTTCAAAAGATTCTGTCAATTAAGAAAAACGTTCCCAGATGGGAGCTTGAATGTTGTTTACTTAAACATTTTCCTCGAAGCGTTACCAGTGTTGTCTCACCGATTACAGCCATTAACATAATGAATGAGCGATTCTTACGATAACTCCCAAGAACTGGAAAGTTCCCTTGACCGTATACGAAGGTCATATACGAGCGATGTGACGCCAAGACCTCGATGTGCCGACCGATATGTACACTAGCTACTGTAGACACCATCTTGCCAATTAGAAAATTAATATCATCATCCTCCGAGCCTTTTCCCAAACTATGTTGGGGTCGGCTTCCAGTCTAACCGGATTCAGCTGAGTACCAGTGCTTTACAAGAAGCGACTGCCTATCTGACCTCCTCAACCCAGTTACCCGGGCAACCCGATACCCCTTGGTTAGACTGGTGTCAGACTTACTGGCTTCTGACTACCCGTAACGACTGCCAAGGATGTTCAATGAAAATTAATATATTTCCTAATAACTTTAAAGATCTTAAAAGGGCAATAAAAATAATGGATTTCTAAAAAATATTTATTTTCTTTGAAACATTAGAGGTTATTCGAATTTCAATAAAAATATTTATATGAATAGGAATGAACTCAGTCCATGAATTTTTGTGATGCTATGCGGAAGAGACACGGGGAGTCGGGGAATTGGAAGAACTTAGTTTCCTGTTCCATATAACCAGTTCCATTCCAAATGACTCTTTTATAAGTTACTATTTTTATCATTGTGCTAATTTTATTTCTTCAATTATCTTCTATAAAATTCAGGCAATATTCTGCCTGTTAGTTTGACTAGAATTACATAGAGCTTAATAACGCAAGGCAATCCAGCAAGTATCTTTCAGAGATTATTTTCTGTTCTTTTTGAGGATCCTGTTTTGCTTGCGTGTTACTTTTAGTAAAATATCTGTTGATGAAATTCAGCATAGTATCAATACATAGGTTCCCAATATTAGTGTAGCCCATGCTAAAACGTCTACTATCACTTCAGCTGCTATGTGTGCAATCTCTTTCCTCCTCTGCCAAATCCTGTTAAAAGCCATTCTCAATTAATCCAAAAATTATAAAATTCATAACACGTCTATAACAACAGTATCAGGACAGTCATAGTGATCTCAGCAAATGCCAAAGAAATTGTAGCTAGGAGACACGCGTTTATAATACGTTCAGCGATCTTGCGTATTATTCTGTTTCTCTTTAGCTTCTTTTCAAGGGCTGTCATCGTAAACTATAGTGTGCTTCCGAATGTATAAATCTTCAATCCTCGCTTCATACCTTGCCGTTACTGGTGAGTCATGTTCGTATGTTTATGCGAAGTCTTCGCAGTCGCAGGCGCTGTGACATGCGGATTTTACATCTATTACATCTGTCTGACAGTCGGCAGCTTTGCAAGAGCCCCCAGTGTCACGATCGACTCGCTCGAAGCTAAGCACAACGTAGCAAATGTGGATGCCAACGATTAAAACTATAAATGTATTAATATAAGTCAGTTCTACCATAGCCAGTATAATGGGAAAACGGGGACATCTCGCTCCACCCCATTTGATCACATTTCCTCTAAATTCTGTAGGCCATGTAGTTATTTTTTATGTCATTTTTGACAACGAAAGTTTTTCATGACAGTTTCATTTTTCTTTTTTACTGTTTGTTTATGGAATGGAATGAGGTTTAATAAGTACTCCATCCATATAAGTGATGGCATTAACTTATTATGTTCTGATTACTTACCAATGCTGCTGCGGGCTCTTCTATGCTGGGTGAGGAGTCATCGGTGGAGCCCGTTTTGAAGGGCTGCTCGTCCGTCGCGACTCGTTGCTTCATCTTCATCAAGATTCAATCCTGCGACAAAAGAATATCAATATGAGTTGGTTTTAAATTACTAATATTGTCATCTACAATAAAATGCATTCATTTCCTTTTAAAACAGTCTTTGAAAGAAAAGGTAAAAGCTTTAGTAATAACAGAATTCTATTGATTGCTATCGTTGATAAAAGTTTTATCTGCTAATACTAATGTGGTGTAGTTTGTGAAAGCCTATAAAGTATTTATATAATGTATCTAATCTCTTTCCACCTACGGTAATACGCCCCCTCAAAAGTGTAGCAATTTAGTTGTGCAGTTATAATTTAGGATAGACCCGTTTGATGAAGCTATTTCAATAGTTCTGTTTAGCTTGTTACTTCAAATACTGTTCTCAGACTCAAAGGGCTTTCGAGCGAAATACTTGGAATTGTACGTAATTTTCCATACACCGCTCGGGAGTCTTAAGTACGCTATTAAAGATAAATCTCATAAATAAATATACATTTATGGGTGAAATTGTCGTTCGGCGCACTCTCTATAGCATATTTTGCTTTACGATTATGTTCAAGTACGTTTCACTTATGTTTTGGTTTACAAACTAAAGATTATAGATCTTGATATTTGTTTGTGTATTTTAGATAAATTAAAAAATATTTAAAAAGCGCATTTCTTCATAGGACGTAAGGTTTGCAGATATTATTGAAGCGAAAAGATAGAGTAAACACTGCTGAATACATTTTTTAACTTCAGTGGTTGGAATATTGAGCTTTCGGCTTTTAGGATATTAACTTTTGACTTTAGATTAAGTATATAAACGTTCTGGGTTTCGCACTAGAAATATTACCTACTATAGTTCGGCCATTCAGAGAATGCGTTCCTGACACGTCGCGATTGAACTGACGACGTAACTTTGCAATGGCGTTGCAGTTACGATAAAAATATTTTTGCTGGTTGTTTACCGTTTTAACAATTGAGGAGCATTAAAACAACATTATTATATCAATAATCAATGAATGTAGTTACGTCGTCAGTTCAATCGCGACGTGTCAGGAACGCATTCTCTGAATGGCCGAACTTATAGACTACTAGTTAAGCTACAATTACTCAATTTGCAACTTAATAAACATAGGTATGCATTAATGAATAAATAAATAAAATGATAAATATAATTCAAATATATGCTAGTGCGTAGTTGTTCCTACAATTGAGTCGATTGACCGGTATTCAAATGTTAAAAACAATGTGTGATAATGTTGCAAAAACTGCGTGTGTCGAAGCAGAACAGAGTTGGGTCAATCATTAGAATACTACGCAATTTCATAGTGTTAGGTACTTGTGCTTCTTATATTAATACCCTGATTAACTTATTGAGATTTTACGGGGAGCTGTGATAATGGCGTCGTTTTAGAAAAAACTTATTTTTTCTTGATTAGTTGTGTTACACAATTTAAGCCAATGTAATATTGTTCCTATTTCTAAGCGCATAACTACTCTTGAACGATTGACGATTCTCTAGAACGATTCTCGCGCAATTGACGTCACAATTGAGAATACAGGGAAAACTTTCACCAATAGTTAGTCCAGTATCTTAATATATGTATAGATAAGGTTAGTTTATTAGGAGTTCTTATCCGCAAAATGTTTAGCATATTATGAGTTTTCTCCTTTATTAAGCAAAAGTTTTCTTTGTTAAAATTGTGGAAGGTCAAGGAATAGAAAGAACTAAGCATTTCATGAAAAAAATATTGTTTCAGCCGGCACTATATTATTCATATAGCCTTCGTATGAATTTACGTATTAATACATGGAAAACAAATGCGTATGTTGTATTTTATGCCTGGGTTTCCATGTGAAAAGTGCGAGAGACAAATTGTATCGACTATTGACTAACTTGTGGAATTTGTTAAGAAAACACTTTTTTACGAATATTCTGTCCTCATTCTTGGCGCTAAGAGTTTTGGTTCCTAATCGTTCCTACACAACATCGCTGTCTGACGTTCCTAGTACATTATTATTTCATGGTTATTCTCTCACCACGTGCTTCCACAATCGTTGCGTACAAAGTTAATTCAGTTGTTCAAACAATAACACAATACAATAAGTTCGTTAGTCAGTGGCGCGTCAGTCTATACTTAACGCGAAATATCGATAAGTTTAATTGAACAAAACCGGTTTGTTATACATATTTTAAAATACCTACTGTTTTGTACCGATGGTGGTTAAATTAAAAATAATGGGGACCTTGAAATGTTTGCTGATAATGAAGCAATGTAACGCAAAATTGCGGTTTAGTTTAAGAGGAAATAAATACCGTGAGGACTGTTCTGTACATATTTTTAATGAGAATAATGACCGATTGATATTAAAAGTAATTGTTATACCTCAGCGGGATCATATGTCTCGCCTTTTCTACTCCTTGGTTCTAAGCAGTCAGTTCGCTGACCTATTATACCTATTGCTTACAGGAACATGCTTCTAATCCCTAATTCTTCTAAAGGTAAAGTGTAATTTAGGTACCCTTTACAGTGATAATGAGGCTATCAATTTAAAACAACGCTTGAATAAGTACCTGCTTACCATGTCTTATTAGCATTTTGTTATTATCTGAGTGGTTCCAGACCATTGAACGAAACCGTCCATCAATGAGCACGATATGGTCTATCATTGTATTCGCTCCATTAGTTTATGTAAAGTCTGGTAAAATTTGTTACTTGTGTATTTACAAACGTAACTTTGGTTCCCTAAGCTTTTAGTTAAGCTAAGTTTTAAACGGTTAAATGAAACCAAAAAGTTCTATCTAAAGAGAAAGAGACTGCATTAGGACGGCATAATTTTTCATTTACCAGATGCAATTATTATTTTAAGTCTAGCACTGTGTAGAGTGTTTCTGTATTTTTCTACACCTATCCACGAAAAATAAGCAAAAATTAGCTTCTGTTTTTTCTGGCCTTAGCAAGAACATCTCTTAATTTTATCATATACTTTTTTATCGAACATAAGTATAAACACCAAAATTCCACTCAATATCCCTAAAGGTCAGCGTCCAATACAAACAACCTACCACATTAAACAACACGTGATGCCTTCACAAAACAAACAAGACTTTACATAATACAAGCTAAAATGTACTCGCACGATAGTTCGAACCGGTTGACACAACCACCGACTAATGTAAATCACGACCATTGTGCACTGATAACAGTGATAAGAGCGGACGTGACGACCTCACGTATATTACTTAACTGTTTACTTGTTAACGGAGTTCGTTGATATGACTGAAAAGTACGATTTTTTGACGTGTGTCGTGGTATGGTGATAAACATACGCCGACATTCTTCAATTAAAATGTAGCTGGAGTATTATAATCACGTGAAAGTCAATAAGACGTAAGTACGTACAAAAAAGCTGTGTGGAAATTCCTAGATTTAAGTCAGACATTTTTTTTTGTCTTTTTCAATTTAGGTATCAGACGGGAAACTCAAACCAATCGATTGATCGATCATTTGAAAAGAAAATTTTAAACAGTACATGCTCTTAAAAACAATTATATATAATACCTACTTCGTATGTATTTGAATCATAAACACGTTATGCATGGAAGAGTAATATCAATTGTTTGATATGGTTAACAAAAGAGTATTGTACAACTGACCTTCATTCAAATGCGTGTTATCTTAAACAAAAGCTCTAATCAAAGCTTTTATGATTGGTTCGGAGATAAAGAGATAAAGTTATCGTTTATATGTATTATCAACGTGATATAATGCATTACTCATAAGCGTCTATAAATGTTACCTAATGATGACACATTAGAATTTCACAGAAAGTGCAGGAAGAACTGGTTGATCCAGAAGAAACATGGTGAGTTTTAGTCAGTATGAGTCTGACATTCCCTCACGCTGCACCCACAGCGTAAACGGTCATTTGATGATTTTCCATAAAAAAGGAACTTTTATATTTACTCAGCCTATGTAATTTTTATCAATAAACGGTCTGCAAAAACATATACCTACTATGTATGTACCAAACCCATATAGGCCACGAATGTGTGACATGGTTCTTATATTCAGCATGATAACTAATATGCTGCGTTTCATATTTTGCATATCTGTGTATGTGTTATGCAAGCGCATTGTTTGGCTGCAGTTAGACAATAGCCTGATAGTGTATGCATAGCATAGCAAATACTTAACATCAAGGAGGTCTGCCGACTACCATCCGTCATCGAGTCCTTAAGTACTGATCGATTTTATTGATTGATACCTACTTATGCTTTTTTCGAGGCTTCTCTTATTTTGAACTTGCAATCAATTTGTTAGTATTAATAAAAAGAGAGAGAGACTGGGTAGCACTGGGTAAAGATTATATGTAGACTTTTGATTTTTTGTCTATGTTCTTGAAGTAAGTATATTTTTTAATGACATTTTGTGGGATCTCAACAACTTGGTCAGCGCCTTCAAAATATGCGGAAAAGCTCTTACACTCACAGAAATTCACAGAATACTTTATTATTAATTACAAACCATACTTTATACCTAGCTTTTTTACAAGAACTAAGCTTCTTAACTAACCCATGTTCAATCGTAACAAGACTCTTAATCGATATCAATAAAGTGTCAATGAGTGAACATGGTACAATAACTACTTAGGTTCGTTATATAGACGGATGATCACACTCGATCACAGACTTATCACGTGTTGTGACGTCATCGTATCGATTAGTCTACCGCATTTAATGAATGAAACATGATCATGTTTGGCATAATTGCTTGTACTTTGGGGGATGCTGGGCTGTTGATTAATTGGTTTATGATTAACACGTGTTATAGGCGTGGTTTTGACTTTAATACTTACAAAGTATAATGTTCCTTATCATTAACATTGCGTTTTATTTTCGGTTTCCTTTATCATCATTTTACATGTACACTAAAATGTATGTTCTCGTATCTGAAATCATCTCATACGTCATAAAATCTAAAACAACTAACTCTGCGCAGGACATTATTTTCGCACCATTTTATAATCATTTTGTCCATTTTTACAACCTAACAACAAACTAAACAGACTATACAAGCTGTTGATTTGCATCCGTGCCATATTCAAGGAGGTAATTATGCTAATGATTCTCGACCCAAATCAATAAAAAAATTGGTACGTAATTTTTTTTCTTAAATTTTTTTTCGGAATTCCGTAAATGTCATCTAGCCTTATTTAAACTTGGCGCGTATGTTACTGGCGTTAAAACCGTGCTGCACCCTCACACAAACGCAAACACAAAGCATACGTAACGATCACTCATAAATTTCATTCATAATATTGGATTACTTCGGAAATACCACGACATTACAATGACAAAAAAGCAGTGCATATTAGTTATTTCCCATCTACTGTAATTCCAATCGATTATTTACGTATTGTATGTCCTCCTCCTGAACTATGGCACAAATGCAAATCAACACCTTGTATATTGCTTTACCGAATACAATTTGAAACCTAAATTTTTCGACCTCTATGGTTTCGACATTTGCGCGACCCTACGTCAGCTGGCAACCAACATGCCTCGATAATGTCATAAGTACAATGAAAAGTAAAACAATATTGTTTACAGTCACTGGGGGCCATCTGGGGCCCTTAAGTTGACGTTAACGGTCAACGTTCTGTAGATAGTAACAAATTATTACCGCAAAAAAGGAAAACAATAAGCCTTTATGATATTTCTGTTTATTGACGGTAAATTTCCATTTGAACTTTCAAAAACCAGCTTCTACACGGAGTTGGAATAACAATCGGGTCTGGCCGCATTTAATTTACCTATGTCTATGTGTATCGAGTAGATTTGGATCAGTTTTCGACTGGACGACTGGTTGTTTTTAATTATAAAACATTGGCTAAAATACTTTTTTACCGGAGCAATCAAAGAAAAAATTACTCGTAACGTACGGATGTATAACACCTATCGCATTTTTTAGACAAAAAATATTTATTTGGCGCCACAATTTACTTATCTTTTTCTTTTAATACAACGGGCAACAATTCAGCCTTTAAAATCTTTTAAACTCTTCATTATTATTCGCTTTATGTTCGACCTCTGACATGTTTAAAATGAATGATAAGTGAACGTTGTGTATGATTTATACCTTAAGTTCGTTAATAAATTACCAACAATGGAAAAGTTATTTGCGATATCTTAACTTGTAATGTCCCGTTACCTTACTTGTTGGACAACGCATTATTAAGTAAGTTTGTTCCTATATAAAACAAAATGATCTTAGCATACACCTATGTAAATGATGTAAGCCTAAAATTAAGATAGACTTTTCTATCATCTTGCATACTTGATTAGAATTAAAAAAAAAAAAATTAAATTCTAATACTTTAGTTACCAAAAATAATAAAGTATCAATCAAATATAGCCGCAGACTGGCTTTAAATAAATATCGATATCGCCAGAGCTTGTGCTAAAGATGTTTGTTTGAGGGTGTGTCACTCGCTAGTATCCGTCTAGCTATTCGTGTTTGTACCACTAGAATAACAAATTATCCAATATCGCGACGTGCATATAATTAGAATACCTGTATGATGACAATATTTGATTTTGCATGTCAACTAAAATACTCGATACTTCGATACAATAGCTAATGGGCGTGGCTCATCAAGAATATTAAGATTTGTATTTAGAATCGATTAAAATATAATCGAATAAACAGACAGCGTGTCAACACTAAAGCACTAATTAACATAATTCTCGAATTCGAACAATGTTCGAGACGCTGTCGTTGCTAAGGACGCATCTTGAACTTGACCGTGCCAGCATAGTAGACGAAATATAAACAAGGTCTTATTTATTCTAGAGCTTAACTTCTTGTTTGCAAGAGACTGATGACAGTATAATAGTTCTCCCCCAGAAATGGCTCTGTCGTTAATTGATTGATTGGAGAGAAAGACAAGATCAAATATCGTTATTGTCGTCTGTATGAATGAGAAAAATGGATAATGTAGATTTTTATTGGGAATAATTACACATAGAAACGTTTGCCCTTTATAAGGACATCAACTTCAAGACTTACCTTCCTTGAAAAGCTGTTAAAATCGCACCCAGTATTAGAACACAAAAGTACTTAAAGATACATTAAAGTCACGAGGTACACAAATCACTTGCTTTGCTTACGCCAGTTGATCGGTAACTGTGTTAAATAATCTTATGATTATGTTTATATCTCATAAAGCTATGTTAATTTTCAAGTTCTATGTCATTCAAGACACCGGTGTAGCAGGTTTTATATATCAAGAATCGAACTTATGATTGAAAACTGATAATATGTATTTTGTTTTATCATGCTCCCTGAACTGTATCCCGAATGTACATACTGTATGTCAGCCAGTTTTAGCATATTTTTTGGGTTTTCAAAATTGGAGTAGGTAAGTAAGTATGTATACGTCTCTGTGTTGGTGCAGTTAAATCTGTACCTAAAAGGTGGAGAAGAAGATGAAAGAAGAGGAGGCTCTAAACACCATTATTTTACTCACAAAGACCGTAGTAGAAAAAATAAGACTATGATGGCCTTACTACAAAAACTTTAACCACTGTTTTACACTTGTCTAAAAAAAATGTGGCTCCAAAATGAACCATATGTCAACGTCATAATTTGACATTTTTTTAGACAAGTCTTAAACTGACGTTAAAAAGTTTTTGTGGTAAGACGGTATCCGTCTTACCACAAAAACTTTTAAACGTCAGTTTATGCCTTGTCTAAAAAAATGTCAATTTATGACGTTGACATATGGTTCATTTTGCAGCCAAAATTTTATTAGACAAGTGTAAAACAGGGTTTAAAGTTTTTGTAGTAAGGCCCTATATGTTTAGAACTGGTGTTTACTGATCCACTACAACTTTATTCTGTGAAGTAAAAAATAATTCAGGTTTTGATTTTGTAGGTTGCTAACTCCTGTCCTAAGGACATCGGATAATTAAATCGTTGAGAAAATATAGTAATTTGCATGTCACATGACTATTTTACAACATTGCACAACATTACACAATATTATGTAACTACAAAAATAATAAAAAAGCTCTTAAAATCCAAGGCTCTATTCCTTGATTGGATCATTATAAAAGAGCAGAAACACAATTATGATAACCAGTCTCAATTAAGCACTTTTTGACGAAAATCTGAAAACCAAGACATCAAACTATGTGTGAACAAAAAATAAAAAAAGTCTACACCGAAATATAAAAATAATTAAATAGCACGGTCGTTAATAAAAAACGCCAAACCAAAACATGTGTATTCACGGCCGGTCAATAAACGATACATCGTGTGACAGCAAAAAAGGTAGCTATACAAACTTTTTAGTGCTAAACTCATTAGTCCAGTGCAGGCAGGTCATTCCATAGACACACGTGTATTTTTTTTTACATTTGATTTAAGAACGCTACGAGACGCTCCATATGCGGCTCGTCCATCGAGGTATTATTCAGTTGCATTATTGACTGAAAGTTCCCACAATGTTATACAAATTATCGCACGATATAACCCGTGGATATACCTTACAATTTGTGTTTAATTTTATCCGTGTAAGCGTAACAATGATTGTTACAGTTTATACCAATTAGTGAAGATGTTTCGCGATATCATAAAAAAAGTGAAACAACTGATTATTCAAAGTTATTCTCAAGGTCCACGATTCTCAAAGGACTGCGTAGATTTACCTCAGTTCTAAGGCGGGTTTCGCATAAATCATCGTGTGATAACTATAAATATTACGAGTCAGTTTCACGCAGTCTGTGACCTGACGGAGAGCCTTCTATGGTAGTAAAGAATCCTTGTAAATTACTTTACATTGATTACTAGACTGGTTTGATGTCTTGAGCCGTGTCCGTGATCATGCCCTACATTACAGCTGAGTAAATATTGTACATTGTATTTCTTGAAGAGAGTTAATTTTGTATCTTTGTTCAGACGAACTGTCTTAATTCTCTAGGCCCTGTCTTGTTGCTCACAATCGTTTAAGATGAGATGGAAAGCCTAAAGTTAAGCTCACAGACTCATTTGCAAAAAATGGTTATCATGGCATTTGGAATTAAACATGTTAGAGTGTTTAAAAGCTCTTACAATAATTGTTTTACTTCGCTGTCTATCTACGTACCGAAGCGAGAAGTAAAAATTATTATGTTTGATTATAAAGATATATCAGAATCTCATACATATTAACCACATAAGATATTATGTCTTCGAATAGCTTCATTTTTGTAGCGGATTATCATTTGTCATAATAATGTATTCGAAATTTCTTGTGGGATTTTCTGTGGAATGTGTATAACCCACATTTTGGATTATATAAGTTGTTTAATACTTTTTGTATCGAAAGCTCGTAAAGTATTCATTTAATTATGATGTTACTCATCCAATTTGTTTCTGGTTATTCTTTGGTGAACGCTGACATTTTCTTTAATCTATATATATATTTTTTATACAAATTCTCACCGTAGTTTCGATAAATGGTTACGTGTTAGTCGGAACAGGCGTCTTTGTCATATATCATGTTGTCATTAGTCATAGTAGTTTTTCATAGACATTTTTTTAATGTCTACGTAAATACATCACTGGGCCAGCGGGTTGGTGACCGACGAATATCCAAACACACCTAGTTCGTGCCAACTTCATTTCTCTAATGAAGACAGTTCTAATTAGGTATGTACGTCAGAATTTTGCGGAAGAGCCACAGACCTCTAAATATGCTAGATCTGAACAAAGGACATTAAACCACTCTAATATTAGTAACTAGGTTCGACCTGTGGTTTTAGCAGCGAAATCTTCTCCACGAACCCGGATAAAAAGCTTATAGCCTTCCTCGGTAAATTGACTATGTATTACTAAAATATATTGTTTTTAATAGGACCAGTATTTCCTGAGATTAGCGTATTTAAGCAAACAAATAAACGAGCGAACAAACTCTTCAGCTTTTAAATATTGATTTTGGTGGTATATGACCGTATATGCTCTCTATTGTCATTCAATTACTATGATTTAGTTAATAGACGGTACATTAAGTTATGTTAGTCGTTAACAAAAGAGTGATAATAGATATTATTACGGTTATTGGTGTCAACGATGACGTATTAAGTCTGAGGTCGTATTTGACGTCAGATCTGGGGCCCGATTCTTCTAAGTTAATAATGTCAAAATCGAATAGAAATCGAATCGCAATATGATCGCAATAGCAGTTTTAACCATATCGGGCATTCTGCTACTAATAAAAGACCAATCGTATTTGATTGGTGTGCGAGTGGTCTGCTATTTTAGTGATTTTGGTCGATACGGTAGTTTGCTCTACAATCATATTGCAATAGTTAATCATTTGCAGACAAAATGATTCATTATTTAATGACAGAAAAGGATAAAAACGTTTATTTCAAAGAAAAAATAGCGGAATACCACATACATTTCAATCGTAATCGAGTCGAGTTTGGATCGCAGTCGAACGTGAATCGTATGTTGCTTAAGTAAAATTAGTAGAATCGGGCCCCTGTTTGTTGAAGTGCCCCGAGGTCAATGTCTAGGTAGAATTTGTCTATAAATTTATAGCTAGTACAACTTAAAAGCTTCCTCCTGCGTGTGAGAGTAGGCCTGTGCGCAGCAGTGGGACGATAAAAAAGGCTGTAACAACAATAACAGCTTAAAATCAATCAACAGTAGTTTGTCCCAGGATATACCCAGCCAGATATTAAAAGTAAAAGTAGAAAAAAATACATAAAAAGATTAAAGCAGAAATATACTTAAAATGTAATAATTTGTAAAGAATGTGGTGGAAGCTACTTTCCAAAAATTCCGAAAGTATCGAATTTTTTTGATTATACTTGACTGATATAACTAGATAGAAACAAACGAGTAATTAAATATTCCCACATCTTTATAGATTTCGAGACTATTATGAAGATTTCCTCTTCAGAGTAAAAATATTTGTACAATTGGAAACCGTCGACCTGTATTTAGTAATTTTCCGATGCATATTTCATCTATTAATACTTACTTTTATGTTTATGTTCTCTATATATAAAAGCTTTATAAGTATTGTTATGATACGCGAACAAAATAAAAAAAGGAAAATATTATGAACCAAACAACTAAACTATTTTCAAAATATTTAAGACAGCTTTCTAGAACATTTCACAAATATACAACGTTTGTTAAAAAGCTGACGAAAATATCCATCATAGATGATGATGATGAAATTGTCATCATTATACACACAAGTTTATAAAAATCACTGTTATCAATATTTTCATTTCAACCTTATTCGTTCAAGTTATCTGAGACCGTGACCTCTGCTCTTGCATGTTCGATAAACGGACATTAAAAAACAACTATTATTGTTTTTGTTAAGATTTTTCTGTAGTTTATTTTTCTGTTAAATGTTCGAGACTTTGGTATCGTAATATTCTTCGGCGCCATCATTTTAGTCTGCATTATTCATAGACAACGGGTTTTTCAACGAGTCTGGCTCTAGGCAAATTTTCCGTCGTCTGAATTTAACATCGAATGCAAATAGAGCATGAATAAAACGGACGTTTTGGAAGCTTGTGGCAAAGCTATGAATAAAAGACGACTAGAGTTATAACAGGTTTCTTTAGGACTCTTTTTCAATGATTTTAGAAGATTTTGAGACTGGACATGTTTCGACTTATTGCGGCAGCTATAGTTTCCTAACTGCTTTCAATCAATTACGAGAATTGTTTTGATGATTCTTCCAAATATTTCCTTAATCATTATAATAACTTTATTGTATAATCCCTATCTGCTAGATAGCAGCACCTACTCGTACGTTGTGATAATCGCCAATACAGAGATAATCTAGACGCATAAATGCAATTTAGAATTTTATTATGCAGATAAGTAAGGCCAAGTGTAAGCACTAAATATTCCAATAAAATATGTGCAGGATTATATGTTGTAAATACTTTATAAGTATTTAGCACCTAAATTGTATCTTTACTATCAAAGTTGGAAACTTGAATTGAAACAGCGGAAATTATTGATTCAGTATAAAACCGGTTTTGATTTGCTAATTTATTAACGCTCGGATTTCTGCCTCGCACAGTTTCGCTAATCACATGACTTTGTAAATACTAGGATGTATAGTATAAGTATGTGATAATAGGATAAACCTGCTTGTATGCCACAGATTGGTCACCAGTCACCAATGATCTTGGGTCAACACTGTTGGTATGTTTGGATTTCACACGCTCCTCCTAAACCACTATCTATATCAATAGCCTTCGTAAACACCAGTGCTGTCTAGTTTGCAGGATTAAATAATATGCGCAACACATTATGTCACGAAAAAAAAGTATTGTTTAAAAACAGTTTGACGTAACCCACCAGGAAATAATTATCTCTTCTCATACAATTCACTGAAATAATCTTAATGAGAAATCTATGAATAGCTGTAACAGGACAAAAAAACAGTTCCCTCGTTTATCAGCGGTGTGTAATTTAAAAATGAATGGCCTTTTACACCCCATAGAATTTGGCGCCAAACGGTGTGTTTATTTTCAAAGGCTCCGATTTTTTACTTGTGTCCCACGCTAGGGGTGGGACTTCCGAGAATTATCGCTATAGATATTAGTTTGGGATGAAACTTTTTTTTTTAATGATCATATTTCATGGTTGTGAATGAGCGGGCGGCGCTTCTATTTGTTTGTCGGAAGGCACGCTCCACCACACTGAACGAACCTTTTTTCTTCAATGCGTGTTAAGGGGAATATAGAAACTTTTTTAAATAAGCTTCTATTTTCGAATTTCCGTCACAGTTTCGCTATCATTGTCAAGGCCTGTAATTTGGCAACGAAAACCTATATTTTTGCGAAAAATGCACGCAAATAATAAAAAGTTGATTTTATCGAATTTACTCAGCACGAGCTACCTATACATATTTTGGGGACACTAGACATTTGGTAATGTCACGGTCAATGCGATCATAATTCAATCGTTTAATCAATTTATTTGGTTAATGTGAATGGTGTCTGTATGCGAATTTGAAAAGCAATGTGGAGCATGTCAAGTATTTGTTTGAATACTCGTTATATCGGCTTCCTAATAACATTTATTGCGCAGTAGTAGGATATCGGACGATAAAATTTTATTATTATTTAATATTTATGAATCGATATCAGTTAAATTTCATGATGTAACAACGCTATCTTTGCAATTTATGAATCAAATATTTATTTGAGACATCCTGCTTACGTACTGGAATTGTAAATGTGTAAAAAAACATAAGGACTACTAAATATGGGCATTTCAATGAAGAGTGTATAAAAATAGAACATTAAGATATCGCATTTAATTAAAGTTTCGGCGAGAAAAGCCAGTTGAACAAATATAATTTACCTATTTAATTAATTAATATGTTGGTGTCATCTTTAACCATTTAAGATACATTTTTTTCTACTTATTAACTACATGAATCGTTCCATGGCGATCCATCTGAAATACTCTGTTAAATACACTACTGAATTCCCTAGTTTAGGTTAACATCAACTAAAGAAATAAAACGAACATACATCTAGCAAATGTCTCAGCTAGTTCAAATAACTGTTTCAAATATCTAGCAATACTACGGTACATGTGACTAAGTTATAACTAAATGTGTAAGGGAGGGGACTGAACTACCAGGAGCTGGGTTTTTCCATATAAGTACTGCAAATCAATACGATTTTCCTTGTGTAACTTTAAAGCTTCATCGTGCGACCAGTTTCAGTTCAAAGTTTTTGATGCATTTACAAGAAGCATTTTGTCACTTTTTATAATTAATACAAGTATAAAATCTGTATCAATATTAGGTATAAAGCTGAAGAGTTTTTTTTCTTTTGCTTCATTACGTGCAAATCTCAGGAACTACTGGTCTAATTTGAAAAAAAAATCTATTACATATCCCACCTACCGCTACTTTTTATCCAGGTGCACGAAGTAGTTTCCCCGAGAGACGGCTGAAACTTCGAGCAGAAGCCAAAACGTGTTTAAAACTACTAAGAACCATGCCTAATTACCTACCTACTATAAGAGTACGGCAGGCTGGAAATCCCTCCTTCCATCACAACATAGTTTTTACATCGTCTGCGTCTATTAAACCATTATGTCTATGATTTGCAGTTTAAAAATTTCACGGCCGTCACGTCGGTCGTTAGGAATAAATTGCATAGTTCCAAGCATGACGATCGGTTAGCGTTAAATTAAGTCATTCACTTTTAGAAGTAATTATAGTAAAAAAAAAGATAGAGGCAGCTTTATGGTCTTGGTCTGTCAGATGGAGTGTTACTTTTTCATATTTAAAAAGAAAATAAATAAATTGATCAAGATGGGACAGCTAATTATTAACAATGTGTCTACCATATGGATAAAGACAAGACAACTATTGTCATGATGTCCTTTTGTTTTGTATGGCTTTTTAAAGGTTACCGAACTTGGCTTAAATATTAAAGACTAAATTACTTTTACAGTCCTAAAATTCGCAGACAGTCTAATTAGGAAATGGATGACCTAATAGGCTTTGTTAGTCACTAACAGTTGGAAAACACGCAATTGAATATGGGTGGGTCTTTTTAGCCATCAACTAAGGCCTAAATGCAAAATGTAAAGACCGTGCTTTGTCAGTTTTGTACGAAACATTATAAGTTTCATATCCCTATCCTATTTATTTTTACAATGCATATTACTCTTTTCCTCATTGAAAACGATGACTTTCTATGACTACTGAAGATAGATAAATAAACAATTAATTTGCATTACCATATTCAGAAAGACACTTCCTATCGAACGCACGCACTTCTTATACAAATACATATAGGTATGTAAAAAATATATGAATTACTCCTACCGAATCAGGAACAATTAAAACTTATTCGAAGTAGACTTCAGAAGACTTACTATGGATTACAATACCCGAACCATCCTTCGTTTTGCGACAGGAGATAGAAGAAGTTTGACATTAGCTTCATATAAACTACGTCAATCTCTAATTGAAAAAGAAAAGATGGATCGGTTATTGCAATCCGCAGATAAAGCGCCCAAACTGCGCTAGTCATCTGAAGTCCATTAGATCATTAAGTCAACCTTGTAAAAACGTCGTGTGGGATTTCTTACAGATTAGCTTTTATCTAAAGAATTCTAAAGTATTAGCAGTGTTTAAGAACATGAGTCACATACGCGTACAATTTAAGAATGCAATAAAACCGTAAATAGAGTGATTGCAGTCCATTTTAAATGGCAGGTCAATAGTTTATTGCTTTGGTGCACATTGATTCTGCAGTGTGGGTTTAAGCTCGATTAGTCAGCAGATATATGTTCTTGAAAACTAATTGAAGGCTCCATTTACGAATCAACTTTAAATAGGTGATTGAAGTTTCTCACATTTTTCTTATTAGTATTTATATGAGGCATAATTCGTTAAAATATACGCAACTTTTGGGTCTACATTTTTAGCTTACCAATTTCGGGTGTGCAAAACCAGGACGGTAGCAACTGGTAGCAACTAATGGCAGCTGGTAGCAATTAGGTAGCAGCTCTCTACATGAATTTCGGGTAAAAATAGGAGGAGTGACATTTACCAGCACACAATTTCGAAGGCTACCAAGACAAGACGCCACGCAAATAATTTTAGAACTGTATCTTAACAAAACCGCAATTTTATGAGTGACTCTATTACATGCATTGAAATATAAGTATGCGTTTATATTTTGTGGTCATGTACGGGTCATCAGACTCAATGCAAATACTTTAATACACGTGTTTGAACTAGAATTAGACTACAGATAAGATAAATAACGCTTGCTATACAGAACGTGCTTTTAATGCGTTCTTAATGTGTCTCGGGAATATTATTTATTTAAATTAAGAAAAAAAAAGAAATCAAGTTTATAATTTTGTTCCAAGAAGGATTTATTACCAACCAGTGGCAAGTTAAAAAATTGTGGTTATCTTTTTAGGCCAGTTTATTATCTGAGCCAAGTAAACATGCATTTATTTACACATAACTAATCTTGGAATATTTTTTTAATGTTTGCAGGAAAATAACTTGGTAAAGTTATAATTGGGATTTGAGTTATTTGAGTGACTATCCTCACAATAAAAGTACGTTTGTATTATTCTCATGGATTTTAAAAATTAAAGTCTGGTTGAAATACGTAGTTTTTTTATTTAAACCGAGTCAGTCTGCCCTTGAACTTGTATGTCTACCATGATTCATATCTACATAATGTTAAACATTATTCTATAAATCAATATTATGCTAAATGTAAATATAAATGATATCTTTCGTCACTAAAGGTCGCGTTAGGTCGCGCCCACGAGTCAAAAACATCGCGGTTTAGTCCGTTCGCGAATGAAACTAGTTTTTTTTTTATAATTCAAGGTCTCGAACGCTAGCAGTTTTTTTGTCTGTGGCACCTACATGACAGTGTCATAATGTTTGACACTGGCCACTGGTGTTTATTTGGGTACAAATATTTAAAAAATATGTGTAACATTGTTGTGCAATTTTCCTATATTATTATACCTTTTGCTAAATAAAAAAAAAAAATGTGAATTGTATTAAGTAGTTTGACTTTTTCAGACTTATAACTATTGATCCTAAAAGATCAACTGCTTAGATCGGTAATGTTTACCATAATTAAACACTGCGATTTTTTATGATAAATTCAATTTGCAGAAGAATTGAATTACTTATAGAAGACTTATTCTGCGTCGTTTATTCACTTTATGTGGTCATTAAATAAATTACTATGATTGGATCATGTTCTGTAAATAGAGCCTAACCGTCTTACTACAAAAACTTTTAAACGTCAGTTTATGCCTTGTCTAAAAAAATGTCAAATTATGACGTTGACATATGGTTCATTTTGCAGCCAAAATTTTATTAGACAAGTGTAAAACAGGGTTTAAAGTTTTTGTAGTAAGGCCCTGAGAATCGAGAAAAACTTTATAGCCACCTCTAGATTACTTTTGACGAGGTCTTGCATTTCCTGAAATACCTATATATAATTAGGGTTCTACCAAAACGAGAAAAATTAAATAGTGTTTTTTGGTTCATGTGTAGTTTACGTCTGAATGTGATTACTATAGATTTTATTTAATCACACAAACCTATTCTTGTTTTTATTAATATTTTTAATGTCATTCTTAATTCTTGTTAATCACTGCTTCAATGTGAATGAACTCATTAAACATACGTTTAACTTACAATATAGGTAGGTATATGAAAAGCCGATCAACATTTCTTTTATATAAGTGGTTGATTAAGATAGAGAGCTATTATATTGTATTCTAATTTACTACTACTGTTTTGTTACTGATTAATGAGATTTTCTTGCATTTTTCTTAAACTTATACAATTTGTTTATTTACCTAAATAAGTGTTTATTTAATAGGTACTTGTCTAAATAATTCGTGTTTTAGTTTACGTAGTACCGATGTGCTTATCAAGTTTGGTGAAACAATTGTGAATAGTTGAATAGAATTAATGTAAATTTTATGTAAATACTTTCCACAGTGACATAATCTGTATTTTTTTACGATTTGGCAATGTTCCTATTTATTCATGAGAACTCTCTTGAATGTATATTTTTTGCTAGAAATTCACTCGGATGCAGTTCTATGTTTGTACAGTGTATTATTTTCTTGTGTAACATGAGAATGTAGTTTAGAATATAGGTGTGAACGCACCGTGAACCAAAAATAGTTGCGTCTGCGCATCCTAGCGTTCTTGTGTTAAAAATAAAGCTGTGACTAGACTAGGCTCACGAGATGTCACTCACCTTCAGACCACGTGAATCAGGATACGAAAGTGCACAATTTCACACCAATACAATTAAATCTTTTTACGGACCTTGACAAATTCTAATAATTTGGAATGCTCCGTAGCGCCGGCTAATTGAAATCCATACGAACGCGTCGAACACTCACTCGCGCGTTTTTTGAACACAGGGTTTTTGAAATTAGAATAGTATTCCTTTGGCACATTTGTTTTATTTGTTGGTTTTATTTATTGATGTCCGCAGTTTGTAATGAGAGGCGTTGACGCGTGCCTCCGTCACCGGTTGCGAGTACACTAAGCGACGGCACCCGCTCGCTGCCATGTTTAAAAGCACACGCCAGTCAGTAAGGAAAAAAAAACCAGTAACATTTCAGTGCGTGGAGTTGCACATTGTTTACAGTGATCGATGATAGGTTACGTATAGAGTATTCAGCGTTTATCGCTTTAGTGTGGAAGTTACATCACTGAAATACAACATTTGTCTTTTTTTTTTGGGAATTTGGTGTCAGTCAACTGTCGATATCGATAAAACTTTGTCATCCTTATCTCATGTGCCTTAATTTGATAAAGGTTTGGAATCCCATGTTACTAAAACTATGTTTTTAGTTGATTTTTTGTTCTATGAATAGAAAAGTAAAAACTAGGATAGATAACACATTGTATTTATATTTTTAGATATCCTCACATTTTATCGAGCAGTGGAAAATATTGTATACGGCTGTTATCTTAGCGGAACTAGATAACAAAAAGGACAAAAAGCTGCGCAAGGCGACCCGGTTACAGAACTTTATAGTAAGCTTTAGTACTGTATGTGTTTAATTATTTCAAATAATGAAAACAGCCGTTTTCCCGTGGAAACTAATGTCCGTACCGGGATAAAATATAGCCTATGTATGTAGTGAAGCTTTCCAACAGTGAAATATTTTTTTCGATCGGAACAGTTTTTGGTTTTGCTCATTACAAACAAACAAAAATACAAATGTTACCTCTTTATGACATTAGTAATAGATGCTTAGCTAATTACTTTTAATTTCTGTGGCAAATACTTCTCGTATATTTTTATTACCCTGTGTATGAATTATTGTAATATTAAAGTAATTTAAGTACCTATTGTTTGTTTTCATTTCTTTGATAGATTTATTAACAATAATTTTATCGCCCTCATCATCATCAATTTTAGCACATCTGTTTATTTTATGCATGCAATAACTACGGTCATTTGAAATGTTACAAAAAATAACTTTTTATACTATTTACAACTTATTTAAAAATTTGCTCATTCATTAGGCCTGTTCCATTTAAGATAAGTCATTAATACTTAATTATTAGTAATAACTTTTAACTACTAATAATTAAAAGTAACAAACTAATGAAAGAAGCTTTGGTATTTACGATTTCGTGCTATTGGATATTTTCTGTTACAGCGATGTTGTATATTTCAAAACATTTGTGGTTTTACACAAGAAATAAGATAAGTTAAATGCCTATGAAAATATTGTAGCGTATTTGTTTAATAATTACAGTACCTATACTATTTCCTCGTTTCCTCTTATCTCGTGTTTTTTCGTCTGGGAGGATAATCAGTGTTTTTTTCCTTAAAATGCATCACATAAAGCCTTGTCTGGCTCTTTTTCCAAAATTATAACTTTGACAAGACACAAATTAAAAAGGAAGTCCTAAAAGGGGTAATTTTTGAAAATTACTAATTATTAAGTTAGCTTAAATTTTATGGGGCCTGCCCTTACGTTTTTTTAGTCAAGTTGAAATCTGCCAGTGTCCTGTTGTACCTACTATTCAAATCTCGATCATTGTAAAATGGTCAAATAAAGTCAATCGTGATCACTTAATAATTCTGTTAGCTATCCAGCCTTCACTCCTCGGGAGTTTTGACCGAGGCTATTATCGTACGCATGTGCAGAACATAAACACTAAGAGTACCCGCAAACTGAAGAATAAACAGTCGGCCGACAGTTGACCCGAAGCTTGACGAATATACAAAAAAAATATTTAAGACAATCTTGATTCCAATGAAAGTTTTCGTGACCGTCAGAATCGCTTTCACTATTCACCGATCTCCTCGAAATACATAGGTATAGAGAGTTACTACCTTATTGCTACCAGCTACCATTAGTTGCTACCAATTGCTATCCTCGCGGTTTTGAAGATAATCAGCATCTGAAGTAACAGCCATTCTCATATGAATGTCACTTTTTCCAGTCTCATCATCCTCCGAGCCTTTTTCCCAATCATGTTGGGGTCGGCTTCCAGTCTGATACCGGCTAAATACCTGTAATGTGCGCACTACTATTCATCTTCACACTGATTTATAAGCTCTTACAAACTATCGGCCGACTAAAAGTTTGTAGTATGCAGGTACGGTAAACAGACTATAGTTAGCGCTTGGCACGTGAAATTAGATCACGCAGGTGTGATGCCATGAGCCTACCTATTTATTCTTAGAGCAATTGATCGTTACTTTTTATAGGGCTTTCGGCACTTTTTACCTATCTGACAAATGGTTTGTTTTGTACTCCTAATTCATTGAAAAGAGATTTAAATACTACGTGGGAGGTTTAGTACTAAATCAATGTGCAGACTTTTACGAGACAGTCTAGATATAGCTTAGCGAATTTGTTTATCGTGAGATAAACATGATACGAACATTTTTGTCCATGACTTCAGACTTACAGAACCAAAACAGATTTCTAACAAAAATTAATTCTAGATTCAAAACAATTTGATCAGATGATGCAACCTTTTTTTATTCTTTCTGCGTCACATACTTGAGTCTATCGGTATTATACTACCGTGATTTTCTGCAGGACAATAAGTCGGACAGGCAAAATTATAGCGAAATTACATGATATTAGGTATCTCTCTTTCGACAAAGTATACAATTAGGTGTAAGTTTTTATTATAATTCAAAAATAAACTTATTTCATTATCATCAATAAAGGTATAACATTATTTAATAACAGATCTTAAATTATAAAGCTTTTAGTCCTACAACAGACTTTTACAAACTTACGACATTCAAATAAATACCTACATATTATCAAACTGATTGGTATTTTCCGCGCGCTATTTACATTCTACGATTAGAGTCGGTTTAGAAAAGGTTACATAATATTAGTTGTTTATTAATTAATGTTTACACTGATAAATGAATCAATTAAACGTCTCATTAGTTCTGATAACAGTTACCAGTTACCATATTTATGTACATACGTTTTTTTCTAAAACGTCGTAGTAAGGACATGCTGGACATGCCCCAACCAAAGAGTTTTTTTAATGATGTGTAGCAAGTTTTTTTTTTTAATTAATAATATTAAACGCATTAAGCGCGTTTTAAGGGCTGCCTTTTATAAATTAGACCTTTAAAAAGTACTGATTTGCAGACTGCTTTGGATAAATTACTTTTTATCTTTACCTTTTATCTAATTAAATTGTAATTTCACGCTTATTTCTTAATAATCTCATTACTGAATACGAGGCGTCAATATTTTTTGCTATAAGAACAAGTTAGGACAGGATTAATAGAAATTCTCCATGTTTGATTCCATCAAATAAGTGGAGCGTGAACGACGTTTGACGAAACATGACGATTGACGACATTTGAATTCCGAACTTATTGCTTAGTAAATGGTAGAGTCACACTTTTATTAATTAACTAGCTGTTTCTCGTGGTATTCGGTCAAAATAAAGCGTATTTCACTTTTAAAAAAAGTGTGTCGTTCACAATCACATTAAATGAAATGCGTTAATATACTGGTTAATATAAATCGATTAACACAAAGAAAGAATAAAAATACGTAAAAATAAAAAAATGAATTTTTCAAACAAAGTAAATAGAATAAAAATGTGCGAAAATTAGAACACCATATAAAAGTCATTCATTACAAACAACTGAATTTTCCCTTGAAAACTGTCAGCTGTCAACTGATCAAAACATTCGATACTGCTAACTTTATCTCTGCTTTACACATGATGTTGTAAATTATAAAAACGAAAAATGACTCCTGTGGTTAAACCACATCCATTAAATTGAGGTCTCAATCTGTCATTCGCAATAATTTTAATTAAAATGTTTGAGATCATTTTATGTTTAACTAGGACGAATAACGTTTATTAAATATTAATTAATTTGCGAATATGCAACTTTCAATACATTGATTTTTGATGAGAGGATATTACAAAAATAATACTTAATAGCCCTTTAATAAATTGACACTTGACTTTATTGAACCTCTGAAAAAGGTCATCACCAAATAATATCATCAACAACAAATTGCACAATCACGATGTTTACCAAATCAATTGAAATTAAATATTTAAATTAATTCAGCAAGCTGACGCGTCGATATACGTAAAAACTAATACTTTCAGCTATGTGGGTGTGGCTCTTATTTAACATTTATGACGCATTTTTAAACATCAGGTGACATTTTAATTAATTTAGTTATTTATACGTGGAACAAGTTTGTAGTAGCTAGTTTTTTTTTTACTTTTTTTTGTGGAATAGAATGTCCTTCAGTGTTATTTTTACGCTTTTTAGGAACGTTTGCTCGTTGATGTCTTTTGTAACGCGTGCTGTCTGAGGAATTTATTTTAATTTTTGTAATTTTTTTGAAGACATTTTTATTTAACTGTCATGAATGAAAGGTCACTTTTTTTAAGCCTGTCACTATATATTTTTGTGGTGATACACATGTTAAGGGGACTTATGTTACATTAATTCGGATAAACTGTGAACTCTGTCTCTTTCTACTCAAAATCTAAATGTTTCATCCGCGAATTAAGGTAATATTGTTTATCAATCATTGCAATCATTGCTTCTTTCTAAAAGTTATGAAATCTCTTTGATGACATATAATTAAACAGTTGGGAAAGTACACTTCACGTATAAGTAAAGATATGGAGACCTAACTTTAACTGTGCTGTAGACTAACCTTAATAAATTAGTCTGTGGTTTTACTTGTAACGTCACATGCCCATATAGCAGGCTTGTCAAGTTTGAATGATATACTTTCAGAAAATACCTAGCGATGGAAAGTACAGGAAAATATTTTGTGAAAGGGAAAAATCTTTGTAGTAAATAAATGCTTTTATAAGTTTGACAACTATGTTTGTATTTTCATAATAATAATCTCACTACACAGAAATCGTAGTTGTACATAGCATTTATAATAGGGTACCAAAAATACTTCACACAGATTTTCATCTAATTATCATGCCGAATACAAAACCACATTTCCTGTAACACTAAAATTAAGTAACAAACTATCCATAACTTATGTACACAGTGTTACCAACATTACCAATCAGGTAATTACCATTAACGTTACGTATTGATATTCGCGTCGTATGCGCGTGCGCAGGTCCTAGCTCGTGACTACCAACATCAGTATTCTATGGGTATTATGAAGTTTTATTGTTGCGACCTCTTCGTGGGCGAATTTTAACTTTATTGTTCTAGTATTTGTCATTAACAGCAATAAAATGTTTGTGATTCATCCCTTATAGTGTAGCGTAAGTAGGTGAGGGTCGACAGTCTTAGGCCGTATACAGAAAGAAAGCTGGAAGAAGCTGGAAACTTATAAGCGCAGTGTCCACATATTTTCCTGCGCGGGTCACCAGCGCTCACACGCGCCGATAAGCGCGTATAAGTTCCAGCTTCTTCCAGCTTTCTTTCTGTATACGGCCTTAGAGTACCAGCACGCATCAGTATGAAGATGAGTGGTACGCACATTACAAAGATCAGGCGTTATAGCCAGTATCAGAACGACTGGATACTTTAATTGGAATCAAGTTTTTCTTTTAAGAAAGTAAGAAGTTTCCTGGGCATGCACAAAAACCGCAGCCAAGAATTTTCACACTGGATACCTATCAGTAGTTTTAGTTTATACAGACTATGAGCAAGTCTTTATTCATGTTAATTATTGTCTGATGAACGTCATGAGATCTAGGTACCCGCTATATGGCTGAGAACAATCAGTGGGTGCATGTAGCTTATTATCCATTCTTTTATATAAAATAGACATGACCGTGTGGGATAATAACGGTAAGTAAACGAATCATTAATCCAGGTAATTATTTATACCAATTATATTGTAACCAATTTGTTATTAATTTTAAGTATGATAATTGCTCTTTTATCCAAGTTTTCTGCTTTACTGAATCATCATTCATCATCAGTTTTTATATTGTCCCACTGCAAGGTCTCAGGTCTCTTTTCACACAGAGAAGGAATGAGCATTAACCACTACGCTTTTTCAAAGTCGATTAATGATTTCAGACTTTCTTCAGGCTCATTTCTTCACATATATTGAGTCTGTTACATACCTAGTTTTTTTAGTACCTACCTATAACGCCATTACACCACGACATTTTTTCCCGTATTATATTTAGTAACTTCAATAGACGTATTTTATAAAAATCGGCTGCGTTTCTATATCTCTATGGGGTAAAAACATTATCTAGGCAATGTAAACTGGTTTTGATAATATTTTCCTCGTCAGTTTCCCCTATGACTGCGAGTGAGAAAATACCCGAATTATGTAAATAGCATTCGGCCTGTCATGCAGTAAATTGCGTTGGTAGAATTTGAATATGTATAGTACATACAAACTATGTTTAGTTACTCGAAACATTTTTCTAAGTGGAAGTTTTGTTGGTCTGTTTCGTTTATCTTATGAGGAAAGATTTAAAAATTATAAATTAAAAAAAAACCCCGACCCAAAAAAGCACGCAATTATTATGACAAAAGGTTAAAAACGCTAAACCCTATAAAAAGCAAAAAATAACTTTTAACACTACGTAAGTACCAACTAAAGCATGTCAGACTAAACTAAATTTTGTCGTGTCGGGGGACCGCTCTAATTTATTAGCCTAACGTTAGAAGTAATTATATACTACTACATTACATATACTTCTTATAACTTTTTATATAATAATTTTGTTTAGATACGTGTTTTTTTTTATACGAATGTTGTAATTAGGTAGGTAACATTTGATTTATGTAAGTATTTTTAAAGGTAAAAAGCGGTCCCCCGACACGTCAAAATTTAGTTTAGTCTGACATGCTTTAGTTGCTACTTACGTAGAGTTAAAAGTTATTTTTTTGCTTTTTATAGGGTTTAGCGTTTTTAACCTTTTGTCATAATATTTGCGTGCTTTTTTTGGGTCGGGGTTTTTTTTAATTTATAATTTAATTTTATTTCATGCTTTTTGAAGGAGCTCCTTAATTTTTCCTTCTTTCATTTAATTTCTTTTATTTTAAGATGGGGTCGCTATATGCGATCTCGGCCAAAAGAAGCTGTTTAACAATCCTCATGACAAACTGGCTCTGGGAGAATTGCACAGATTGAGAAACGACAAAGATTAACCTTTGGTCATTCTAGATTTTAAGCAAAAATATAAATCGGTTTATCCGTTTCATTCCGGCATTCCAGGGTTTCATCCGCCACATCCCATTTCCGGCATCCGGTTCTCGTCAATCAGAAACATGAAGAGAACTCGTCAAGACAAATTCAACGAGCCCAAACTCGATGGGTTTACTAAACGGCAGTTCAGGGTTACGTCTCCTATCTTCGTGTCCTAACAGCAGACCAGCTCAGTGGTTCCAGAAGACATTAGTATTTCAAATTTCAGATCCCACATATGCTTGCAAGTAAACTGAGCGTGTAACATTCCTATCACACCTAACAAACGAGCTGATGACCTTGAAGACCTGAACCGATTTCCACCAAACACAGCTAAGAACACTCCCGAATGACATTCCTTTCAAACAAAAAAAACCGCATTACAATCCGATCATCCGTTTGGGAGCTACGATGCCACATACACACACACGCACACACACACACACACACACAGACACGTCAAACTTATAACACCCCGTCGTTTTTGCGTCGGGGGTTAAAAAGTAACCATTCGTATTGGAACGTTAGACGATCTTTATTCCTTATTCCTAAGCTTTTTGGCAGATGAAAGGAAAGTATGGTAGAAGAAGACATGCTGCGCCGACCAAAAATAAACAAAATGAGATAAGGGCAGGGGAACGGACGATGACTTAAACTCTTTGGAATAGTGAATTATAATTGGAGTTATACAAGGAGGTAATTATAGTTATAGGTACTAAGACACTGGTACTTATAATACTTGTCAATGACCCTATTCGTCATTGTAAAGTTACCTACTTGTAAATAATAAAATAAACCACAACAGGATAATTGAATGAACATCATAAAGCTGAATACGTACGAATACTTACCACAGTTATTTCTCACATTATTTAAACAACAACAATAACAAATCTATCCGGTATATAATTAAACCACGTAATAATTAGTCGTTATTGCACCAGACAAACATATAATTAAATAACTTCATTAATAACTTATTCAAACAATTAAAACGTGTCCGGAATACCTTTGTTAAATTTATTATTATTTTTACAATTATTACTAATTGGTGTAGCTTTATGCACTTATTAGCAACAAATTCAAGATATTTTTTATTAAACCTCTACATGGATCTCATACATAAATTCTTCCATACTAAGCCGTTCAGACATATCTTAATGACCTAAAAAAATAAGTCTTAAAAAAGAGTTTAGGATAAGTTATGTGACTGACATCGAGTACCTAGTGATAACGGCTAAACCCCCGTAAGAGATACGATTTTATATATATTCTACATGTAAGATTTTAAGACATGTAAGATGTAAGATTTTAAGATCTTAAGGATAAAAGAACCACCACGTACCTTTTCCCAATCAATCACACAAAATCGATAAGGTCATACAAACCTTAGAAGTGCGGAACCACAGTTTGGCAAGTAAAACAATGTCAAGGTGTAAATAAGTCATCAGTATTCTCACTTAACATGTCTCTAGACGTTTCCTTTACAATGTAGCCTTAAGGGACCAAGGAAACACTCGTGCGCATTGTATGCAGTAGGAAAGAATATGGCGATATCTTCTGAGACTGTGTTAAGTGTGTGTTGTGTTTTTAATGTGACAGATAATTTTTAGACGTAGTTTTAAGAATAGATTTAAGATGCGAAATTTTTCCGTTTCACTTACTTGGTAGCTTTATATTTTAAGCATACAATAAACTTTGTTAGGATAAAATATGTACAATCAAATAAATTATCACTATAGTCGGCACGAATCTTGAGCTCTGACTTTCACCTGCACAGAAGTAATTTATTGGGTCCCTTTTGTAAAGCGGTGATTGGCCCGCAGTGCATCGCGTCATAGCCGTCACTCTTGATTGGTTCTTTGCTAATAACTTAAAATAACTTCTGCGCAGATGTAGGTCAGAGCTCAAGATTCGTGCCGATAACTATAACTACTTTAATATTGATTAGACTCGAGACTCGATGTTTATTTAAAGTTGTGTTATTTATTAAATACATCTACGCATTTCATCTTAAACACTGGGCATAAAACAACAGACAGAATTTGCTCTTTTTCTTTCAAGATCCATGCATACCCATTAAATGCGAATTTCTTAATTATGTCTGCCAAAAACTATAAAAGTGATGTGACTGCTCGAGCAATTAAAAACTTGTTAAGCAAACACAAACCAGTTTATGGCAGAAGTCTTATCAAAAATTCAAGGTGTCTTTTAAATTCAAAATTACTTTAATCAGAAGATGTTAATTTAACGTTCGTGAAGACAATTTTTTTACTTTGAACTTCATACAATGATATACGTTCAAGAGCAAGTTTGATTTCTCATTTCTAAATAAAAAACCTGATGTTTGTGCTTGAACTTTCATATCTCATAATATATAGCTTATTCATAGTAGACATATCAACAGAACTTTATCATCACAGACGTCCCTGGCCCAGCCTAGGGTGCTTTCAAATAAGCCGCGTAGATTGAAAACTATCTCTTATGACTATGTTGCTAAGGTTGATTATTGCGTTGGCAAGTCAGTTGCAGCATGACAACTGCATTGCTGTCGCGTGGTTCTTGAAGCCAATTTAATGGCAATTTCTTTAGGATCCTCATCGACTACTTTTCGATTCATTTCTGATTGTGCAATGTCACACTAGAAGTTTATCTTTGATCAGCTCCAACATTTCTCCTGAGATTTATTTCTCTTCTTTTAAAGTTCCTTGTTCCTTCATTAACAGTCGGGCATCGAGTTTCATTGTGTCTATTTTTAGGTGAAAGGGTATGACAGACAACACCCCACATTCCGTTAGGTCGGCGCGATGCACGCGTCTATTTTCGTCCTCTTAACTACTGAACGCATTATCTCACATTCTTTGCTTAAACGTTGAATAATTGTGGTATTGAAATAACTAGGGAGGGCCCTAAGTAAACATGGGTCTCGTTTACAGTGTACATTATGAATGATTTGAAGAGTGTTTGAAGATCATTCAATTTATTGAGGTTGAGACGTTTCTGTTTACGACAAATCTATTTGAAGCTGTTGGATTATATAAAGCAAA
The DNA here is from genome assembly GCF_022581195.2 of Helicoverpa zea. NCBI lineage: Eukaryota > Metazoa > Arthropoda > Insecta > Lepidoptera > Noctuidae > Helicoverpa > Helicoverpa zea. The sequence continues at coordinate 9,226,157 of NC_061461.1, read as the reverse complement.
AACTAATACCCCTAACTTTCGATAACATTGTTCTTTGTTCTATCTGAACAATCTACTGTTTATTTAACTCTACACACACTGCGTCACGGGATCTTGTTAGACGGACGTATTGCTTCCAAGTACCATTTAAAGTATAGAATAAATATTTCAATATCAAATTAGTATATTATTTCTTTTAATCCCATACCTCCTATAGGTTATGGGCCCAGTGCGAAAAAAGGACTTTTAGTAGTGAGAACATTCAGTAGTGCGTAGTGACAGTAAAGTGCATAGTTGTAAATAAAAATAAAGTTGTGACAATGGAAAAAGTGAAAAGAAACATTAAGCCTTTTAATGGAGAAAAGTACAGTGTATGGAAATTTAGAATTCGTACACTGCTTTCAGAGTTAAACTTGCTCAGTGTTATTGACGAAGAAATTCCTGGAACGCGATCCGCTGAGTGGGAAAAGAATAATAAGGCAGCCAAAAGTATTATAGTCGAATATTTGGCGGACTCATATCTTAATTATATTAATGAAAATGGGACTGCTCAAGCAGTTTTTAAACATTTTGACGCGATCTATGAAAGGAAAAGTGTAGCAACTCAATTAGCGCTGAGAAAACAATTATTGGGATTAAAATTAAAAGCCGATATACCCTTGATCAAACACTTCTCAACATTTGACGATCTGCTGACAGAATTATCAGCTGCTGGAGCTAAATTAGAGGAAACGGACAAAGTAGCTCATTTATTACTTACTCTCCCGAATACATATGATGGCGTTATCACTGCAATTGAGACACTATCTGAAGAAAATATCACTCTCGGTTTTGTAAAAACTAGACTATTAGATCACGAAGTAAAATTAAAAAACGAGAGTCGTGATACCAGTTTAAAGATACTCCATGTTGAAGAAAAATATAATAAAAACAGATACAATCGCACAAAACAAAACTATTTGAAGAATACAACATTCAAGAAAACAAACAAACAAAAATTTGTGAAATGTCATTACTGTGGACGCAAAGGACACAAGAAACAGGATTGTTTCTATTTCAAAAGACAGACAAATATACAAAACAATGCCCCAGAAAGGACAAGACAAGTCCAAACTATTGCCCTGCAAGAGGGAACGACCTCGAATTCTTCTTTTTCAGGATTTGCGTTCATGACAAGCGCATACCATTATGAAAAAGACCACTCGACAATTAAATTCCTATTAGATTCAGGAGCGTCTGATCACATCACAAATAGAGATGATCTCTTCACATCGTTTGAATGTTTAAATCCTCCTTTAAAAATTTCAGTAGCTAAAAAACAATACATTTATTTCAGCAACTAAAAGGGGAAACATAAATCTTATCAGTCAAACAGGAGTGCAAGGAATACTTACAAATGTATTGTTCTGTGCCGAAGTACCATATAATTTAATATCGGTATCAAAGATGCAGCAAGCAGGATTCACCATAATATTTGATGACAAAGGCACACAAATTACAAAGGAAGGTAAAATCATCATGAAAGGTAAGACATTGAATAATCTTATAGTTCTAGAGTTTAAAATACCAGTAATAAAAGGGGAATCCGCTTCCCAAGCATGTTATGTTAATGAAAATAAATATGAATTATGGCATCAACGCCTAGGACATATAAGTAAAACTAAATTCCTGCAGTTAAAATGTCATAAGATGATTGATGACTTAGATGAAATAAATACCGTAACTCCAAATGATAAGTTGTGTGAAGCATGCATAAATGGGAAGCAGACTCGCCTGCCTTTTAATAAAGTTAAAGACAAAAGTTACATTAAACGCCCTCTGTTTATTGTGCATTCAGATGTTTGTGGTCCTATAACACCTCCAACAATAGATAACAGAAATTATTTTGTTTTATTTGTTGATGAATACACACATGATTGTGTGGTGTATATGTTAACTTACAAATCAGAAGTGTTTACAGCTTTTAAAGACTATGTCGCTAAAAGTGAGGCTAAATTCAATTTCAAAGTAGTAAATCTTTATAGTGATAACGGTGGTGAATACTTATCCACCGAAATGAAAAACTACTGTAGAGAAAGAGGCATAAGCTATCATTTAACAGTTCCTAGGACCCCACAGTTAAATGGTGTTGCAGAACGTATGGTTCGCACAATAACAGAAAAAGCTCGTGCTATGTTAAATGGCACTAAAGCATCAAAACGTTTTTGGGGAAATGCAGTTTTAACTGCAGTTTATTTAATAAATATTACGCCTACGAAAGCTTTAAGTCAATCAAAGACACCATACGAGATGTGGCATGATAGGAAACCAAGCGTTAAAAATCTCAGAGTTTTCGGTTCAACTGTATATGTTCATAATAAAACCAGTAAAAACAAATTTGACAATAGGTCGTGGAAAGGAATACTGGTAGGTTATGAACCCAATGGTTATAAAGTTTGGAATACAGAATTCGAAAAATATGAAACTGTAAGGGACGTTGTAATTGATGAGACTAATTTTATCGAATCTAGGCCTTCATTACGACCTGAACGGAGTAATAATACATATTCCCAAGACGAAACTGATAATGACTCCGTAACAAAATCAGTGTCTTATAAGTCTCATAGTTCTGGCCCTAAATCAGATAGCTCTCAATCTGATGAATGCAGTACAAGTAAAATTCGAAAAATCGGTAGTCATGAAATACCGAATGAACCTGAAAATGAATCTGAGAGTAGTTTGAAACACAAAAATCAGGATAAACCTGATGAATTTTTAAATTTACGAAGAAGTGAAAGACTGAAAACATGTTCGCGTAAATCATATAATGAAAATGACTATGATGTCTATAGTGCGTTATCCATCACAAGTAATATACCAAAATCATTAAATGAAATTAAATCTCTGAACGATAGGAATCAGTGGGAAAAAGCAGTCAGAGAAGAACTCAATTCTCTTAAGAAAAATAATACATGGACATTAGTACCAAAACCATCAAATAAAAATATTGTAGACTGTAAATGGATATTCACTATTAAAAATGACGTTTCAGGTCAACCTTCAAGATATAAGGCACGTCTTGTCGCTAGAGGTTTCAGTCAAGAATATCTTAGTGATTATAATGAAACATTTGCACCAGTTGCTAGAATAGCAAGCTTTAGATTCTTAATTAGCTACGCAAATCAATATAATTTACTGATTCATCATATGGATGTAAAAACAGCATTTCTAAATGGTACACTAAAGGAAGAAATCTACATGAAAGTTCCTGAAGGTGTAAAATGTAAAGATAATTACGTATGCAAATTAAACAAAGCTCTTTATGGCTTAAAACAATCAGCTAGATGTTGGTACGAAACATTTGAACAATGTCTCAAAGAAATAGGTTTTCAGAACTCCCCAGTAGATAGGTGTATATATATGAAAGGTAAAGGAGACATTTCTAAAAATATTTACGTAATCTTGTACGTCGATGATTTGGTTATAGCATGTGCAGATTTGCAAACAATGAATAATTTCAAAGCATATTTAATGACTAAATTCGAAATGACCGACTTACACGATATCAAATTATTTTTGGGCATTAAAATAGAGAGACACCATGATAAAATTACTTTAGACCAAAGTGCTTACATTAAAACCGTTTTGAATAAATTTAATATGAGTGATTGCAATCCTATAAACACACCGATGGAGCTTAAATTAAACTATGAAGCTCTTAACGCTGATAAGAAGTGTGACGCACCATGCCGTCACCTGATCGGTTGTTTAATGTACATTATGCTTTGTACGCGTCCTGACTTAAGTACATGCGTAAATATTTTAAGTCGGTACACAAATAAGAACAATAAAGAATTGTGGTTATGCTTAAAGCGAGTTTTAAGATATATCAAAGGCACAATTGATTTGAAGTTAACATATACAAGAAATAATTACAATAACATCCTAAGTGGATATGTCGACTCAGATTGGGGTGGCCACGATTGTAATGATAGGAAAAGCACTACTGGATATGTGTTTAAATTATTTGATCAAAATACAATTACATGGTGTACAAAGAGACAAACATCAGTAGCGGTCTCGTCTACTGAATCCGAATATATGGCTTTATATGAAGCTGTTAAAGAAGCATTATGGCTTAAGTCTCTGGCAGAAAGCATAAACTTAAAAATTACTAAGCCCATTATTTTATATGAAGATAATAACGGATGTATTAGCATAGCTAATAATCCAACAAGTCATAAAAGGTCCAAACACATAGATATAAAATATCATTTCTCTAGAGAACAAGTCGAGAAAAATGTAATAAAATTAAATTATATTTCCACAGGTAACCAGTTGGCAGACTTGTTGACAAAACCTTTACCAGTCGTGTCTTTTATAAGACTGAGAAAAGGATTGGGTATAGAATAAGTTTTAATTTAAGTACAATTTCATTATGAAATGGTCTGATCAGGTTTTTCTGGGTTTTCCCTGATCCTGTGCAGCAAATGTTGGACCATTATTGTACAGTTGTCCCAGACCTTACTTGGAAGTATAATATGTTACGTCGTATTTAAGTTGGTATTCACTTTGTAATGTTGAATTGTAGACTAGATACTGTATAGTAAACTAACGAATGACTAAAAGTTAGGGATTAATTTTTGAGGGGGCGTGTTGGATTATATAAAGCAAAAACTAATACCCCTAACTTTCGATAACATTGTTCTTTGTTCTATCTGAACAATCTACTGTTTATTTAACTCTACACACACTGCGTCACGGGATCTTGTTAGACGGACGTATTGCTTCCAAGTACCATTTAAAGTATAGAATAAATATTTCAATATCAAATTAGTATATTATTTCTTTTAATCCCATACCTCCTATAGAAGCCAATCCCGGCCAATTAATTGGGTTAATGATGCTGATGGTTTATCTTTAAATATTTTTGTCAATATTTAACATATTTATAATGTCGCCTGTTTAATCTCTTTTTTATTGAAATTTATCAAAGTTTTGTTTTATTTCTAAACAATAACATTAATAAAATTTCAGTTTGCATCCTTATAATTGAAGTCCTTAACCGTTACAAAAACTTATTTTGGCGTAGATTAAACGTTATCCTTAATTACTGTATTATGCATTAAAGCCTGAAGAATATAAAACGTTACATAACAGAAGGTTGATACTCAGTACATTTAAGCAGATAGCTGTTAATTGTTTTGCAATTATCTGTGACACAGATGTTTACAATTACAGGGCAATCAACTTGCTCGTGTCATGTTCTTAAACTAATTATTGTTGTAAGTAGAGATCAATTTAGGGAGGTACTTTAAATGAGCCTAAGTAAGTACCTATTAGTGATTCAGGCCTCCGAAGATTGTTACCTCGGTCGGCCCTGGTAGGTACATAAAGGGCTTAGGAATAGGAAGGAACACGGTGGGTTTTGGTCAGTAAGAGTCTGACACCCCCGTACACTGCATCCACTGCGGAAGGGGTGTACGATTATTTGCCATAAAAAAAGCTCTCAAAAAAGGACTCAACAACTAGAGATTTAACATAATAATATAATTATATCAGAAAAATACAAAGTTTTTTCGCAAAACTGTGGCTAACTTTAACTTGGCGTTGTCTGTTGACGTCAATCATTGTTTAACTAGAAGATTATGTAGTGATGGAACATGCTTAAAAATTTTGCGGAAATAAAGATTTGCGTCATTGATAAATTTCCGAGAAGTGGTCGCAGGGGTTTTTATTCTTCCTATATTATTAAGAGGCCACACACACTGCAGATTAAACTGTTGTTTAATAGTTAGTTTATTTTGAAGGTAATCGTGAATCAGATCAAATTACTTATTCAACATAACTCTTTAGTCATCCTAATACAAGCCCAAAACCTGATTATTGTAATGTCAATATCATTCATGCCCGAATGATAAGCGACAAAAGTTTGCTACGTGCAAGGGCTCTAAAATGTAGGCAGGAAAAATAATCTAAGGAACCAAAAAAAAATTACTGCACGTAGGTACTGTAACCGTTGGTTAAGGAAGTACAAAATGCATTTCATTATTTTATCTTTAATTGGCATTGACATGTGCTGGTTCCTTTGCATTGTTATTAAATACACCTTATCATAGATACTTACGGTTCCTGAATAACATATACTTACCTACCTATCTAAATTAAAAGTTATCGAGTCTAATAACATAGCTCTCTTCATAAAACGTGATGGGTCAATCTTGATAAAAAGTGATTGAGGAAAAACCAAACAATACTTATAAATGTCTAGATTTGCGGTGTTAATGCTCGTAAAAACTTGATTTGAAGACTATCCATCAATTATATGTTGGAAAATCACGTGGAAAACGTGCTATATGAACACGAGACGAGTACGTTCAAGTCTGTATATCAACATAAGAAGCACTATTCATCATGGAGATTGTTTACAATCATTTAACAATGGTCTCGAACTTTTTATAACAATGCATCGCGTACCAACATTTTGGGATCATTGACTAAAATGCAAACACTCAAAATCTTCCTTTAACCCGCGGTTTGGGTAATAAAACTTCACCAATCATGAACATAAAGCTAGTGCACACCACCATCTTCTATACTTCTAAAACTAATTTAAAAAGATTAACCGGTTTACGGGGATAAACATGCACAAACATCAGCTGAACTTCGCAGAAGTGAAGCACATGACTGATATCGTAAAACTGCGTCGAGGTCACAACCCGATACTAATAACATTGCTAATTAACTGTTTGTAACACGCCTTCGTCATGACATTTTCCGCGTTTTGTAAAAAGGTATTCCCGCTAGCTGAATGAAGCTTTTTTATAAAGTTGTAATTTTAAAAATAAAAAAACGCTAGCTGATTCAAAACTTGAAATAAAGTTTACTGAAATTAACATATTAGTCATATTTTGTTTCGCCATTTCCACCTGAATAAATACCTTAAAAGTCCTTAAATATGTATGAAAGAAAAAACTTTTCTAGCGGTACAAAAGGAAGTCAAATTTTCTGCTGCAGTGGTGTGGAGAATACAAGTACCCTCCGAACTTGGGACTGGTCGCTTGGGACCGAAGGCATTCCACCTATGACGGGATAGCGGTCATGAAGGCTTCATATCGGAGTGAATGCAGTCTGTGCTGCCCGCCGCATGAGGACCCGGGTCCCCAAACCGGGAGAACTCGATGCGTGCGGTGAGGTAGATTCGAACAGCTCTACCCCAAACCACTGGTTCACTGAGCAGAAACGGACCCCTGCCTTAAGTCCTTGTAATCGCGTCCGTGTCCCAAACGCAATAAAAACTTCGCTTGCGCGATTCAGGACCTGAGCGCTTATTGGTCGTGTCATAAAATATAGGTAGGGAGGGGACCGGACGGTTGGTTTTTAAATTCTTTTGTGATACTTATACTGCGAAGCATAAATACCACATGTTTATTTTATTTTAATATTCAAAGCGAGTTTTAACATTAAATACGAGTAGTATAACAACATTTATAAGTATTCCTTATCATAAAGTTGTTAATAGCAAATCTTCGTATTGTTATTGTTGAATGAACTATTATGACGTCTGTTTCCGCTGTGTCAGTAGATATATCATTTGTTTATTACTGAATTGTGAACTGTCTGATAGTCTCAATGACGTAATCTTAACCGTTTATTTATCCAAACATTGGGGGCCAAAATAATATCTCAATCGTATTAATTATTACTTTTACATTAACACCTAATTTGGTAGGCAAAAATCTCAGGAAACCGGCAGACAGGATTTTTTTTCTGTAAGAAGGTGGAATCATGGTTCAAGTCAAGTCAGACCAAAAAGGTTTATAAAAACCAGTTTACCTTATTGAACATTTACATGATCATCACGACGGACAGATTAATGATGACATTTAAAATGTCTGGCCATTGTGTGATGACAATAGACATAATTGTATACAATGCATGGTAGGAGTTTGTATCGGAACTACGGTTCCGGCTGTTAAGGTCCCAGAATGACGGAAATAGTTCACATTACCTATGTTTTATAGTTCGGCCATTCAGAGAATGCGTTCCTGACACGTCGCGATTGAACTGACGACGTAACTTTGCAATGGCGTTGCAGTTACGATAAAAATATTTTTGCTGGTTGTTTACCGTTTTAACAATTGAGGAGCATTAAAACAACATTATTATATCAATAATCAATGAATGTTATTACGTCGTCAGTTCAATCGCGACGTGTCAGGAACGCATTCTCTGAATGGCCGAACTATAATCGTTGTTGTTGTATTAAAATAATCTATTCATTTATCGTTGTACGGTTGATCGGATGGGATATTATAGTGGACATATTATAGTATTTTTTTTGTTTGTAAGGTACCTGTAAGCTACATTGTTTTTTTTAGAAGTAGTTATAATACATGACATGTCCGTGTGATCCTCCATGTTTTCTTATTACTTCATTATTTACATTATTTATTGTTTTTTTATATTTTTTTATGTTAGTATATACAAACTTAGAAAAGTTGCAAAGTTGCGCGACAGTACTTTTGTGACCTGGAATCGAACCCATATACTCATACTTGAAACCGATGGTTGGTTCTTTACCCGCTAGGCCGCCAAAACTTCTTAAATGATTGCTTCAATTTATTTTAATAAGTCAAGTTCAGCGGCTCGGCTGACTAAATTATTCTAAACTAATTAAATTACATCGTAAAACCTAAACTCAGTTAATTTATAAATTATAGAGAATGGCATAGAAAATGCCTCACGAGTAATTATTTAACAATTTAGTACTTTACTGACCTCCTCTAACCGCCTTGGCCGATTTACCCACTTGCTGGAAAATCTTCAGATTATAATATGATTTTGATCCGAGGATCGCGATTAATCCAGTAAAAAAGTTGCGTGTTGTCAACGTTTATCGATAAAAGTATCAGTTACCAGTTCGTCTTGTAGCGTCCTTAATATAAGTAGGGTAGCCATATAATATGATTACGATGGACTGTATCGTTTTTTTTGTTCTTATTTTTTTTTTCTTCAATTTAACTGTTGAACTCGAAAAACTTTACAATTTCTATGTTTCCGCAAATCGTGTTTGAGATTAAACATAAAGATAGCAGATACAATCTGTCTTGTGAGTTACTTCCGTTTATTTCTCTCAGTTATTTTTAATTGTGACAGCTAATTTACCGTGCTGTCAAACACCAAGGTTATGCAGACCAGTTGCGGATTTTTTGCTAATAAAAGTTCAAATGTTTCTTTCTCGGGAATTCGTCTGGTGCAAGCTTGAGAGATGTTACATCATCCACGTGAGTCAGCGACAATCTGATGACGGATTTGTTTCTGGTTTCATTGCTGTCAGTATGGGGGACATTTGTATGCAAATGAGTTTGTAGTGTTCAATGGAAGGCGTGTCTTGTTGATGTCGTCGTCACGTGGTGGCTGTAGTAAGTGTGTGTACACACGTTTGGCATCATGTTGCGTGTTCTCGTTTCTTCATGGCTATTTGGAATTTCATCCGAGTGTTGTTGACATAAGACCGTGCTATTTTCGTTTGATAAAGAAGCTGAATGCGCATTTTTTCGATTTGAATATCCGCATTCATAAGCGTATTCGTTATCATTTTCGATTGCCTTGGCAATGCGACAACTTATTTACCTTCAAGTATTGGCCACCTATTTGTTTAATTTATTTTAACCGCATAACAATCTGCAGGGAAATCCAATCCGGTTGATGTAATTTAGTTATAATGTTACACGCTGCAGATACCTGGTACTTTGTGGAAGTGTTATTTTTTTTTTTTTCTTTTTTTTTTCACAAAAAAACATAAACAACTAAGAGACTTGGCAGTCAGCCTTCTTGTTAAGGCAACAGGCAACAAGTAGGAGGGTATGTATTGATGGCATATTTTAGAAATGGCTATTTAGGGCCCACTTTATTGCTTTGAGAGAAGTCCGGAGTTAAACTTTCTTTTCCACTCTGCAATAATGCAGATGACTTTTATGTTCAAAAAATCTAGTAGGCACCTGCCCAGAAATGCATCCTACCAAATATTGAAATATGGTGTTCTGTGTGATACTTAAAATAAGTTCTTACCTATGCATAAATTGGTTTTACCGAAGCTTTTAATCTACATTTAACATTTAAAATTTACCTAAGAACAACCAAGCTGACTCACTGTGTGAGACAGCTAAAGATTATCTTCGTGAGATTAGGACGGGGTTTCGTAAATCCGTTGGTGGAAAACCTAAGGGGCCTTACTACAAAAACTTTAAACCCTGTTTTACACTTGTCTAATAAAATTTTGGCTGCAAAATGAACCATATGTCAACGTCATAATTTGACATTTTTTTAGACAAGGCATAAACTGACGTTTAAAAGTTTTTGTGGTAAGACGGTAATAGTTTGTGACGCACGCAACATAATCTTACTGCAATTTTTGTACTTATGTACTTAATTATCAGTGCTGTAATATATGGAATTGTATCAAATTCGTTACATTGTATTGAAATAAAGCTAAGAAAATGTAATAAGCGGGAAGTGCTTTACTTTACTACACGTCAATGCCAATATGAACTATAAATAAAATGTTTTAAAACAACATAAAATACTGTCGGATAATTTTAACTAAAAGGTGTGGTCAGTTCGCATATATTATTGTTTCGGTAGCAAAACATTCGAGTACCGACCGGCTACTGACGTGATGACGATGAATGATTCAGACGAGCTGCTCAACGAACGTGACCTTGAGTAGGGTGACCATGCTTTGGTAAAAACGGAATCATTCCGATTTTTTTTATTATGTGATGATACTTCAATAATAAAATGGTGTATGTTAACAGTAATGGATACTAAATAAGTGTTATTACAATCGTCATTTAAAATTAGAATTGTAATTCGAAGTTGAGGTCATACAACTCATTGAATTGTTAAGGCATACCTAAGTTTTTTACACAACTTATCGCCAAATTAATCAGTTCTAGTAAGTTTCTGGAAGGTTTTACAGACTGTAACATTAGCAAGGCTTCGCCTAGGACAGCTGAAAGCCACGAAGTGCATTACAGTCGTTGTCATTGTTCCGTGTCGGGCAAGGTCGGCTGATGTAACACACGCGCGCGTTGCACCAGACGCGCCGGTCAACAACCTTGCGTCCGTACAGTCTATCGCAAATGGAAATTATGGTGAACATCGCGAATTTCAATGACTTTTACCGAAGTTTAGATATATTATGTAACTAGTTTTCTAGTTCATCTACGACTGTCGATCAGCAAAACTATTGTCATCTAAAGTATGTCCTGGTTTTGTCTGTCCAAAAATAAAAACCTACAGCTTTATGCTGGGAAAAAAATATTTATGACAATAACTTAAACAACTTTTCCAAGCAAAGTTCTCAATAGCTTTTACAAACAATAAAGAAGGAACTAAATTAAATTAGTAACCCTCCCGTTACTGTCACCTTGTATAAATTCACTCAACGTTAATAATTTTCGGAAGTAATATTTTTCCTGCAATATTGCAAAAATTAAGCTTCTCAGATCTACTGCGGAACTAAAAGTAGGAAGTGCGACAACATACGGAAAACCTAATGTAATCTTTATCTCCGTACTCATAAATTATGTTGTTATATATATGTTCAACAATCACTTATGATCAATCATGATAGGCACGTTTATTGTATAAATTATGTCTCGTGGGTTTTAATTTCCCTACCTATTAATAAATATCCTGTATTAGGCTTTATTACTGACAAATCGTTCATATGTCCTGTTGTTCTACGTAATATATTATCTACCGATAGCTATAATTGCCTAGGTGCTATATATCAATCAGATTAATAGTACCTAGTTCAAGTTCGAATTTAATTGCCGTGCAATATGTTTTGCTCAAACGACATGCAGTTGAATTCGTATTTAATATCCGTCATATGGGAGTATTTTCTTGGATGTTAGATGTTCAATTAGGTAGTTCAAGATTTGAATGTGGACTGAAATGTGATGCAGTTTACTTAACTAGTTTTGTTTCTTAATCAAACTGAAACTCAAAATCATTCATTTAAAAGCCATATGTAACGTTTGTTTCACATTTCGATATCCGAAAAATAATTGCTGCGTTTCGTGGTTCTTAAATAATTTACTGGGGTGTAAACTCTGAACCTATTAAAATAGGCATTCCTGAGCCTTCGAGGCCGTTTAATTAAAAGTGTTGAACTGCTGATGTAATGATTTAACCCGGTCCCACTACATGTGTGGGTCAATTGTCGTGATTGCTCCGTCGAACATTAGATTGATAGTAAACTTTACGACAGACGGCTCGTAGGTGGTTACGTTTTACAAACGGTTGTTATCCACAATGAATGGGGCACATTCATGTTGCTCATGAAAGGGTCACGTTGATTTGTCGGTCAGACTTCTGTGTACTGTTTTAAATGTTCAAGGTTAAATTAATTCTTAAATAAGCAGTAAGTGTTAACGTCGAACTAATTAGCTAAAATTTAAGATGACGCTTAATTAGTCTATTCAAGCAGCGTTACTTGTTGGTTACGTTACAAAAACAAAATCTGTTTTTTAGTTAGGTATGCCGAAGACCGAGCGAAGTGGAGGAGAAGTAGCAGGAAAGCGGACCCCAGGCCCGGAGGGGCAACCGGGACAACGCTAGGATGATGATGATGATGACTTGGGTAGTAAGTATTGTGTGCCTATGTCGAATGGTCACGACTATCGTTGTTGAAAAGTTAAATCTAAAGAAATCATTAGCCCCTAGGTCCAGAGAATTGATTTTCAGACCTTGAATAGATAACAGCAAATTAGAGTTAACTGTAGGGCGTTCACCAGATAAGTGTCATAAGGTTAAGCAACGTTTGTTTACTTCATTAACTTAAGGTCTAATCCTAATGACACACATGCGACGTACCAAATGATATCATGACACACATTTCATAGAGATATCATGCAGTCGTGAACATAAATAATTTTGTGAACCTTGTAACATTTTCATGAGAAGATTACCAATACCTATATTAGTTTTTTTTTATTTCATATAAATGCTATTAAAATAGGTACTCCATTCTACCTAACATGAGGCAAAAAAGGTTTGCTAGAACATTAGTCGGTCATGGGAAATGGGATTCAAATAAAACAAATGAAGCTCATTTATGGCTTGGATGGAATTAATTCAGTACCTAATGACAAGGAAAATAAAGTACCTAGTCATGTTTTTTTTTAGTTTAGTTCTCCTTATATCCCGGTTATGTACTCGTTAGGGCGCTCATTTAAATAATAACCAATTCATTTTCATGTTAATTTACACCTAAAAAATTTAAAATAGAACCATTTATACATTCGCGTGCAATTTTTTGTCATATGTTCGTTAGTTACAGTTGCTTGCACACATTACCACAATTATTTAGATTAAAATCATAATTTTCTACGCATATGTAACATACAAAGGCATCACATGGGCCTGTATTATATAACAGTAGGTATGATTATGGTAATTATTTTAGCCATGAACATAGTAATGACCCTTTTGGCCTTCAAAAGATTTATTATGTGTTTTAGCTATGTTCTATACGTAGGAACCGTATGGGTAAATCATGTAACAATGTTACTTTTATTTATTTTTTACTGTTTTAAAATTTAATCTTGGGTTGTTAGAAATAAAACGGCCAATCTCAGTCATCATTATCATTTAATGAATCTGTTATTTACAAAAGATTTCGGTGGACTTTGTCAACAATAAGCTTGTTTTGTTTGCAACTTGTACCTTCAGCGCAAGCGATGCGTGCGCTAGGATCTATTTATTCTTTTCGAAATTAACATTTTAACTGCTTATAGAAATTTCGAAGTCTTGCAGAACTCATATTGGACTTTTAAAGTAGCTCAAGTACACTTTCGAACATTGACTGGGGTTTTTTTGAGGAGAATATTGTCTGTATTCGAAAGTCTGACTGCTACGTTAACAATACTAGTGATTTGCCTTTTGGCACGAAACAAACACACGATCTCATAGAACGAGAATATGCCTAAGACAGTATCTCTACAAGAAAAACGCAAACGCGTTTTTACTACACACAGTTAAAATGCTAAACATATCAAATACATCGACTGAGCTGTTTACTTACATAGAATGACAAATAAAACTATTTATATTATCAATTTTATCATTTAATAACTCATAATTTAATGCATGCGCTCAATCAAAACAAAACCAAATAAACAGAACCACAAATACAACTATTTTGTAAACAGCTCGTTAACATTTCAAATGAAAATATATAAACAATACTTTGAGCCAATACTGAATAATGTAATTAAATAATATTAAACATTCACAATGAATGACCATGTAATATGTGCTTCTCTGTGCTTCCATTCAAAGTTAATACATAAAAATTGCCTCTAAAAATAATCATGAGATATTACAAATTCATGATTGTCTTCGGTCGTAGAAATTAGATCAAAATATTATATCATAGTCAACATGATTTTCATTAGGATCATTACGACCAACAATAAACTCTTCGGGTATATCGATACACCAGTTAGCTTCCCTCGACTCCTAAATAATTTTTAATCTTAAAAACATAATAACACTTTTGGTTTTTACATAAAGCTATATAACAACAGTAACATTAATTCATATTTTTCTGAATATTCCTTAATACGTTCTATACACTTTGTAACGTCATATTATCAGATTACATTAAACCTTATAAAAGAAACTTCATTAAAATTATCATTTACTTATAGGCATACAATACAGGTTGTTAAAAAAGAAATATTTTCAATATTTTTCATGTTTATCACATAATACCTTCTCCTAACAGCTAATTGCCTTCCACGTTCCTAATGATAAAGTATATCTAATGCTTAAAGCTAAATTATGCAGTTTACTGACAGAAAAATATCTATGACAAAATATATATCGTATAGTTCAGATATATACACACTAATGTGGCAAGTACATAAAGCCTATGTTTGACACCTAACAGTCAAGTGGCTTTGCATATTAAATGCGTACAATTGACTGCGTTACGTTCACTCACGTCTATGTAAACTCACTTAAGATTAGCGTATTTACACAAGTAGTTGTTCGACACAATGGCACTATAAGAGTTCTATACAATGTCAAAGATTGGAAGTGAGAATAGTCACTGTGATTCGCATTGTACTTGAATGCCTAAAAAGTGCTTCATCAAGATTGCTAAGTGTACGCAAATGACGCTTAAAATCTGTTTCAAATATCTCTCTCGTCAGAGTCGTATAGAAAAAAGCCAAGCTCGAAAAGTTTCAACATTATCTAGCAAGTTTAAAGGCAAAATGCTACACAAACACGATTTACACACAAATATATAATAGTAGGGTTTAATCGTATAAATTGATAGTCCCTTTCCCAAAATATCTCCACTGCCGTATTTTGAACTGTATTTAATATATCTATGACAGCCTTCTGTCTTCAGTTCATTTATCATAGTTCGCAGAAAGTCTTACATTTAAGCCGTTTATCAATCTGAACGGGACAAACAATTTGCTTCACTAAGTACCCGATGTCCTAACTGCAACATATATTTACAAGTGTGCTTATTATTTACATTGTTATAACTGTAAAACATCTGATTTAACTTCTGTTAATGATAACATGAATGAATTTAGACCTTTTGAGATAAATCTTATTGTCCATTTCGAAAGAGAAATCAACCCGACATGCGTTTGTATAGAAGTTGAAAATAGTGTCTACGTTTCTATGTATCTCTCTATATGTTCTAAGTACTTAACAGCCTATAAGTACAAATTTTATTGCTAATGACGATTATGGACATTTTAGTTTCTGATCACAAAAACTTTAGTGTTTGAGTATTAGTTAACACATGAATGTTTTAACGCTTGTCGACGCTAGCACCACGACGCATATGGCACGTTGGAATATAGAACCTTACATCCCTTCTATTAGTTTCGAAATGCAAAGCGAATATACACATTAAACGCTTTATTGCTTGCCGTCAATTCCAGTTATTTATTTATTAATGTCATTAACTTATGGTAACTTCGTATAATAAATCTTCGTGTCGAAGTTTTTTTTGTTGTATTATATATTTTTTCTTTGACAAATTGAATTATTTTCTAAAACTTATTATTTAATAGCACTGTACATTACTGTCAGAAAATAATTCAATTCGTTGTTTCCCTTTATCAGAGTATCGTACACATTACGAGAATTAATAAATACCTAGTGGATTTCAAGAAACCTTTATCACAGCGTCTCCAATGTATTGAGATCGTAGAATTTGTTTAATTATTGGAGAATAAAAAGGGTTCGTGAAATCTAATTGTATATAAAATCGCCTATATTTCGTTATAAACGCCCAATATTGTTTGGAGGTAGAATTCGTCGTCGGCGTTATCGGAGTGTAAAATGTGTGTTTCAACGGTTTGACGGAATCAAACCGACGTACAAGTGAACTCGTCAGATCTTTGTTAGCGGCAAAAACATCATAAATTAAGTACCAACGTACTCGTCAATCACTTTTAAAGGAAGACAGTAATTAATAAAACGTTATAGAAAGAATTGAGCAGAATAGTTAAAAAAAAAATCAAATTGAAGAAAAAACAACTTTACCGCTCACTCGATAAGCCGACTCAACTTCGTATTTGTTTATCTTATGATATAAACTTTAATAGGTCTACGCAATGGTAGAATTTAAAACCGTTATAAATGATCAACCTTCTTTATATCCTTGATAACAAAGCACAAATAAGTTGGAGATTATCGCTTTTGTTTTAGAGTCAGGAAATGTTTTTGGAAAATCATTTCATGTTTTTATTAAAATAAGAATTGTTGCCTTCACGCTATGGTTGTTATGCAACTTACACAAACGACCAAAAATAATCAGGGATATAAATAGTTGACCATTCGTGTTTTCAAATTAGCAGATTTTGCCGCGAACATTCTAACGCACATTGCCAGCAGTTTGAAAGCGTATTTTAGACCCTACTTACGGCAAATTCTTCACACAAAATCTCCTAATACAAAAACTCTCAAAACGGCTCAATCTTAAACCACAACATAGTAACGTAACGTAACATTATCATAACATTCGTAGTAGCGTAAAATACGCGCCTAAAGTACGTATTCGCGTAAAGTACGTGCCTAGAGTACGCTTTCTCTCTGCGGCTGCTGGTCAGGCGAGGGCGGGTCGGAGGGCGAGGCGGCGGTGCGGGTGATGGCGGGCGGCCGCTGCGTGAGGGAACCGGCTCCCATGGTGATGGGAGTGTCATCCTCGTCTTCCTCGTCACCTTCTTCCAAGTCCTCGTCTATGGGGGTGAGGATGTCGAGGGGTTGTTGGACTTCTTCTTGTTTTCTGGAATAGGTGGTGAATGATTAGTTTTACTGCTCGCCTCGCACCTGCATTAAAAGCGTCTCGCAGAGAAAACACGTGACAAAGAAGTGTGACGGATATAGGCCCAAATGCATGTACCATCCTATAATTATTAAGCAAAAACCATTAGAATACTGTCAAAAAAAAAATATGATCAAAACATTAACTTTTACCAGGCCTCTGTCACTCTCGGTACTTGCGCGCGATAAATGCCTACCGCTCGCTGCGTTACCGGCAGCCCCACGCGGCTCAGGGCGCACGACAGCCGCTCGCGACGCGCGCGTTTTATGTTTATTATTTTTATTTGTGAACATGACGACCTCTGGCCAGTTATGTGCTGTGCTTGGTTGCAGATCAAGTAAAAGAAAAAATATAAAGCTTACGTTTTTCCATTTACCTATAGATGTAGACAGGTCAGTTATTGTTAATTTTTTATTTGGTTTTTAAAATTATCTAATAAACTGAAGAACTATTTTGATTTGTGTAGGTGTATATGTGATTATTGTAGGAAAATATAAAGGTTTCCTATTATATATGTATAGGCATTTAGAAATATTTTATACCTATGTATGAATATACATAGGTTTCTATTTTTTAAAGTAAAAATACTTCTTTGTCATTTTAAAAATAAGCAACTTACTTTAGATACTTAAATTATAGATACTTATACCTTACACTTATACATGCAATGATTACCGAGTTTTGTAGCTAAAAACATTTTGAGTATAAGTAGGTGTAGTTCTCGTCCAACTAAATGGTGGCTTGGAACATTGCATATATCGCTGCGCAGAAACCAATTTTGGGTACCTAAGTAGGTATGTATCAGCGGTCAGTGGTGTTGTGCCAGGGGTAATAGGTAAGTATAGGATACTTGCGTGTTCTGTGCTCGAAAAGTAGTTGGGCACCTCCATTGATTTGGGGAGTCAGTTACAAATAAGCGTAACTTTGCTTCCCTATTTAATTGTAAGAGGCAACCCTACGCTCGCTGTCGGCACGGTCGCGGTCACTGAACTGTGCGCTATCGCATTGAAATAACAATCGAGCGCTGGAGCTTTTAAGGTTCATTTTCTAACGCAGCTATGAATTTGTAGGTAGTTGGGGAACTTGTAGGTGCTTATAACAGTAGGTATGCACTTTTTTGTATGGAGTGATTTATCTGTTACGTAGTAACTATTATATAATCTGTGCTTTTACTACCAATATTGACCATGACTTAGTTGAAGATTACGATTAAATATTCTATCTAATTTACATTTACAATGAAGAATAAAACCTTACCTGTGGAACCAAGGGACAGCAAATGACGTCAGAGTACGTTATATATAAGTCATCTTCATCTTACCTCAGATAAATTATTTGGTGCATATTTTATTATTATTATAAAAGCCGAAAATCGATCTCAGTGGCGTGCACTTGGAGAGGCCTATGTCCAGCAGTGGACTTCGATAGGCTGATGATGATGATGATGATTAAATTATGCTATTAAAAATCCTTACCTGCGGAACAAAGGCGCAGCAAATGACGTCAGAGTGCTAGCTAAGAAGAACGCAGCGGCCATATAGAAGGAAGCATCATAGTTTTTGGTGGCGTCGTACACGGCCCCGGCGAGAGGAGACCCGATCATGGCGGCGGCGCCACGGAATAGGATCAGAAGACCGAAGGCGTTGGTCAACTTGTCCAGACCTAGTAGGTCTACTAGAATGATCGATGTTAGGGAAATGTAGCCGGCTGGAAAGAGAAAATGGTGTATTGAATTTTATTATAATACATATAAGGTTACACCATATTAATTAGGTTCTGTTTCGTACCTATGTTTTACTACCAATAAATGACTTTCATTTCGTCGTTATCATGTTGTATATTACAAGCAACATGTGTTTCTTACCAAAGATTCATTAGGGGACAGTGTGATCTTATATTAGGCTATAAAAATTCATCACTTAATTAAAATAAGGAAATAAGACAAACAGATAAAAGAAACATGTATGAATTTATAATTTTGTATGAGACTGGAATACTTACAAATAGCGATTCCAAAAGCGATGGCGATAGCAACGTATGTAGCGTATGTGGTACAGAAGGGAGTCAATCCAACTGATATCTGAAACATAAATATTAATATCATAGTATTATACTCGTTTAAAAATGTACCTATGAGAATCTACCAAAAAAATGACATTTTCAGCACATTTTTTCATGATTTTATCAACTAATATTTTACATTATAAGATGTTTAATACTTATAGAACAAAATGCAAAGGCAGAGGTAAAATAAATTTGTAAGTTTATGACGTAGGAAGTAATCTCTAGATCCGCTGAACAGATTGTGAAAATTCTTTAGCTAAAATAAGTAAATCACGTTATTTAAATAATGAATTTTGCTTCATGTATTTAAATAAAATACAAATCCTCCGAGCCTTTTCCCAATCATGTTGGGGTCGGCTTCCAGTCTAACCGGATTCAGCTGAGTACCAGTGCTTTACAAGAAGCGACTGCCTATCTGACCTCCTCAACCCAGTTACCCGGGCAACCCGATACCCCTTGGTTAGACTGGTGTCGAGACTTACTGGCTTCTGACTACCCGTAACGACTGCCAAGTATGTTCAATGACAGTCGGGACCTACAGTTTAACGTGCCATCCGAAACACAGTCCATGGTGTCTAAGATATACTTAGAAAGCACATACAAACTTAGAAAAGTTGCATTGGTACTTGCCTGACCTGGGATCGAACCCGCGCCCTCATACTTGAGAGGTTGGTCCTTTACCCACTAGGCCACCACGACTTTTAAATAAAATACAAAAAGAAATAAATTTAGAGAGTATTTGTGAATGTCATAGGGTATACAATCTGTGTAACGGAAATAGTTCTTTCGGCACGCGGGCGAAAGCACGGGAATCAACTGGTTTTAAATACTAGTCTATGTGTTACTGTTAATCTATACGGTGTATGTATATCTTACCGTAGCAATAACAAGGCAGACATTGTTGAGCAGCAGCGAGTCCATCCAGGGGAAGTCGGCCACCCAGCCGCACGCGATACGCCCGAACGTGTTCGTGATGCCGATGATCGACAGCAGGAACGACGCCTGGGACGGCTCTACGCCCTGGAATAGTGGAAAAACTTATTTTATTAAATATATTAACTTGGTTATTTACAATGCTTATCAACAACTATCCTCATCATCATCATCATCATCAGCCTATAGCAGTCCACTGCTGGACATAGGCCAACTATCCTACTATATATAAAAATAAAAAGCGTAAAAATATTCGTCAACATCGCTGTCGACTGGGAGCGTGCCCAAGAGGCTGGCAGCATTACCTCGTTGGATCGCCATGCTGGTCCTTTGTCCGAGGTAATAGCCAGCTCTTTGGTCTTAACTTATTTTAATTATAACTTCCAAGTGATATGGACACACTGGGCGGTGAAATAATACTGTAAAAGTATTTTGAGTCTTGTATTATTGATACATTATATTATCATACTTTCTCTAACAATACCAACAGGCACAGTATAATTGAGTCGGTAGGTATCTAATTGATTAATCCGATCAGTTATAATCTTTTCCTTAATGATTTAGTTGGATAAACCAGAATAAGAAATATTTTTGTTTTATGACTTGTTGGTACATTCCAAGAAGCCTATTCATTCTAAAGCATGGTGAAAGAGACCTAAGCTACTCCTGAATTCCAGTATCTTACAAATTCATAGACTCAATAGAGAAACAGTACAATAATAACTACACAACATGCCAACAGAAACGTTTGCTGCGTACAACAAAACGCCTTCATAAATAAGACAAGTAACGCATTTGGCACGCTTACTACTTATAATTGTGCATAGAACACATTATTAAGAGTAGGTCATCATAGTTGAGATGGATACAAGACTATTTTATTATATTAAATTTAGGTATGTAATTATGATGTTAATAAATTATTACACGTGGTGATTTGTGGGTGTGGGCTTTATACGTCACTTGTCACTTGTCACTTGACTGATATCAAATGATTAGGATGGTATGACAGAATAAATTGTGCTATTGATTGGTATATTTTTTTGTTCATTTAGATATTGTATAACGGGGTGGAAATAAACCTGTTTTCTTAGTACACATTTAAAAACAAAACACGTGTTTTTAAATAAATACAAACATGTGACCTAACCACATGCTAGCGCCAACACAGTAATTATATCAGGATTTGTTAATGAACTACAAAAATATCTTGTTCTCAGGCAAACTAAAACTAACACTTTTTGCCGATGTAACTAGCGCCACTGGGAATGTAACAAAACTTTTGAAGCCCTTTTCGCGACAAACATGAGTATTATTTTAACAAAACAGTTCTTTTTTTTCAAATAATATATATATATATAAATAAATAATAATATAAATAAATAAATATTCCTATCTTAGCACATGGAGCAACTGCTTATATGACCTCCGGGTACTTTGACAATCTTCAAAGAAAGTCAGCGATCCCCAGTGGAACCCACTGAACCCAACTCTGCCGGGGCTGCGGGATTGTTCGCAATAGTTACAACGCCTCTGGTACATAAAGGGCATAAGCAGGAACATGGTACGTATTAGTCAGTAAGAATCTGACACTCCCTCACGTTGCACCCACAGCGGATCATTTGATGATTTCCCATAAAACCAAAATTAAAAATTAATAGAGGTACTTACACTAAGCCTAGCCGCATCGACGATATACACGAAAGGCACGTATAACCCAGCCATGCCGAATATATTGGAGACGCCGATCAGCATGAAGGCCGGGTCGCGGAGTAGGCTCACGTCTAACATAGACGAGAGGGCTGACTTGAAGGACTCGGGGAGCGATAGGCAGGGGCAGAGGTCGTATTCTGAAATATATAAATTCGGTGGTTAAATAGGGTATAAAAAAGTAGATAGATAGATAGAATATTCTTCATTGTACACTAATAACAAACAAGTAGTAAAAGAGTACAATAGGCGGTCTTATCACTAAAAGCGATCTCTTCCAGACAACCTTTGTAGGTATAAAAACTTTAGTTTTATTGGTAAAAGTAAAAGGCTTTGAAAGTTGAACTTGCTTATGCGCATACTCTGGTTTCAGGTTACAAAAATCGAGCGACTTTTTCTTAAAGTAGATGTTTTCAATTTGGGAAGTACTTCA
This sequence comes from Helicoverpa zea, assembly GCF_022581195.2. Lineage (NCBI taxonomy): Eukaryota > Metazoa > Arthropoda > Insecta > Lepidoptera > Noctuidae > Helicoverpa > Helicoverpa zea. The sequence goes on along the minus strand of NC_061461.1, from coordinate 9,203,685 downwards.
TAACCAGCTGATTTCAATGTAGTATGTAAATATTTTTATCGGAGAATTAATTTATCAATTTATACAAAAAAAAACTATAAATGTAAGGGGAAACTTATTTTCGTCTATAGATATTGGTTCAGCAGTTTTATCTTAAAGGTTTAACCAACAACAGCCTTGTGCATTTAGAACATCTTTTACGATCTCTTTACATTGCTAAATAAATAGCAACACTTACGTTCTTGTCTCTCCAAATCACCAGTCTGTCTACTCTGTGGTAAACTAAGCACAGAGTTCCTATATCCTTGCAGAGACTTCTGACTCTGGTACTGAGGCAGGTTGAGCACTGAACCGGAGTAGAATATGTCTTTACGAGACATCGGGCGAACCATGCGGGATGGTTCCCTAGGACCCGACACTGAGAGCTTAGAGTTGTACATCATGCTTTCTGTGTCACCCTGAAAAAGATAATTGGAATAGAATTAAATGTAAGTTTATTTAATTAGACAGTCATTTCAAAAACTAGATGGACATTGTGAACTTAATAATGGTTCTGTAAATGTGTTCAGGGGGGTTTTCCATGATAACAGGAGTTTGGCAAAATGATTGAACGATGAGCACATACTTGCCACGTGGGCCTTTGATTCGAATAAATTACATTCTAATAGAAATATTATGGTGGTGTAAACAAATATATTAACAAAATCTAAAAGTACATACGACACAAAAGACTAGTGTAGTGTTTTATGTTAAAAAAATATAATTTATTTTATTTTGTTTTTTTTTTCATATTAAGCTAATTATGCTCCATAGTTACAAAACAAATGTTTTGTTGAACAAATGATGTTAAACTTAAATGTTCCGAAACAATCTAGAATGACAATGACATTTATGACTGAGTAAATAAACGGCATCTATTCTTACAAAAATCAGTACTACAGGAACCATTACTGAATTGGAGAGATGCCAGTCTTTCAGAGTATTTGGCAAACAATTACTAAAGTTCAAGGTCAAATGTCTAAGTTTTTTAACAATCACATGTTGTATGCGACAATGTGGCCATACACGCCCTTGACAACAATTTATTTATTGTCATTTCAAAATTGGGTCAATTGGTTTGAACTAAATACTATTTCAACACTCTGTTACAGCTTGTTTACATGAATTAGGTGTTTAGTGGTGTAATTTTTCAGCTGTATAATAATACTAGCGACCCGCCCCGGCTTCGCATGGGATAACATTATTTCCCCACTATTTAATGGATTTCATTATACATATAAACCTTCCTCTTGGAACACTCTATCTAATAAAAAAAACCGCATGAAAATCGGTTGCGTAGTTTTGAAGATTTAAGCGTAAAAAGGGACATAGGGACAAAAAAAGCGACTTTGTTTTTAACTATGTACTGATTTGTCATAGAACATATTAGTCGTTTGGATATCTAGAAAACGCTAGTGTTGTTATCAAAGTATTGAAGTAACAAAGCGTGCTTTGATACAATATTCATATAATGATTTGTGTAAATGGAAATATAGCATTTCCTACTGTATTTTGGAATAGTGAAGCAAGATTTTAATAATGAATTGCAGTATTTACTTACATCAGCGTTTCTGTATTGACTATTCATTGAAGTTTTGGACGTTGCTTTAATTGCAGCTAGGGACGGTTTGAATCTGAAAATTAAAATAAAATATTTGAGTCAAACAGTAATATGTTGTTTTTTTATATGCTGGAGTGTACAAAGATAATTGTGGGAAAAAGGTGTTTTTCAGTATTTTTGTTTTTGTATTTGATCCAATTCAATAGGCTAGGAATAAGAAATTCCGCTGCTAAAATACATAAATAGCAAATAGAATAATTTAGCCACAGTACCTACTGTTTACTAATATGTACTTTGGAAACTCATTATTGGCAATGTAGCTGAATGGATAATTAACCGATGACCAATAACAAACTACTAACTTCTAATAATAGCACCAAACAATAAACATGCATGATTTAACAAAGCAAGCTATTTTGTATATACATAAAGGTACATTTATAGATATATATTTAATTTATACATAAAGCGACTCCATTAGTTTTTATGTTCTAAGATACACATTCACCATCTGCCTATGTTGGAGTAGGCTTCCAGTCTAATCAGATGCAGCTGACTACCAGCGTTTTATAAAGAGCGACTGCCTATCAGTACTGCTCAACCCAGCAACCCGGGATACCCAATACCCTTAAGTAAGACTGGCTGTCAACCTTACTGGCTTCTGACTACCCGTAACGACTGCTAAAGATGTTTAAAAATGACAGTCACATTCGATCAATATTAATAAATCGATCAAGTGTTTTGATCGATTAAATCAAATCGTTACGACACCATTCATGCTTGTTTTCTCTGGTTGATTCTACTATGAGTCTTTAATTTATGTATACAGTAGTTTTTGTGGGGACGGAATTTTCCGAAGTGTTTATTGTTATCGAATAGGTTTTCCGCATCACTTTTTGAATTGCTGTGACTGGCTGTTCAGCAGTGCCATAGTGAATTCAAACCAACAAAAAATCGTCTTTATAATAGGTATTAGTAAGTATAGGTAGATATTTATTTAGAAGCTTTCTACACGTTTCAAAAGCCGACTAAAACGACTAGTAAGTAAATCTTGTCAAATCTCATGTGAGCTTGTCCGTTTAACCAAAATAAAGCGTCCGCGAACCGAAATAGCTCGCAATAAATCATTTGTAAGTTGACACAAGATTTGACATCAATTTGTTTCAATATAAACTAACAGAAACTGGAGTTTTATATTATTAACATGGACAGAACTATGCGTTACTTTAAGAATAGGACTGATCTTGGGAACACACAAAATATTTCATGGTCCTTACGGCCTTAGTAATTATAGTGAAAATATTCAAAAGTGTACTATTCTTGAAACAATCAGACTAGCAGTCAGATCTTACTTGTTAAAATTAGTTCTACGAATGATCAATCCTATTCCTATTTTCTCGCAACGTTCATTCTATCTAGCTATGGCCACTGACTTTATGTTCAAAAAATCAACTCAAACCAAATTTTCTTGACAGTATTAAGTACCTACTTGGTCAGCTAAAGGACTATATTTTTTCTTTTCTTTTTGCTGCGAAAAACAGCTACATAATTGTTTACTAAATAATAATAATTTAGTTTAGTGACCATAGCTCAATATAAAAAATACATGCACTTTCCACATCCCACGAAGACCGAGCACCCGGTACCGCATTGCTAGAACAAAATCATCCTACTACCTGTCTCCTGACCTATCGCCGGTGCTTTGCTTGCGCTGTCGGTCGAAGAACGGGACTGAGCCGTTCTTGGGTAAGCCGGGCGCGTGCGCACTGAAGGCCGGGGAGGACACGTTGCGGGATAGCTGTTGTTGCGGGTTCACTGTTACGTTGCCGTTTTCATTCTGTGGAGGAAATGTTTAATGTTTAGTTATAGGTTCATCATCTGCCTAGCTCTTTTTCAACTATTTTGGGAGCGGCTTCCAGTTGTAAAGGATGCGGCTGGGTACTAGTGTTTTACATGGAGCGACAGCGGACCTTCTCAACCCATCAATTGACCGGGCCACCCAATGCAAACCTCTTAGTGAGACTATTCTCAAACTTTCTAGCTTCTGACCGCCCGTAACAACTGTCGTGTGTGTGAAGATGTTTAAATGACAGTAGGGTTCAGTAATAATTTCTTTGGGCAAAATATACTGCCTAAAACATTTTAACATGTTTTGTAAAATTATGGACATTTTCAAAACGATATATTATGCAAACTAATTGTAGAAAAGATGAGCTATCAGGAATAGTTTTCATAAGCGTAGTCATTCTAAAAAACTCAAAATATTTTCTAGGAATCACTTTGATGCAATGTCATATAGATCAATCTAATCTCATATGCCAACTGTATAAAAAAATCTACTTAATCCCCAAACGCCACCAGTGAATAAAAATCCTTTCATATCACTCAGCATTTTCAGACATGAAGATTAGTGTTTTTATGTATAATCCGAATTACATACTGCCCACACATGTCGTACCTACATAATAATGGATGTTTATTATTATTTATATTTTATTATTTATATTTTTTGGATGATTCAGCATGACTTTTAAAATAATTTATAAAAAATATCTTATTTTGGCAATAAAACATACATTGATGTTGCTGTAATTCGCCTGTACTTCACAGAAGGATTTAGTATTTTTTATTCAGCATAACAGAAAAGTATGTTTAGATTTATTGTGTCATTTCAATTAAAATAATTAACTTAAAAAGCACGAGCAAATTCCACTCCAAAACTACTTTAGAGGAGTCAATCTATAAAGGCAACAAAAAGCCCGCAGCCTACTCGTCAAACTTAGATTGTTAATTAACATTTAAATGAGAAAACTTCTTAAGTTTCCATTAATATTTCCTTCAGAGAAGCACGTTGCCCATATTAAATTTTCTTACTATACGTCTCAGCTATAAAAGTTTGTATTGTATGTTACTTAATTAAGTTTCAAACGGTCTGTAGATTCGTAAATCAAACGTAGAATTGGCTGTAATTCGTCATGTGATTTAGAATGATAATATAAACTTATTTGTATGTGTCATGCTGTTTTGGTATTGATTTGTTTAAACTACAGTGTGTTGTAAATTGGAACAAAACAAACATCAATTTATATGTATTAATAATTGACATTTAATACATTAATAAACAAGGACGTTTTTAAATATAATTATGTAGTTTTTTATTATTATTAATTAGAAGTCTATGAAAACAGAATCCAATTTAGATCTATTCAATATTTTTCCCATGAGTCGGGCTGCACGTGCTTAACCCAGATAGCCTCGTGTGGCCGCGTCGAAGGCCATTCACAGGCATGTCCTATGCAGCCCATGTCTATACTCGTAAACATCTATATTTACATAGAATGATGACACACATTCATCTCTATGCTAGCCTTGCACATTTCCCTTATCAGCTTTAGTAGGTATATATTTATTTAATGTCAGCTATAAACACTGGTACTTAACTGCATAGGGTGAGATTGGAAGCCGACCCCCAACATAGTTGGGAAAAGGTTCGGGAGATAATGTTAGAACTAATTTGTCAATAATGTTAGAACATCAGTGCTAAGAAACTTTTCAGGTTTAAAGTGCTATATCGCGTTCTCCTATGGATCATTGATTAAAAATCACTCTTAATTCCAAAAAACCCTATTTTGTTAGTAATACTCAAAATCCAAATGCTGCGAACGTCAAAACTTTTGCCAATATTGGCTTTCGCTAATATTGGGTTCAACTTCTTTTTGATAAATGAGCGACCTTCAATACCTAAGTCATATTGTAACTAAACCACCCTGTGATTGATCGTAAGAAATTTCTGACAACTTTTTTATGGATCATGCACGCTTGTAAAGGGAGAAAATCGCTGATCTCATGCATAAAAGGTCATAAGTCGTCATAAGTTGAAAACAATATATAAAATATACATGTAAGTATATTGGGTCATTGGAATGTTTTCGGTAGGCAATCCATTTAGGGGGCATTGGCAAACCAAGCGACCTCTGACGACCTCCACACAAAACAAAATGTAAAAACATATTTCATGCTACATGCATGAAATATCTGCTTTCGGGTCATTTGGTTTCAAATTACCTCTCCAATACCCTTACCGAATTACCACTAACTATGGATACGAAAATCAATTTTACAAAAAAAATAACGATTTACCTAATCCTAGTACTTATAATTATGTACCTGAAACTTTGCCGTTTAGCAAATAATATGCTGAAAACCACATTACAATCGGTGAAAACGAGAGAATATCGCGCACAAACTTACATACCTATCTACACAAAAAGATCAAACTGAGAATCTCCTTTTTTTGAAGTCGGTTAAAACTTTATCTCTCTGAACTTAGAGGTAGATACGAAAATGTAATAGTTACCTTCTTTTTCTCCTGATTGTCGTCAGCAACTTTAGCTTCGGTGATAGTGGGGAGAGTAGGCACAGTTGGCACTCCGGGCATGTTGGGTACTGTCGGGACGCGCGCTAACGCTTCCAGATTGAGCGACGAGTGAACTCCGGGGTCGATGTTCAAGGGGGCCTGGTGAATATCTCTTTGTTTAGTAAAATATCGATTTTTAAAGTCATACTTCGAATTACGTTATTTGTTTGAATTTATTTCCTTAAAAGTATGTTGACTGGTTTATTCCTATTTGTCTCAACGCCGCAGTACTAGGAGTTTTTACGACGTTGGGACAAGTAGTAAATCCTCCTTTAAAACTTCATCGATAACTCAAATCGTATTTCGTAAGTATCTACTCACAACTTCAAGGCACGACCGTATTTTGAAAATCTACCATCAGGTATTTGCTTTCATGCAGTACACTAAACATTGCATAGAAAAAGTTTTGAAGATAGTCTCGAAAGAAATAGTTTGCGTGCGTTCCCTCCTCCATTTACGAAAGTTTGAAGAAATACGATCAATAAGAAATACCTGGCTTTTTGCGGTAAAAGGGACAAAAGAAAGGGGAATTAAACTTGCCAATCATTTGAAGGCAATGCCCTCAAAGCATAAGGGTGCTGCATTATATATGAACTTGTTTCACAGAAAGGGTGGTTTGTGGAACTGGTCCGTTTATTTTAAATTTGAACTGTGTATTTTCAGAAATAACTCATAGTTTTATACACGTATATGATGCAGCATATAAAGCTCTATAGTTTAGTCACTTTCTAAACTTGGGATATCTTACAAGTCGGAAGTGAACAAAATATGTACATGGTAACAACAAGGCTTGAATTGTGCTCTGTCACATCGATAGCCAATTCATCTAAAATTCACACTTTCTGAAGAACAAAGGCATTCGAATTAAACCTTAGAATTATTTTCAAAAAATATATTCAACTCTGAAATTATTATTCTTTTATCCAAATTCGGTTATTTTGTTTAATTCGCAGACGTAACGCCTTTACTCTTCATACGGTGTAAATCACCGCTAAAATTTCATGCACATACTCGTACGTATTCAAAACATGCTTCCTAATAATTTTGTTAGCACAACAAGCCGAAAAGACAAGACCACTTAACAGTCTCTAGCTGTCCGCTAGATACGTACCACCACCTCAAGGGGAATGCGCTTCGTCTTCGTACTTATTCAAGAAAATAATGGTTTACCAAGAAAATTATTAATTAGTTAAATGCCTATGAACTTTTATACATATAGCATGAAAACACTACTTTTCATTCAGAGCATTGAAATACTTTGGATGGAAAAATGTGTTCAATACAACAATGCAAATAAACCTTACGAAATTACTTGAAGAGAAATAGAATTGTTTAATTTAATATAATACAGATTTTTCATAATCTCTCGGCATCGTTCTAGGACATTAGCAAAATATTGATTTGTAAGACCATTTACTTGTGTCAAGCGTCCTTTCCTGTAAGTACTTTAATTAATGGGCTTTTCAGTAGGTCCATAACAACGAGACGAAACGCATTGCCATAAAGAGAACTTAGAATAGTAATATTAGTGAAAAGCAACTACATACAGAATCGTCTACTACGTTCACCTTCAACCTCTTCTCCATAGTACCGTCTGGCAGTTGGACTACAAAGTATGAGCCTCCGATGGAACCGCGCTCCATTTGCAGTCTTTTCTCTTCAGCCATACGTTGTAGCAATGGCTTTTCGCCTGAAGTCTGTAAGGTATGAAAACATTTATCTATATCTACACTATTAATTATAATAAAGATGTTAACATTGTTTTCTTTGTTTATTTGCCGTAGAGGATCTGAAAATACTGAAACGATTCGAAGATTTTTTTCACTGTGGGAAAGCTACAATGCCCAAGCACACGCCCGGGTGGCATTGGCTATAATTTGTCCGGTTACGGGGAGTAGTTTCGCAGAACGGGTGGTTAGTAAGAAAAATATAACGTTTAGACATATTACTTTAGCCAAAAGTCTTAGAGCATAATATTTGGACAGAGATATAAAATGTTTTCTAGAAGTCGAATTATCAAATGAAAGTTTATTAAACGCATCATACATGATATAGCTCTTTCTATGCTTCATACTGACAATGAATACTAATAACGTATTTAGTTATTTACGTCACCATAATTGATCTACATAATATTATGTGCTTTACAGATATTAAAATCAAATGTTAATAGCATCCACTATACGATGTCTTACTTATTCATCTACTCATAGCTTTTACATAAAATGACATAATCAAAAAAAACACTACATAGCTAACAGTTCAAGTAATATAGGAGTACATAGGAGAATAACAACACATTCCTAGCATAAAGAAGTAGTATAGTTAATTATTTTAAATATAAACAACTGTTTCCTTGTATATTTGCACATGGGATTTATGAAATAAAACTCTTCCTGTTGAAATCATTTGAGAAATTAAAGATAAACAAGTTCAATTGGCTCATAAATAAAGGTAGCTTAGGTAACCTACAACTGTATACCTACATTTTTGCAAATCACAAAGCATTACTAATACGCATAACAATTTGTAATATTCTAGATTTCCTCAAGTATGTCTATTTGTTTGTTGTGTCATCGGTTCACAAAGCCACTGCCTGACCTCTACAACTTAACTAGCGTAACGTGGTCAGAATACCGGTATTTTAATAAGGTTAGGCAGGTAACATTCTGGATGACCGCAATCTGTTCTGGATTCTGAGTAATTCGGTTGCAGATTTTTCCTACCAAATATTCCTGCTTCCCAGTATCCTTTGGTGACCTCATTTTGCGCACCTACTTGATATTTTTTGAAGTATACAAAGTATAAACTAGAAATTATCCAGTACACAACACACCTAGACACTTGAATGTTAAACTGCACATTTCCCGTAATTTCACCGGCATTGCGGATAATTACAGCAAAGTCGATACCATAGAAAAAGTAGGTTCAACATGAAACCATGCTCATTATAATTTTCTGTCCTGTAAAATTGTGTTCTTAATATGTGAAAATAGATACAAACCTTAGGATAGACTAAAGGCCTCATTAAGGCGCCGAAAACAGCGCAGTTGAGGATTAAGCCAGCAAGCAAAAGGTTCGCATTCTGCCAAGAACCGAACTCATTGAGCAAGAGAGCCGCTAAAGGCGCGAAGCTGAAAGTTCCTACTCCGGAACCGCATACCGCGATACCCGTGGCTAGGGAACGCCGGGACTCGAAGTAGTAACCCACGGCCACTACAGATGGCAGATAGATCATACCGAAGCCAAGACCTGAAACAAAGATTGAGTTAGAAGAAAATTGTTTATGAAAACACAAAAAAATTGAAAAGTCAGGGAACACAATAATGGGGCTTTTAGTGTTTAGCGACTCATAAATGTTTTTTTCTTGTTATTCTTAAGTTTTTCGCAATTTTTCTTAAGATTGCTTATAATCTATATAAGTAGAGTGCAACCTTACTTAAGTCTGTGTAATTGTATTGTCTGCATTCAACGATGATTTGGAAAAATTGCACATACGTTGAATATACGCAAACAATCCGTCTAAGCGTTATCTTTATCATGAAGGAAAAATATTGCAATATAATATATTTACGTAGGTAGCTTACGGCAATAACATTTGTGTCCTTTATTTGAAAAATAAAAGACACAAATAATAATGTTAATTAATACTGCCTTTCATGAGGCGTAATTAAGTCGTGAAATGGTGTTAAACATATATTAAACTATATATTTACGCCTATCTTAAGCTTGACACTCGGATCCTGCACTCAACAGAGTTCATTCATTGTCAGTTTGATTCAAAGAGCTGTGAAGTGCATTGTTTTTAAAGTTCTCAAAAGCTGCAAAGCATTCAGAATGCTTTGTTTCTACAATGAAACCGTCACTTTTCCGAATCACCTGCGTATGTTTGGATATAACTCGCGTCGCTATGCAAAACAAAATCTTCAAAGAGGTGAAACACTATGATTAGTGACTGTTGCTCAATTTGGCTCGCACCCAAATTACAGGGAACTTTGACCAATTCGCCTGAGGTGTCTACGTCATATAATTTGGCGTGCGATAAAAACACAGACCGTCATACAGTCGCCGGTATTTCACTGCTCGTGGACATTGACATCTGATTCGCTTCGTTTGAACCAAGTCATCGGTGCCCTAATACACAAAGGGTTCTTATTGTTACACTTCATGAATAAAATATTTGGTCAGACTTGGAATAACGCTACACACGCCTAGACTTACATATCTACATAAAGTTAGTCAACAAACATGCTAACGAACTCTTTATCGATTACTTGATGCGTGTAGCATATTTCGTTAATTAATTAGGACAGTATTTCAGATAACAAAATAGGACTTATTCACTTGTGCAGTTATCACTAGGCCACAGTCGTCGCTACAAGATTATTATTCTTAGCTAGCAACACGAGTTTTAATTTTAAATGAATGTTTCCAGACATTCCCACGTTGTCCCCCAGGATCGATTTCTTCACAAAGGAGCTAACCCTTCGAAACTTCATCCTTGCCTACGACCTTGACTTGTTAACAAATAAGCATCGTCTTAATGCTTTCACTGAAAGTCGGTAACGCCATAAAATAAACGAGAAAGCATTATGCCATAATATTTAATTACGTGATAATATTTTAGTTCCATTTAGCTGTATAATGTATAAAACAAATCATAAATGAGTCAGTGTTTGTTGTCGGCCCACAAATCGGTATTTGAAACCAGACAAAGGAGCATATGGGTTGTTGCCTGATGCAAAGAGGTCGTCGCCACTTTATAAACTCATGCGTCACTTCCCCAGTACAATATTCCACTTTTCTCATCAAATAATTAATCATCAATTTACACACAATGTTAGATTCCTTTTAACGAAGACGATTACTAACCAGCGTTTCCGAAAAAAAATTTATAAGGTCATCTGGTAAATATTCAACAGAAAATATAAAGTAGTCTTATCAGGTAAATCAGTTCTACTCTCCTTTTTCAGTTTATTTATACAACTGATATTTTAATACCGAAAATGAGAGAATAAATCTAAAGCAAACTAACTGACCTATTTTTTACACGAAATGTGATATGAATCCGCAATAAAATAAAAACAAGGTTTCATGATAAATTATTAACTACTTACTGTGTCATTCCTCAAATACCTATTAGTATAAATATGTGTTGTAAGCAAGGAAATAAAGAAGACTCTTAACTATCGAAGAGTAAATTTCCAATAGACTTACGTAAACAAAAAATTGGCACCAAGATTCAAAAGTTGAATGAATTTTCCTAGAAATGTTTCGGAAAATTTGAACCGTAGCATTCGAGTTTCGAGGTCGAGCCAGAAGTATTATGTAGGAAAACATTTCTTTGTGTTGGAGTATTTTCATTTATCTCTCTAATAAAACAATTACTAGCAATTTTCCTCTTTGCTTTGGATAATAGTCTGATTTAAGATGATTGTGTCAACTATCAAATGAGATGTGTTTTCTAACGGAAATGGTAATCTTTGTACACATAGAATAAAAGATAACTAAAAATAAAATGAAGCATAATTCAGAATTCGCTGTAGATAGATGTTATCTTGTTTTTGTTGCACATTTTACCTGTGGCACTCGCCGAGTTGTTAATATTTTATGAAAACTGTAGTAATATACTAGGTACACAATACAGTTCAGAATAAAATTTTCTACAGTCTACACAAATCTATTTCCGACAGTTTTAATATCCTCATATGTATTTTATTGAACGTTTTGCTCGGCGTTACACTATATTTCCGAATGGCTGACATTGAGACCTGATGATCTCAGCGGTTGGCTGCCAACCGGGATCACTAAAATTGGTGCTAAATGGACGTGCTAATTATTAAAACCTTTACATTTTAAACATACTGACTGATTTTTGAATCATTTCTGGGATTTTCTCGTGAGCTCATCTTGCAAACACAATTTTCCAGAATGATCGGACGATGGATTAAAAAAAACGGTTGTGAAATAGCCATATCATTCAGAATGTGTTTGTAGAAAATGTGAATTGAAGAAAAGTCGACGGTGTATTTTTCCATCGTTAAAACCTTGGATGCCTGCCCTGCGGTACAGGAATTAGGTCACATTTGATATTCAGAATTCTATTAACGATTCCTGCAATGTGCAAGATTTTAAACAGCAAAATTGTAAAGTCTTAAATTAGGCTTGTTGCGTAGGTTTTGGTGTGCGTAGGTACAATTAAAGCCAATATTAAATTCTAGCCTAGTAAGGCGCCATGTCGTCTGCAGATGCTGGCAGTTGGCCAACCGTCCCATGTTCTAATGACCTTCAAATAAGTTTCAGTGTACACCACAGACTCTCAATTTGTCTCGAAACTAAGACAAACTCATTAGTAATTTATATTGAGCTTTTACTCTGAAGTAAACACGTTAAAGTATTCGTAGCATATGCATATAGTTTGCAGGTCCGCAGAGACTATGGAAGGTATTTCGTGAATGGAGCTCTATTTTCCACGAAACGTTCCCCTTTTATGAACTGGACTACACGAGCGCTGTTAACAGATACAACAGACGGTGCATAAGCGCTCAATCAAAAGCATTTAAAACATTCTAGCAGAATATTTTGTAATTATATACTTTTAGAATGAAAAGAGGTCAAGGCACATCTACATTTACATTTTCCTTGTCCTGTTAATGAACTAGGATGATTTTGCACATGTTTAGCATGAGATTTATAAATAAGAAGAAAATGGAAAGAGCAAAGAAAGCAATTAAACAAAAGACCAACGTTGCTGTCATAATGACATTTTACATCTCTTTATTGTACGCCATGTCACGTGTCGACGCGACGCCTCGAGTTTTCTGTGAGCGACTAGCCTAATGTAAATACACATATGTACGTAGCGTGCTCATATCAGCAATTTAAATCGCCAGGAATAACAACGCTGCATTCGTGCAATGGAAGCCCGCTTTTCTTCGAATTCAGCTAATTGTCAGAAGGGCTTAACACTTGAAACTAAAGCGTCATTTAAGCCTCTTCGTTCACATTGGTGTCTACTGGCAAATGTCCAATTTTACACGCGGGCTGTTGCCTCTGTTTTCAAGGGTTCGAGAGAACAAAGAACGTGTCGAAACGGTTTTAATATTTGAAGCATCTCGATCGAACAAAAGACAGGACAAGAAATGAAGAAATATTTCTTGAGGTATTGTAGCTTTGGTTTGTTTGAATAAACCGTCAAATATTGAATCTTTCGAAGCGTGACGGTCACATTTTCGTTTTGATTGTGTTGTCCGACATTTCTGACGCGTCTGGAAGACATCAGCTGAATCTAAACACGTATGTATAATGCACGCCTACATAATACGAACGCAGGATTTCAGTAACATAATAAACACCAGATAAGAAGAGAACCGTAAACTCTACTCCAAAATACCGGATGTATTAATTTATATTGATGTGGAAAGAAAATATTTCCATATTATTTACTACGTGTCCTCTAAATGTCAACCTATTTTATGGTCTGACCATGACAGTGGCACACGATTAATTACGGAAATACATTCATATAATTAACAAGGACACTCAATACTTATATCGATCCCTGGTAATTTCCCCCGGGATCTGTAACTCGATAGTTATCAGAAAACATTGTTGGTATAACGACATCACTCGATGAGAGTTTTATCTTCCCACGAGTTGAACGCAAATAGATCGATTAAAAGGTATTAAGAACAATGCACTTGCATTGAAACGCATTACTTATTAATGAATGTTAATACCTGTGTACTAATGTCCTGTGTTTAACGTTATTATGATTCTTCGCAATAAAATGTTTACGCTTAATTGAGCAGCAACAAAAAACTTTGATGTTTAGCATAATCAACACCAACAATGGCTAAATGTAGTCAACATACTAAATTAGGGCGAGCGTAATTTTAATGTTAACAATACCTTACTCTGCTGTGGTATAAAAGTTAAAAATACAGATTATACGGCACATAGAATAACACAGGTCTTCGAATCGGATTCATAAATACATACCAATGCTAAAAAGTTTAAGTGTAAGATAAATTATTTCAATAAATACTATGTTACGACTGTAGTAAACAATCCTGTGGTCAAAATACATACATTATGAGCTGAATCTTCAATGACGACGCTACATATTAAACAAAGAACACGAAGAACAATATCACAGTAAACTTTAAATTATGTCACGAATAAACTTTGTCTATATGTAGTAAACAAAAGACATTGTTCATTTCTATATGAAAAAAAAAACCTTATTATGGGAAATGCACAACATAATTCTATTATTAGTGTGCAATTTTCAAAGTTTCAGTTAATTTAATACTAATCGCATTTGACTCATTTGTTGATGTCAGGAATTGACTCATCAAAATGCTGTTAGAATAATCTGCATATTCGCATAAATTATATTCATTATGATTGTAGTTACTAAGCACAAATGGTAACCTGAGTCTATAATTATTTGATACTTTACGTCGCGACATAATATCATGTATTTGTAAATTGAAGTAACCAGTTGTATAATAATTATCAGAGTAGTTGTATTTGGCCTCATTTCGCATCTGTTGTTATGACCATTTGCGGTGCGTTATGTGAATCTGAAATGTATTGTACGATATCCTTTAACTTTATGTTCTCAAACCAAGCTTTGAAGGACGGCTGGCGACGAAGCGACGCCACCCCATAACTATGCCAACGTGCCAAGGCCAGTGGACATTTACATAACTCACACGTCCACATGAATCCTGCAAACAGTTTTATTGCTAACCCTTACTGTATTTACTTGGATACAAATTGCTGATGTGTAAAGTGCTCGCCATTTAATTACCCGAGAGAAGCTTCTGGTAAGAGGGAGTAAATTAGAAAAGTCATAATGTCGAGATGAATCACATTGAAATAGGAAACGACTCCAACGCTTATCTGTGTTTCATTGGCATGTAAACTCTGTGTCGTTTTTCCGGCTGAATGAATTCCGAGAATGCATGCAAATATTTCAAGTGCAGCTATAAGTCATACAATATTTTTATGTTTTCATGATGAAGAATGGCCACTTAAACCGACATTAATAAACACGTAACAATAGATTTCTTGGTAACAATCAATATCTGATTTCCACATAAAACACCCATTATACTGACATCAAAGAATTACTCTAACGCTCCATTTATGGTAAATATAGTAAGACTTTAAAGACAATGTTATACCTACCTCAAATTTACGTCAAACTAACTCGACATTGATTGATAGAATTGTGTGAAAAGATTGATACATGTTCATAGTTTATTTTTCACATGTTTATTTATCGAGAAATATCAATGCATCGCTTCCGCTGTATACTCAGACTGGCCTTAGAATCAGTTGCCAACTTGCCAACCAACCAAGAAAACAGAATGTAATAGAGAAACCCATATTTATTAGACGTATATTTTACGTACAGACTTTGACAGATCCTCGACAGGTAATATTACAGAAAATATGGTTTATTCAATGATTATCATACTTTCAAACAAGAGTCTAAACACTTATTTGTATAGATATAACAGGCCTCGAATAAAATACGAAGAAGTTACCTCCAATCAAGCCATAGGTGATCATCATCATGGTAACGCTTTTGCTGAAGGTTGAGAGCACGAAGGCGATAGCTGCGACAAAGGACCCCGCCACGCACACAGCTCGACACCCGTACTTGTTGCATAGTGCCGACACCACTGGGCCTGTGAACAACATGGATTTTTCATTAAGACGTCAAATGAAAGATATTATAACGTGGTTTTATATTTTAAAGAGTAAAATCAGCGGCAATTTGATTGTTCCTATTTATAATTCAATTTTTTTAGTAGCATGCCACTACATTTTTTGTCAAATGGAAATTAACCACTTAGCTAGTTCTTTAACTATAATAATAGTTTACACATTCTTACATTAGACCTTACATAACACTTCAGGAAAACTATCAGGTGTGAATTAGTTACTCTAGCATTGTATAATAACTGAGAATTTTCTTAACTAATTAATTAACATGACTCTGTAGTCCCGTGTGCATGGTGGAAACGAATAGAGAACTCCGTTCTAGAAGCTCTAGAAGAGCGAAAGTCATTAAACTATAGGTATGATCAATATTAAAACATAAATGTTTATTTATTCTGTACTATTAAAAAATATTATTAAATATTAAAGGAAAACTTCAACAAACAATCTTAGATCATTCTTTCGCAAGAGTATCCTACTGGGTCATTGATACTGTGCCAATTCTGTATAAGTACGATAAAGTAGATAAAGCAATTGATACTAATTTGCATTCTCACCTGAACGATTAACACGTAGTATTTTATAATATTTGTTTCTCACGCAAGCCATTATAGGCATAGAATCATTATCAATAACAGTCAAGTGACCACCTTGGTACTAAAACCTACATTTACAAACTTGATCTCGGCACTCGTATTATTTAAATACTTGCAATCCAGTTCAAGGAACCGATGCATCGTCGTAAAAAGTTCATTTTACGGCAAACACATGTTTTTATTCTTTTAAGGAGTTCAAGGATTTATTTGAAAAATAACGGCAGCTTTCTTGCAGTAACTGGTAGGGGGAGGATTTAAATTTCATTTAAAGCTTGATCTGCGTATTTGAAATAAACATTGTCATCAATCCATAGTTTCTATTGTTGTGAGACATACAACAATAACGGCCAAGAATACAGTTCAACTGCATGTCTACATAAGTATACCGATAGCCCAAATCAAAGTTCGGAGACAGATAACGTACTTCGAAATGCTAGGGTTACTATGTCAGGACTTCTTGATAAAACACTTTCGCTAAGACAAATATATCTCATGCAAAATAAATAAGACTTTAGGAAAAATAGTTTTCTAGGACATTTTTATTTATCGGGCCATCGCCGTATCTACGATCGTAATCGAGTACCCTCAATCAGGTCAATGGCAGTTTAAAATAGATAAAATAAGATAGTGCCGATCGACGGGTAAAATGCTGATACGTTACTTACGATTACTACATCGTAAGAAAATTAATAGATAAACAATGAGCAGCTTTGATTATTCTGCATAGAAACAAACTAAAATTTCCTTGTCTTTAAGTCATAGAGATTAGTCTCAGATTTGCTTTGTAATTTTATCAACCGTCACGAAGAATTTGAGCTATGATAAGCAGTATTACATAATCAAATGCGTTGCACTATGCGGATGGTTTCCGACTAATCTGTATGGATTTATCTAGTACTAATGCAATGTACTCGGTTATCGCGACGGCTTCGAGGTACTCGTAATGAACTGGGCTGGTTTTAACAGCGACACGCTTATTTTGCATTACTGCACACGCTTCAAGTGTCAATTACTACAGGTACATGATATCACTAATATCAGGCGTATCTTTATCTATAATATAAAAATGAATCGCAAAATGTGTTGGTAAGCGCATAACTCAACAACGCCTGGACCAATTTGGCTAATTCTTTTTTTGTTGTGTTTGTTATTGTCAGGAGAAGGTTCTTATGAAAAAAAAAATAGGGTAAAGTAGAGAAGTCAGTTGACGGGAGCGAAGCCGCGGGCAAAAGCTAGTAGATAATATAATCTAGTGTAAAATAATGGTAGCAACAATTTGCATGAAATTTGATGTACACATTCGGATATGATCTTCAGGAATGTAGGTTGTGGTCGTAAGAAAACTGCAAAATCTGTCATAATAATTCTCGATGATTAAGAAGGCAATAAGCCAAGTTTCTGAAGCAATTTATTTTCTGTTTCTAAGATAGGTAAGTATGCTAATACCCTGGAACATTACAATACTAATATATTTGCGTACGCAGAAACATTAGCGGCTTATACGAGTCTCGGTAGATACTTAGATACGTATGTCCGATCCACACACATGAATAATGGATAGCTGCATGTGACAACGTGACCTGAATTGATAGGAAATGAACGACCGTTCAAATGCAATGCCGTCCAAAAAGGAGGAATTCGTAAAGGTCGTCGCAATTACTAACGTCAATTAAGATCTATCCGTCAGATGCTTCCACCAATTCAATGAACTATTTCACATGCATATCTAGATAGAGTATCTACGATATCATAATGGAACGTTAATAAAGTTGTTAGAGTAATAAACTAAGCCATATATCAAGTGATGTCGGCTTCTATTAATAAACTAAGGGTTCGTAATTTATCAATCATTATAAATCTTACCGGCTGCAAGATAAAATCCGGACAGCAAACTGCCGACCCACGCGACCGTGCCTTTACCCTCGCCGAAGAACGTCACTAGCTCGGGTAGGAATATGCCGAATGTGTATGCTATGCCGTCCACGATCATGTTGCACATGAAGGATGCGAAGACCACGACCCAGCCGTAGCCCCCGTCGGGGGGAGGCGGCAGGGCATAGTCGTAGGCCTCATCGTCTTCGGCGTCCGCGGCTGCGCCTTCCGCCGTCAGTCTTGCTGCTTCTTCGCATGACGTCTCACTTTCCGTCTGAAACAAAGACACGATAGCTTTTTATTTTTTAATCACCACTGCGGTTCTCGATAAAAGTGGCGCCGCGCGCACACTCAACCTCAATGCAGTTACATTGCAGTATTCTGTAGAATTCTATAGGGGAAGGTATGAATATGCTATGTGAACGTGGCCATTGATTTTTGCAGCTGTACTCTACAATAATTTCGAATAACTGATTATGACATAGCCGATTCGACGATAAAATATAATCGGTCCCATTTTTCGTCAAAATTAATTTGCACAAACATTCTTGTCATTTCATGGGCGCGTTATATCATTGCTCATACGCAAACAAATGGTCTAAAAATAAACGGCTGAGACAAAATGGTTAGGGTATATGCTTGGTCCATCAATCAAAAACGTCACTGGAATCCATCAGCGTTTTCACTGCTGATTTTTATATTAAAATTAATTTGCAGTGTTTATTTATTCACATCGCTGAATTTGAGTGCCAATGTCATGGCTAAGTCTTAACAAATAAAAACTTTTCATTGACATTAAATTACGCGCCGTAAATTCAAATGAATGACGTCACAGAAGATATTATTATTGTACATATTTAGCTTGTTTTATTGTCGTCTGTCGTAAATTCTATAAACGTTAGTAATAAAATGCTTGCTCTTAACGAGCTCCGGGTATTTACCATCGGTAGCTTATTCCTGCCAGTCAAACTTTTATTTTGAAGTTCGCCACCCACACAGGAGTTCGCGATCAATATGTTACCAAGTTTTAATTTATAAGAGCGTCGTTCCTGTATGACGTAATTGCTTGTTTGTTGGAGTTGGTAAAGCTATCGTTTATTTCACGGCCATTGTCACTGCCATTGCCATAGCCAAAGGCTGTTCTCTGATTAAAATGCAAGATGAATGTCAAACACTAACAAGTACCACATACACGACTATTGTAAATAACTGGAAAACAATGAAACAACGCAGTAGCAATCTGCTCTTTGTGATCGTAATAAAAGAAAAACTGTGCTGAGCTTTCGCACTAAAATGAAAATACCAACTGTTGTTCTAGCAACTGAGTGCTTAGTGCGAGTTTTCGTGAATTTTTTTACGGACTCACGTGAGAGCGCGTATACTAAGATTTGTATGCAGTGTTGCCAACTTAGTGGATTTTCCACTAATACTGGTGGTTTAAGTCCCCTATTTAGTGGCGAAATGTTGAAAGTACTGCGGGTCAAGTAGCGAAATGTAAGTTTTGTGGTACAACTTTAAGGAGTTACTATGGAGATTTGAAGTCTCACGGAATGTCAAAAAAGCATCTACAAAACAAAAAGGTGAACGACTACTATATAATTATATTATACTTCGGCCGTTCAGAGAATGCGTTCCTGACACCTATCAGTTAGTCACGACTAGTGATGGGCACAACATAACACTGAGTTCGTTACCGTTCCTTCAAAATGAACCGCCGCATTATTTTAAGATTATTTTCGTTTTAAATTGGCGGAATCATTTGTTTTATATTTTAGTTATTTAAGTGGAAACCAAAAAAAGGTAATATTCATATAATAAAATTGTTTTATTTATTCTTTGTTACAAGTACATTGAATTGAATGTGCGAACAGAATATTAATCAGACTCCGATTTGCTTGAGGAGGTGGTGTCTTCATCATCATCTTCGCCTACATGTATAATTATATTATTATCAATAACAGAATCAATCCTGATATCTCGGTCTAACAAAAGCCGGGTAATCAAATAAAAACAGATCGAAAACACTTGAAAAACGTGGTCTATGCGCACGAAACGACAACGGACGACTGTTTTAGCGTCACAAAATGGCGGCCCATAACGCCATTTGGGGTTACCATTTTTAATCTAAGTATAAAAATGCGGTTTGGTCATAGTTTTATTTTTATTTTTCATAAAAGTTATAATTAAGTCTTATAGTCCATTATTTTCCAATTCTTAAAAAGAAAATCAAAACGTATTATTTTATATTATAACTGTATAAGAACAGATTACGATACTTGCCTGTTATTTTTAGCACAGCACTACAAAATATAAACCGCTGACATAACCTTGTAATAGCGCAGTATAGATTTAGAAAAATATTGTTTACCAAGTTATTTGACACTCAGTTTGGCACAAAATTATAACATTCATTGATTATTGATATAATAATGTTGTTTTAATGCTCCTCAATTGTTAAAACGGTAAACAACCAGCAAAAATATTTTTATCGTAACTGCAACGCCATTGCAAAGTTACGTCGTCAGTTCAATCGCGACGTGTCAGGAACGCATTCTCTGAATGGCCGAACTTATAAGTACTCATTCATTGGTCAAATGCGTAACTAAACAATTTGTGAAACTACTACGCCGATTATAATTTGTGAAGGATTCGGATCGGGTCGGATGAATTGCTAAACAGATGTAATGCTTTGTCTGTTTTAATTTTCTATCGTTGCCGAGTTACATCTTTGGATGATTAAATTGTTTTAGGTTACAATAAAATATAAACAATATTTTTTTAGTGGTGAATTTGGTGATTTTAAGTGTGGGATAAATTTTTGTTAGTGGTTTTCTGGTGGTTTTAAAAGTTGACTCTGGTGGTAAGCTTCTACAACTGTTGGCAACACTGTTTGTATGGAACAAAAACAGGTTCCAATTTTTGACACTAGGTGGAGCTGTTTTTGTTCCATACAAATCTTAGTATACGCGCTCTCATGTGAGTCCGTAAAAAAATTCACGAAAACTCGCACTAAGCACTCTGTTGCAACTTATACTAGGAAGTTTAAAATAATACGATAAAACATTATTGTTGTAGACATTTGTTTATGCATGTTATCTGTACCCCAGACTAGTTCTAACTCTAATTACTACGTATGTACAGTCAGGCATGCATAAAACAAACATTGTTGATAAAACAATCAACAAGTAAATGAGTAGTTTAGTAAATTATGTCACAGTTGAAAATACTGATGTGGACATCTCTTTGTTACCAACATGAGCGGTGTTTCATTATCGTTTTATCATTTCTTTGTTTGCCGCCATGTCAATAACAGCTGTCATGTCCGCTGTTAGAAC
Source organism: Helicoverpa zea (assembly GCF_022581195.2). NCBI lineage: Eukaryota > Metazoa > Arthropoda > Insecta > Lepidoptera > Noctuidae > Helicoverpa > Helicoverpa zea. The sequence continues at coordinate 9,182,148 of NC_061461.1, read as the reverse complement.
TATCTGTGATACTTGGACATCGAGTTATTCTGTAGACACATTCAATAGCATGTGCTAACACCATGATATGTACAATATATCACTCTTATTTCGCTAAGGGTATGTTCACACATGACGCAAATCGTTCGCGGATTACCTGGAATCGTGAGTAAAACAAGTGAAATACGAGTAGTTCGTCATTCGAAGCTTATAGTTTGGCGCAGTTGTTTACAAGTTCTAGCACGTGGTGCCAACCTGCTGTTTCTACGCGCACCTATTTCAAATGATACCAATTCAAATAATATAAACAATGCGGCAGCGGTGAGTCACGGCGCGAGAGGAAAATTACCCTAGTGCGAACGTCGAGGTGTTTACTAAGTGCGGATTAGCGTGGAGTTTGGAAGATATAAATATTTGATGGCGGTTATATTTCATTGTGTATGGATTAACAATTTCAACGGTTTGAACAGAACCACATTAAATGTTATCCTAAAAATTGAAGTACCTTCCTAATTCTCATAACACAATTATTTAGCTTGTATTAAGTAGTAATAATTCAGTAAGTACCGATAATAATATTCAATTATAATATTTAAAAAAAAAACTACAACCAAATTACAAAATAAGGCCAAGGTTATGATAAATCCGTCATAATTACATATTTTATAATCATGAAGCTTAGTTTATCACTCTTAATTTACAACACTGGCAACAAAACAACACTTGGATATAAAAAAAAAACAGCTGTCTTAATTAATTTATTGTTGCTCGCTTCATCATTTGCAAAAGGATTAGCCGCTATTGATATCCGAAATACGTCCAAGGAGTTTCTCATGGTATCCAGAACCAGTTTGACACATGGGTGCTGCTGTCATTGTAACAGCCCATGGCTTTGTTTGCACCAGACGGGAGTCCAACCTTGGGCATGTTTACACCATTGCTCCGGCATAGTGATTTATTTTGTTAACATAGATTATAGAACACACTTCCTAGTTTCCTCGGCGTGATTATGTGATTTTGCTATAAATAATTTATTCTTAAAAGCTTTGAAATGGATTACTCATTCGCGAAGGTTATAATAATATACTTTATTTTTACATAAAAAAATAAGGTACCTACGTATACTACGGTAGTCATAGAATGATTTCCCTAGGTAGTTAAACGATTAATAGGAATGAGGCATAATTATTTCTATCCACTACGAACAATTAAAACGAACATGACATGAGGAATAAACACTGACAGTTCAAATTAAAATAACTCTTTGCCTCATACCAACGTGTGAAGGCGGAAAATTCGAACTAACGAGGAAGCCCAAACGACCTTAGCACTCTGTACTTAAAACATACCGAGACAAAGAATCCCGTCAGCTTCAAACAGAATGAATAATATCAAATAATTCCGCGTTGCTGTTAAATTAATACAATTAATGAAACATGGTTTATTTCCCGCAATAAAGAAAAATACTTTCAGCACCATAGAAAATTTTAATCAAGTCAACAGTCAAGTTTTTACTTGGACAAAGAAAAATCGAACGATGACTTACATTGTGTTTGGGTCAAACAAGTCATTTTGACGTAAGCTATTAAACTTGTTTTGAAGTATAAATAATTTCCCTAAGCCCGAATTATTTGTAAACAAAGAGAACGTTTGCATTAGGACGTCCTATACTAAGTTTGACACAAAAATATTTATTCAACAGATGGCTCATCAGCAATTTCACTTTAGATTTGATGACCACAAATTCTGCAGTTGGAGTTATTGACCTTAGAATGCAGTCTGAGGAATTCTAAATTTACATTTCACTGTAAGCGAAATTTTTCATTTACATGTGCTCTCAAACGGAAATCTTGATCGGACCAAAAACAAAAGACTTAAGACCATTCAGAAGCAGTTGCCAGTCGCTGCAGACAGCCCTATTCAACGAACCTCTAATTGAATTCGTAGAACCGTTTAAATGCAACAAGTCATGCTGAAAACATTTCATGAAATAGCACTGCAGATTTTCAAACTGAAGCAAGTTAGGGGAAACTTAAACAGTGTTTTTAAATCGAAAATTACACACTTAGCAACCCCGCAAGTTCGGCTGAAAAATGTTTTTAATTAATTTCAGATTCTTTTATGATTGCGTAACATTAGTGAATGAATATTCGATATAAATTCTCAGGTCAATTTGTTTCGTCTGATGTAATGGTATTTAAGTTGGCCACTGCGTACAATGGCTGGCAACGTGGTCGTGTCGTGTGTTGCGACGCCTGCGCACGTGATCTCGATTGCCATTAATTGATTAGTGCCGCACGCTTGTCGCAGGCTGCTTCCTTTAACATTGTTATATGGAAGACTTGCACAGGATGAAATTATGCGATGTAAATAAATCAAGCCCTTTGAATCAATAATTATGCTTTGATCGGAAAGGTTTTGAATCGAATATGTACATTGCAAAAGAGGAATAAATTAATAGGACCAATCGATTTTGTCGATACTCTTAAAAATAATCGCAAATACAAAAGTATTTTCAATCGCATACTTATTTTTTGCATTAACGAATCTTGGAAGGTCCAGCAGAAAACGATATTTATGCAATTTGTTCCATACATATAAGAAAGAAATATATCGTTTAGATGTAACCGGTGGGCGCTTGCTTGCTTTGAAATCAAGATTAGTATGACATCTTTAGAGCAGATTCAATCTCAAGTAGGTTAATGAATGCTAATGAAACCAGTTATTTGTCACGGTTCCTTAACCTAATACAGCAAAACATAATGCAGTATAATTGCTAATCGTTAACTGCTTAACTAATTACCAAGACAATGGAATCATTATTTAAATGACCGGCGAAATTCTTTGTCATTACTTGTAATTTTAAGATACACAACAAAGAAAAGCACTCACTATCTTCTTAACACTCCTCACACTCATATTTCAAGATACACTTAATAAATGGCACAGATAAATGACACAACACCCACTTCAGTTGCAAAATCAACCGACAATGGCAATGATAAGGCTGTAGTCCTTACTGTAGATAATTCGATATCCTAATCAACCCACGCCTTGATAAACACTACACTAATTATGTCGATATCTTGAGGGTGATCCGGTGAGCTACCAACAGTGGCCATTATAGACGAGTGACAATCGCATTTGAGCAATATAATCTGACCGTAGCCATTCAATAGCGCTGTCATACTACTATATGGACAATTAAACCGTCATTAATAATAAATGCATCGTGTTACACGTGCACAACAGATTTAAATGCACCTTGAACACCTATGAATGCAAAGTAAATAACGTAGACGTGCATGTGAATTTGTGGTTGAGGTAAGCCTCGTACTAACGGACTCTACCGAGTGAATTATGTTGTTCGTATGTTTTATTTTACTCCGGCTATGATTGTGGTTATTTGACCGTTTATAATTTATCCGTAATTTGATCTCAGCGACGCAAAATGCAGAAAATATTAGTTTGGATGGATGGATTATGTGAAAGTAGATATGGTAAGAAAGAATGTTACTTGTGAGATGACGGCAGATAGAAGAGTACGGAACGAGAAAACATGCTGCGCCGACCCCAAATAAAATTGGGATAAGGGCAGGAGGATGATGATGATGATTAGTTTCTTGGGAAAAATACATGAATCACTGATGTTTTTGCCAACAAAGACTTTCTGGTGCGTGCTTTTAGGATGGTATTTCAAATTTCCTCTGGGATTTCAAATTTTCGGTTTAAGTGACAATTAATGGGAAGTTAAAGCAGACGTAAATAGATCGCAGTAAAAGTTTCCTCACGAAATTGCAGGCATGATATTTATAACGAATTGAACTGCTGCAAAGCGGTTCCACTGGCTCCGTGCCCGTCGGTTTTCACAACTCAATCTGAGGTAAGTCACAGGTTGTTCAAATGGTAGACAGACATTTATTTGAAACTTCAGTAAATTAATCATAGATCCTGATTATTATTAGATTTCTTTCTCGATACAAAAGAAGCGTATAAAGTACTCTATGCTCGATCAAATGTCCTTTACTTGAAATATGGTATGAAATTCAATTTACACTTTGATAGCCATGTCCAAAACAAGAGTCTAAAACAATAGCAAATATTCAATAAATTCAAATAAGGAGGTGTTGATCACAGGTCACATGTGGCACGCGTTTTAGATTATACCAGACATAGCTAACCATACAAAATACATTAGAATAAAAAACTGAAACGTGACTTATCAACTGAAGACCAAATTAACTATAGTATGTAATATTTGAATTACATTTACAACATGTCTGGTCCTATAATTTACCTTTCATGATATCCACGATGGAGTCATTTTATATCAAACTTCTACATAACAATTGAGACACTTAATCTGTACATGGTCGGTAATAATGAGGGAACGTTAATAAAAAAAAAAGAAATCATGGATGACAGATAGCTAAATTCATTCAAATGTAAGACAGCTACATTTTTATGTTCCAATTTTAAACTAGAACTAAACAATAGCTAACTGACACGCTGACCTACCAATCTGTTGCTATTACCCACATGTATTGGTGATACCATGGCTCTTATCCTTAGGACAAAAACGTGACCAACTCATAAACAATTCAGTTTCCCTATCAACACTTCCAAGGTTAAGACTGGGGACAATTACTATATAGGTTTTACAAAATCGAGAACTTTTTAGGAAAGTATGATTATGTAGTGAAATGGCAGAAATTCTTGTCTCTACTCAGAAGAGTAAGTACTTTAAAACTAAAATGGATACAAAAACAAAATAAATGTAGTACAATTACACAATTTTATCACTAAATTATATCCATGGAACCATATAAAAGAAATTGATATGATAATAGCCGCCGGTAAATTAATACTATTTTTATAATTATGTGCTTAGCGACAATACATCGATAAACAGCTTTAATTAATGACGCTAAATTATATATTATCTTAACTACATATCGGGGAATTAAATCTTTTAAACCGTCTGCAAAACGTGTAAAAATCACCTTTAACTGATTAGACGCTATCAGTATTTTGCAATCATTTAATATTAGGGAACATATTTAGTAACAATTTCATAACTATCATCATCGATAATCATTTAGAGGTAGGGTTTTACCACAAAATAAACATCGTTAAACATTCGAGACTCTTATCGAAGAAAAGCCGTAGATTTTTTCTGGGGCCCGATTCTCCTAAGTTAATAATGTCAAAAACGAATAGAAATCGAATCGCAATATGATCGCAATAGTAGTTTTAACCATATCGGGTATTCTGCTACTAATATAACACCAATCGTATTCCAACGACATTCGATTGGTTTGCGATTGGTCTGCTATTTTGGTGATTTTGGTCTATACGGTAGTTTGCTCTACAATCATATTGCAATCGTAAATCATTTGCAGACAAAATGATTCATTATTGAATGACAGAAAAGGATAAAAACGTTTATTTCAAAGAAAAAATAGTGGAACGCCACTACGCTCCAATCGTAATCGAGTCGTGATCGGATCGCAGTCGAACGTGAATCGGATGACGCTTAAGTAAAATTAGGAGAATCGGGGCCCTATAAGACTCATTTTTCATATGCACCAGATGCATTAAAAACCACGGTGTTAATAGTCACTGTCAGTTAAAAGCGACTAGGAAACTTACTTGTATTATTAAGTGAAAATGAAACAGGTTATACAGAGTCTGAAGTGCAAGCAATCTGTCATTTGGTATTACAGATATATGAAGAAATATGATCTGCCTACATAATATTTTGGATTTTACTGCGCATACTGGCGCATCTAGTCACTAATACTTTCTGTGCAGCGAGGATGTCATAATGCAAAATCTCCTAAGAAAGTAGCGCACCAAAATGCTGGTGTTCGGGGGCAAGGAACGTCTTCTATGGAACCAATCAATCAAGACTAATCTTTGACACATTTAGCAAATCGGTTTTAATTTGACAAGGGGCCCAAATGCCTTGTTAGTAACTGAGTACGCCTGCCGCGCGTTACTTTGACCTACAAGAAGTCCCCTGATCTACCTTCCTTATGGCAACTCCTCTATATTTCCTTCCTCCGTGAGCTATATTTATTGTTACACAAAAAAGGCAATCAAATTGATACTGGATGGAATTTGAACACTATGACGACAAAACAAAATTCGCTCCTCAATAGAGATTAGCGTCGTCAAAAATTAAGGCTATCGCGATATCATAATTATTATCCATCAACAGTTTTTCGAACATTATTCCTTTATCAATTACCAACTCATATTGATAATGTCAAAGATTGATCGACACACTTTAAAATATACTGGGGTAATTATCTAAGAAATAAAATAACACGTGAGATATGACATACTGAATGACAGAGAACAGCAATATGTATAACAGCAAGATTTTGTATAAAAATCGCCTAAAAACTTTTACACAACTTAAAGAACATAACCCTTCTTGGTAGTCGGGTAAAAAAAATACAAGTATATCGCTAGAATGACACTTTGAGATAGCAGCATATCAAACGAGCTCTTTCAGAAGAGCTTGTTAATCTATCAATGAGCACTCAAGCGATTAATTAAAAACTATTATGGTTCACAATATACTCAAGGATTTCCATAAAATATTACAGCAACTTCAATCAATATTTTCAGCTGAGAAATTATCGAATGTTCTTTGTTCGAAATTCAATTCTAGGTTCTATTTTTAAAATTACTTTTGAACTTTTAAAGACCTTTTGGACAATGAGCACTGATGTAACTGGCATGTAATTCCACTTTTTATTTCACCGCTATCTAAACTTAGTATCAGTTTAAAAATAGATAAGTTTTTATTTTGAGACGGCAAAATAAGTTCTTCTGAACATTTATCTTACATTATCGTAACTTTGTCTGTCTGGCTCTAAACTCTCTTTAACATTCACTTAAATCATTTTCTATTCTTATTGTAAATGGTTCACGCACATTTTCTTTATTATGTAAACGAAACACGCACGTTACAATCGATTATTATCATTTTAATAATTTAATACCACTCGTGGCCGTGTTATCCTTGTGTGGACTACGGGTGAACTTTATTCAACGTATTAAGAAAGAATAGCTATCATTGTGCTATTGATAATAGAGCTTAGTTTACTTTGCAGCCGATGAATGGAACCTTGAATAATAGTCCTCACGAAGGTTTTCCAACAGCCTTGTGGAGGATTGTCATTGTCAAAGACACGGCATTAGTTTGATTGTAAGACTCTTTTGATAGACATTATGTTGCCTCTGACAACTGGGTCCGACGTAGAAAGTGGCGTAACAATGCTTATCAGGTAGCTTTGTAAATTAATATTGCAGCTTTATTTGAGGGAAAAATTAAACTGTATTGCGTAAGAACTATGGCGTCACTTTACTGTTTATTTATGTGATGTTTTATATGGTAACAATAATCGTATTTTATTATTTTCTTTAGCGTCTGACAGAAACGGACAAATCGATCGTAGCTCATCTCGGGTAAGTACCACATTATGTAATTGCAGCAGGTTTTTATTTTAAACCTTTTTCGCAGAAAACATCAAAATCAGCCAAAGAACATAGCAGCATGGTAACATTCAAAGAATAATAACGATTAAAATGAGTGTTATAAAATGAGAGAATGACACAAGTTATTGTACTTTCTCGCAAACAAGTTTATCAACGTTTGCGTATTGTATTATCCTTGATAATTAAGATAAGACCCTTGAGCCGCCGTTGTGTTTGCGATAAGAAATATTTTTGCGAAATATGCTACCATCACAGTGATTGCGAAAACTTAAGACTAGGTACGAGAAAATGATCTCAATCTTTCTGGACCCTCACTTTGTTGATTCCTTCCCTCGCTCTTTTAACTAAAGGAACGAAGCTGCTCTTTTACTTAACAAACACACTTTCAGATTATAGGTACTAAAGAAAGGAACTCCGTTGAGAAAGCAAATTAGAATCGCAGAAAAGGACAGACTGAAGACCTGTCTAGACAGTAAATTAGAGCCCGCGTGGAACCAAGTCCGGCTTTGTCCCAAGGGGTAATGTTTGCACAAACTTTGAACTTCGCCGAACACAAGCCGCCCAGCCACATATGAGTAAATACCTCCATTTAGGCAGAATTTGGAATTCAGCAAAATATTTTCGATTCAAATTGTTCGAATTTGTGCGCGCTACGAACGTCGATGCGGGAGAAAATTTCATTTGCGTGGGTATGCCAGTACTGAAAGCAATTTACAAAGCAATATTTATTTGTGCTTATTCTTCATAAAGTCACAAGGAATATGACTGCTATTTGCCGTCTTCCGCAACAATAAACCAGGGGCCCGATTCTCTTAAGTTAATAATGTCAAAATCGAATAGAAATCGAATCGCAATATGATCGCAATAGCAGTTTTAGCCATATCTGGCATTCTGCTACTAATAAAAGACCAATCGTATTCGATTGACATTTGATTGGTGTGCGATTGGTCTGCTATTTTGGTGATTTTGTCTATACGGTAGTTTGCTGTACAATCATTTTGCAATCGTAAATCATTTGCAGACAAAATGATTCATTATTGAATGACAGAAAAGGATAAAAACGTTTATTTCAAAGAAAAAATAGCGGAATGCCACATACGCTTCAATCGTAATCGAGTCGGGATTGGATCTCAGTCGAATCGAGTCGAACATGAATCGTATGTCGCTTAAGTAAAATTAGGAGAATCGGGCCCCTGTTTTGTCTAAGAACATTCTTGAGTAGATTTAATACTGAAAATTGGCAACTTCAGTAAGTAGCGTCGGACTATTACTCAGTCATTGATAAAACGGTGACCGCATAACAGTTTGTGCCAATTGCCGGCACCCGCATGCCACTCGAGCTGATTATTACGACACCGGTCACCGAGTAAACCGCGTAAAACAAAATAATGGACTGAATAATGCTTTTGAGGACATCAACAGGATGAGTTATCAAAGACTGGATCTAACCGATTTGAACTGTTTCTGGGTAAATGCTTGGAAATTCCGTAAATGTAGCCACCCCCTATTACTCATGTTGTGATAACTCATGAAACATTAGGCAGTTAAATTGATTTCAATGTAAATGTATGTTTAAAAGAATGGTGCTAAAAGCTGTTATAAATACTGTATGTTTTCCATATGTAATCAAAATTATTAAAAAATCTATTTTTCCGGTTACCAATTTAAATATTTGCAATCTTCATATATTTAAACAAATACCTATGTAGAGTATTGTAGAAAATATGGAAGAATTTATTTTTCATATATCACTGTAAAATTTTTAATTCTTCGCCTTCTAATGTATGACCGTATGTATAATTAATTTCCTCAATATTTAGGCACACTGCACATAAAAAATGCACAGAAAAAATTATAATAAAGTATCAGTAAAAGAAACACATTTATACCCTCTGCACTGTTTGAACTATTTCCATGTTAGTGATGCACGATAAAAAATCGACTGATCGAGTGCATCGGAACCAACTCCGATATTCAAATGAAAATTACAATTAAGTACCGCAGTAACTGAACTATTAGCAATTTCATTTGAGAGTACAGTAATGATGATTAACCCTGATCATGATATTAAGTGTTGCGTGAATTACGCTCCCAGAACTAAGTGGAACATACTAATGTCACATCCTTATTGGTGTGTGACACGGAATAATGGTGATTGACAGGAATAGAAGCGAAATATTATTAAATTGGTTTTGCAATATCTATACTTATGTATTACTAGATTTTTATGTTGATATATTGAATGTACTACTAATAATTTCTAATAACTTATTAAATATAAATAAATTATGGTGATTTCTGTTTGTACTGGTTATGATGTAAACAAGGGACTTTTTGTAAATAGAGAAATATGGGATAAATAGAGAAATATATATTAGGAGATTGGGAAATATTATTTATCTCATTGAATTATTTTAATGGCGGGTTAAGTACCTCATTTAAAATCTCATTAGCGATACTTACTTAAATATTAGAAGTAATTAGAGATAATAGTTAACGCATTTGGAATACTTTGAATTAATGACTATTATGACAGTAAACAATAGTATAAATTAACTATATAATAATACTTATATACTTAATGCTAAGTACATAAAAATTAGTTTATCAGAACTAATTAAGTAATTTAATGAAAATGGAACATGGCTATGTACACTGAATGTATGTTTGTAATACAAACAACGTCTAAATGAGATTCATTAAATGAAATACATATAACAATTTGAAAATTTATTCCTACACTGATAATGGTGGTAATAATAGATTTTTAATCAAACTGACAGATGTTTTCTGTAATGGATGTCTGAAATAGGATATTAGAAGTATTTCGAATTCTAAAATTCTGTAATTCTGTAATTTACTGTCAATTTTTCGAAGTAAAAAAAGATTCAAACGTTCTTGTAAGTGCCACATTTCAGCTGACCCAGCCCAGAACTAAACCTCCCCCAACAAAGCATACCATTACAATACGTAACCTCAAATATAATCTAATATTAGCCAAATTACCAGCCAGTTTTCGACTGCTGATATTTCTAAAATTAATTATATTACACACTTACCCTAGAAAACGTTCTCAAACGATTGATACGAGGATTCGATGGGATATTATTCAGGGACACCTTCGACATCTTTCTTTAAATATTTTCTTAATTCTTCACACAACAACAACGGAAAATAGAACGTTTAGTCACTTTCCAGCTGGCACTGGCTGGTTTGAAATTACACCAAGTTCAAGGGGAAAACAGATGAATCTAAAACACCTTACTTTACAATAACAAAAGTTTAATTTTGACAGCACAAATACGAATTGCACAATCCCATATTTAACAGCTTTTAAATTATAATAAACACAAATTAATATAAATTGTGCACGAAAAATTACTATTAACGTAAACTTATTTACTGGAATATCAAGAACATTATAAAAATAAAGATATTAAAAAATTAACAATTCTATTTGACAGATAAGCTTACGAGTCTGTGACGTTTCGTTTCACAGAACACGCACGTTTAGAACCGTTCTTTCTGCCGTCAGGCCGACAACTGCTAAACGAGAAACAAAAACGCGCGAAGTGCGTATGTGCGGCGCGAAAATTGTTTTCGACGCTCAACCACATGTCGTTACAATATTTAGACCCATTAACTTAATAGGGCAGTAGTGTGTAAATACTTATTTATTTATTGTACACCATACATATTTACAACGTATTGTATTGACATAAATATTTTTTTAGATAGGTCATGCATACAAATACATCTATCCTCTGATTTGTGTCAGTTGCGCTACAAACCTAGCGAAAGTTTTGCTATCTCTTCTACTTGTAATTTGTTGTGTTTTATAGATAGATCTTTGGTTTGGTTGGTAAGCAAAAAAGCACGAAAACTAGAAGTACCACTCATGTATAGCTCTAACATACATTTAGTTAAAAAAAAAAATAGTTACCCACGGATTTCGACATGAGAGTTTAGCATTCTAAATCCTAAAGGAACTAATTCGTCGTAGGAAAAGCTTTACCTTCTGTTATGAAGTAAGTGGCACATCAAATCTATTGGCCTCATAAATCGTAAAAATTTATGACGAAGGGCAAATTTCGGCAGCTTTCCATTCAGCAGTCGTAAAATCGGCTTTTGCTCTATTTCTGGATGAACAACTCAAAACAATTGAGTTGCTTTGCATAGAAAGAAAGGTAGTAAAGTCTTTTAACCTCTTTTACAAAAGGCTCGAAGCTCCTACATTCATGTTTGACATATCTAGGTAGTATTGGATAGTCGCTTCAGATTCTTTGTTCAGGTTATTCGTTGGATGAGTGTGAATTGGGTCACTCGTCCCAATGGCCCAACGATCTTTTGTTCGCAGATCAACTTCATGACATTCCTATACGCCAGACAAAGTAGCGAAAGATTAAAAGTTACTTTTTTTATTATTTCTTCTTCATAGAAATCTTTATCAAATGAAAATGTTAGCTATATGAATGATTTCGTTAAGCGGCAAATTATATACACTTTCTAGTCACAAAAGGCATCTGATACCTACGTACGTGTACGTACTTCTAATTCTAGGAAAGTATAGCAAAAAGAAACATTCTAAATTCTGTCAGAAAGAAATCAATAATATGTATTTTATGGCTTCGATTCAAACCCGAATACTTATGTAAAAAAATATTATTAGTAGGTAATTGTGATATTCTTTAATTTTCAATTGCTACGCGCAATACAAATAAAGAGGGCCTAAATTGTGGCGCAATCCGTCCACGCGTTATCCTTACACCTATTGATTTGGCTGTCTGTAGACATATACACCTGCAGAAAGAAATTAAATCGATTTATGAGGACCTACTGAACCGCTCTGTTGTTTTATAGAACACTTCAAATGCTTTCAAAACACGCAAGTGCAACTAATCCCCGAACAAAACTTTGATATTTATTCGTCAAACTGTTCCCAAATAAACGGCTTAAATTAAGTATTACGTGTTACGTAAATGCGAATATACGAGCGTGTACATTTTATGACTGCAATTAAAGAAGTCTTCAAAATTAACAGCCTCATTAGGATTGAGAGTGTACTAAAGTTTCTTGACGCGTGAATGCGGCCTAAATTTTAATCGTGAGGGGAGAAGGGCCTGGTTGTTTGAAGGAACTTACCAGTGATTTTTCTGTGGGATTGACACGAATGCGTGGCTCCGAGTCTTCGTCTTCTGGCGTGCATTCGGCGCCGGCAGTTTGGCCCATGGTGACGGTCGCTGGGCGTGTGGTGGGCCGAAGCGGGGCCGCGTTGAGCAGCCCGCGCGTCTGTCGCGCGTCCACTGCCGCGCCGTCTCGGCTCCTCGGTGTTCACACGTAAGGCTGGGCCTTGGTATCGATATTAAAAACGGTAAAAATCGCCAGTCTACCTAAAAGTTTAAATTTTTATTTTTTTGTAGATTTCCTGCCCATAGACATCACGTTTTCGTTCCTACGCTTTCTGAGCATACATGGGTATCGATGACGATCAACCTTTTATAACGGCGATTTTTTTAAACCAACATGGAATCATGGTCTTAGAGACTGAACTAAACACCAATCTATAAAATTAAAATGCTGACCATATATGCTTTACCTACCTTTAACCTCGCTTTAATAATGCACGCACTGTATTGATGACTGTATGCTTTATTACTTAAACCAAGTGGCGACTTAACAAAGTACGTGTCCAACACCAATAAAAAATATTCTTCGATGTTCGATATAGCTATGTCCCTAGTGTTTATCGACAAGAGCCATGCCTAGAGGTCGGCGCGGTCGATACAGCGAGCGCAGGTCCGCAATATACAGCTGGGACCTCTGACAGTTCAAACTTACAAACTTAACCACTTAGGTATATACTTAAACGTTAAATATCACGATAATTAGGTAAAATAGTAATAAGGACCTGAAGAATATTCAATGAATTTTAATTCAAGTATTCTTTAGTGAGGATTCTCAATAACCGGGGTTTTCATAAAGTTTACATATTTTCGCTCACGCATATTCACTGATTTACCCTGATAGGTAATGTATCATGTATGTATCATACTTGTCTAAATACTCCTATTAAGTATATACCATCGAGATACCGCCAACTTAGATAAATCCGACACCATACGACGTCATATTTTTGTATCCTTCCTTATCATGCTGAGTGATATATTTTTTAACCAACATTATAATATAAAAGTTAATTTGTATGTGCAATTAAAAAGATAATTTGCACATATTTTTTTGTAACAGAACTTAACGAAATAAAAACTAAAGTGAATGTAGAGCACCTTCTTTGTTTTTGTAAGAGCCGATTTTGCAATAATAAGAGTAAATAAATAAAATAATAATAAATAAAAGTTATCTCTGACGATTGAAAAATTGGCACTTTATATGGCCTTATAATGGAATCTAAAACTACAAAGAGAGCATTTTCTTGAAAGTTTACGCGGGTGAATATTAGCAGCGACATCTCGCGGCGAGTAGCATAACTGAATTTAAGTGCAGCGCCATCTATTCCAAAACTTCTAAGACACCTGACAATAGTTTAATATTTTTCGTACAGATGGCAGTATTGCACTAAAATAGAGAAGAGAACCTTTTTATTAAACGGTTTTTTAAACGGTTTTATTTAGCTCACCCTGTTTGTTTTTTTTTTTTTTATTTATTATTCTTGGGTCTTTAGTAATTCAAATTTAAGTACCTTCCTGTTGTCAGATTGATCTGAAATTTGGTACACACCTTCAATTCCGATGACAATACAATATAGTAATATCAATAACATTGTAAATCCAAGATGGCCGCCGGTACAAAATGGCGGATTACATATTTTTTCCACAACCCCCTCAATATGGGTATCAAATGAAAGGGCTACACAAGTAGAATACTGTCAGCAACCCCAGCGGGGCCCAGGCCTGCGGGATTGTTCGAAAGAGTTACCATGGTCCATGTACATAAAAGGCCTACGACGAAACACAACGGTTTTTAGTCAGTAAGAGACTGGCACTCCCTCACCGCTGCTGACCCATATATAGAATGAGGAATATTCGGTAGGCATTTTCATTAAATACTAAAAACTAGAAAATAAAAAATCGGTAAAAAAAACTTTTAAGTTAAACGGTTTTACTTTATGTGCACTGAAAACTAGAAAATAAAAAAAACTGTTAAGTCCTTACCTATAAACCTACGTAGGTGGGTCATATAATATGACCGGGGTATGACTCATATTAGATTAAAATAAAAACGTGGGGCCCTCTGAAATCCTACCTATGGCAAAGCATATCTTTATACTTTGGTAGATCATGAGCTCGGCGTGCGCTGGTGAAGCCGCTACGGCTGATTATTGATTGTCAAAATCTCCAGTTACGATTATAGTAAGTCGATGCAATCCACACCTATTATACCTCTAGAAGAAAGTACTACAGCAATAGTTAGGTAATGGGCCCCACGTTTTTATTTTAGTCTAATATGACCGGGACCACCTACGTAGGTTTATAGGTAAGGACTTAACAGTTTTTTTTATTTTCTAGTTTTCAGTGCACATAAAGTAAAACCGTTTAACTTAAAAGTTTTTTTTACCGATTTTTTATTTATTTCATTACTGAAAAAAATGCGAAAGCCGGAAGGTTCCGTATCTTTTGTCCGGCTTTCACGCTAAAAATATTGAACTGATAACAATAAAATTTGGTACACAGATATACCGCCATGGTTCGAAAAGGTATGAACATACTTTTATACCTTTTTTTCGGGTGTGTGACCGCGGAGAACAACTTGTTTGCAAAAATTAGCGTGTCCTTTGTTTCTTAGGTAATCTTTGCAAGTCAGAAAATATTAAAAATAAAACAAACGGGGTGAGCTAAATAAAACCGTTTAAAAAAACATAGATAGGTCGATGATCGAAATGAATTATTTAAAACTTTTAAAAACAAACCTAATTAAACTACTGCATTACTTAGTCATTGTTGTTGACAATAACATAGTATAGTAACGTAGTGGTATAGTGACGTAGTATAGTTCTTACTTATAAAGATACATGTCCCACAATTAATTAAAATAATGCAATTTTATAGATGGCCTTTGCAAAGCTTAATAAAAAGTTATTCATTTTAACCCTTTATTTCATTATATTATTAAGTGAAGTGGTGTAGGTAATCAATGAATATTTTATCGTTACAATTAATTATCGTAATGGAACGTTATATCTTTGAAAAAACAATGAGTGGTAGTGTGGATGGATTCACTTCCTCATCCGGTACATTGGATCACAGACGTATTGAGTTTCGTAAATCTATCGTATCAACCCCCAATCACCAGCTAGATGGCGAACGTAAAAAAAGTAGAACCCAACCCAAAAGTTAAAACCAAAGAGTGTGACCAAAAAAGGACAATGTTAGCCATAATAAACACAATAAAACCGATGTTGTTTGTTGAATACTTTTATGGAATACACAGATTCTATTTTATCAAAGGACAGCTTCGATCACCCAATTGGATAATGAGAACATACGCCGTTATTCACACTGGATCCTTTCTTGTATTGTTCTTCGCATTTTTAAATTTTCCCGCTGTTTTTTCAGGTTCTATGAAAATTGTGGAAATCATGGACGAGTTCCCCCCAATCGTGGTCCTTATTGAAATAATGTCTTCTACAATAATAGCTACTTTTCTTGTTAACACAGTAAACATTAGAATTTTTATTAAGCTCGCTGTAATAGACGCCAAGCTGCAAGCGGAATCATTGTCAGATTTCTATAAAAAATCACGTTTTGAAACGTATGTGCCATTATTTGCTCTGAGTGTCAGCCATTTTATAAACAGTGTTATAGACTTTGTAACAGCAGACGACATAACAATTAAGGGGATGATCGTCTTACCTCTGTATTTCGTACAGAAACTAGAAACATTTACTTTTTGTAAATATATGTACATGGTAAAGAGGAGACTGACAATTATTAACGACTATTTAAGAGCGTTTGTGCAAGAACAAGAGAAGAACGGCGCAAATATATTCACTGTCACAAACAAAAAAGTCGAGAAAAAAGGAGAACTTAATTTTATTGGTCGTACATCGGATAGCAACACCAAAATACGTGACCTAGCGACGATGTACGACATTATCGGGAAGATTTGTCACATGATCAACAAAGTGTTCAATTTTCAGATTTTCATGACTCTTGTATCGACGTTTACGTATGTAGTTATTACGATATGGACATCTCTGTACTACTACCGCAAGCCTGGCAGTAATTTAGGAGAATTGATCAACACTGCAGTTTGGTGTTGCAGTGCAATATACACTGTTGGTATCATGTCAGTTTCTTGTGAGCGATTGCTTCTGGTACGGAACGAGACTAGGGTACTGGTGAACAAGGTAATAATGAACTATGATCTGCCGAAGACGATGAGGGTACAAGCTAAAGCGTTCATGGAACTTGTGGAGGCCTGGCCGTTGCGTATCTATATTTACGATATGTTTTCAGTAGACATCACGTTGATGTTAAAGTTCATAAGTGTTGCAACCACTTACCTTATTGTTATTATTCAAATCTCACATTTTGTGTGAGAATAATTAGAAGAAAACTGTATATTTAGCAGCTCCTATGTATTTATAGAAACTGTATGTGTATGTCTTTAATAAATGTATTAAGTGTGAATTTATGTATTCCTTACATCAAAAGCTGTGAAGATGGTCAATTGTAACTTGGTAACTTTCCGTATTCACCAACCTATATATAGACCCCGCTATCATCTGTCTTGTATAAAATGGATCGCGGCTTACGGTATTTTGGGAGACCGAAGTAAAATATTCATATTCCTCTCAAAGACTTAAAAATCTTACATTAACCATAGGCACGCTTCACGCTTCATTATAAGACATAAATAAAAATCATTGCTTGTGAAGGTCCTTTATGATCCTATTTATATTTATAATTCACCGGTAAAGATAGCGCGTTCGTAAGTAGGTCATACTAATGAAGACTGACTAACCGACACCTTATTACTTTATTAAACAAACATTTTATTTCACTTTTCTCTATAGTTCATGCAGCCATATCAACGTGTACACAAAACAAAGTATTTTAAGAAAAGTTATATTTTTTACTAACCTTAGTGTCACAATAGATCTATGTTTGCTTATAGCATCTAAATTTGGTAAAAATATCCATAAAAATACATAGTGTCTCCATTTTCAAAGCAATTAATGGTAAATGTATTACTGAAGCGTTTAATGTTGTAGGTGGCATGTATTAACAACACTTACAATTATTAACATTCTTCATGGAATGGAAATAAGTATTCAGTACTTACAATCGTTTCGGAAAAACAGACGCAGGTACCAATAAATAAATATAACCGAAGCAAATAAACATAATACATCAAACATGGAGCCTATAGACAAAACTGAAATTAGAAATAGAGTTGCTAAAATCCTGCATACTTTAAAACCTATAACGATATTCGAAAACGTCTATGGAATATTTAAATTCAATCTCGTAAATGGAGACTTGCGGACACCCAGTTGGAAATTTAAAACTGTTGCAGTGATCTACATGTCAATATTCTGTTATTTATATGTTGTTAAGCACTACAGTGATCAGTTTGTCGAGAGCACAATAAAATGGAGTAGAGAGTACATTATGAAGCAGGTGCCTGCCTGGTTTATGCTCATCCAATACGTTGTCTCGTGTTTCAAAGCGAGCTTCCCAGACAAGTCCAGATCAGATATACCCATCATAAAAACATTTGCAGAATTGGATTGTTTGCTGCATTTTGAAACTTTAAATAGATTTTACGCGAAATCACGTTCTCGAACAGATATACTCGTTCTAATTCTACTTATTTATCATTTATTAAACTTTGTTTTAGACATTTTCAGTGACCATGATTACCCGAGAGTATTTCTCGAAGCTCACATCTATTTAGTCCAAAAACTACAAATTGTTGGCTTTTTTAGACTAATGTCTATGGTAACGCAAAGGTTGGGCATCATTAATGGGTGTTTGAATAAATTTATCCTCGAACAAGAACGGGCAAATACGACAGTTTTCAGTATCACTGAAAGGCAAAAAAGAATGAAGGACATGTTTAATTTTATTGGACATCCTTCAGAAAGCAACGTGCAGATACGAAACTTGGCGTTGATGTACAACATAATTGGGAAGCAATGCAGCATGATTAATGAACTTCACAACTTTAAATTCTTCATGATTCTCCTGGCTGCGTTTGGTTACGTAGTTGTCACTATTTGGACGGCTCTGTCGTACTATCAGACACAGCAATTTAACGCTACCGGCATCGTCATCATAGCGATTTGGTGTTTGAGTACGATTTGCAATTTGACGGTTATGGCATGGGCTTGTGAATCATTGCGTCGAGAACGCAGAAAAACGAAAATATCAGTAAATATGATAATAATGGACTATAGTCTGCCGAAGACTATGAGGGTGCAAGCAAAAGCATTCATGGAACTCATAGAGGCCTGGCCGTTACGTATCTGCATCTATGATATATTCTCTATAGATATTACCTTATTGTTAAAGTTTATTAGCGTGTCTACAACCTATTTAATTGTCCTTATTCAAATATATCATTTAATTTAGAGATGACACCTAAATTAAGATAGAGAGGTTAGGTACTTAGATTATTTGTTGATGTTACTAAAACTTTTACATTACTTTCATTTGTTTCTGAAAAGCGTATATTTGTTAATTTCGTATTTAAAACGGCCATATTGAAAACCTAAGATAGAATAATTCAAAGTTTCAAATAATTATATTGGTAGTTTGGTACCCATAAGTCTTTAATTATAAAAATAACAACTTTAAATGTAGATTCATTTTCAAAGGTAAACCTACGTCATACTGCCAATGCCACTTACCTGTCTATACCTAGTCTTAGACATACTTCATCATCAATCAGCAAATTGCTGTCCACTGCTGAACGTAGGCCTCCCTGAATTAGGATCACCCATTGCGGTAACATGGGCTGGAATTATCAGCAAAATAAATGAGCATAGTAAATTATATTAGTTCAGTACATTACGTAATCTGATAATCAATGCATCTCAGTGGCCAAACCTACCTAGCTACAATAGTTTTGCAGCTTTTGAGAGATAGAATAACATACACCTTTCGTCATTGACTAACACAAAACTTGGAATGACAGAAAAAGTACATACATATTTTGTGTTGTAATTTTTATTAATTTCTAAAATTGAAGCTGAATTATATTAGGCATCGTATGTAAGCTTGATATGCACATGCCAAATGCCGAAGAACAGAAAATGAAAAAAGGTTTTGATAGTGAATTCATTAACAATTCAGTAGCACCTTGATCGATAAACTCAATTGACATCAAACTTGCTTACTTTATGATTAATAATGTGCTAGTGGCAACGTCATTAAAGTAATGGAAATTTAATTTTGTCTTGTACATTTGTCTAGTCTGTAACAATAATTTTTGAACTCTTGAGAACCAACGGACGTCTCAAAAATTATATTCTATTAAGATGGACGATGATAAGGAACAAGATAATGAATCAAATTCTGTTAAGGATGATGTTAAGACGGACGACAATCCAAAAAAGAATATGGTTGAAATAATAAACGGCATGAAAACCGAATTAATCTTCGAATACTGCTGTGGCATCTACAGATACCAACTCGTTGATGGAGAGTTACATCGAGCAAATTGGAAGAGGAAAGCGCTAGGAACTTTAATCATTTTAATCTATACTATTGTATTTTTCTGGTTTCTCTTCATGGATCCCGACGACGATGATGGACATTTCTTTATGAGCACCATCGACGAACTTCCGTCTGTTGTAGTGCTCTTTCAATACGTTTCTTCAGTGATCGCCAACAATTTTATTTTTAACTCAAAGAGTATTCGTGTGATTACCTTGCTTGCAGAAGTTGATACGATGCTGCAAGTGGAGAAGTTTGCAGATTTCTATAGGAAAATCAGTTTTCGTCTCAATAAAGTGGTAATATTCTTGATTATATCACATATTGTTAATACTGCAATGGATTTCTGTAGTGTGCAAGACGTCGCCTGGGGAATTACCGTTTTACCTCTTTACTTCATTCAAAGAGTCGAAATCTTCATTTTCTGTGGAGCCGTGTACATGCTTAAATGCAGAGTGAAGATCATCAACAATTATTTGAAAGAATTCATACAAAAACAAGATAAGAAGAGCGTTACAGTTTTCACGGTAGGAAAATCTAAACCGAAACCCGACACAACACTAAATTACATCGGTCGTCCTTCAATAAGGAATGCAAAAATAAGAGATTTGGCTACAGCCTACGATAACATTGGAGAAATATGTTCTATGATAACAGACGTTTACAACTTTCAAGTATTCTTGACTCTTGTATCTACATTCTCCTACATTGTCATAACTATATGGACGTCGCTAAACTTCTACCGCAAACGTGATTATTGTATAAGGCAATTAATAAACGTTATGATTTGGTGTTTTAATATGATCTTCAATGTGGCAGCTATGTCGTTTACTTGCGAGAGATTGCTTGTCGCTCGTACTGAGACTAGAACATTGGTGAACAAGGTAATAATGAACTATGATCTGCCGAAGACGATGAGAGTGCAAGCTAAAGCATTTATGGAACTCGTGGAGGCCTGGCCGTTGCGTATCTATGTATACGATATGTTCTCCATAGATATTACGCTGATGTTGAAGTTTATAAGCGTTGCAACGACTTATTTAATTGTTATCATTCAAATATCTCATTTCCTCTAAGTTTTTTTTTTCAATGAATTTGTTATTGTGGAGTCACTTGCCACACTGCAGATTTTTCGGATGATTATCAAATAAACTCATTTCAGTGCCTTCATACAATTTGAACGGTACTTTCATTTATTACTCTGTCTTATTATGTACTGTCTTGTTCTGAATCAATTGAATAAAAGCTTCTTCAACTTAAATGTTTTATTTTAATCCTTGGTGCTTGTGCGTTTATTCTCTGATCATAAAACAAAATTGGTTGGGCTGCCTTCTGAATACGTAATGTATTTCCTAAACAACCTGCAGTCTTACAAATTCATAAGGCATGTCAATATTATAATAGAGCCAGTAATTTATAACTGGTGCTAGGAAGCAAGAATGTGTGAAATAATTAGAATTTTCTCGTTACTTGTCATTCAAATATTTTTTACGTTTTTTTTAAATTCTCACACTAGCCGTCTATGGTTCTAGAGACAATAGTTGAGATAAAAATTGGTGTGGAGATAGTTGGAGACAGCGGTGCAGGACAGGACAGGACATTCTTAGCTCATAGACGATTCTTAGTTAGACATAGACGACGACGAAGTCGCGGGAAAAACATAAACCCTAATTATACCTAAATGTATGACATATTATTTCCAGAATGGGTCTTTTCTTCTATTTATTAGAGTGAGAAGGTGTTTTCTTTTGTAGATGGAAGATATCATTTATAAACTTATTATATCTAAAGTACCTTATAAATAACTTAGGGACAAGAAATAAATAAGTCGTTCTTCCCACCCACTTACATATTTTCATATAAAATGCTTTCATTATAGTAATGGAATTTACAAATTAGAGCCCGATAAACAGTGCTCAAAGTCATACGTGTACAGAACTTATAAAAATTTTCACTTTTTTAAAAAGCTTCAGTTTGTTACCAATGGAGGATACAACTAACGAAGACACTAACTATGCAAAAGAAAAGGAAAAACTGATTTCTGAAAGTAAGAAACAAATTCTGGATACCATGCATTTTATAAATGTGATAGAATGTATCAATGGCATATTTCGATTTTCTTATGTTAACAACGAATTACTACCACCTAACCGAATAATGAAAATGTTAACAGTGTCCTATATTTCAATTTATGTTATAATTTTTGTATTCTGCTTGATTTCGCTAAGTCCCCTAAGTGATGAAGAAGTTGACGTCGTCGCTCTTGTTATCCAATTTTCTATAACACTTGAGTTCCTCCAATACGCCGCCTGTACGATAACAGCTACATTCCTTGTTAATTCAAATTATATTCGAATAATTGATTCTCTCGCATGTCTCGACACTGAGTTAGAAATCGGAAAATTAAGCAATTTTTATAAACTGTCGCGGTTTGAAACATATAAATACATATTCCTGGTTGTTTTCACTCAAGGACTTATGACCATTGCTGAGTGGTTTACTGACGCGAGTACTATATTATTAAGTTTGAATTTCCTTCTCTCATTTATACAAAATGTGGAAATTATGACTTTTTGTAAATATAATGATATGCTAAGACGCAGACTGAAAGTCATTAATCAGTATGTGCAAGTATTTGCCGATGAACAAGAGCAGGACACTGCCACGGTTTTTATAGTGAAGCCCAAGAACGACCAAGAGAAAGAAGGGTTACATTTCATTGGACGTCCGTCTGACGATAACACTAAAATTAGAGATATCGCGAAGATGTACAATGTCATCGGACAGATTTGTACCATGGTCAACGAAGTATTCAATTTTCTAATACTTGCATTCCTGGCGACCACTTTCACATATATAATACTCAATATGTGGACATGCTTACACTATTACCGAATAGGATTGAGCGACTTGGGAATGCTGATAAATATTACGGGCTCCTTTTTCTTCTTGATTTTGTACGTAGTGGTGATATCTATAAGTTGTGAGAGATTGCTTCTGGTACGGAACGATACAAAGATTCAAGTGAACAAGATCGTCATGAATTATGATCTGCCTAAATCAATGAGGGAGCAAGCGAAAACTTTCATGGAACTTATAGAAGCATGGCCGTTACGCATCCATGTATTCGATATGTTTTCAGTAGACATATCGCTTATGTTAAAGTTTATAAGCGTAGCTACGACCTACTTGATTGTCGTCATCCAAATGTTTAACTTAATGTAGATTTTGAATGCAAGCATTATTTTGAAAAAAACAATGGCGTGTCTAATTTGACTGTTAGGTATGCTACTGTGCTGTTCCCCTTATTATGTTACATTAAATTATATAATTAAACATTAATTATTCTAATGGAAAAGTAATTTCAAAAAGTATTTCTAATTAGTTGGATTAACTTTAAGGTTACCTTATCTATACTTATGTTATCGATTTAAAATATGCACTTAAGTAGTTATAATGTTAATATGTGATGTTCAAACTGCAATATTAATCTATTTTATAATTGGTGGTTTTGGAAATAAAAAGTAGTTTATTATAGAATTGTTTTACTTTTTTCCTTATTTTTACAAATGGAACTGTTCATATTATAGGTACTTATCCTATTCAATATTTGTTTTGTACCTGCTTAAAATTAGATATGGGTTTTGGAGACTCATAAAACTGACATTTAGGTAAAACATCTCCATTGAACAGGATCTGCCCTGACGACTTCTAACTGACCTATAGTACATTGGGCTTACCACAAACAAACCTTTTGTAAAATACTCATAAAGGATTGTAAGTATAAAACGACAAGAATAGGTATACCAACTAATGTCATAGTATATTAAATTACATAAGTTTCACTTTGCAACACATTGCACAATTTACAGTCTCTTCAGTTCATTAATAGGCACGACTTCGAAGAGCCTCCTAATATTTTTCAGTACTGAATTCACGCCGTAATCCACCATAGGAGTACCGAATTCTTCGGCTACCATTCTCCAATTGCTGTTCATGAACTCCAGAACTGCATTACCTAGAAAACAAATTAACACATTAAAACCTTTCATCCTTCTATAGTAATAAGGCGGAATAATTTGTTTCGTGTAAAAATACCTGTAACTAATGGCTGGTCGAACATGATCCATTCAATCAATCATTCATTCCATTGAGCAAGGAAAGCTAGAGGTAACTTTTTATCCATATATATATTTAGCTGCGTAAAGTTCCCACGAAACACGGGTGAAATAGCTCAGTACCTTAGTAGCTGAGTTACTTCTTGAATTAGGCACAAATCCAAAAGTAATTGCCTATCTAATACTTTTAGAATTAACAATTTAACTGACGCGATTATAGGGACCTTAGTATAAAACCGCAGAAAAACCGCTGAGATATTTAAGACACTAACATAATACCTATTTTTCCAAAATATTTGTATGCATATAGTTCCAAAACCCGTTTGACCAAGGCTAAGCACTATTGCCATATAAAAAGACTAAATGCCTTCATAAGGATGATCTTTTTTCGTATTTGTAAAATCACTAATTAATGGCAGTCATTATGTCTCAATTTGGTTTGAAAATTGCACCTATCTTCAAAATACTAATGACTAAAATATTTCAATAATTATTTATAATAGTTTTAAAATTCCAGGATATAGTTAAGTACATTGTTTTAAAAAATACATATGTAGTCAAGGGTACTAAAACAAATACCGTTTTACCACAAAAACTTTTAAACGTCAGTTTAAGACTTGTCTAAAAAAATGTCAGATTATGACGTTGACATATGGTTCATTTTGCAGCCACCATTTTTTTAGACAAGTGTAAAACAGACGTTTAAGTTTTTGTAGTAAGGCCAATAATGACGTAATATTTTGTCTGTAACCTTAGTAGGTAGCCTAGGTGACTAGACATGATAATAAAATATTTATTATGAGTACTCTCATAGGTAACAATCATAATACATAGTATTATAGCTCAATTTTTTTTGTTCTCATATGAGTACTTATAAACTAAAGTAAACCCAAAATGTAATTGCAAAAGTCAACAGGTTGATTTAACGTAACGATATCACAAATCTTACTAATATTAAAAGTTTGTTAGTATGGATGGGTCTGCGCTACGGCCACTTATGCAAAAACTACCGTATGGATTTTGGTGAAACTTGGTAGTTACATAGTGCATATATCAGAATAACATATACGTAAGGTACCTAAGGTTTTTGCGCAAAGTAGTTAGGTAGCGCTTGAAACCGCTGGCAGAAGCTAAACAAATTAATAACCATAAAGACTTACATTAAAAGAGTGTACTTACTTATTTCGGGACTTCCCTTGAAAAGATTTGTCATACTATAGCTGACTCTCCCATCGTAGCTGTGATCGAAACTAGAACTCTTCACATATAAGTAACTTTGTCCATCTGTCTTCACTTGTGTTCCCAGCTTAAGGATAGCGTGTAGTTTGATGTTATCTGAAAAATTTACATAATTATGTTGATATAATTAAACAGCTTGCCGGGAAAACTCCTGCGTAAATAAGCGTTTAAAACCTAAATAAAGTCATGAATAGGATATTGACTCTTGGAGACATACACTCTGAATCCTTTGTAATGCTTTCTTGATTAACTCGCAAGTGAGATTTAATGTACCTGCACAATGCAGACCAAACAGTTGGTCGACAACAAAAAAAAATCAGTAGGTCTGAGACAAGCTAAATACTTGATCTTTGTAATGTGCGTATTCATCTTCATACCCATTGATTTATGACCTCAAACAAACAATCGGCCGACTAAAAGTTTGCAGTGTGCAACTTGAGTATCGTAATAACGGTATATGTAAGAAATGAAAACAAAATAAGAACAGCCTAGAAGTTACAACACATTTGGTTTATGGAGTACGATATCTATTCGATACTTTTTGTTCTGTCTCTGACTACGACCTGTAAAGAAACAGAAGGTTAAACAAGAAGGGAAAAAACTTACTGCACTTAATAGTAGACTCTCCGTCTCCATCAATAGGAAACACGAGAAGTCTCCCAGAAGACTTGTATTTTCCTTTAATGGTCAAATTACAATGTAGTTGCGCTTCAAACGTATCTTCGTCGTACCTGCAAGCATTTGAGACAAGCGTTAATAAACTCGTTTGTATCCTTTTTACTGTACTTACCAAGGTAAAATATACAGAAAATTAGTCATCGCATTTTATTGCGATATAGAAACAAAATCAAATCTTAACCATGACCACATACCTTGCAAAATCAACAATACACTTCTTTAGTCCTTTGGCGTAACCGTGACTAAAGGCTATATCGATCCCTCCGGGTAGTTTCAAACTTAGTTCCTTCAATATGTAGGGGTCGAGGGCTTCTATACCCAGCTCAGGAATGCCATTTGCAAAGGCCGGTAATGCCATCTGCAAGGATTGCTTCAAGCATTCTGGAGACATATCTCTGCATGGTCTTCTGAAAGAGACTGTAAAAATAGGAATTTAATATAGAGAGAGTACACAGGACAAGTATATATAAATGATAGGTACACTTACTTGAATAAGCCGATAAAGATCCAAAAATGGATGCTAGTGAAGCAATACAAATAAATATGACGCTTCCCATTTTCTTCAAAGTTACACTTAATATTTATCTAAGCTCCTTGACAGGACTTCACCAACTAATGGTCTCATAATGGTGACAGCGATTATATACCAAAAAGAAATAATTGCATTTCATTTGCGATATTGCACTAAATGATGTCATAAAGCTAATTCCTAAGCCTAATAGGTTCAAATAAAAATGCATAATAACAATTAATCTAATTAGTATTTATTAGTGGAAAGTACTTTGTCATGATGACCACTACTTGTGACTGTTTATGAGGCATCAGCACTTGTTGTTGGTTTCCCAAACCTGGCGTCCAGATCAAGATCTTCATCCACGTCAGGATTTATCGTTGTCGTTGTAAGTGGTAAACCAGCCGTCGTCGATTTGAATATAGTGTCTAACACATCTTGCGGTATTGAAAAACCTAAAGTGGATGACGAAATCGGAGATGCTGTTGTTGTTGATAATGTTGTTGTAATCGGAGTTGTTTTAGTTGTCGTTGATCGTGCTGTAGTAGTTGGCGAAGTATACAGCGAAGTACTCTTTGCAGTGGTAGTTAGGACATCTTTGTTTCCATTGATATCTGGTGTAGTCTGTGACGAGACGGTCGTAGTCCCATCAAGATCGAATTCGTCGATACATCTTGTGTTGTATTTTAATTCTACGTCTGTAATAGATACAATTAGTGTTTAATAGTAATAATGCCGTACTGTATTTATAATTTTGAGCTGCAAACTTTTTCTGGGAATTGAACTTACCAGCACCGCACCATTTAGCGCACATTAAGTTTCCAAGGTTGGTATACGTGAGGGTATCTGTGCCGCAGACGGGATTATATTCAGCCGTGACCGGGCAACCTCGTATGCATTTAAGCACGGTCGGTGAGTAAGTCACAGAAGCTACAGTAGTCGTAGTTGTAGTCGTTGTTGTAGTTGTGATCGCTGTAGTCGGTGAGCAGGGACCAAAACGACGTACTATCACCTCTGAAATAGATGATAAACATCATTTAGAACTTATCAGAGCTTTTTGACAGTTTTTTGTTAGTTCGTTTGAACAACCAAAAATGTTACTTGACTGCAATTTGAAGGAACATGTTTTCTTTAAATTATCATACGCTATTATCGTGTAATTGATTAAATATTTACCAATTCCACACATCTGAGCACAAATCAAATGGTAGGGATTTTTATATGTGACGCCATCTGAACCACAGATGGGGTCTTGTTGCTGCGTGGTTAGACAGCTATCAATACACTCCTGTACGTTAGGTTCGACGGTAGTCCTGGCAATGTTTGAAGAGCTCGTTGTTGGCGCCAAAGTTGTTGTTTTAGGAGCCACAGGACTATAGCCACAAGCAGCACATGGCTTTTCGCAAAGGACCTCGACAACTGTTGAAGAAAACGTGAATTCTACAAATTCTAATACATAGTGAGTTAAAAAAGACAATCTTAACCAGTATTTAATTCTAAGAGTAAAGTTATAAAAAAAACACACTTTGCATTTTTTTATATTATAGACCTCAACGAGAGTTCAGAGATCAGAAAGTGAGTGGTCCAACATGTTTTAACAGCAACCTATTTTTAATTCGAACAATACATAACATATTTTTTTCTTATCACCTTATAATGAAACAGTTGTTTGTATTACCTTCGCCACAACTTTGAGCGCATTTCAAGCGGTCCATGTTCATGTAAGTAACGAGGTCGGTACCACATACAGGAGTGAACGACGCTGTTATGCGACAATTCCTCATGCAACGTTGGAAGCTAGTTAAAGAAGTGGTGCGGCCCACTGGTGGAGTGAGGGTCGTGGTCGGTGGGGTTGTTGGAGCAGTCTGATCATTAGTATCACCTTCATCGAACGGAGGTGGCGGACAAACTGATCGACGTCGCAATGTAACACCTGAAAGACACCAAGTTAAGATGCTAAAACTAGTATGTACATTGCATAAAAGCTGCGCCATAACACAATCCATATTGTATTTAAATAATATCATCTAAATCGGATCAATGAAGAATGTAAGATAGAGATAGATATCATTTTTTAAATTAAAAAAAAGTAAGAATATTATTAACAGAAGACAAAAAATATCAATGCTGAACTAGTCGTTATAATGTGGAAAATATTTATTTTTAAATTGTTAAAAAAAAAACAAAATAAAAAGGTTTTACTTACTCACTCCACAGCTGTTAGCACAAAACAGCTTCCCTTCATTGTCATAGGTAACACCGTTGGAACCACAGACTGGGTTGTATTCAGGTGTCGAAGCACAAGAAGCTATACAGTTCGTTATTTCTGGTGAAACAGTCGTGATTGCTTCTTCTCCTTCAGTTGTGGTCTCAGGGAGAGATGTGGTAGTCTCCCAATGGGTGGTCTCTTCTGTGGGCGTGTTGGGGTGCCATACTGTTCCCGTTGATGCAGTACCTCTAGTAGGCCTAGGGGCAGGTCCAGGAGTAGACCCAGGAGTTGTAGGTTGTGGTCCAGGATTAGGAGTAGACCTAGGAGTTGTAGGTTGTGGTCCAGGATTAGGAGTAGACCCAGGAGTTGTAGGATGTGGTCCAGGTCGGCGAGTAGGCCTAGGCGTAGGCCAAGTATTGGGCTTAGGTCTAGAAGTAGGCCTAGGGGAAGGCCCAGGCTTATGCGTACCCCAAGACTCAGTACCACCCCAATTATTATTCGAAGGTCTAGGAGTGCCCCAATTATTATTCCCAGGTCCAGGCTTATGCGAACCCCAAGACTCAGTACCACCCCAATTATTATTCGAAGGTCTAGGAGTGCCCCAATTATTATTCCCAGGTTCAGGCTTATGCGAACCCCAAGACTCAGTACCACTCCAATTATTATTCGAAGGTCTAGGAGTGCCCCAATTATTATTCCCACGTCCAGGCTTATGCGAACCCCAAGACTCAGTACCACCCCAATTATTATTCGAAGGTTTAGGAGTACCCCAATTATTATCACTATTGGTAGGCTTAGGAAGACCCCAATTATTATTCGTAGGTTTAGGAGTACCCCAATTATTATCACCATTCGTAGGCTCAGGAAGACCCCAATTATTATTCGAAGGTTTAGGAGTACCCCAATTATTATCACTATTGGTAGGCTCAGGAAGACCCCAATTATTATTTGAAGGTTTAGGAGTACCCCTGGGAGTTGTAGGATGTGGTGTAGTTCGGCGCGTAGGATTCATCGTCGTTCCCCTTGGAGGTTTGCTAAATCAAAGGTTTACTTTATTTATTAACTAGCTTTCACTCGTGTGTTGATAAAAAGCCTATGTGTTAATCCAGGGTATCATCTATATCTTCATACCCAACCAAATCGGTCAAGCCGTTTTTGCGTGAAAGAATAACAAACTTACATTCATACATTCTAACTAACTTTCACATTTTATAATACCTAATAATACTAGGATAGGATTAGGTTCACCAACAATTTGCTTATTACATGTTCATATAAGACAACAGTTTAAGATGAAGGCAACACCATAACGATTACTGTAGGTAAACCCAGCGTGTGATGAGAAAGTACAAAAATGTATGTATATCCCGTAGTAGAAGCTATTACAGAGATATGAAATAGAGAATGAATCTTAATAATTAATTTATAATTGAATGAGCCTAGATAGGATGGATTTCTGTTTGCTTAATGTATCCGAGTGTAGGTCCAATTTATCACTACAGCTGTTTATTCCTTTACAAAGCTTTGAACTAGTAGAGTTAGCACCTGATTATCTCCTATATTAACTTAGTTTAAATACAAACAGTGACAGAAATTATAGAGCTATTAGCTAGGCCATTAATTAGCGTCGGTATTAACCCTAAGAAAAAAAAAATGGGTGAGATAGATAGTTTTGTTCTTTTTTCTGATATCAATATATTGTGAGTAAATACTTACGTATGGGGACGTTTGCAGGGCACTTTTGAATGAAAGTGGTTATAAAAACTACCATCTTCTTCACTGGACGGTCCAGAATCTTCTGAACTTCCACTTCCTGGACTATAATCACTATCGTTAGAGCCCCAACCTGAGTCGTCAGGTCCGGAACTATCACGGTCATGACCACGACCGCGGCCACGACTATCATAGTCTGAACTATCGTAGTCGTAACTATCGTAACTGCCTCTGTCATCGCGGTTCTTCTCGTAAGAATCCTGGTCATCAATCCATACGGGTGAATTTTCCCAGTGGCCAGCTTGGTGGTCTTTTCCTACATCTTTGGGTTGCGTATGAGGTCGTTTTCGGTTAGACGATCCGTGGTCGTTGGACCCATGGTGGGACGATCCGTGGTGTGAGGAGCCTCTTTGAGATGACCAGTGAGACTTCCCCCTTTGAGGAGGTCCGCCGTGAGAGGAGCCACGTTGCTTAGATCCATGAGATGATCTATGTGAACTTCCATGGAATTTGCGAGATATTTTTGGACCATACCCCTGAACAGCTACAATGCCCAAAAATACCAGCAAAGCTGTAAATTGACGAAATCATTAGTCAGTAGACATTTCTTTATCTACCTGTTTAAAAATGAGTAACGAGAAAGATAATTTCCTTCTTTCAACTTTAGTTAGTTTATTAGTTTAAAAGCAATTAAATTTTATTAGCACTGCACTTAACAGCTTAAACGAATAACGTTTAGATAATAAATTGACAAAGAGTAATTAATTGATTGTTACACATCAAAACGATTATACTGATGTGTAATAGATAGTACAAATTAACGACTGCATTTATTGATCAGAAAATAAATACATATTAGCACCTATATGTACATATATTGAAATATCTAAAGAAATCGGTAATTGAATAGAATAGAATGGTTCATATCTTCACAACAAGGCCTAATACGTGTTGTATCCAAAATTAAAAACATTGCAGATGTTTTGTTTTTACGATCGATTGGCCTATTTTATTTAGTTCTGCAACCCAAATTATGTATATTATTGTTTTGACCAGTTTTTCAAAAATGAAGGTTAAACTAGACACTTCTCACGTTTAAAAACAAAAAATCTACGTCATTGATAAAGTCGAATACAAAAATGTGTTGAGACAGGTCAGTTACCTATTTGAGCCGTAATGAGTTTCAACAATGAATTCATTGAAACCAGTTGATGTCAAACAAACAATAATTACTAAGCACATATTTGCATAAAAAAATAAGCTACAATGATAACAATTTTATTTTATTATGATAACTTGATAAGGATTGCAAATAAATAAAAAAGTTTAAAACACTAGAAAAACACGCTTCTATAAATGCACGTAAATACCATAAGGTTCTAGTTCATATCTTCAGTCTCCATCATCAGATCAGTTTGACAGTATCGTATTATTGTAACCTTGCATTCCATATGTATTTAGTTAAGTTAAGTACATGTAGATTGACAAAATAAAAGTGTGTTAAAAAAGTAAACAAATACCTATCGTATACCCCATGCTTGCGGTTTCAAATTCTGTAGTATTTTTTTTAGGTAGACATCTATTCAATTTAAACTTATCTATAACTTGCACTGTCATTGTGTCTGAACGGAATTTGCAACAGGTAACTAATAGACAATAACGAAAAAACCTATACGAGAATCCTTGACTGTTATACATGTATGTTTTGTTCCGGCTCATCTTCTAGTTAACGCATTCCATTTAAATAAAATATTGACACAAAATAATTCAAATACAAAAAATAATAAAGGAAGCTTCACTCACCGATAAAAACGAAATTATTCATTTTCCCACATCGACACTAGACGATCTATCTTAACTGGACGTAAATAGTTTATTTCTGCAACACACAATCACTCAATTCGAAGCCAATTCACGAAATGAGTTGTATCTTCAAAACACGTGCGACCATATTTAGTTTTTTTTTTTTTTTATATCCCCTCTACAGCATTTTCCTTCTACAACCCGTTCTCATCTCGTATCATTTTCGAAGTCAATTACCTCAAATTGTTGTAGACCACTGATATTAAGTTATCTACGTAAGGTACTATTTCAGGTATCAAAATCAATTTGAGGTCACGATATCATTAAGGGTGATAAAATATTTTCCTGTCGTTTAGACAGAACTCGAGAATTAGACTGACTGACTTGTCAGTAGGTTGGTAGATGGAAAATGACTGCCTGGTATCTACTAGCACCCAGGGGTGTCTTACCTTGAAGTACTATCGACACTATTAGAGGAACTTTTTATGCCAACTATATATATAATTTACATAATATTAACTTTAAATCTAATTAGATTCGAATCAACAGACAAAAGAAAAACGTAATAAAAACGAATCCTATATAGATTAAGAATATCTGTCTTACATAACTATGCAATTAGTATTTTATGATTAAGTTTACTCTTCCGATTGTTAAAATTAAAACTTTTTTAAATGTAACTGAGCTATGTGTAGCCATTAATTGTGATCACGTTTTATTTAAAAAATCAAGTTATTCGATAAATGAGTAGAAATGACCTAGGTAAGTATAGTAAATATAGTTTACTTTTATCTACTTAACGATCTGTTTTTGAATAGATGTTTCATAAGTAAGGTATGTCTGATCCCTCAACAGGTTACAAAAGAACGACTAGGACTAGATTTGCGGGTTTACCGCGACTCCCACCTTTTGTTTTTATTCTAGAACTCGAACTCGAGTAACCGACGACATATTATGGTTTACTAATTAAACTGCAACTGGACAGAACCCGACTAGAATTTACAAACACTTTTTATGAGCCATATTATTACTAAGTATTTTAATCAATTATTTTTCGCCATTATTTCTTTGTCTTTGGCTAAATGGTACCTAATCAGTAGTTAATTGCATTATTCTTGCTTTTAATATGGCAATAAAATTAAACTTTACATTGTTATATTTTCCACTGACGATTAATGTTATATTATATCAACGTCATTAATTATATTAACCAGCCGTTATTTACCTATGCAGCAATAGTTGTGATGGAAAGCCCTTCAGGATAATTCCATAATCAGAAAAGTCATATTGTTATGTTTATACCCTCATAGACCATATCCCACATTAATGACAATTGTCATATTAGTATAATCGGAAAGCGACTAAAACCGCTTAGGGAAGCTAGTCTATCAACATTACTATTCCTACACGAATATTTACTTATACGTACATATATTTATTAAATAAATAATCAGAAATTCAAACTTCCATCATCATAACATTTTGAATCCATTGTTAATGCCTAAATCTGTTGATTACTTAAAAAGTCTTTACAGGAAAATTCCCGCTTAGTTAGTATGAAAAAAAATCTTTGTTTAGCTGTCCGATTACGTTCTGCAGTATTGATACAACTTCACGAGTACCTGTCAGTTCACACGTACCTACGTCCACAGAGATTGATCTTTAGCTCTCCTTTTCGAAATCCTACTCAAAGCTTTACTAAGACCAAATATAAAGATCGCCGACAACGCAAACATCAGTTTTCTTAAAACAACTTTTAAGTCGCTTCCAACAGGTGTCTGTGGAGATCAAAGGGGGAGGCCTGTGTTCAGCAGTGGACGTCCTATGACTGAGATGATGATGATGATGATGATGAACTTTTAATTGAAAAAATCATAATAAGCAATTGCATACTTCAACTCAGGTCTATGAATACCGGAGTTGAAATTCCGTACCCATTACTACTTGTAAAATCGTTCAGTGATTCATCACTTTGACCTATCGTGTATGTAAGAAAACCTTCACAATTAATGGACGTAAATCCCAGTTTGCTGTCTAAAAATATATAAATACGCGGATGAATTGAGAACCTCCTTCTTCTATCCGGGAAGTTGTTCAAAAATAATTATAATTTCGCAATTCATTTATCATTTCATCTATACTATCTAGTATACTAATATTATAAAGAGGAAAACTTTGTTTGTTTGTTTGGTTGTAATGGATAAACTCAAAAACTACTGGACCGATTTTAAATATTCTTTCACCATTAGAAAGCTATATTATCTGCGAGTAATATAGGCTATTTTTTATCCCGGTGCGGGCAGTAGCTCCCACGGGACGCGGGTGAAACCGCGGGAAAACGGCTAGTGTCTAAATAAATTGTTCATTATATTTTATCTGTACTCATTATAAATTAATTTTCTTCTATTTATTATTGTTCTATCTTCTGTTTTTTTTCAACATCAGTCAAGAAAAACTATGCTATGTTTTATTCGAGCAAAACCTGATGTGAGTAAGCTTTCATGCGCCCATCACAATCCAAATAGCAATACTCACATCATAGGCTGTTTCACCGGTTACTGACAAAGTCTCTAATAGCCTAATAGGAACTTATTTGACAAATAAATTATAAGTTTTGGTTTCACAGGTCTCGGATAGCAATATCTGGCCGAAATTATAAGCAGCCTGACACTATCGGTAACCAGTGAAAATGCGTCTTAACTAAGTAAATAAAACATTACACGATCAAAAAAAACAAAATAGTCTGGCACGGTAGTTCAAATGATTGAATAATAGGATAAACAGTATGAAGTTCAGGTTAGATATTGACAGACAGATTGTAAAATACGCGATCCGGTATACTTTAATAATTTAAACCTATAGATTTGCAGTTCCAATTCTCGAGCAATGAATCACGAAGCAGTGAATACGATAGTATGTAACAATGAAATTCAGCGCAGGCGCTTAAGAATTGCAAAGAACTATGACTATGCCACTGCCGGGTTACTTAAAGTCACTCAAAAAGGGAATGACCACCACAATTGTTCAAGGCCAATGTGCGATTTAAAACCATTTTTAGTTCAGATTTCGTTATGATTCAGAATCGTGAAGGTGAAATCATGAATCATGATTACTCATTGACATCTGAGATACCATGATACACTTAGAAAGTGCATATGACTTTGAAATAGCTCATTCAGTAACTTTGGTATGTATGTATTAGGCAGGAGCCATCTAATGATTTCAATGATTTGAGGATAAAGGCATCTCTTGGGGATTTAGAAAAGAAAGTTAAATATTTCACACTCCGGTTATTTTAGCTCACCGAGACGCGGCGACGTGCCATTATAGTTGAGTTTTCATTATTCGACCAGTGTTTTCATAAACATTCAGCTCAACTACGTAGGTATAGTTAATAATGTCATAAGTATGTACATACAAAATATTCTGAAATAATTATTTTAAATTATAGCAATAAGGTATTAAGATTTGTCTATTTTTCAACCAGATCAGCAAGCGCAATTATTAAGCTGCTTTAGAAAAAATGCGTACCTAGTGAGAAAAATAAAAGAAAATATGTCATAAAAGATTGGTTTATAATTTATTCAGTCCTACTTTTCAAGTTAATTACTTAATTCATACTAAATTATTGAGCAACGCCATCGATGGTGGGAGGTGGGGTCGGGCAAGGCGATGTTCTTAGCAGCGATACGTCTGAAAAAGAAACAAATAAATGTTGGTTAGTTAAAATTAACAAGGTTATAATACTAAATAATATGACCTTACTTAACTTCATTAAGTAAGGTCATATTATTTAGTATTCACTTCTGGAAATGGGGCTAAATGTACCCAGTTTTTTTTTCTTGGTTTCCTAGAAAGTTTCCGGCGGGGAATGATTTTTGATGGGAAAAGATTCACTGGAAATGTTATTTAGAGTTATTGTATAATTGATCTGCAAGATATTGCTAGTCAATAATGTGTTAAAAGTAAACATATTGCTTTAGCAACATGCAATTATAATGAGCTAAGTGTTTTGCCTATAACATAACTATTTATTTTTAACGTACATCGTATGTAAAGTCGTTTTCCTCATAAAGTGGTCTAGGACAATCGGTAGTTAATTAGTACTCTAGTGGTCATGTAATTATGTGGTCTTACCCGTTTGTATATCTATTAGGAAGATGAGTGAAGTCTGTCATAATTATGGAAATCATAGTCGATTTACTTGTTTACTGTATGTCGTATGCTAGTTTATCTATTGGCCGAGTATATCGTATATTTGTGACCATAATGACAGCCCTTTGGCTTACCTCTTTGAGTAGAATGTAACACAAAATTATTTTGTAATCAAAGAACAATATGGTGCATTGTAGTAGACTAGATTGAAGCTTCGTAAACTAAACAAGTTGCACAAATTGCTAAAAAAATATGTAGATTGCATCTACGCTTGTTTATCAATGATCTACCCACACATTTAATATGAAAGAATTGTACATATAAATGACTTCATTTAGTAATTCCCAGTACAAGAGCAACGAAGATTTATCAAGTATAATAATATGGACAGAATTTGTTTAAAATAAATAAAGCAAGGCGTGTTTGTCATCGGTAATTCAGAAGGTCGCCTTCGATAAAACGACTAAGAATTGCTATTAATTAGGTATCCAGTGCTTTAC
Organism: Helicoverpa zea; assembly: GCF_022581195.2. Lineage (NCBI taxonomy): Eukaryota > Metazoa > Arthropoda > Insecta > Lepidoptera > Noctuidae > Helicoverpa > Helicoverpa zea. The sequence goes on along the minus strand of NC_061461.1, from coordinate 9,145,051 downwards.
CGGTCTTTTTAAGGAAAAAGTTTCAACGTCAAAGTCTAATAATTCAAAATATAGGCTAACAAGGGCAAATCTTCGATATTCATGTATTATTTTTTTCAACAACTTCCTAGAGTAATATAAATCACTGTATTAACAAAAATATCCCGAAGAACCCGACCTTAAAAGTTCTTGGAGTATATTCTTGGTGTATACCTTCATAGTTTCTTTCTTTACCTCTATTTGGGGCATCGAGTTGCCCGGGTAACTGGGTTGAGGAGGTTAGATAGGTAGTAGCTCCATGTAAATCACTAATATTGATGGGAAACTGGTCAGGCAAATGATAGATGAAAACAGAAGCTTGAAATCTTTTAAAAGAATCTTTGAGATCCTTACTTAGCCACGGGCTCCTCTGATGGGAGAAAATATTATACCTAATACTAGAAGGCCACGGGCTCATTAATAATATTGTTAAAATATTAGCAGTAAGGTTTCCCGATACTTACTGACGCCACAAAGCTGAGCACAGTTCAGTCTTCCAGGGTTGCCGTACGTGACGTTGTCAGTGCCGCACACAGGGTTGTACTCAGCTGTCACTGGGCAGGTACTGATGCACTGACGCTGCTGGGGTGACATGGTGGTCGTTCTGGAATGTTCGACAGGATTTTTTGACAATACATAGTTAAAGTAGAACAGATTTTGAATTGTATGGGCATCTTTAATTACCCAAACCGTAGTTACTTAGTTTATTTTTGTTTAACTGGTGATACGCCTGAACTATTCAATGCTTTATGAACTGATTGCCTATTTATTATTTATTAGTCAAATTATAAACTATGTTTTAGAAGTTCAAATTTCTGATAAGATGGAATTTCAGGGTTATTGATAATACTTGAATCTTTTGGTTGTTTATAATAGAAGGGCACCAAATATCATTTTAAAAAATCCGTTAATATAGATATGATTGGTAATATTCTAACCATTTTGTGACAATATCCAGTTGTCAGATTTCAGCTAAAATTCGTAATAAGTATTTCAGCATAGATAAATTACTACTCACCCTGTAGGAGTAGGAGTCGTTGTACGTTGGCCCTGGTTGTTCTGGTTGGGGAACTGGTTCTGATTGGGGAATTGGTTCTGATTCTGATTGGGGAACTGATTTTGATTGGGGAACTGATTTTGATTGGGAAATTGGTTTTGATTGGGGAACTGATTTTGATTGGGGAATTGGTTCTGATTGGGGAATGGAGGGAACCTGTTGGGACGTGGGAATTGACCTGGGAACCAGTTTGGCCCGTTGAAGCCGTACCTATCATCTAGGCCGTCGTCACCTTCTTGTGGCTGCGCTGCTTGTCCCAGAGCACCAGAAGTGAAGAGAGCTGAAAGTAATACAAAGAAAATGATTAACACAAGTATCAAATATGTGGGTTATTATAAAAGTCTCATGTGTCATTAATATCATCATCAAGTTGCAGTGATTGCCCAATGTAAAAGGAGTTAGTTTCTTTTAATGCCTGATAGTTTTAAGCATTACTAACACTATTCTATTAACATCTGACCAAAGTGATAAATAACATAATGATTACGCTGAATTTCCGAGTCATCAGTAATAATGGTTATCTGTATTAAACCGTAATACAAACAGACGTATGAGGACAAGTGGGACTTCCCCAAAATGTCTTAGGTGTATTTATCATGTTAATTTGCTTACTTACTGTCTTTATCCTGGTTGATTGCCCCTTGCATTATTATGCATTATGGAAAGGCTGAATGGATGCCAAAAGAAGGTTGGAATGTAGTAGGTAGGTAGGGGGAATATAATCCCCCGAGAATTTACTGGATTTCTAAAAGATATTGTTACAGGCGCCTTTTTTAACTTTTAAATTCCATTATATTTATTATGATTAAGATTATGTATCTGATTAACACAAAAACCGTTGGTTAAAATAATGCTGTAATAGGCGAGTATGCGAGTATTTTCCATCTTGATTTGAAAATATCATTAACATTTTGTTTTTTTCCCCAATAGTGTCGGAAACCAACTACACCGTGACCACAAATTGCACTTAGGGCAGCAAAAAGTGCGAAAACAAAAAGCTAATAAGATTCTTGTTTCATATTTCCTACAGACAAAACAGTAAAAAAACAAAACAAAATCTACTTATAAAATGTCAAACCGTTATTTAAAACCGGCTTTGTAATGTAAAGTTTCGATATAATAACAAGAATAAATATTTAATTTAAAATTAATCCAAGTTCATAAATTATATATTTTTTAAACACTTCAAAATAAGGTTGATTTGAGAACATTATGCTTATAATTCATAGTAATAATTTTTAATAATTCACAGGGACCTAAAGTGGTATGCCATTTAAGCCAATTGCCTTTGGCTGAACTGTACCTTCATAAATTATTAATTTAAAAAGCACCACATGTGTACAGAAAAAAGGTTAACAAGTTTCTTTTAATACCTCTGACCATCTCTTTACCCAAAAAAATATAAACAACTTACCGATTACGAAAAAAACACACAGTTTCTCCATTTTTTTAAGTCAACAATTAATAACTTTAGTGGAATAAACTTTGCTCAATACGAGTACAACGTCTGTGTCGGTTGCCGGCTTCTCACTGGCCAATCGGGGACACCGGTTTTGTTTATAAACTCACGCGCATCTCAACTCGCTCGTACGCCACAATGATTTAGTGCTGGGGGTATTTTAAGCGACTTGAAATTCCCGACGAGATTTTCCTTATAAATAAATTAATTAATAAGTAAACGAGGAAAACGGTGACTGTTTTATTATTATTTCTGGTGTTAGGTATGTACTTTCAACGTGACTGTCTCTTGTCAGTTGATGAACTTTAATTGAAGAAGGTGGCTAACCCTTGAACCTAGATCTCCACAATATACAAAAATAAACATGTAAACATATTGAAATGTTCGCAAATAAATTATTAGTACTCATCTATGTATATTCTAAGCTTTTTTAGAAAGTGAGGGAACGAATAAATTACATACTTAAATAAAAACAGGTTTGAATTTTATTCATCTCGACATCAACGCGGAAAAAAAATGTCTAGCCGATAAAATTTTACCGACTACGTCACAACACTATCTGTGCGTATTTGTTGCGTCAATTTGCGTTTATAAATTCCCATATTTAATTTCCTTCAAAGGGGGATGAACCTGCAAACCAGTAATGCAACATTATCTGGTTTCACGGGAACATTGACTGTAAGACCAGTTTAATAAATTACTCTGTTTATGAACATAATACTGGGAATGAGACTAATAAGCTCTGAAATAAATGGTTTAAATGAATTTATTTTTTCTTATGCGATGGTGAGACATCGCTTTTTAAGTAAGGAACATTTTTTTAGGAACTACAAAGAACCCGATTTTTTTATTTATTGCATGCCTGACCCCACACTTTATTCGATTAAGTTCTACAAAGATATAAAATATATCCACAATAATTGTACAAAATTAAAAAAGGGGACCTAGAAACCTGCAACCTATGTATAAGTAAACCTATAATGCAAAATTATCAGGACCTTTATAAATTACTGTTAATGGACGTAATTCTTGGAATAAAACTGGGCTTTGGGTATATTTTACGGGCTTCATTTGCCTTCTTTTATTACCGATTAGTGCCGCGAATTATTCGAGTCCTTGCATGTTAAATTTGGAGATTTCACAGAAAGTAATAGTGAAGCTTTAAGTTATTGCAACGAAAAACGCAATCGGAGCCTTAAAACCTGTAAAGTTTTCATAAAATATTTATTTTCTATGGATTTCCCTTATTATAGTTAAGATCTCCAGATATGTTATTTTATCAATTCAAAATTATTGTTTACTTCAATCATTCGAACGTGATGCGCCAATAAACGATCGATTGTAAGCTGCAATTTTGCAAATAAAAGCAGGTCACTAATATGTATTTACAATTAATTTAATGATTTCCTCAATTATTTCTAAGTACATATATTAATAATATGCCTGTACCTACCAACTGCATTTATTATTGCATCAGTCAAATAAATCAATACTTTGTTTAAATAATTGTTTATTTATTCCTTAACGATGTATAAAAGCTGTGAAGAGAATCTTTCACACTTTAGTTCAAATAATCGGTTTCTACTGTAAGGTACGTCTCATGAATGTGTAAGTTTCCTACGGACTTTCCTGTCATTAATTTATTTCTTTAAAAAAATATTTATTTGTCTGTATCTTTATCGTCGAGATCAACGAATTCAAGGTAAATCATAGAATACTAATTAAATTATTTAAAAATAGTTTCTATATTAGTATAAATTAATAAATAATGAAATTGATTTAGGTACATCTGAAACTATTTTGAAGATGTTGGTTTGCAGTCAAACACCCTGGATATAACATTTAGGATACTTTACAAGAGAGTTTGGGAACTGGTTCCAACGGGATGTGGGTGATATAGCGTATGGAAGCTAGTGGTAAAAATAATGGGCATTGGTACAGAATAAGTTTAGACAGCATGAGTCAGTTCTTCAGAAGTTACAAGTTTTTGTCTCAGTAAAGCATTTTATTAATGGTATTGCATCATCAAATGCGTTCTGTTTAAATATTCGAAGCACGTTAATTATATAACATACTAGCGGTATTCCCGCGGTTTCGCCCGCGTCCTTTGGGGAGTACTGCCTGTACCGTGATAAAATGTAACCTATGTTACTCGGAAAGAGTAATTTTCTGATAGCGAATTTTTTAAATCGATCCAGTAGTTTTTGAGTTTATCCATTACAAACAAACACGCAAACAAAAATACAATATTTTCGTTTGTATAATATTAGTAGGACTAGCTTCATTTACGTTAAATTCGGATTTTGTTCAAAGAAACGAAGAAATAATAAACACCAGCCTATCCAATGCCTACAGAGTCGACCTATGTCACGATTTGAATAAATATGAAATTACACATTTTTAGGGAAAACCTAAACGCTGAATTCGGAGATTTTACATGATGTACGCCAACTAACATTCAGATAAAAATGATAGCACAGGGGTACCCTGACAATTTTTTTTCTCAATATCTTCCTTGTACAAAAATTTCTTCTCTACAGATTTAATATATGTATATTTATTATAGGTGAAGTACTTAGATTAGCACTCAGATAAATTATCAAGCAGTTCTATCAAGACGAATTGAAAAACAAACCGCAAAAGACTTCAAACTGGATAATGAATTAGGAAATAAATTCTTATCATGATTATTCGATAATTGGGTTTCTAATAGTAGTTTTGTTTATAACCTTAACTAACTTATATGTGTTATCATAATGAAGTTACCACATACGAGTGACGTCATTGAATATGATCGGTACTTATGTATCTACATATGTTGCACGGTCACCGCTGACCTCTAGCCTATAATCTCGTAGAAGTAGTTCAAACTGTAGTAGCTAAAGACATGTATTACAAAGAAAAGTATCCAAATATATAAATGTTTATTACATTTATCTATTTAACAGTTCAATTATTATTGCAATTATGTGCCCCATCAAAATATAAAAACAATTTTCAAGAGTATCAATTTATTACAGTCAAACATTTAATTCATAACACCGAAGATTAAAACCCCTTTATCATATCAGGCCATTGCCGTTCACTACTGAACGTAGGAACCCAATCATCCCGTGTTTGGCAGCGCGTACCCATCCGCTGCCCGTCACCTTCTTCAAATCGTCGCGTCGGTCCACCGTGCTACAAGATGCCTGACCTGACACTTACCGTCTGTCCCTCTACAGATATTACCAGCCCACTTCCATTTCAGCGATAAAAGATATAATCATAAAAGATTTAAATCTTTTATGGTATCAATGATTGTTCTTAATTGAAATAATCTTTGATCCAAAATAATATTCACAATTTTCCTCAACATAAAGCAAGAACCACATGCTTATAACTATTAATTTTTTGTCACTATGCGAGAAGAAAATAATAAGATAAGAATTACAATATGCAGTCTTCCAAAGACGCACCTTGTCTAGTCTAGATCTAGTGATACCTGACAAACACCTTCAGACTGCTGACCAGAACCAGTTACTCCATCAAAGAAACTAGTTTACCAGTCAATTTTAATGCAGGCTAAGGTTATCGGTCTATAACTTGCTTTAAGTACCCAAGCGAATGCAAAGCAAAAAAATACCGGTTCATATTTTGAACAAGATCATAAAGAAGGAAGGAAAAAATTGCTAAAAACTTGAATTTTGCTAACACTTTCTGTGGAATTTATCTTTCCAGTTGACAAAAAATTACAAACACAGTCAAGTTCGGATTTGTAATTATCAAGAATTTTGAGAAAAATATTTTTAAAAGATAAGGCGGCAATAAATAAAAAAACAATAGGTAGGCATCTTTTTTAATAAAATAAAAGGATTGTGAAAAATACAATAACCTACGATTTCAGTAATACACTCAGGATTTGAGTGACGAGATACTTACTAAGCCTAATAACTCATTAGCCTTCGTTTCAATTCAATTCGTTGGTGGACGAACCTGCCAAACGTTATGGATAACGGTGCACTATGATAACAGACCCGGTGAACTTTATACCACTTTTCTTAAGTTGATTGTGGAATATTTATTATTTATTTTCTTACCGTACTACCTTCTAGAACGGCAGGCCTTTTTTGTAGAAAAAAAAAAACTTGAATTGAATAAATCTACGCAAGTTATAATCATGGAGATTGAAATCTTCTAGCTTCAATAATTTAATAAATTTAACAATTAAATTATAAAACTGTACACAATATCCTAATTTCAATACTCTTATCGGCGAGCAAAGATTTTTATTTCGTTTATAAATAGTGATGATGTATCTCAAGTTGACACGAAATCGTTCGGCAGATAACCCGCGCGAGTGAGACATTTCTGGACGATAGTGTTCAATGAAACTGCTGTAGCTAAATCACTTCAAAGAGTTTGGCATGGCGGGACAAAACCTTTTTTTATTTCATGACGTAAAACTTATGAAGAAGATAGAAAAAAAAATGTGAACTAGTTTTGCGCTGTTCAGTAATAATTAAAAGTGTGGTGAGTAAGGAAAAAATAATGTGAAGCCTAGTACTGCGATTATGATTTTGAAGTGGTATTTAAAAATAAACATAGGGCACCGCAATATTAATTGATTTTCATTAATATGTTCATAGCAATAGCGGAAAATTCAAAATAGATATTATGTCATCGTCTAAATGTAAATTCTATTAATTCTAAATAATAAATAATGATTAAATGAATAAAATAATAATTAACATAAAATAATACGTTAATTAACATCCTATGCTTTTTCATTTTTATTGGAACTCCTTAATAACGCACTTTAATTACTTACTGATATTACAAAATTCCCCAAAATCCAGGTCAGTGACCACAGCATTCTTAATTTGAAGATTAAAAAAACAATCCTCCAAGCACCTTTATCTATAGCGAAAGAATACTCGCTCTCATTTGAAAGTCGAAGCCGTTATCAACGGTTCGTCCTCCGGCCGAGGCAGAGGTTATCGCTGCCTCCACTACTGTGATCCCATCCCCCCTTCCGACCATCCTGGGACACTCACTGATGCACCAGTCAACAGATAACTGCTATACAACAAACATCGCATCGTAAAACATTTTAAATTCAAATTCAAATCTCGAACACTTTGATAGGCGTTCGAATAAACATACCACAGATAAAAAATACGAGTACTTATTATCTAAAAAAAAGGAGTTAATTAGAATAGTAGTGTTGCGATTGTGGTGAGGTTCAATATTTGGACTTAATTAGTTGGAAATGTTAAACGGGAAGTTTTTGTTGTGCGTAGTTTTAGTTGCTGGTAAGTTTTGCAGTGTTATCTTTAATAATGCAGTATTGTAATGTTTTGTAATGTTAAGTGATAAATGTTTATGTAATTATTAAGCAAATACTTAGTTGAGGTATAAAACTTATTTACGTTAGTAGTTTTTTCATAATTAACTTGACTTGACCAAACAATCTTTTACAGTGTAACTTATTGTGACGCTACAAACTTAACCATATAGGTACTCATAGCACCAATTTTTCTCAATACTACTAGGTAACATTACAAACGAATCAATGAACCCAACAATACCACGTCTTTGTTTACTACAAAGCAACACAAAGACAGCTCGAAGCCGAAATACGCGGGAACCATTAGACCGATTGGCGACTTGATCCTAAGGTTATCTCCACACGCCCACCGAGGGCAGCGCACATTTATTATTAGCTGTGAGTAATCGATCATAGGGCAGACATACGGACGACGGCGAATGCAATCTAACTGCACCCGTTGCGAATATTATCGTCGTATAGCTGGTACTCGAGATTACTCCCGTGTCCCTTCACACATTCGGATAAAAATCTACTCACAATGTATCTGGAAATCGATTTTAATTATCGATCAATCAATCGATCAATCGATTTTAACAATCAAGCATACTCACCTAAATGAACTTAAATACTTTTAATTTTATATAGATTATCAGATAGACTATCACTCTACATACACATGTACTCAACTGCATCAGATTAGACTGGAAGCCGACATCAGGGGCCCGATTCTCCTAATTTTACTTAAGCGACATATGATTCACGTTCGACTCGATTCGACTGAGATCCAATCCCGACTCGATTACGATTGAAGCGTATGTGACATTCCGCTATTTTTTCTTTGAAATAAACGTTTTTATCCTTTTCTGTCATTCAATAATGAATAATTTTGTCTGCAAATGATTTACGATTGCAAAATGGTTGTACAGCAAACTACCGTATAGACCAAAATCACCAAAATAGTAGACCAATCGCACACCAATCAAATGTCAATCGAATACGATTGGTCTTTTATTAGTAGCAGAATGCCCGATATGGCTAAAACTGCTATTGCGATCATATTGCGATTCGATTTCTATTCGATTTTGACATTATTAAATTAAGAGAATCGGGACCCAGGTATCATAGTTTTGAAAAGGCCATACAGATGACTTTTATAATGATGATGGGCACCAGATTGACCTATTTCTTACCTGATGGTTAGCAAATATATGGTTAAAAATGGAGTTCGAATACCAAGAAGTAGCATATATATTCACTCTTAACTTCCAAGTTGTAGCTATCATCAATACCTACCTAGTCATTTTACTCATACCTACAACAGGTTGGAATTCATATAACAACAATGTACATATAATACCTATTCATAGAAACGTTGGTTTAGTCTTCATACGTCACAGTTTATGGGTATTTACTTTCCTTAAAATGTTTCGTGGAAATGGCTAAATCAGTTCTATATTTAATTTCCTTTCTAATTATATCGTCATAGATTCGAGGCATTGTGTTTTCCAACCTGCGCATCACATTAGTATATAATTGAGGTGTAAATTCATTCATTACATACTTACAAAATGACGTAGCTCAACCATTTATTACAGTTTTATCCATAAAAGCATTATGTTGTTACTACAAACTTTGTACTTTTCAAACTAAAATATTTTAAGAATCCTTTAAAACTTCGAACGTCTAAATAAACTAAATAACGTACGAGTCAGAGTGATGAACCTCTTTTTTATGAAGTCGGTTGAAAAAACAAATCCCGATTTAAAAGCAGTCAAGTTATGAGATAATCTTTTGTCTAGTGTTATTTTATAGTTTTAAAATAAATGACCAGCAACTACAAACCACTAACTTCGATAAGTGCGGTGACGTAATTGACCTCATCTATGTGTGACACTCGTGACACTAGTGTGTGTGTAGCTTCGCATGTGTGCGTAACACTAAATAGTGGTGAGCACTATACCGGCTACTATCACTATCTGTAAATGTTTACATTAATTTGTTAATTAATTGTATTTACGTAATACACTATTTATTTCAAGTTTGATCTCTCGATCAAAGTTTAGATGCAAGTACTGTTGTACCTTCCTTACATGGTACCTTTGCTTACATGGTATTAGGTATAAAGCCGAGAAACGTTTCAGATCACAGTCATCAGCATTATCAGCCTTTTTAATCGTCCCACTGCTGGGCACAGGCCTCCTCTCATCATCATCCCCCGAGCCTTTTTCCCAATCATGTTGGGGTCGGCTTCCAGTCTAACCGGATTCAGCTGAGTACCAGTGCTTTACAAGAAGCGACTGCCCTGCCTGACCTCCTCAACCCAGTTACCCGGGCAACCCAATACCCCTTGGTTAGACTGGTGTCAGACTTACTGGCTTCTGACTACCCGTAACGACTGCCAAGGATGTTCAATGACAGGCCTCCTCTCATACAGAGAAGAATTGAGCGCTAATAACCACTTTATAGTTAGTTGGTGATTTATAATTGTATTGTTGGTGGTTGTTCAATGATAAAGTATTAGTTAATAAAGAATTGATAGATATATCCGTTAGATAATTAGTTTTCTATTTATCAAATTATTACTTGGGTTAAAAGTAAATGGTTTTATGGTTATTTCATTGTAATTTTGCTGTTTATACTCTGTCTACCCATACAAACTTTAAAGTTTTTAATTAAGTAGACTGTTTCATGAAGTTTGATTCAAAAAATATGAAATCTGTAACGTTGTTATTTTGGCACTTTGACATTAGTTTGGAAATCAGGAGCCAAAAAGTGTATTAATTTTACGAAGAAATATCAGGTTAGGTGGAAGTCAAATAGACAGATGACTATAACCCAAAAAAATATAAATCAAAAAGCGTTGAAACACAGCACTTATCGAATGCCAGAACACCCCTAAAACGCCCATTCAACACCATTTCTTATGTGTTACTGGGATGAAGTTTATAACTGTAAGCTGACCTCAAGATGTTACAAAAATTCCTAAAACCCTGAAACTTCGGATTCTGCTTTATCTCTTCCTATGTTAATTTAAAAACAATATCCTATCGTATGATATAACAACCAATAAACAAAACTATCTATTACGTTACATCTGACATGGCATGATTGCCACGACGAAGCCGCGTGCCATCATTATCTCATGAGAAACTCAATAGATTAGAACTTTGTGGAAGGTTAATAATATAAAAACATTTAGAAATATCGATGTTTATAAACAAAAACAGGGGGTTCCGTTTAATCGATCACGTCATAACAAAAAGTTTTTTGTTTAATTTTAGTAAGGGATATTGATTTGCCCGGGTAATTAGGTTGTGGACGTCAGAAAGGCAGTCGCTCTTTGTACAACACTGGTACTCAGCTGCATCCGGTTAGACTGGAAGCCAACCCCAACATGTAGGTAGTTAGGAAAAAGGCTCGAGAGATGATGATGTTAAAATTATTTTATTATTTTCATAAATGAAATTGGCCAAATGGCTTAAACATGGATTATGGAATATTTCGACACTGTACAATTTGTACACATGATAGCAAAAAGTTTCATTGCAAAAAAAATACTACACAAAAGAATGCCTACGCCGCCGTAGGCCCTTGCTACGATTTTATCGTAGATCTATTTAAAAAGCTGAAAAAGTTCACCCAAAAAAATTTACTCAGTAGTCTTTCGTGTAAATAAGAAAATAATCTAGTTGCATTGTCGTTGGTATAAAATAAACATATATGTAGTATCTTATCTCTCGGCACGAGCCGCTTGGCTCAGCAGATTGCTATCCAACGAGAGCAAAGTCGAGTCAGGTCAACAACGTAGTACTTTGTCTCTTGATTGATCCACATGTCATCATCATCTTGATAATAGATATATAATCCATATTAACTTATCGACAAATATAGCCTCGTAGACAAATATAGCCTAGTAGACAAACTGCACAGGGAATAGAAAATATAAAAAATAACAGTGCTTTTTAGTGTGAAATAAGGTTTTTCTAAAATTTGTACTGTTTTTTTTATACATCAACTAAGTATTGTTACTACAAGTAAGATAAACATACGTTATATTTATGAATTGAAAAATATAGGTAGACTCAATGATGAGTTTGTTCATCACAGTCTATTCTTTTACCAGACTATTACACATACTAAAGTCGTTTAGAGTGGTGATTGTTCGGGTGCTATAATTTATGTAAGTTTTGACGTAAAATAGTTGCTAATGTAGGTATCTTAATTTAAGTAAACATGTCTAAGTTTTAAATATCGGTAACTATTTGTAACATGACCTTAACTAAACTAGGTAAAGCCAACACATTATATCGATATGCCTGTTATTGCTTATTACGAATAAATTGTATTAATACATCCGGTAACCTACTCCATAAGTAGGGACTACTTGCCTTAATAATACTTATAGAAAGTGATTTATATTTCCAATTAATCCTACGTACATAGCTAATATGTTGCTTTAGTTGTGATATAGGTGAATAATAAGCACATACTTGTGGAATAACTAATCAACGATGTAAAATCTCAAGGGGCTATTTTCGTTTCTGCCGGGGCTGCGGCATTGTTCGAAAGAGTTACCGCGGCCCTGGTACATAAAAGGCCTACGACGGAACACGACGGTTTTTAGTCAGTAAGAGTCTGACACTCCCTCACCGCTGCTAACCCACAGCGGGAAGGGTCATTTGATGATTTTTTACGTCGTTAAAAAAGGCTATTTTCGTTTTAACCGCCAAAATAAGAATTTATAACTTAAATATAAGAATTCAGATTTCTTAAACTAAACACTAAATGCCATAGTTGCTACAAAAATATAAATAAAATGTTAAATAAAAAGTCAAACGTTTATGTTTCCAAATAACACTGGGGTTAGAAAGAACATAAGCATTATTTATCCATACAACTACCTATTCAAAATTCAATACCTATAAAACCGATAATGACTAAACACACAAAACTTTTGTTTGAACAACTAAAACAGAATCCGGTCTCTCAATCAGCTAGACATACTGGGAAATTCTGAAGGCGACATTAATCGTACAGAACTAAAACGTAATTCTATGAATCACCAAGGAAGTACCACTATCTACAATCATTTACCCTTTCTGGAAACCAAACCGACACACTAAGATAAAAAAACACATAGTAATTACTTCATCCTGGGTCAACTACGCAGTTTGTGTACGCAGTTAACTTCGATACGAGTTATGCAAGTGCTTTATCTACTGCGTTACGGATCGGTACAGATTTTTGATAACTTCCACTGTATATGAGTGAACTAGTTAAGTAGGAATGTGTTGGTTATAAGTTCATTAATTGACCTTTATTTATCTTGTTCGAATACAACCTTCAATCGTGGGGAAATCTACTATTTAACTAGAAGAAGATTTATTTACTTAGTACAAGCAAAAGCTCCAACAAGTTCTTGACATTGCTAGTAGAACTAGAACTGATATTTTTATAAACCAATTACGACTCAGACATTTTAATCAGTAGGCCATTTACAAAAAAAATGCGATATTTTAAAACGGACACCACTTGCCCACATCCTCACTGTAGCCTATATTTAATGTGTGTAGTCTTAAGTGCACTTTAGATGAGAGTACATTTTTCATAGCAAAGTAAAATTTATATTCAGTAGTACTCGCTTAACGCTTAATCTCAGTATAACACTTAACATTAGTTTTGCTGTTTATCACGATCGCTATACCTATATCCTGCAGTAAATTAAAACATATGCTCCGAAATTGTTTTAGAAGGTGTTGTATTCTTTCAATTAATTGGTACAAATGCACATATTCCTAGCATGTTTACTCGACAAATGTGAGTCAATGAGAAGGGGCGTGTGCATCTCACTGTTTACATTGCGCTCACAGCCGATAGGACGCTTCACAAATGCGTAATAAGGATGAGATCACAGGAAAAGTTTAGGAAAATAAATAACACTGATTAGATTGAAAGGTCAAACAAAATGTCACACAGTAATCAAGAACAACTGTTGAAAACAATAATGGAATAAAACAAGAAACAATTAAGCTACGTTTATGTCCCCATTAATTATATCGTCGGTTAAACTTTTATCGCGAACAGCGGTGAGTCGCGAGCGCATTGTTTTGATGGAGATTTGCGCTTACGATCGGTTACAGGTCAAATTATATCATGCTTTAAATTAAGATAGTGACACTTTGGTATCTGTTGTTATTCCTTCGTCTTTATATTGATATCATGAAGTTTTATTTCATGTAACGTGTTATGCCTACACAATGATAAGATGACCACTCCTTATTAAGTTCCTCATCACGTATTTTAAATTCGTGGATGACTTCCACATACACCGAACATTAATTCAATTGTAATTTCATATTTTAAGGAAATGCGGATGGAAAACGTTCTGAATCCAAAATTTAAAATTTTCGAACGTTAATCTAATTTAAAATTCCTTTTCATTCCAGCATGGAACGAAGTACAACCAGCCAGTCTCCCGTTCCTGCCGTCCCGCATCGGTGACGCGAACGAGATCGGCGAGGCTCCCGACGTGAGGGTACCGGCTGAGCTCATGAGGGCACGAGTGAGGGAGGGCGTGCCCCCTCCCCTGTGCGCCGGCAGATGTTTCTCGCCACCAGCGGGACCTGTCTGTGCCTTCGATGCTACGGGCACTGCCAGGACCTTTGCAACGTTGTGTGATCTGGAAGCAGCGTCGTGTCGCGAAAGTACATGTAAGTTTGCATATGCAACCGCTCGTATTTCATAATCCGTCCAGGCGTTTTGACATAAAGCTGGACTCAACATCCTTACTAATATTATAAATCGGAAAGTGAGTTTGTTTGTTTGTTTGTTTGTTTGTTCCACTTTCACGCCGTAACTACTGAACCGATTGCTTTGAAATTTTGCAGACGTAAAGTTAGAAGTCCGGATTAAATAATAGGGTACTTTTTATCCCGAAAAAAATAGATATTCCCGAGGGAAAACAAAAATATTGTTTGCTTGATGGATGGATTGTAGATGGCGCTGTGTGTCGTTTAAAACAAGGTAATATATTGCAAACGAATATAAACATGTAAATTTAGAAGCTAAATGATACGATAATGAATCCCCGAAAATGAGGAATTCCCGAGGGATGATGTACAATTTGTTTAATCGTCTAAACTGTTTTTTTTTACATCTACTTATATATTGCAAACGAATATGAACATATAAATTTAGAAGCTAAATGATACGATAATGAATCCTCGAAAATGAGGAATTCCCGAGGGATGACGTACAATTTGTTTTATCGTCTTAACTGTTTTTTTTACATCTACTTATCCTGAAATAACTATAATTCAACGAATTACTAATTGGTATAAGTATTAGTTAAGTTATTTAGTTCTTGAGGTACGCGATAGATGGCGCTGGGTGTTTTTAAAACGTGGTAACGATGTGTTTTTAAATACGTAAGTGGAATGATAGCTTTTTAAAACGTGGTGACGTTGTTTTTTTTAAGATACGTAAGAAGTGCAATGATATCTCGCGCTTTAACCTGTAGCTCATCGTATCCAGCGTTACATCGCGCTTCTTAGATTTTTCCGTGGGAATGAGAAGTTTTCTTATAGTTTGTGTGATTTATACCGCAATATAACCGAATTCCACGCGGGCGAAGCCGCGGGCGGAAAGCTAGTTTGACATAAAGCAACTGTCTGTATAACCTTCTTAACCCGGACTTAAACGGACGCAATACACTTTATTTAAAACATTTACGGCCAGTTTCTTCATCAAAAGTTAAAGTTAAAGTTATGGCTAAAGTAAAAGTAACGGTCAAATTCGTTTTTTCAAGGCTAAAATGACAGCAAAACTAATAGAAAAATTTAATTTGACCGTTACTTTTACTTTAGACATTACTTTAGCCATAACTTTAACTTTAACTTTTGATGAAGAAACTGGCCGTTAGCCAAAATATTAAACCATTAAAATCCTGGATGACATTTATTTTGACAATCGAATTGAATTGTAATGAATAAAGTATCATATTTTATCATGTAGTATATGGACTTGAAAAAGTATTTTGTTTTTATTATTCTTTTACGTTACGTAGTAGATACTTGTATCCTTGCATTTTATCACAGTCAAGGAGCTACAAGCTACGTCTAAACAACCTCATTATTTCTCATTTCAGATTACGCGATCGCGAGTCGTGGAGAATGCTGATGCAGTGACAGAACACGCAAAGTGCATTGGTTCTCACACAAGTGTAAGCATTACGTATCGCACGACCTGAGGACGTTTGCCATATAATGCCAACCATACGTATTAAGTAAGCACAGTGTAGCTATCTCCATACAATGGCCCTTGGACAACCATTCTTGATGTACATTGTTCCTTAGTTACAGAAAATTAACCAAAAAGGATGACTTCAATTTTACAATAAAAATAAAAATGCCATCGTGGCCTACAAAACCATTATAAGTACCTTATTTATTACACTGGCCAAAGAGCAAAATAAATAAATTGTAGATAACCTTGGCATAAAAAGATGCGACCCATCGACCTTAATAAAAAATTGAACCTGTTTTGAAAATGGAACAGTAAATTTAAATACAGAAACGGGCGTCGCAAATGTCAACTGTCTGTCGTCCCAAATTACAATATGGCCGCCCGCTCCAATTGTTTTGACCAACCGTGAAAATTCGTGTTGACAAACTGTATTTAAAAATAGTTACACTGTGGTACCAGTAAGGATATATTATCTAGGATGTACCTGTCCATAACAGTTTAAATTTTATAATGTATGAGAAAATGGTTTAAAAAGTCGAACCCCTAATTAAACTAGAATGTACTTACACTATGTCAATATTTATAGTTTCAATCTATTTGGTGTATCGTAAAGTTCATAAAAAACCGCCTAAAGTGTTCGTTTTGATTTTATCAATTACTCAATTTAGATTTGATTGTAATAATCGTCGATGTCCTTTAATATTTAAAGTTTTCAGTAGTAGGTAATGCTTACTATCTAAAAGTAAGTTCTTGTATAATAAGCTAACATAGTAATGTAATTTGAAAGTAGAAGCTTTGATATTTTGGTGACCAAAGATATTTTTTGTGGTTAGCAATCCTTCACGTAATTAGGTGCTTCCCAAAGCTGTCAACATACGTTTTGAGTTGAGTTCTTGTGAGTCGCAAGAGTTGAACTCTTTTTATAAGTGAAGGAACTCATTAGCAGCAACACCACCTTTAAAAAAATCTGCAGTAAATTAAATTGCTTTGGAGATGCTTTAGAATATTTGCGATAAGACTTTGGTCAAAAAGTTCCTAAAATTCCAAATTTACGTATTTCTTTAAGAAATTTTAGCTCGTAAGTAGTTGTAAAATTAACGCCAAAGTCATGTTCAAATAAATATTTTAGTAATGTTTGTAATTGTAAGATTATTTTAAGTAAGTATATATTTCTATTTATTGTACAAAGTACGGATTGTCATGACTTATATAGACTGCTGTTCGGTCGTCGTTGTCATCATTATAGACGAAATTTAGTTTCAATAAAGATTTTACAACATGAATAAATCATGTTATTTGTTAATTTCCCTTCAGCTTTTCAGTTGTGTGAAAGTTGTACAGGCTTAGATATTCGTGAAATATCGGTAACCTCTTAAGACTACACTTCTAACTTTGTTTTATGACATTTTCAGGCAAAAATAAAAATATTTAAACTGGACGCTCCAATGGTCTTACTACAAAAACTTAAACATGTGTCTAAGACTTGTCTAAAAAATGGCTGCAAAATGGACATTATTTCAACGTCATAATCTGACATTTTTTTAGACAAGTTTTAAACTGACGTTTAAAAGTTTTTGTGGTAAGACGGTAAATGTCTTAAATGCAAAGCGATACAGGTACAGTGAATTAGTGGCTATTTTGCCTTCGCAAAGGATTGGTAATATTCCCAAGCAGTGTAGCATAGTTGCAGTATGATATTTATAGAAATGCTCCTAGAGTAAATATGTTTATTTACCCTTTTGCTCACATATACACATGTAGGTACCTACATTAGTGTTTGCGCATACGCTTTCCTTATGTAACTCCCACGTAGGTGCAACCTATGTCTGGAATAACCACTATGCATTTTTGTTGGTAATATTATGTACTAATAATGTGGTATATGATTAATATATTAACTTACCCGATGTAGGTACACGGACTACAAATTCCCAGTAAGTAAATAATTGTGATAGAACAACATGCCACATAACTAAAGCTTCTAAATTCCTCTTTCCTCGTATAAACATTTCAGCTGCTGAAATCCTTCCTGTTAATCTGTACTAGGTAATACTATAAAGCTGAAGAATTTGTCTGTTCTCTCTCTCCCTTAAAAAATACAGTATTATAATAGTCCATTTATTGAAGAAAACATAACCGGGTTCGCAGAGTAGTTACCACGAGACATTGGTGGAAACGCTTTGGAAGCTGCTGTTTCACAATCGTGCAATAAGTGTCTGATAACATTTTCTGTACATTGACAAAACTATTATTGTTGCAAAGTTTTTATCCTGATGCGTTAAAAAATTTCCACAATCTTCGCCTCAAAATGCGAAATACAGCTACATATAATAATACAATCATACGTCTTGATATTTGAACTAGGTTTACACCCTGATACATCTTTGCAATTTAAACTAAATTTAATTTGCAGCCTACACCAAAACGGCACGTCAGTTTCAAGTAACGGTTACATAACAGTTACTTCTTCACAAACAACACAGAGAAAAACCATTACTTTTCTGCATTCAGTTCCTGAAACGGTACGACGTGTACAGTACACGTGAGCGATACACAACAGCCCAACAACCGTTTGTACGGGCGTCAAGCTGTCTATATGACTACCACAAGTAGGTCACAGCGGTCGGCCTATTGGCCCGATCTAGGTAATGTCAGCATAAAGTAAATAAGCGATAATCTTGTGTGAAAAACATCTGCTATCCGGAACGTCGTGTTATCATTTGTTTATTTTGTTGCCACGTTTGTGCGGTCATGTGATTGCGCAGATGCGTTTTATGCGCGATTTGTATAGCTGTAGGTAGGTAGTACCTAGCTGGTTTAGTGACGAAGGAGATATGAGTACTAAATAGTTTGTGTTTACTTCAGATCATAAGATCACAACACATAGCAGTTCTAGTATGTAAATAAAGAAATCGATACAGTGGATTAAAAACAAAATGACATTCGCCTCTTTCTACAGACAGGCTTAATTCCTGTAAAAGTTTTCTGGGTCAAATATCTATCAACATCATTTTCTAAACACACAAAAATTTAATAGTACTTATATCTCAAGATATCCAAAAATGCGAAAAAATTCAGGACATGTCCTATTTTCTTCAAAGCAAAAGGTGTAAGTATGTTCACGGCGTTTAGAGTAACCACCGCTCGACTATCTCAAAGGCGCCTGTGCTAGTAAACGGAGCAAAGGAAAATAAACCGAGGCACTGGGTTTATGGTAGTTTTAAGTAGGTACTTTAGTGTTTTTCATCATTTTAAAGTCCACTAACGTTTACTAGAATGGTGAACCAAGTACCCAACTTGGGTTAATTTTTACAGAAACTGGAACTCTGGAAATCTAAACGATATGGAACTAAGTAGGTACTTTTCTGTATTATTTCTGTTTCATTGAAGCATTCATTCATCAAATATTAATTTAGAGTTCTGTGGCTCATGCATTCCTTGACTAAAGAATTTTGTACGACGGCAATTTTTGCCTTTTTGTTTTTTTTTAATTGCCGTCGTACTAAATTCTTTAGTCATCGTATATAGCTTTCCTTCAATTATGAAGGAAAGCTATATACCTAAAGCTAGAAATACCATTGTATTTCCTTTTCATGGACAAAGACATCAAACGGTAAAATCTCTTTGATTATAAACAACTACATGCAACTGCATGATTTAAATATGCCAAGTAAGTTCAACAACATACAAGCACATAGTTTTCAAAAAGTTTAACACAAACTATTCTAAATTATAATAATTCTGAACAAAAACCAACTTAACTGTTAACTTACATCATTTAATACACATAAAATAATCAAAATATAAAATATCAACACTCTTAACAGTATTTGAGGATACCAAGCTAAATCTCTAATCACAGCTTCTTTGATATTAGTTAATAAGCGAAGAACAATTTATTTTTCTTAAAATAAATCAATAGCCTTCAATATTCAGAGAGCTCTTTGTAAATTTGTAATGTACTTGAGTTAAGAGAGGCGGATTCCGTCTGAGCCGGCACACTCGCCTTTGCTGATCTTGTGAAGAGCTGAAACAAGAAAGTAAGTTTTTGTTAATATATATTTATTATACGTTAGACACCTGTGCTCGTATTGAATTATAAATTAGGTACCTATGTAAGGTAAGGTCCTAAGTACCTTCAGTCCTCTATCAAAAGGAATTGTATCTGATTGAAATATGTAGGTCATGTTCTGAAGCTTTTGTAAAAGTTTAAGAGAAGCGCTAGAAATTTATGTACCAGCCATAGAATGCTAATATATCTATGGTGCAGTATATATATTTAATCAACCACGTAAACGACGGTAGCAGCCAAATTAGAACCAAAGTCAGGAACATTCGTTCATGACCAAGTTAAATCACCCGCCAAGCCATTTATCTACAAATTAGTTGTAGACCAGACATAACCAGACACACCACGTCCTGTGGCATACATAATCTCTATATAAACTACATATGAACATGAAAACGCCATGACTCACAATCCGGTTAGACACAATAGTTACCACAGATACATAAGCGTCACGCCTCGTTGCACAGCCTCTATAGTTCTATATTGCTTTATTCGATGGGTGTCAATGGGCACCATGAAATGAAAACTCTTTGTTATATATTTTTCTTTATGGTGTTTTTTGCAACGTCACGAGCCAATGCATTTTGGTTTACGTAATTTTGGTGTAATGGGAAATTGAATCATGGTTGTAATGTACTGACATAATTGAAAGGTTCTTTCAAATTACCACGAAATAGTGTACCGATAGAGTATTTGATATTGTTCAGTACAAATTAGTCATGTTAGGTTGACATTGTTACAGGATATTATGATCATTGGCTATGGGTGACGGTGACCCTAGATGCAAAGCAACTTTGACCCGTTGACTGCTAAATAAACATGTGTATGTACAGTGATAGTACACATGTGATCATTGTTATTAATTTGTGATTTAAATTACGAATCAAATTCTTGAATCGGTGTTGCCATGATTGAAGCTGTAATTGCTTAGTACATACAAGTCTGCAGAAAACACAATTCAGAGAACAGAACATTTAAATTAGAGTAGGTGATACAATATTAACTACGATAAAAAATACGAGCATTTTTTGGCTGCGTAACATTGGTTTTTAGATCGTATCTCATCATACTTAAATACGTGGGTTTTGGCTGTCAGGAATTTACAAGGAAAACTAAGCCCCCGGAACGTAACAAAGGTTTTGCAAAATAAATTATGTTTTTGACCTTCAATTGTTTCGCGGTATTCGTTTTTTTACACAACATTCTCAGTAGTCTACTTTGTTTTATTATTTTTATCCTAGAAAAGGTGGTGTGGTTATACTTAAATTTCTTCTATCCTCATCCTCATAGAGGCGCACAAGTATTTACTCACACTGAGAACCTACCTTTAAAATAAGATTCAGTGGGTTCTGATTAGATTTTTCTATGTATTTACCACTTCAAGAAAGATCTCAAACTTGTGGACCGTGTGTGTCTCCGCAATTTTATGTAAAAATAAATAATTAATCAACTGCACCGCTCCATCATTAAAACTGCATAAATACCTAAGTGTTTAGTGTAGCCGGCACACAAGAACTAACAGTGAGTGATAGTGTACCTACTCTATGCGTAGAGGAAACCGCACCGCATGGCTGCATCAAAGTGCGGCTCCACCATCCATTCACATATAAGATCCCTTTCTTTTACCAACTACCTTCACTCATACTGTGTCCCGGTTCGCTTTTTCAATGACCAATTTGTTTTCCCGCACCAGTTACCGGTCCTTCGTTATAGCCAAACGGTGGTCTTCCAACCACCACACCACCACTCCTCATTATTCTAAAGGAATAAGAAGTAAAAATGTCGTGGTGGCCTAGTGGGTAAAGAATCAACTTCTCGAGTATGAGGGTAGTAGAGGCAAGTACCAATGCAACTTTTTTAAGTTCGTATATATACTTTCTAAGTATATCTTGGACACCAATAACTGAGTTTCGGAAGGCACGTTAAACTGTTAGGTCTAGACTGTCAGTCACAGTCGTTACGGGTAGTCAGAAGCCAGTAAGTCTGACATATAGTCTTACAAAGGGGTATTGGGTTGCCCAGGTAACTGGACTGAGGAGGTCAGATAGGCAGTCTCTCCTTGTAAAACACTCAACGGCATCCGGTTGGACTGGAAGTTGACCCCAACATAATTGGGAAAAAGGCTAGGCAGATGTTAAATAAGGCCGTATACTCACTGTCATGGTGTTCACAGTTGTAGTTGTTCATGACGCATTCATTGCCGAAAGACTTGGGCTTCTCTCCTTGCTTGCCGGCGCAGATGGGGTCTAATGCCACGGAGGTGCAATCGTGCATGCAGGCCTTCTTGCGAGCTGCCTCGGCCTTGACTTGCTTCAGGTCAGGCTTGTCGGGACGGCAGGATACTGCCACAATCACCAGAGCTGGAATTGTTGGGGATTGATATCAGTATATTGTTGTTGAAAATAAAACAATATCCTCAAGTAAGTAACTACGACTTTATTAAGTTGCTTGAATAGATTTTTTCTCGGTGGAAAAAGTAAGTTACTTAACTTATTTTATTTACTTTTGACAACTTATTTTGTATCGACTTTGTTGTTTGATATAAAGTAAAAACTGAGGAATTGGTGAAGATTGCGAGAGGTGTAGGTTGAAAATACGTTTCCTAATGTGGTCTTAAGATATCTCATACAAGACCAAAGGCGGATCATACTCAGCGATAGTTTCATACTAGGTAGTCTACTTCGAGTTTGCAGGTGATTTGAAGCCACCAGTAAATATGTATATAAAAGCTTCATTCTGGTATTGTAAAACCTGTTTGGATATCATCATAATATTTGGGTAAACAAGCGTCCACATTTAAGGTAAAACCAACATATCACAGATTTCCTATATAACAGCATTATGCTCAAACTGAACAAAAACGTGCTAATTAAGAATTTCGCAGAAGGATGCGGCGAGTCTGAATATTTAATTTCATTACCACATTGATCATAAAAAATACTATTTGTAAACACATTACATCAACTCGGCATAATTATCATATATTTCTAGGAAATCCTTGATGAGAACAATATCAGACATTGTTTGTTGCCCTAGTTCATCCTTTCATTTATTAAAAAACCATCCTAGAAGATAAGATACATTTCAGAATACATATGAGTTATCATATGTATTGTTACCGTCCTTCATGGGCCTTCGTAAGTTCAATAAAAAAATGTCTTCAAATACTAATACTTATTACACTGCCTTAATCCCAAAAAAATCACCCTTTCTGAGTAGTCCTTTACACCCATGAGACAATGTATCATATACTTAATTAAATACTAGATATATCCAGCTCACTACTCCAACAACAGGAAATATTTAGATCTCATCAAAGGATCGGCGTAGGCGCACGCGGCTGGCCTTAACACAGACCATTAAGGTCGTAAAATACTCATCTAGGTAATTACAGGAAGATACACTTTTCGCCAATGAAGACCAGTTTTGAGTGACGTAGGACTTAAATTGGAGGTTGCGTCTTACTTGACTTAAGGGCCGAAATGTGTACAAACGAAATAGTGTTCTCTAAATATCGGTCTGCTATGGTATTTAGAATCAAAATCCTTAAACAACCGCTATGGATAACAACAGGGATTTAGCTAGATCCTGAATTGAAATTGACTAAATTGTTATGAAAAGCCTGTTTTTAAATGCACACAAATAACCTCGTAAGTTTCTTGTTAGTTTTCTATGCACACAATCTCAGCCGGGGATTCGATAAAGGTGATTGCTCCCAATACTGATTTTTTCATAAAATTCTAACGGCTAATATACTGGTGATAATATAGTTATTGATATGATATTGTTTTACTTGAAATAATATTTATTGCTAGTCCGTCCTCTAAGAATAAAGAAGTGAGTGGAATAAAACACAAAAGTTTCCTCTTATTGTCGCATTAATCAATCAAGAAGATAACTTAGTGATAGCAATTCCTGGAATTATACCTACAACTACTAAAGCTTTATAATTTAACAGCATTACAAAACCAGTTCACGAATCAGTTGTTCAAAGTTCAGGTAACAAAAAAGCCTAACAAACAAATCTGGCTAAAACCGCACCGATGTGAATCATGCAGGTTTCATAACAAAATCTAATTTTAAACACATCTGTCACTGCATGCTATGAATTGAAGTCTACACATAAACATTTCCCGATTTTCTAGATATTTCGAGGAAAAAAACAAATGAAATAACTCACCAAAAACAAACAAAGTAGCTGCCTTCATTGTAGTTTTGTAACAAACGTGCGTTCGAGAGCTAAACGTGAATAACTGCCAACGCAGAGGTCCAACCAATCCGCTTTATATGACATAGGGGGGAGCCGCAGAAATGGCCGAGATTGATGCAAATCTTACACTACATATCCACTACTCCATATTTATAGCATTTTTTTTTGTTTTCACGTATAAAAACGCCAATGTAAAGCGTGTTGCAAAAACATCGTTTGATCTGCAGGCTTGTTTGTTGTTCCAACGCAACTAGGTATCTACGTGTAGTTCATTGTTCAGAAGAGACAGTTATTTTTTATTACTATTACTTGATGTAATCTCGCCAATGTTATTCATATTTACATATACAAGCTTATGTGAAAAAATATGCCTGTAGTATGTAGAAACAGTGCTACGAGTAAGTAGGAGATATTTATTCTTCAAATATGCGTTATCCTTGCAACATCTCTATGTTCAATTATTTCATCAAATAAAGTCTTTTTCATCTCCCAATTTTTTCTTGAAATCATCATCAAAATACTAAATTATAATAAACATGAATTTATTGTTTTGAAGTTCTGATAAACAATAAAAAGTTATCTTCGAGACACTTTCAATTCAATAAAGTATCATGTTACTATAACAAATAGCGGGACTTTGTAATTTTATAATAATTTATTTGATAACAGTAAGAAGATTAATAGCTTGAACCGTACACTCTCTAATGGATAGTTTTAATATTTATTCTACATTCCAACGACTTTAGATGAGGCGATTCTCATTCAAAAATATGTATTGTATTTTATTATAATGCACAAGCTTTCTAGTATAGGCAGCCATTCCTTGTAAAGCACTGCTCAGCTGCATCCGATGAGACTGACTAGAAACCGACCCCAAATTGTTGGGAAACGGCTAGGCTAATGATAAAGTTATGTAACGTTTTTGTAAATGAGAAAGTACCTATGGAGCTACTTCCAACGCTAAAATAAATACATAAGTACATTTCTGGTTATGGTCTGCCCCGTTGCTTATTAAATCTGATTTCATAAAGAAACAAACAGAGCTCATTCTGTTATAAGAAGGTAGGGATCAAGGATCACAACTTTTTGTATCGTCCCACGTTTATAATGAAATCTTCAGCCTAATTCGTGGACATATGATACTGTTTTTCCTGCTCACTCGGTCCAGACACGGTGTATAGTTTGAGTCATCCATTCTTTGTTAAAAATGTACATTACATTATTTAATTTGCCTTGTGTTGTATTTTTTTTTCGGAAGTTTGGTGTTTTATACAAATTACGAAATAACCAACAGATATGTGACCGAATAATGTAAATTTATACTTTACTCTTTTCAAGATGATATTTATCTGGCAATTTCTGGAATACCTACTTACTTTTTTCAACTTTATAAATGTAAGATAAAATTACAACGCGCAAACTTTCCGATGTTTGCGGATACCTTGTTGTTGTCAAAGAAGGCAGTTTTTTTATCAATGGCAAAGAGCAACTCGTTTTGAACCCACGATGTCTATTATCAAATTAAAAAAGATACTCTTACACAAAAAATTAAGGAAATATTATTTCATTTTTTTTTTCATGTAAATTTGTGTCACTCAACTCAGTCTAACTCAATGATCACAAAATAATTTGCAGTCTAGATAAGCAATTTTATACATTCCAGTCTATTTTTGTATTTTTTAAATCTCTCTAAATTGCTGAAGCGACATCTTGTGGGGAGTAGCCAAATCACTACGCCATAGAACAACAACGTGTGTTCAAGAGGTACTAAATGTTATTAAGAGATGGCGCTGTTCTTACAATTATATTACATCAGCAAACTGTTTTTATGCCTTGTCGGTGGCCACTTCCATTTCAAAATTTTCCAAGTTTTCCGAGCGGCATCACTTGGTTTATAGGGTTGTTACCGAAATGCGAAATGCGTGATGCTAAAGAACTTTATATTCAGGGCCGGTTTTGTAACAATTTCACTATTGCGCTGTAATATTTTAAAGCTTTTATGGATGATTTTATTGTTTACCAATTGAATCAATGCGAAGATAAATTCCCAATGAACCTTGTCATCATTTCCATACTATAGAATTTAGGGACTAATCATCATAGTTTATGTATTCTGCAACTTATGCAATTGCTTTGTGAACCTAATCTTGCCCCATTTCTTGGTAGTCATGTTTAATTAAAACAACTTTTTTCATATAAACATCTTTTTTTATTCCAACTTATAACCATACATAATATACACAGTACAAAAAAAACTTCCTAATACAGCAATAAGGACAAAAAGAAATTGTCACATACTTTGTTTAACTATCATTTTGTAACATAACCAAATTGAGAAATCTAGTAATAGGATAAACTTATCTACATGCCGTGTTGTAATGTACAATGCTTCGAGCGAATACGTTTGTTTTACTTCAATACAATAACTTAAAAGTATACAATTCTTAATATGTACTCGATGGAATTCGAATTAAAATTTACACAATACATACATATCACTATAGCTACAATTAAGCTGTAAATAACCTGAAGAGTTTTATTTGTATTTCAATTAAGGAACATAAAACATATCCACATCTCAACGATATCACCATAATCAGACTAATTTACATTGCACATACTCCGATCGCGACCGTCGGACTAAATCACATTTCGAGTACACACTTACACACATAACTGGTACACAATCGACTCGGACGCTTAACATGGCATCTATACACGAACGGCGCACAGCGCGTATCATACTCGCTCCCAATCTTACGTTTAAATGCGGAACTTAGCAATTAATGTTACGTTCGAGGTTGAGATCAAATGCGGGAGGCCGGCCCGTCTTCACTTGGCTTCGGCGAGCGCCTCCTCTAGGCAGCACAGAGAATCTTTTACCGCGTGGTACACAATATTCTTTATCTGTAACTTATCTTCTTTGTTGGAGTGCTGGCGAGACAAACGCCTAAACTGTTGCGCGAGCTCGAAACACCGCGATACGTTCTCGGGTGAAACGAAGTCCTCGGCCACTTTGATGCAGTCTAGGAGATTTCTCACTTGATGCGGCGCTCCGGCCGGGATGAAGACGGCGTCTCCGGGGCACTGCAGTATCGCATAGCCCTCGACTCCGTACTCCCGGTACAGGCGTTCGCGTAGCGCAGCGTCGAGGTACCAAGTTTGGTCGTGTACGGGGTCGTGTTGAGGTCGCGGTCGCGCTCCTCGTTCTAATTCAGCTCGGACTAGGAAATCACGGATTTTATCCGCATCTTTAGCGGCGTATATGTGCCAAAGGGCTGCGGGTGGCTTGACGCGGGCGCGGCGACGAGACAGCACGTCGACTCCTGCCTCCTCAGCCGCACGCGCCGCTTCGCGTGCTCTCTCGGCTGCGTCGGCCGGAGCGCTGGCGTGAACCATCACATTGACAGCGTCACTGACATCCAAATGAAGATTGGTGGTACCGCCAGCTCCTCCATACGCGGTGTACATCTTCGGTCCGAGATCAGGACGGACGAAACATTCGGGTAATCGCGCAGCTAGATTTAACTTCCCAGTGCGAGATGTGTATTCACTTAATGGTAACGCACGCATGAGATCGTCGAATCGCGCTGGGAGAAGCTCGGCAAAGTCTTCGCCCGGTGGCCAGTCTTTTAGTTTGAGCACCATTGGAGCGCCGCGTTCGTCACGTAATCTCTTGGCGGCTAATTCGAATCCATCCCAGAATTTCTTGCCCAACTGATAGGGCACCACTAAACCGGACGCACAATTGACCAAATCGACTCTCGTTTCACCGAAGTCCCGAGAGAAACTCTCTGGACTCCATAAGTCTTTATCGAGAATGGTCGATACGTCTGAGACTAGAACTGGTTGACCGCGTTTCCACTGGTCCTGTAACAATGAAAAAATATCATTAGTAAAGGGCTTTTGTATGTTTATCCCTATCTCCAATATCAATTAAATTGAGCAAATCTAATCCAAATCTGTTCATTCGTTTTTATATTATAAAAAATGACTAAAGAAGTGAGAGCCTTGATGATACATAAAAAGTAATATTAAATATAGGTACTATCACTCATATTTACCTGGAAGGGTTTATAGTTCCCGGGGTGCATGGGGTCGGTGAGGTGCAGCAGTTTGCCGTCGCACAGCCACGCGTGCGGCACGTCGGGGTACAGCAGCTTCGACTCCGTCAGCGTCATGATGCGAATGGGCAGTTCCTCACGACTCCGCCCACTCCTATCATACCGCTTCACTACATTCGACAACGCAAACGGTTTCACTTCACCGTCTTCATCTTTCTTCTCATCAACAACACTAGAAATGACGTCATCGAGGATGTCGCTTTTGCTTTTCTTTTGTTTCTTTTTAGGTTGCGTGTCACCGCCCTCTGGCGCCGGTCGAATGAGTAGCTCCCGTAACGTTGAGAAGTTCCCTCCTTCTTCGGAGTCAGATGAACTGGACTCGGACTTTTCTTCCTCAGCTTCAGTCTTGAGAGGTATGTCGGAAAGCCAGCTGACGACTGAGCTGCCAGTCTTGCCGTTCTCGGATTTGACCGGTGATGAACCGTTGGCAGCTGCGGCCTCTTCTTTAACTTCCTCCTTTTTAACGTTCTGTAAATAATGAAGTTAAAGTTAGATGATTGCATTTAGAGAGAAGTGATGGTAATTTGATTGAATGCTTTCTTGGATAAGTCTTAAATATTAGTACTTCTCTTCTCTGTAAGCTAAGTATAAAATAATAGTATTGCTGAATTATAAGATGTATTTATTGATTCGAATCTCTCTTATTTACTCTTAACTATCATAACTACTTTGCTTGACATGCTTGACATGCAATTACAAAGTGAACTAACGTTCATAAGGGCTCGGTGCAACAACCGCCTGGCGGCCGCGCGTGTCTGCGGCTGCGCGGGGGGCGCAGTCCCGCAGGCGCAGGGCGGGAGGGCGAAGGCCGAGCGCAGGGCATGTGCCCGCGCCGCCGCCGCGTGTAGGGCTCCGCCCGCGGCTATCTGGGTTAGCAGAAGCCGTCTTGCTGGGTGAGCTCCGCCCGAGGTGCATGTTAGCCAACTGAAATATGTTGATTCATTAGTATGCTTATAAACAAACATGATAATATTCATGTCATCTATCTACAATAAACTTTATTTTAGTATTTGCAAAATCTAAGTACAGAAAGCTCATGAAGCACTATTTTTTTTATATTAATCTCAATTTTGGTCAACAATTTGCAAGGTACTTTTAACTTTTGTTAATTACAGTCAATAACATATTTATGTTGTGTAGTAATAACATATATACGTTTACCCGACAATAAGTTTGCAAAGTAACTAGAGTACTGTATTTATGTAGACACTCACCCAAAGGAATCTCTCTCGCCATTGGTGTTGTTGGCGTTTGACGAGTTGTTCGTTTCAGTCGGAGGGGTTGCAGTTTCGCCGCCTGATGTCCGCGACTATGAACAAAGAATACACCATTTTAATGACACATTCTATTAGTTTTCAATTATTTACAGCAAAGTACATCGGAATTATGTATATCCATGTGGTCTTGTCTAAAATATTTACCTTATAACAATCTAAGCACACAACGAATCCGCATTTGCCGCACGTCCAGTGGAAGTTGAATAGTGTAGTTTCACACACATCGCACATTTCTCTCACTCCTTGGACCACACGTTTCCATGCTATCGTCTTATCTGCGAATAAAGAAAAACTCGTTAGCGTCAAGTATTGAAACGTGACCCTCATTATTCTCCGTCAAACTGTGATCGTAGCTTACCATCGTTTAGGTGATGGGATTCCGCCTCCTTCTCTTGTTGTAGCAGTTCACAGAACTGGTCTCCAATCTCCCTCAATAGGAAGCAACTCATCTCGATATCTAACTCAGCCGCACCAGCTGACGACGACAGCCATAGTTTTTTATCATCCTGTGGACAAATAAAGACAATTTGTTAATATAATTCTGCAACATCTACTTGATTAGAAGAATTAGAAGGCAGCTAGTAAGTTTTAAAGCTTTTGAAACCTGCTGCTTACCTCTTCAGCGTCTTTGTAAGGATCCGAGAAGCCGGCGATAGCCAGCTGCCTGTTTTTGGCGTACTTCAGTCTTCGGAAAGCGTAGAACCGGCAGAAGATATTCGGCATGTCCTTGTCTCTTTGCGCGGGTGACCAGCGGCACTCCCGGCACTTGGCCAGGCGCGGCGCTACCTCGAAGCACGGCCCGTTTTGTAGGAACGAGTCGGGCTGCGGTCGGGAAGCGGGGGAGGATTGCGCAGCGCGACGCGGGGGCTCGTCTCGCCGCCGGCCGCCGCGACCGCCACCGCGCGTCCGCCGCCCGCGAGCACGACCGGCGCCGCCGCGTCTACTCGACGTACTGCCGCTGCCACTGCCGCTACCACCAGAATCCGAGTCTTTATCATCACTCTCCTTGTCACTCTCACTCCCACTTTCAGAAGCCTTCTTCCTCTTCGGTTCATCACTAGCCTTTCGTGGCACAGCACCTTTTTTTCTTTTCGCCTTAGGTGGCTTCCTCTTAGGAGGCGCAGCCGACTCGCGGTCCGAGCTCGAGCTATCCTCTTCTGCGTCATCTACACGACCATTCGCCTCTTTTGGCTTCCTCGGTTTCGTTGTCTTACGCGCACCACGCTGTATTGATTTCGCAGCTACTGGCACCACTATGTTTGAACTTGAATCGTCCGGTTCCGATACTCGGTTTATCGTCATAGGTAATGTGATACAAGTGCCTCCACCACCCGAACAGTCTCCTTCGCCGATAGGTGCTGTCTCATGTCGCTGTAGCCACGCCTTCTTGCCTAGATGTCGGACGGGTGCACCGCTGTTATCTCTGGGAGATTGCGCTGCTTTCGCGGGCGTATCACCGTCAGCCCCGGGCGTGACTGGGGGGGTTGCCGGAGGTGCGGGTGGCGTGGGTGCAGTTGGCGGGGCGGCTGCAATGGGCGGTGATGCTGCCACCGGAGGTACAGGCGTTGCAGGAGCTGGACTAGCTGCGGGCGTCAGATGTGGCGCTGGTGAAGCACCCGCCGCTCGCTCAGGTGTAGCCACACTGCCATCAGCAGAGGGCACGCGAACATCGCAAGGCGGTCCTGGTGCCTGAGGTGCGGGCTCGGAGCCATGAGGCGTCCGGCCCGTTCCAGCGGCTGCCGCTATTAAAGGTTCTGGCGCTGATGGTTCCTCGAGTCTCCGCCGCTTGGCATCGGCTTCAGGGGGGTCAGAAGCGCCTCGTCGCCGGGGCGAAAGGCGTTCGGGGTCGTCGCGCGTCACACCCAAATCTAATGGCTGCAGCTGGCATGGTGACGTTGAGTTGGAGTCCACTACCGCGCGCTGCGGCGGCCGCGGCTCCGGAGTGCGCGAGTGCGCCGGGGGAGGCGGCCGCGAGCGCTGCGCGTATGGCGGCGGGTAGGGGACCGGCGGCTGCTCCACCTTGCTGTGCGGCATGGGAGGCTCGACGGCCACTGTGTAATGAGCCGGACCCGGTCCAGGGCCCGGTGAATTGCACGGAGGTTTGCCGTAAATGTGGGGAGGAGCCGGACTTGATACCTTAGGCTTCACAGGCTGTGCAGTTTGGTAGTAAGCCGGCGACCGTGGCGGCGGAGGCTGGTACATCCGCCGCGCGTTCTTATCCTGTGCGGGTAGAGCCGCGTGCGGAGACGTCTGTAATGTAGGATGCGGGTGAGGCGGCGCGTGCGGGGACGGTCCTGTTCGATACGTCCGCGACGGTAGATAGTGTGGGTTCGGCTCACTCCGCGGCTTGCTAGGGTAAGGGTGCTTCTGCTCAAGGTGTATTTGTTTAGGGTCATGTTTGACTATCACAGAGTTCTTCTCTGGGACCAGCGGCGGCGGTGCCGGTAAATGCTGGTCTTTCATTTTATCATATCGATACGGTGAATAGTTGTATGGGGCGAAGTTAGGTTCGCCTTTAGGTAGGGAGGGATGTGATTGTTTGTCTGGTTTAGAGGGGATGGAGATGCGGGCGTGCTGCGCGTGGTAGTCCGCAGGGGAGGTGGCCGGCGGCCGGGTGGAGGGGTGCGAGGGGTGCGCGGGGTGCGCGGGCGGGTGTCCGGGCGGCGAGTAGTACGCGCGGTCGGGCGGAGGCGCTCGCAGACGCTCGTGCTCCTGCGCGCCGCCGCGGCTGGGCGCCAGGCTGTGCAGCAGCGACCACGACATGCGCTCCCGCTGCGACAAAACAATGTCCTTTGTAAATATTTATGCATAAAAAAATGCTATAAACTATTTTTGTAAATGTATAATTTATTTTATTTAAATTAAAGTCAATGATAAATAAATACCTTTTGATTAGCCAGCCTGAGAGATTCCTCGAAATGCCTTGAAACTAATTTTGAGGCAGCATTTTCGTGATCCCTCCGTTCTTTTTCTTCTCTCTCTTGCTTTTCCCTCTCGCGTTCTCGTTCCCTTTCCCTCTCACGTTCTTGTTCTAACCGTTCTCTCTCCTTTCTCTCTTTTTGTTGCTTCTCCAACATCTCTCGTTGCTCCTGTTCCCTTCGATCTCTGTAACCATAGATAAAAGATACGATAAGTAAAATGAGATCACAGTAATGGTTGAAAATGTTTATAAAAATAAAAAATCAATATAAAAAAATGAGATTGGTTTTATTCAGTTAAACGGGCAATGCATAACAATAACTATCAATGTGAACATGTAATGAAAGTATAGAATAATCACGACTATAAAGCGTAACGTGAGTTATGCAACCTGCGTCTACGCAACTTTCTCAAGTGATAAAACTATGCGATTAAAGTGGGTCAAGGTCATTCACTAGAATTATACAATTTTCAGTATTTATTTTGGCTAATTCTAGGTACTACATACATCAGTTATAGAGTTGGTCAACGTAATCGCTGTGAAAAACGTCTGTTCATGAAACGTGAGATTTCAGAAAAAGCATGTGGAGCCCATAATTTACGTTATTAACGTAATCGTAGTAAAAGATGAGCTCTAGGATACGGCCTTCCAACTTCTGAACAGACGTTTAAGGAAAATTTGCCATTGAAACAGCAGAGTTCCAAAAAATATTTATCTCTATTATTGTCCTATTACGTTTTACTTCTTTCTGACCTCTTGACCTCAAGCCTCATTTATTTCTGCTTAAGTAGCACAAAAAATGAAATAACGAATAGCCTTAAAGACCAAATTAGCGCTTATTTGTTTACTAACTTCAGCTATAATTATAATCGGATATAACTAGAATCCGATTAGAAACACGGAAAGGTTTTACTTCTGACCTTCGCCCTTTTAAGAGCGCAGCTTACGTTTCACAACAAAGTTGAAAATCTAATAAAAACTACACAATTGTTACCTACGTAAAACCTTTTTACGACGACCGATAAGGTTTACTACTTTACTACTAGTAGTATTATATGTACAACTTTTGCAAGAAACTGGCTGAATACGGCTTTGTATTGAATCAAATGCCATTAAATATTAGGATAAAAACTAGAGCAAGTTTTTATACAAAAATCGAAATACATAAGGACTTCTTTGTATGACCTGCAACGTGGACTCAAAGTTTTCAAATTTTTGATCAAGCATTAAAATAAAGGACTAATAACATACTCAAAGAACGTTTCGAGATAATTTCAGCATTTCTGGTTGGTTCGGCTGTGTTATTATTTAATTGAAAAATGTTGTAACTTACGACCGAAGAATTCGTACTCGTACAAACTTGCGAGGAATGTTTACATCACACATCATGGATGAACTCCTTTTCAAAATGTATGTATCATTAACCAAAACGGTGTCCGTTTAATTATATTTTCTTATCTACAATTTTCAGTAGCTACTTCCTGATATATTTTAGTTTCCAAAAATAATCTTCGTGTTACCGTGCTTGTTAATAACGTCTGCTGTCATGTCATGTCATAGACAATTTTAACGATTATAATCTCTGAACGTAACATCACAACGTAGTCTTTTCAGCCAATAATAAATATGAAACCTGTTTGGTGAGTTCCTATTTTTACAAAAAAAAAAAAAAACATTATTTCATTTCTTTTGCCACTAATATTGGTCTTTGTTGTCATTGTGGAATGCATTAATGTAAAAGTTATTTCAAATATTACTTTTTGAGCTTATTTATTTGATTTTATTAGAGTTAAAGTTTAGCCTTCAACATTTACGCTATCTTTATGTGCATGTATTAATGCAATTGTCATGTAACAAACAACCAATTAGTATTAAAGCAAAAAAAATATTACAAGTTATTACAGTAATGTATTACTATCATGATTATTTGAGGTTTTATTATCTAGCTATCAATCAACCATAAAAAATCGAACGATTTCTTATCTACGGTTAATGTACAATTAATCACTGAACGTGCACAATAATAATAGGATCAGTAGATTTATGAAAGTAGATAAAAGTACTCGTTATTACCTAAATACAAATATAAGCCATTGAGGTAGCTTGCTTAAACACTTAACAGCTTGCTTAAATGTTTTACAGTTTTAGACAGTATCACGATGTACTAAGAGCAGAGTATAAAAAGATAAAATTAATCGGCTTAGCATGATGCCATTAGCAATTCTTGGAACTGACAAAAGTATGCAGAATGCATCAGAAATACTTTATTAGCTAAGCGTCCAAAAAACGAATGTGCGAAATAGATAATAAAATCGTGCTCATTCCGATTATACGCGCAAACGACTGTCTGGCATTACCGTTCATTGACCTTGGCCTACAGTTTTGAATGCTGACGACATACACAACCTTGGACATGCTTTGAACGCATCCATAGCATTGTTGACAGCACTCCAGATTCAAATGACCAGATATTTATGGACATGTACTAGGAAACGTGTGAGAAATCTACGTAGCGAATTCAATATTCATAATTAGACATCGGATTATATGCATTTGCATGTTTGCATATGCAAATGCATATTATGCTATTATTTTAGCGTTATTGCATATTTTGGTACTTTTTCATTGATCGTGCATATTTCAGTATTTATACGTGATAGACGTGTTGTACTACGCCAAAGAGTATAATAATAATTAGTACGCTCTCCTCAGTGCGCTTTCGCCAAAGAGTATATCTCGGCAGAAATGGCGCCAAATTTCAAGTTCTGTCCGGTAACGTCAGTTGACGTCGAAAGGTCATTTTCAGCCTATAAATTAATTTTAAGTAACAAACGTCACAAATTTGCGGCAGAAAACCTTGAAAAATATGTAATTGTATATTGTCACAAGAATTACAACTAATAGTACCTCTATGTATATTTAAATATATGTTCTGAAAATAAAAGTTAATTCTAATAGTGGTTTTTTAATTGTGCATATTTTGTGCATATTTCGCTCTTTTTTAGTGCATATTTGCATGCATATTTTGGCATTTTGATAGTGCATATAATCCGATGTCTATTCATAATATAACAATATAACTACTTATACTCGATCATACACGTGGATAATTCGTTTCAAATGGTTCCGAGGTTATGAAATCGTGAGATTGTTTTTAAAAGTTATACGCGAACAATGATTGATTGTTAAAACAAAAGAAGGATTTATAATATTTTGATAGGTAACTACTACTTGAGGAAATACTTGACTATGTGTATGGTACTTCACTCAGTTAAATAAAGTTAAGTACATTTGCGTTCGTGTGTACTAGGTTACATAAAAATTAATACAAAGGTGATCTTTAGTTGGTGTAGGTAATGATTGATAACGGAACGGTCGATAAAATGTTTAACTGTTGATAGATCGATGTTGAGTAAAAACTTATCTCATTTATTAAATCTTGATATATTATATTAAAATGTTAAACTGTTGATAGATCGATGTTGAGTAAAAACTTATCTCATTTATTAAATCTTGATATATTATATTAAAATGTTAAACTGTTGATAGATCGATGTTGAGTAAAAACTTATCTCATTTATTAAATGTTGATATATTATATTAAAATGTTAAACTGTTGATAGATCGATGTTGAGTAAAAACTTATCTCATTTATTAAATGTTGATATATTATATTTGCTTGGAATTTCCGCTTCATGGATTATGACCGTTCTCCACGGCTACATGTTGTAAAAAATAATTATGTTTTCTAAGAAAACCAAATCAAAAAGTTAACAGGTATACTTCACCCAAACTTTTTGAGGAAAAACAACATGCTATTTACATAATATTCTTAGAAAACCTACAAAGTAGTTGCAAAGTCTATAAATAACGTTACTATAACAGCTGGTTCACAACAAAGATTAGTAACATAATGAGATTATTACATAAGCCGTAATGTCTCACTGCACGGCAAAGCCATTTAAAAGTTAACTGTAATAGCAGCGATTAAGAATTAACCGTTACCATGAAAAAGCCATTAAGAATTTAATGAAGTGTTAAATCGCAGAATAACATTATGCATACAATGAGTTCTGTAACAATTAAAACTTTTTTACTTTTTACTGACCAAAGATAAAAACATGCCATGATAAATTTATCATTATAATCTTCATCATTATCTATCTTAGGTACACAATAATAAAAACCTATAACTTTTTATTAATACTTTTCGCAAAAATGTTTATCACTTCGCGTATTTTATCTACTTCCGAACACTTCATTAATGATTAGTCATGATCATTCGATATTGAATTTATCTACGTAGGTACTCAATATATCTGAAATATCTTTTAATAAATAATCTTTGTGGATTACTTATCTGAAAAAGTTATGAAATCATTATCTCTTATTCGCATTTCCCCTAAACTATCTTTAAAAAAACAATATTTTGATATTATCAGAATATTAAATGACTGATTGTTACAAGGTTAATTGAAATTTCAGGAATTCTTTTACCAAAATACACACACGCTTTTAATTATTTTCACGGGGAAAATACCATAGAAAATGCTAGCAGTATGCTGCCTCCTGTTGTAATTATAAAATCAAAAAAAAAAACACAGTAAACATACCACGCGTTAATTCAAAATTATCCGTGTCCGCTGCTTATTAATAGCGCCGACCTCAATAAACACTGATATAATTTGAACAACTAAAACATGCAGACTTAATAAACATTCAACACGACAAGTCAAGGTTAAAAACCACATCTTTACAAATTCATTATTCATTCAAGATCGTTATTTGCTTAGTATCAAGTTATGAACAATAAGAACCGGATAGAATCTAGAAGGTCACACATTAATGAACGCAAATAGATTTTCCTGTTACGTATTCATATAAACCTGTTTGTCTGTTTGCTATTTATGTTGATAGATAGGCTTATTTACAACAGAACATATATTGCCATAATAACAAAGTTGGAAATACCCACATATAAATTTTATGTCTTCCTTTTCCATCGAACTTTTGGGTAGCTGTATTGATTGCTGGTCTCTTTCACCAAAAGTTTACATTCTTTCTGTTTTACTTTTCATTCGTTTATAGTTCCTATGAACTCGTTTCGGCGTACCACCAAATGGACTAAAACATGGAGAGCTTAATACATAGGCACTACAAATGCATTCAAAGCAAATTGGACAAAATACGCTCAGAGAAAATTCTGGGAAAAAAACTATCATGATGAAATGGAATACGGATCGGGTGCATTGTACAAAACAAAAAAATACTACAATGGCTGTTAGAATCTACATAGGATCGTTTTTCTCGGAATGGAATCGCACTGAAATGGGACGGAACGACGATACTGTGAAAGCATTAATAGAGCCCCATATAACGTTTGTAAATACTCGAAAAAGCATACCTACTTTTATTCGAATACGGATAATTCTGTATTGAATTAAATTTATTTTTAACTAAAAATAAAACTTAAAATCATGCAGTAAGGAAAGATTGCAAAAATAATTAAATATTCGAGACATTGACTAATTAACTTAATTTACTTCTAGAATAGTTAACTGCTGTGGTCAATAAGTGTATGTGACTAAAAGTGGCACAGCCATAACCTACGACAAGGTGTTTTATCAAGACATCTGGCTGTAATGGGTCATAATCAGCTAAAACTTACTTCGGGTCTTTTCAATCATTTACGGCAGGTAATAAACATTTAGAATGACGTCTATACAGGGTGAACTTTTGACGAGCATCCTCATCTTTTAAATGACAAGTCCTTTTTTTCTTGCATTTTGGATTACAAAGATCCTTTTCTAAATAAATCTGTATCAGGTTCAAGTTCGCAGGTAACATTCTTTTGTTACAATAAAAAAAGTTTGAATCAGCTAACAAACAGCTGTGAAAGTTAATGCAGCAAAAAAACAAGTAATAATAACAGCAGTGTAGTTGACGACAATAATAATGACATGTTATTTCTTAGTACATAAATAGCAGGAAAATTACTGCTTTGAGCTTGAGCACACTATTTCCTCATAATCGAGTTTATTATGTACATAGCGAGCCGGTCACGTGAGGTCAAATGAGTAATAACTCCATTTTATTTTGGGTAATAACCAGCGAATGAATGACGTAGATCTATAAAGAAGTGTCGTAAATTTTGCTAATTTGCATGCAAGAACACGTTTGGCCGATTGAAAATAAACGTTTTTCCCATCCGTAAATCTTTTAAATGATTCAAGAAACGTGTCTTAACAAATTAGCATTTAAATGTTAGCAGACTTGCTGTAGGTGTTATCTAATTTATAGAAAATTGTTTAAATGTATTTTTATGGATAATATTATAATGAGAACTTTAATTAAATGACATTTGGCAATTTTCGACGCAGTATCGACTTAAGGTTCGATAACCTTTGCATGTAACATTAGACATAGCTATACGATTAGGTATACATAATTAACATTTGCTGACCTTGACTATGAATACTTCGGACAAATACGCTTAGGAAATAAAGCAAATATTGAAACATGTTTGTATACTATAACTTTGCATAAATGTTAATTCATAGACGTGTTGTGTGCAATGGAAAATTCCTTAAGGATAATGAATAGATCTACTACGAAACAACTGACCGAATATCATATTTTATGTAGATTGCTTCTACTACCCTACTTTTTAATCCATTTTTAACCTCTTTAATACCATATTTTTTTTTCAATAAAGGCGACCATTACCTACGTCAAGTAAAAATAATGTTCGAATAGCTTTACTGAACGCGACTGTACATAGCGAATTAATTTTATAATTTACATAGCGGAAACGGGATTAAAATTGATAATAAATAATTCAACATTCCGCAGTATTTAAAAGCAGCAATGACGGTATAAATAATAAAGTACCTATTTCCTAAACATTGTTCAAGAATAACTAGAATGTTGGCAAGCCACCAATAATGTTAGTATTTATCATTGCAAAGTTTTTCTAGCATGTCGACAGCGCTATTTCTGTCTGCAAAATGCTACTAGTTATTTTCGCAGCGACCTTGCAAGTTTTAATAAATATTCTGCTAGTTTTAACCTTAAATTTTCAAACAATAGCTTAGTTCCGTTTGCGTGGGTTCGTTTTCTATTATATAAAATGTCGTGTTAATAGAAATCGGTTGTGGTATTGACAGTCAATCTTTTAAAACTAATTTGACATTATTTAATTTACTTACTTAAATACAATGAAAATAACAAGAGTACTATTATTTATTTAAATTTGTAGGCTGGCATAATGGCGTATTTACAGTATACATATACATGGCTAGTACGCAAGCGTGTGAAACTAGTCGCGAATAGATTGGAATTTACTTTTTATACAAAGTCTTCCGATGTATACAGCAGCAGTACGCAAATACTCGCATATATTTTGTAGTGGCCAAAGTATCTTGCTTTGTTCCATAATATACAGTGCTAGTCCGCATGCAAACTAATCGTGTATACATTGGAATAGGCGCGAAAAACTTTACGATTCCAATCCATTTTGATTAAAACACGACCTAGCATTTAATGTTAATTTAAATATTAATAATGCTCGTTCAATTAAAAAACATTGTATTAAAAATTGAAGTTAGTGACGAAAACGAATCGCTGCAAAACCGACTCCACGTAGTCTTGTCTGCCCTACCCCTAGAGTACAATTCAAAACCGCGAAGGCGCGGAGGGGCGAGGCGGCCTGCGAGCTGAAGCGCAGGTAGTTTTAACGCCCGCCGACACGGCTGAGGCTGGCCGGCTCTGCCGGCCAAGCAAGCCGAAGCTGCGGTGGTGAGCGTGAAAACCATCTGCGACGATAAGCTCGCATGGGACCGCCGGAGCCCCGCAGCACCGGAGCCGTGACAGAAGCTATGCTTGCTGCATGTTGCTTGCTTACATTTTAAACGTACCGAGTTAAAAAATTAGAAGCTAATTAAATATATTTTATGATGTCATTTAATAGTATTTTAGAAGTTTACTGTTAGAATGCATGCTACAAATTAAAAAAAATGAGCTGAGTTGTATTTAGAGTGGTTTACTTAGAATATAACTAGTGGCTGATAGTATTATTTAGATGCTCGTTAATTGTGGCTGACTTAATAATTTAGAAGGCAACATACATTTTTGTTTAATTAGCATTTTTAATAAACAAACTCAGATTCAAAGCCATTTTTATTTAATGCTTTACCTAATAAAAATTTTGTATAGTTAAATTTGACCGTGTATAAATTGGAATGATGCATGTGCACGTCTAAGCTACGGATTATACGCGAGCAGTACGCAAAATTCGTGTATACTTTGAAATCACAAATTAAAAAACAGCATTACAAAATATCAGCGAGCAGTTTCCTATGGATGCGTTTTGGCTATGTACACTCTGTAAATACGCGGCATAATGCTAAAGACAGCGTTTACGAGTTCGTACGTACTGAAATAGGTCAAAAGGAGCATCTTTATTTTAGTCAGAAAAGATACTAGTGGGATTTCCTGTAGGGTATTTAATCTGGTGATTCACGTTATCTGAAATATTGCCACAAAAGAAATAAAAGTTTGACCCAAATGGCGATGGCGCATGGCGCCCGACTCGTTTATAACGTCGATCCAACAAAAAAGGGTAATATAAAATGTATATGGGTTTTTCTACTCAATAACCAGTCATATTTTCCTGTCTGACAATGCCTAAGTTACTAAGGCATACGTATCCTTTTGAATATTATGCTTTTGTCTAAAAAATGAATAACCTAATCCTTCAACACTGATCTGAACAGCACATACAATCATACCGGACTGAGATACATATCTCTATCTATTAAAATATTTTCCACGACAATATCTGACATAAAAGCGCAAAGGTAGGAAGATAAAAATGTACCTAAGTTGTGCAGGTCTACAAGTAGTAGATGACATGAGCTTTTTCTTACAACAGAACGTTAGAAAGACGTTAAACAATCACACACATTATTTACATAACAAATACGTGAGGAAAAACCATTTAAAAAATAAGGTAAAAATCAACCGTACGACCAAAAACATTACAGATAAGTAACTTACAAACATTTGGCATCTACTAAGAATTGAAAAGATAAAGCGTTTCTAAATAAAGTCTGTTTACTTTTCGGACAACTCATTTATCAAAACAAATAATTAATTCCAAACATAAATAACCCCGCATTAAATGGCTTTCTCTTTACTACAAAATTCTCGTGAATTCACTAATTAGTGAACAATAACCTACTTTTGTAAACCTCAATGTTTAGTTACTATTTACGTAATTTAACGTGTTATTCATACTATTAATTATTGCCAACTAACTGTTCTGAGAAATTCTCGGTAAATATTATAAAAATGTACATCTACGTGGAATACAATATGGAACAATTCGTGGATTTATAAACAAGGAAAACCCAGGGCACACTCATCTACTGGCTGTGGAAGTCTGTTTCCATACATTTTTTGCAATTTATGAGTTGGTAGTAGGTTTTTTCGTTTGTATTTGGAACAACACACGACGTACCTATTCCTTTTTTTTTCGAAAAGACGATACAACTCTGAATCGAGATTATCAAATGTATTTAGAGCCGTCTCGTAAGATTGAAATTAGCACACTTCGATGAAAGCAGCTTTATTTATTTTCAAAAATAACTTTCGCGCATAACTTAAACAATCTCAAGTATTCGAGATAGCGAGCTGATAAAATAAGGTTAAGTGCCCTCAATGCTTCACGCTTTTAGAAATATTGTGATGTGACTTCGTCCGCATTGCTGCTGTGACTCACGACACAAATAGTTTTATTACATTCTACAATCAAAGTGCTGACTCATTGTAAACAATCTAACAAATGCTACGTTTTACACGGGAAAAAGTTAAATTACTCAGATTGCCAGCACAAGGAATTAATTTAATCGCTGAGGTATTAAAACATATACAACGATATTTATGTGCCTAAACTATATTCGCGGTTTTATATGTACGTATGTACAAATGGGGTTTTTGTATAATGTAATTTCATTTCAATTCCCAATAATTTTGTGGTTTCTGTTAACATCGACCCAATAAAACACATAGTATTGAAGTATATTGAGGTTCGTTGACCTTCGTTGACTCTAGTAGGCTGAACTAATAATAAGAAGTGTGAGTGAGCTCATTACCTTCAAATCAAATCATATCTAGCTTTGATATCCTATCGATAGAGCGTAATGTTAGGCATTTATAACATTTAAAAAACGTTTCTAATTTTCTAAGGAACGTAAGTAATGAAGGTTACTTCAATAACTACCTCCGTGTAAGACCGAGTTTGACTTTAGTTCTAGTGCACGACTAGTATTTCATCGAATTTCATTTCGTTTTCACTTTAATTAATCAGATCACGAACCTATCTACACAGTGAGCTTAATGTATAGGTGCATTAAGCTCCCGTCAAATAACTCTGCGACTCCAAAGGTGGCTAGAGATTGTAACTATCAAAACTACGCATGAGCGAGGTGTCAAAAGGCCAACTACAGAGGGGCAAAGTTATTTGACGTGAACTAGGACGGGATGCAAGGGAACTCACCGTAGCAGTCTTTCATGTCTCTCTCTATCGTAGGTTGCCGCCGCGAGGTAATCATCCGCGATGGCATGATGCAGCGGCGCGTGGATCGGCGGCTGATACCGCTGCTTCCACAGCAGCTCGCTGGGGTAGAGCGTGGGCGGTGGCGGGGGAGGCAGGTGCAGCAAGGGCGGCGGGGGGCCTCCGCCGTAGCCGTGCGCCATGCCGCGCCACTCGCGCTCCTCCACCGAACTGGCCGAGCCGCCCGACCGGACTCCGCTCACTCCCGAGTCGGACCTATCGTCCGCATCTCGCGCGCACAC
Source organism: Helicoverpa zea (assembly GCF_022581195.2). Lineage (NCBI taxonomy): Eukaryota > Metazoa > Arthropoda > Insecta > Lepidoptera > Noctuidae > Helicoverpa > Helicoverpa zea. The sequence goes on along the minus strand of NC_061461.1, from coordinate 9,101,505 downwards.
TATCACACAGTCGTCCTCCTCGGAGGCCACGGCGCTGGCAACACCATCCGCGACCGCACTCACTTCACTCTTCACTTCACACTCACTCGCCTTCACTTCCTCCTGTTTCACGCACTTGTCGGTTTCCTCACTGACTTCGACGACATCACTTGCACTCACACTTTCTGAGACACCTGTAACAATACAAACAAATGGTTAGAACTGCAAATCTGAAGAGCAAAGGGTTGTGAGTAATAACGGTTTCCACATGTAAAACAAATCATCTGGAATTGCGAGTTTTCAAAATAATTTATCAAAGCCGGTACCCGTGTCTCGCTGTCAAAACGGATTAATATTGTGTTATCAACGAGCTGCCAGCTGCATATTTTCAAACGGCTGACGTCAGTGTTCAGTCCGTCGGTCGTGTCGGCACGTTTGGGACGGAGCCAAAGTAAGCCCATTCACACTACACCCACGCATATAAATAAGTACGTAAAAAATAATGTATTGTATGGTTGGTAAGTACAATTCGATTAGCGTCAAGAGAAAGGCATTGCAACATTTGAATTTTTATTTTAGGCCGAACTAAGTAAACATTTGCTTTTAAATGTAGTTAAACAGTTGTGTATTATGTATGCACACGTGAATAACCAATCGATGATTGCGCAACCACTTGACTGAATACATACTCAACAGACATGTAAATCGCTCGTGTGACGTTAGTGGCACAATATTAAATGATCCAAATGAGTAGGTAAATAAAATATTTCATAACACATTAATCGGAACAGGAAGATAAGGTCATGAAGAGATATGGCGGCGTGGGTAGAGTTAGTGGAAGTAACATGTTGGCTGTTGGCAGTCGAGCCCGACCGGCCGTACGTGAATGACGTCTGGAGACGCGCCAAGCAGAGCCGCCAGCGACTGCCCGGACATTTGGCGCTCCACCAGAACGAGGACAATGTGATAAAATCCCGGGGTGACACGTCATACGTATACAAATTACTAACACAATAACTTACCGAAGAAGACTACTCTGACTTTTATTTGGGAAAGGCAACAATCTACTTCATCATGGGTTATGAGTTATTCCAGATGTTACATACAATTATCACTACTAATGACTATGAATGTAGGTAATAGCAAAACTACTTAATTGCTAATAAAATAATCAGAAGCAGCGAACATTAAACTGCACGAGCAAAAAATAAATTCCTTCCTAAGTAATAATCTTACAAACGCGCATTTCTCGAGGTTTTTCTTGTTATTAACACGCGATTGCATTTTAATTTCCATAAACATGCAGAAAAAACGACCGATAAAAGTAAAGGCAGCCAGCACGCGATTATAGGTATGGACATCAACGTGATTCATAAAGCATTTTGCACACAAATTATGCAAATTGCTATTTAAGTAGGTAAGCGAGTTATACCTTCTTACTTGTAACATAGACATTAATTCGAATGCCTTTATTCCGATACGTAAACTATGAAAAAGCAATAAAATTAGTTTTTAAGACAATTTATCAGCACGTGAACGTAGGTGATTATTAATAATACATACCTACTCACATACACACTTATCTACTGAATTCGAAACGACACCTACACAAAAGAGCGAGCCTGCATGTCGAGCGAACAACAATGGAATTTTAATGAGAGAGCTGTTAACGAGGATCCTCATCTACATAATCGCATAAATAATTATTCATAACAAACATTAACAGAGAAGAAACTGGCGATTGTGTGCTGCCTACAGCTGGTCATTATTCACGGGGTGCGTGAGCCGGGAGATCTCATCTCAGCCGGCGCATAATGATATGATAATGTATCGCGATATGGTTGCGCTCGAGCCGCCATTTTTAATGCATCCGAAGATTACTCACCGGCGCGCCGGGTTGAGAACCGGTTACAGATAAATCTACTACGCTTCGCTAACAGCCCCCAGCAACATTCCTTTCCTGTTATGGTGACGCACCACACGTTCCCACCTACACCAAATTAATGATCCGACTTAAAATATTTAGTAATTTAACACTAATCGCCGTACGACCCACTCTAATTAGCTGAGCTATTGGACCTTCACTCCACTTTTAAAATGTCAAAACAACATGCCGAGTAGACGTTATCTAAACCTTGGAATTGCAAATACTTAATTTAACGTCACAGGCAAATATAAATGCTAATCTAATCGTAAAACAAACAGTGATGTAATACGCGGCACATAAATGCAATCGAGTAGGCGTATAGATAAAAAGAATTGCAAATCACAATGGCCACGATAGTGTTACTGCAAATGAAACGATAGTTGTTTTAGTCAACAATATTCGATAACAAGAAATTCAACAAACCGCAGCTGTTTACAATGTTAAAAGAATACACGAGGCGGAGAAAACAAACCTGCCGCTTTACAAACAAACGACCATTGAACGAATGTAAACAAAAGTTGTGAAACAATGCGACAGTGATCAGCGGGAGGGGACAATGGGGTAACAAATAACTCGATGGGGAAGTGCGGCAACGTCGCAGAACGACAGCGTCTGATTGACAAGACAAACGCCGAGGCGGAACCGGTGAGAGAGCTTTTCATTAGATGGAAAGGAAGGGCAAAAAGTTGACACGAAGGCTCTGAGAAGCGCGGTCGCTTGCAGCTCTACCTCGCGCAGTAAATCCTGACCACGACAATTTGAATTATTCATGAAGGGCGGGTCCGGCAGCCGTTACTCACGACTATTGCACCAACCTCTCCAACAAATGCATACATTATAATACGAGTATTGCAGTTGTATAGTAGTGGAAGTATGCAGCAGATCTTTTCGCACATTGCCAATTTGATAAATAGGTTATGTACAGATGGTTCAAATAATGCAAAGAAATAGGACAACACAATCCGCTTAAATAAACAACTCACTTTGCAGATTTCCAGTAGTGATGCTCGTGTAAATAAGCGCATAACGTATTTGTGCGGTTTTAAATTATTCATTTATGCGCTATACCGTTTACTGTGCCATTAGCTAACTACGTTTGCAGGTTTTCCGAGAATCGTTAACCGCAAGCCTAATACGCCTATACTTGCCATTACGTCAACCTTTTCAGTGTTCATTCAAACAAGAACGCGTCAATTGAGTTTCACCATTCTATTATGATGATACTTGATGAGGTCAAAAGGTCAAAATCATCAGACCATTTCGAAGCAGAGCGGAGTAGGCGCAGTATTATGTAGGTAGAACATATTATGTGCTCACGACTACTTAGGAAGTCGAGCGCGTGACTGGCAACGATCAATCAAACGTTCCAATATTCCTTGAGCCACGGAATTGGTATTGAGGGTTATACAGGTAAGCGAGCAACTAATGACGGGAAATTACGTAAAAGCCGATTAGAAGTGGAACATTAAACGCATCGCTGAATGCAGTTTATGTAGGACTGTGAAATCACACGATATGAACGTTTTTTGTTCTCGGAGTTATTGTTATTTAAACAATACTTCGTGTAATGTAAAGGCCAAGTAGATGCTAAAACTATAAGAGCGTGCGAAACGTCACGCGAACAATTTCTGTTTGGTGCAAATTACACGCTAAAATATAACACTAACATGAAGTGGTAGACAAAGAGGTTTTACTCGTACGTCAATAATCTCAAATAACCTGTTACCGTGTTATCTGAGCGCGAAGCAGACTCAAAGGCATCTCGTTAAAACCACTGGAGCGTTTCGACTCGCCGACCGTGTAATGAAACACTTCCACTCCGAGAACAACCGTTAATAGGACATTTGATTGTGACTATGGGTACAAAGCTTTCTCCGTAATATGCAATTAAACAATCTAAATCTAGTTACATAAAACACCGTATGTTAACGTAATATTGTTTCTATTGCCTCAAATTAGAGTAGTGCGCCGCAAACCGCAGCTGAATCTCACTTTCTAAACGAAGCTCGCAAATTACTTATTCGACATCGAGTCAACATTCGCTTTTGAAATACATATCAACCTACTTTTGGATCGTTAGGCGTGTGACCGACGCTTACGGAAGCCGGTCTCGTCCATATACAGCTGAAATGGTCGATTTCCTTTGGGGTTATTTATTTGATTGCTTCTACAAAATGTAAGAACATGCTATCTACAATGTTGAAGGGTGTTTGTGGTGCATCAGTTATCGTGACTTCAGAATGCAATACCGCCTTGAAGATGTAGTGTAGCCAGATATCACGAGTGGCGCAGCTCGTGCAGTAAATTGCGCAATGTGCTATTGAAAGCGCACGGAGGCGAGCGCGCTGCAATCTCCCTCGCATCTCACGACGTGTCCCGATTGTTCGTGACCGGAATTCTTGATTTCCAGCATAGACAATACACTCGTATCGCATATTTTATACATATCAACCAATTTGAATTCATCACGAGACATTTTCGATTAAAAGATTTACAACTATTTAATATGCATATTGGTATATGCAGTTAATTAAATGAACGACTAATATAATAAAACCGAAGTTATTTAGTTTAGGTAACAACTTCCTGCTACAACGTCGCGTGTCCTTTTCAAAATTGATTTATTATCCCATTTTATTTCCAGTATCTTTGAGCTAGTTACGGCAGTGGTTTGCAAAAATAACTGTTATTGTTTAAATACACCCCGTGAAATTGAATTACGGAAAAGCTATGAATAACCGATTACCACTATCAAGGAATTAGAACAAACACTACGGGTCGCTCTACAATAAACAATAGAGCGATAAAACACGCTATTCGATAAGGAATCGCTGTTTACGGTAACAATGCACACTCGGAAAGCATTCTCGATAACATAGACGATATGAAAGGTCATTCGGTGCACGACGGGCAGTAACGTAACGTAATAAATAACTGGTTATTTATCGTGAGCGCGCAGCACTATGATCTGATTGCTCGTTAGGTATGCGATTATCTAACAGGTAATGTCAGTAACGTACAAGATAATTAGCACAGTTTTACAGCATTATCTTATAGTTAGCATGTACTTAATGACGTTGGTTGGCGTGCATATTAGATCTAAGACGCATAATAACGCTCACAACAATTAAATCTAATGCCTGTTAATTATTGTCGTTTAGATAAAGTTGAATAAGATTTTAACGAGTTCACATTGACCTTCGAACTTGTAAATAAATGGTCAAAGTGGACTTGGAACAAATAATTAGTACGTAATTTAATTTATCATAAAACGCACTAGGGTAGGTAAAAAATAAAAAAAACGGACACCGATAATTCAAAATAAGCGTTGCGAAAGCAGGTAGATGACCTAAACTTTTTTTAACAGTTTGAATAATGTCGTGTCACTCAATTCAAGGCCGTCTAAATTTAGAATAATTAAATTTTAAACGTATAGGTACTTACAAGTCACAGTTGATTAAACACTGTATTTCAATTTCTTCTTTCAGCGGCAATATTAACAGCTTCGTCAAGTTACAATTAATCACTTCAATTTCTATTATTTCAGACACAATATTCTTCGGTGACCGTTAACCACACAAATGACCTAAGTCACTATCACAGATATTTCACGAATAATTCCTTGTGGTTAGGTATTCCAACAGCTTCAAATCCTTTCAAAAGTGTATTAAGTTGCGGTCAAATATCAGGAAATCACAAGCACACACTCACAAATTCCAATTGGCTATAGACTATCTATGTTATATTATGTACAATTCACGACTATGTCAAAATGATTCGTTGCGAACGTAATGTGGCACAGCACAGACGTGCAAAAGCCTCAGTGGCGCACAAAGAACTAAAATGCGCGGGGAAGGGAAGTGGTGTACGGAGGAAAGGGGGCGCGGGGGGACGTGTGCGGCAGTCTAGCGGCGGCGACGACGTAGCACTACGTAGCAACAAGTGAACGGCGCGGGTGTGCACGCGGGGTAAGCAGATGGGGAGCCGACCCCTCGCGAGCACCTGACGCTCATGTGCACCCGTCCTGTCTTCCACTGCGTCTATAGCACCCTATGTCCCCGCATTATTGAACAGGAAGGGCAGATGTCGCTAATCACGGCACCCGATTTACATAATCAAACGGCTGAACGACAGCAAATCATTTAAGTGGACACAAATAAACATTAGCCTATTAGAATGTAAATATTTGACCAGCTATTTACATTGTACTTACGTAGGTACTAATCTATTTTTAATTAACAACAATGAACACATGGCTTTCAGATTCGTAGAATTGGATATTTACGATAGCACAATTTCCAGTGAGTAAGAACTTCCTTTCGAAAATATTGTTTTTCACTTATAATAATAACAAACATTCAAAAACAATGATTGTCAGTGAAACATTTATCGAAATGCATGACAATAACACGGAAATCATATTCATTCCAAGAAAACACCTACTTCTTGGTTTTGATAAAACAATGGAGGCTTACGTAAGTGTTTTGAAATAAACGGAATAAACTATTTACTTATCATCTTTGAATATTTGACACACGAATGACTATGGGTGGTCATTCGTAAAGAATATTCTTCATGATTAATAATTTATTTAGAGATGGAACAGTGGGGAATAATGACAACTGAATCAAATGAACAGTCTACATTAACCAAGATAATTAATCAATCGACACACTTAGCTCGGTAGTATAGGAGCATGCATTGTTTTAATAGGTAGGTATAAACAAATAGCGATCGTTGACCAACATACTGAAAACATTTTACAACGCGCTAACGATTTGGCACAGTCCCAACTATTCCGTGACAAGCTATACGTTCTACGTTTGCTTTATAAATAACACAAAGAGTTCAGCTCACAGGTCACATAAATAAAATTCATGTTTAACCAAAGGAATTTGCATTAAAAAATAATCTAAGTCAATTGGTATTTTCGATCTTCACATGTTTATGTACACAAAACTCATTTACATTAATTAGATAGTAAGATGGGTGCTATAATAGCAACAAAAAACGATAAAGTACTTCTAAGAAGGCGAGCGGTTTTTTTTGGTTTACTCGACGATTGATTGCGGGCACAGTTAAAAAACTTAATTACTTTTTTGTTTAAGTAGATCATGCATAACAATTTGTATCGTGTCGTTATTAGTAGTTGTTTTTATCGGTCTGTCTCGTCATGCGGGCAGGCGGATACTTGCCAACACGTAGGTAATAGGTAAACTGCGAGGCAAAAACCAGTTCGTGAAGCGTTTTTTTTCGTAAAACAAGCAAAGAGGTCGCATACCTTGTTTTGGCCTTGTGCTAATCGAGTTAGCAGTTACACGCTAATAACTAATGCTCTGTAATTTGCACATATACAACGATAAAAAAACGGCAATATTCCAAGTAGAACACGTTCATGTTTTATCAACCTACTTGTGTGTGTAATGTCTCGCGTTCCAAATAACAATGATAAGTTGTTAATCATTAAGATAACTATGTGCATATCTATACCGAATCACGTTCAAGATAATGTATAACGAACACAACATCACGACTTGTGATAATCTACTAAAAATAGGTGTTTTATCACACAAAGGTTTGCGTTCTTAGATAACTTGCATAGAGGTGGGAATTTGTAGATAACAAAATACAAACACGGCAGTCGATAGCCTGGTTGCAGCGCTGATAAGAGGCCCGTTACCAGCCGCCCGTTTGTACAAAGACCTGTGTAAATAAACCCGAGAGCGTTTGTGAACTTCTCAGAATTTCAATAGGTGTACGCTTCGTTTCATTTCATTTACGCTTGAGAAACTCAAACAAGTTATAAAATGTTTTCCACTCGAGTTTGTACGGTTTATGAGCTATCTCCTGGCTTAGTTGTTTGAAACATTACGATTCAATTTGTTGTTTACAATAGACACGTCATGGGTTACATTTCTGTTTATTAACCGTAGAACATTGCAATAGTAGTAGGTACCGAAGATTAATCCATTCACGTAAGTACTTCTGATTAAAACACCTTTATTTGACATAGATAACATTATCTAACTGGTAGTTGTTCGGTACGCTTCGCGGTAACAAACATTTCTATCATCATGCAAAACATATTTTAAGCAGATTGGCTGAGAAGGTATTTTCTATCCTTTTCATGATATCGTGACTAAGGTTCAACTTGAGTCATGTTATTCGGGAAAATGGACGTCAGCGAATGTCTTAATATACACCACACCACAAATTAACAGGACTGATTCATCTGTTATGGAAACATTGCGCGCTGATCTCTTCTTAAGAATTATAACCTAAGTCCCCTAGTATAAAAAAAGTTAACCTTTCTACTACGAGGTCATCTTAAAAACCAGATCAATGACAACAAAGTAATAATTCCAAAGTGGAAACAAGACGCGTATGTTTAGGTACAACACTCATGTGATAATAACAAAGTTATTCATTCCTTATCAATACTTACACAGCTGCCGACAAGTCGCTTGGTTATAACGATTAAATTAATTCGACAATAATAAATTGCCTGATGCAATAATAAAATGTGACTCACACGTTTATTGAACGAACGTGAACGATACAACGGCGGGTTAGGTACTTGGCATTCATAGGCGACGTATTTTTATTATAGCATTGTTTGTGAACTCTGAGTGTTGATTGAATTTATTATTAGGCGTGCCACAAGGGACTCTTACTGAATCTAATTATAGTAATAGTAAACTCTCTCTTTCCTGCTATGTTTTCCACACGGTGGGGCTATCTTAATTTTTCTTCTCCACTCCGCACATCATTCTCGGACTATCTATTGTTTTATTTTTCGCCACTACATTACTCCATCTATTTTGGGGCTGCCTCTAATTATAGTAAGAGGAAACAATGATCAGTAATTGAATGAGCGGGTGCCTTGTGTTTAAAATGATTTGGATAGTAGGTATCTACAACGAAGCTAATAATTTTAAAAGGTAGGATGCTATGCTATTGCTATTCTATTCTCGCCATCTATAACGAATGCATGTATTTAAATAGCCACATACTAAATAATTAGAGCGAATCAATATTTGCATTTAAGTCACTGCGGACGGGAATCGTATCTAAGTTTGTACTATACTTAAGTACCTACCTACATGTTTCGTCATCGTCGCCGAGATCGCCGGACCGGTCTCCGATCGGATGTCAAAAACCGCACGACGCAATAAATTGTTGTCTCATGGAGAGTAAACATCGGCGTTCGGCCGCATTCATGCATAATTGATGAGAGTTCGGAACGAGCGCGTGGATTCCTGGCGGTCACGACTCGGTCGGCCAGCGCGCCTCCGGCAGCCATTTTGTGAAGCCTGCCCGCCCCGGGTGCGCAGCATCGTGAATATTAATACGACCTTATGATGAACACTCCACGCCGGCGCTCGGATAATACCCCCAATTTAAAAAGAACTCATTTATTTTCTAGTCCGTTTCGCTTCCGCTGCGCTCCATCGATCGCACGTAACGATCATGACACGATAAGTATTGCAAACAGTCTTTACTGCGGCACGCAATGTGCAATTAATACAGAATGATCATTATTAGTTTCTATTGTTACCGGCCGGCTAAATAGAGCATGCGCTAGTGTAATACATAATTTTAATGGCACAATACAACGCGTCCAACTCTCACGCACGGCTATTGTACCGTGTAATCGTAATCAAAAGTATTTTCTCTCGGAACGAAAGACTCGTCATTAATAGAGACGTTTCACAACAATTAGCGGGTAAACCGTGGCACTAAAGAATAGAACCCGGGAACTTTTGATTGATGAGCGATACTCTTATGCTCGGCTTCTTAGGCAACTGATGGTTGATGATGAGATGATGAGTTATTCCGTTTCAAGTTTAAACAGTACCTAATAACATTCGCAAGCATAATATAGACAGTTTCCAACTCTAAGAACTCTTGAATCAACCTTGCATACAATTGCGGTGGAGGCCTACCCTACGGCGCCAGAGCACTCATTACTACTGATGAAAGTCTACCGCGCCGCGCCGCTGACGACTCGTAATAATGTGAAATGAATGCGCCCGACCGTCTGTTTGGCGACCACAAGTGTGGGCTAGCACACGCTGACGTGAACATAGCAAATGCGTAACTTAAACGTCAACTAGGAATGTATTATTACTTCACATGTACAAGGATACACAAAGCAAAAATTTGACGAAAGTAAACATGTCCCACACAATATATACTTAACTCATTACTTACACCAAGTTTCTAAGCAGATAATGTACCTACCTAAAAATTGTAAACAACATCCAACCTCATCGGCTTCCGTATCAAGGTTCCTTAATTAGTCTATTAACCCGATTAAAGAAATATAGGTTTGGTAAGTATTTGAAACTGGCTCTGTCAGTCAGTCTGGGGTACCTAATTATTGAGAGCGATTAAGGTAGCTGTAACCGAAATCGGCCCGAATCGATCACCATCATCAAAAAGACACCAGAAAGCAAATCAAACAATTAAACATTTAAGGGTATTTAATGTAAATCTTTTAAACATTTAACAATTATACCTTTATTATCAGTTTTGGAATGGTACAGGAATTGTTGTTTATGAGATTTTAAGACGTTATATATTCTGAATCTCACGAAAAGATTGAAAAGGTATTCCTTAGGAAAACAAGGACAAGGCTGATCGAAAGGCAGTTCCTTTAATTTAGCACTTAAAGATGCCGCTAAGTTGTTACTTAGGAACGCTTTTCGAAAAATGTCTAGAAACGATACATCCATTTTCTTTACAAATTCAACAAAATCATCGCTCGGTGTGACTGTCAAACTTCTAGGATGTTTGGCACAGATGTGGGCTTGAGCACATTTCAACAAGAGGTAGTGACTAACTTGAGTAAGACTGTCTGTGGGAAAGTCTACTTCACTGAAATCTGAAAGCTTAACACTGCTATCTTCATTTGATTTCGAAGTGACTGCTGTATTTGATATTATTTGCTTGATTTTTTTAGTCTCGGCGATAAAGTCAAACAATTCTTTCGCGTTAACTTTCCGTTTCAGTGGTTTTATAATGTTTGCAAAGAAGCTTTTTCGAAAACCCGACACGAGCTCCGCGCACGTGGGTTCAGCCACCATACCAGTTTTCATTCTTATTCGATCAACAACTAGATTAAGAGCTTCAAGATTCAATCGTGTCGTTGGCAAACATGTATATCCTTCTGACTTAAGGTCTTCAAACAATAGTAGCGCTGATTTAATGGTTGTTTGAAAGCCCTCTATGAATTTAGGCTTACCCGCAAAATGCTGACCGTTTGTGGGGCGGAGCAATTTTAACTTCTGAAAATATGTAAGCGATTCGTTCAAAAAATCTATTTGTGACTTTTTTCCATGAAATGATACATTGCCTTTCTGATCAATCGAACTGAAACAATCAATCAAATTATTCATTAATGCAAAGAACTCGGCTGTGTCTTTTCCACTGCTTTCTATGATACCTAAAGTAACAAAGTTAGATATTGCTGTGGCAACAGAATTGCTAAAAAGTTCTATTGCATATTTTATATTCATTTTGTCCAAGTTAGTTGGTATAATGTGAAGTTTCGTTATCTTTGGCGCACTTTTGAATTCCCTACATCTGTCCTTATTAAAAAAAAGTTTTACATGTGCATATTTGGCTATGCGATCTTCGTAAGCAAAGTCGTATAATAGGAAATGGTTTCTAGCCATTAAAATCAAATTAGGTGCCTCAAATATGTAATAAATTTTTCTGTTGCCTGTGAAGAAATATGGTTTATCAGTAGTAACGGATCTATTTTCAGCTGCTTTAATAAATTCGTTTCCCATATCCGACACAAAAGTTCGAATATTAAGGCCAATTTCAATTAATTTTTCAAGAATTCCATCAATCCATTCATTTAAATGTATAGAGTTTTCATCCTTAGCCAGCAAGGCATATCCAACTGGCTGTTTCCAGTTGGAAAATATTCCACGTACCATAATAACCTGCGCTTTTACCGCTGGTTCTGCTGTTTTAATCCCATTAATTTCTTGGAAGCCAAGAATTTCATCTTCGCTAAAGCTATATAGTAATCTTGACTTTAAAGGTATTATCTTAGTGAGTACCGAGCACTCTTTCTCCTGTTTCGTCATCCTTTTTACCTTATTGCTAAGTATCGTCATCATGTCATTATTTACGTGAGTAGTAATCGGTCCCACATTTAAAGTTTTCGGTGAAGGTAGACCTAAAGTAGTTTTTAGCATATGATATGAATCTGGACTACTCAGATACAAGTTTATACAAACATTTCGGTTTCTTTGTTTATTATGTTTCTGTTTTAGAAGTTCCTTCAAAGAGAACTGTGCGTTTGTTAGATCAGCGAGATCTTTCGACAGAAATTTGTCGCTCAATTTTTGAAATGTATCGGATCCTATGACTATTACTTTACTTTCTTGCACTGGTTCTTCTACTTTTACAATTTTAGAACATCCCGGCAGAGATGATTCTAATCTTCTTTTCCTCGTGACATCTGGTAGAATCTCCTCTGGCTCAATTTCATCATCAATTTCTGTTTTAATCTCAGTTTTTATGGTGACGGGTAGATCGGGCTCAACTTCTGGCTCGGGAAGTAATTCACGCGGCAAATTAAGAGCAGGCAATGCCGTATCTGCAAGAGTTCTTCTATGTTTTCCAAAAATAATGTCTCTCACGTGAAAATGTTCTTCGCAGACGCAGTAATTCGAAGCTGGTTTGTTCTCCAATTCGGTTCGGCCTATAAGTTCAAGCCATTTTTTTCGTCTGTAACAATACAATGGACTGTACATATTGAACTATGTCAAATTAATGAAAGCATCAATAGGTACCTACAACTCAAGTACCTACTTGTATGTGTCTTGGTCTTTACTCCTACCTACTTTGTCCTAATGATCCTAATATAAATGTTTTTTCTTGACTGTTTTCAGCAGACCACTGTGATTTTTTGCGTTTAAAATCCTAGAGCGGCTATTCAAAGAAAACCCCATACAACGTGATATAAAAATATTCCTTTACATTTTCCATTCTTACATTTCTTTCCAATTACATATTTCCTTTACTATTACCAGTTTTTTGTGTAAGGCACGGCGAGAACATTTTAATTTTTGTATAGTAATGAACAACAACAGAGCGCTTTAGACTTACTGCTAAGTAAAACAAGAAAGGTGGAGGTCAAGTGTTGGTATTGGAGGGGGGGGGGATACCCTCCCCCGCAGGTCCCCCTACAACAACTAGGTCTTAAGCAATGGTCTTAAGCCAACCTCATGTAATACCGTTATACTGGCGAAACACATAATAAGTAAGTAAGTACCCTTAATATGTAGGTATACTGAAGACAGTCAAGCAAAAGCGTTTATGCAACAATTGTATACAAACTGCATCGAACTTAAATCACTTTTGAACCTCTAGAGCTATTTATTAAAGCCAAAGAATATTTATGAACAAGAATAAATAATTAGGTCAACTTACCTTTCTACGTCATTAGGGTGTTTGAAAAACGAGATTTCTGGTCTCTTGGTTGATGTATTTGTGCACCCGTACACACTACAGTACGAAAGGCCGCGCTTTTTAGACGATATGATTACACCAGACGCCATATTGTGTACGAACGGAGCAAGCGATCGCCTCGGGTGGCGTGGCAATCGCGACTGACTCATAGCGAAACCGGTAGGACGGGCGCGCTTTGTAGCGAGGTGGCAGCCCTGTCTGGGCCGCTCTCGCTGTTGTAAAATGCGCGCGCAGTTGCCGTTCAGTTGATTCCAAAAGTCAATAGGTCAAACTATCATCAAAACAAATTAGCAAATATCTTAATAAAAGGGTACTGTAGCGCGGGGCGCGCTAGGGATCTTTGATGTATTTAAATAAAAGATTGGAAATAACTTTAACTTTGTGTTTATTTCGGATTGTAGGCAAAGTGACAACTTCAGTATCAAAACCTATTCTTATTCTAAAATATTTAAATGGTTGTCCTGCCAGGGACAAAACAACGAATAAAGACTAAAAAGTTTCTAACTGTTCTACAGTACCAACATAACGGAGGTACTACTTTTACCTAGCTGCGTTGTTTATTTATTTATCAGTCGGCAAAGTTATTGCTATATTGATAAATGTGACGGTTAAAATAAACCTTTTTTACAATAACTACGGTTAATAACTACTTACCTAAACATCAGTCAGGTAAGATAACTAGGTTTCACTCATTTCAGTATGGGTATGTCCTATCTAACTTTAACCTGTCTAACTGAAGCAAAAACTTATAACAAAAGAAATAAAACGACCCCCTAACTTAACAGTGAAAGAAACAAAAAGTAGTCTTTTTACATTGCTCTAGTCTAGAATTCTTGTCTCCTCAACGGCTACGTAGCAATTGATATTTTTTATTGTGCCACCGACAACGAATAATTATTTATGTTTTTGGAGATGATTTTTACTGTAAGTGAGAAAAAGAGTCTTTTAGTTAGTAACATAAATTATCTTTCATATTGAACACGCGAAAATGTCACTAATGCATTGCCTGTTTTTTAAGCAATAAAATAGCAAGGTGTGTAAAACGCGATAAAGGTATCAACGTGTGTCGTATGTCGGTTGTGTGAAGGTGAGCAATGGCGAGGGTACGCAGACAGCTGCTGAGTTCAGCCGCACTTCCTGTAAACCCAACGACCCATTGTTACCACTCACCACCACACTACATACTTTTTATGACGCATTATCTAAGAATAGCAACACTCCACACTCCACGGTTACGATCATATGACATTGTAAACTTTATCTCCGTGACAAATAACGTTTTATACTATCTTGTTTCTTCAATTTCATATCTGCCACAAAATGTTATCTTCTCAGATAGCAATTCATTGCAAACGTCTTGATAACTTCATGCTCAAAGAGCACAAAAGAATGAAATACCTAAGAATTAGACCTATATGAAGCTACGTCTATTTAGTAGTAGGCAAAATCCCAAGAATGTTAATAGGTATATAATTTTCAATTGCTTTCGACTATGATTGAAAATATTATTGGTACTTAGTTTCATCTCGGCATGCGTGTATTGTATCGTGCAAACCGGTAATAGGGTGGGTGCCTTTTATTTTTTTGCACATACGGGTAAGTAGTGATGTCCAAACAATTTGTAGCGAAGCGCTGGGAACCCGGCTGGCGTGAGATCAGAAAGTCGTGATCGGCCGCCACGACGCGCGCCCCTGTACCTCAATTCACTAATCAAACCCCACAATGACTCCATTGTTACCGAGATGCTTTTCGCTACACATAACAATCGCTTCCTTGAGCTCAATACGGTAATATGAGATATCAAAACATCTAGCATATACTTGCTTTGCTATTATTATAATGGCTGTGGAAAATACCATTGATAAATAATCGCGGCCGCTTTGTTTGTTTTAACATTTGAATGAAAAGTCAATAATGATGGAGCAACCTATTACTATGACAAAGAGGTACTAATGTGCGTCTACATTACATAATAGTGTCTATTCATGTAAGTCACGTCATTAGACAATGTTGGAGCAGAGACATGGCAATAAATCCTGATGTAATATTAGTAGATAGGTATGTGAGGGGAGAATGATATATCAATATCCTGTACAACATAGCGTTAGGTTTGGTTGGGTCGTATATCATGGAGCTCGGTGGCGAACTGCCCAATCCCCCTCGCCAGGGGAGGTAAAGGCCGCATGGGCGCCCCCTATTTTATTCAAAGCAACATTAAGCCTACCATTAACGGTTAACTGGTGCAGGTAATCAAGGGTTCTCCTTTGAGAAGCACTTTCTGTCCTATACATTGGGTGTTGGCATGGCGCCAAGAAATGTTTTAACGAGTTACATTGACCGTTATCGGCTACCTGGCGGCGCACGTAATTAGCCGGTTTAAACGATCCTGAGAAAATCTATAGGGCATGAGTAGTGAACTCGTTTGAACATTGTGTATCGTTCGTAAATGTACCTCTACGTTATGTTCCTTGTAATTAAGATAGGAAAATGTTGAAGACGCGTATCTTTATCTGGTATAATTAAGTCTCTCACGGAGCCGGGATGTTGGACCCCCAAGCATCATAAATTAGCCTGCCGTTTTTCGGGGAAAACAAACTCGTTTTGGAGCCGTATGCCTAGAAAAAACTTGCCCAATATTCATTCAGGTTGTCAAATTATTTCTGCAGATATTGACTTGAATACGCGCAAAACTGCGCTTACATTTTTGAACAAACCTTTTGGCAAGTTCTGACATTAATTCACCATTTCCTTCTACACAAAAAAAAAATCTAAAGAAGCATATCAAACGCTTTCACAAACGATCCACTGGGCACATCCTTCAAAAATTTCAAGACGCAATCAGAAAAAATGAAAATATAAAAAAACGGAGTACCTACATTAAGAAGGGAGGGTGTTTAATTTTCAAATTTCGTGTCGTTGAAAGATTATTGAACTGTGAGGGGGCGAATGGAGGAAAATGTCACAATTGAGGCGCCTTGAAGGGGAAACGAGGGTTTGAGGGGTAGGGGGGGCTACCACCCACAAACCGCCCGCAACTTGTTTACGTTGTCACCCTAGAATCGAAGTAAATCCAGGGGCAAAACTTTGATTAGTTATTTTTTTATTTACGATGACAACACGCCATTTATCGTACAACTGTTGCCGCAGAATAAAATTGATGATATCTGTACTTTGGATGGCTGATAAGTGGTGTTACATTCGCGTTTACGATTAGAATTATCTAATGTAGGTATGTGATGATAATAAGTACATGTAATGAAATTGTACTTAGTAACAGTGTCAATGGTTTTGATTGTTATTTTTTTAACTATCAAATCCGCAAAAGCACACCTTTTTAACTTCTATGATTAATTGTGGTGAAATTGAGTTACACCTGCTTATGGAAAAGTTAAAAACAAACTTTCTGGTAATATATATCCTCTGACAAACAACCGGAGAACATATCTTCCGAATTTATGCGTACATTAATCAACAGACTCGTATTATTTTCATTAAACAATAACCCAGAACAGTTTATCTTGGAACAAAGCGTTGTATATTTGCTCAGTGTTATTGCCCCTACAACAGTGGGCATCCGTTCCCGGTTGCTAGGCAACGGACGTCTATAACTTTACAGTAAATTCCCCATCCCTATTTTATTCCCACATTGCACCCCCAAACAGCTGATTCCATTCATACGGTGATATTCTTCGCATTCATTGTGCTCAAGTATTATGATTTTTATTGAATTGCTTGTAACTGTTAAATTCGTAGTTTAATAATAAAAACAACAATTAAGTGTACCTAATTAAATGTAATTTGGTTCTCGTTAATACTTACTACTTTAGAAAAGCTTGATTTCAATACTTAGGTACAACGTAATTTCTGCTTTTACGACACAGTCATAAAATTGGCAAATAGAGCTTAGTCCATAATTATTACAGCTAAACGGTTTTAGTTTGAGTTTGCACGACTAATCTTCTGGATTAGGCAAATTATTGTTCTCTCCTTTGCATAGTCCGCTAACGTATTATTCATGAAACAATGAGCAATTCTTGAAATACGAATGAGTATTTCAACGAACCATCAAAAAATAAACAATGAACTATTTGTTGTTATGACTTCAACGCGATATTAAAAGCATTTTAAAAATAACTTCAATGGGCAGACATAATCTCAATAGATTTATTACTCGGTAAGAATAATATTATGTTGACATAACCCGTTTTGTCTTACGAATGAAGCAAAGCAAAATAAACAAAATGTTTACGTGTTATGAATGATTCAAAGTTCAATTGGAACAGAATTAACGCGCAATGTGTGTACTTGATCTAAATACAATATGAAATGGCATCCCTCCTCAACCCTTCGTGGCACGCTGCAGGGAATACAAAGACCTTCAGCGCAACCCTCCCGACGTTCTCGCATAAAAGACAACATTGATGTAAGATATGAGATAGACATTTTGGAGGGTGAACTCAAATTATTATTCTTATAAGTGCGGGATTTTCCCGTCTCCGCCTGCTTTATTTGATGGGTAGGTAAGGGCTGCGGGTTGTTCGAAAGAGATACCGCGGCCCTGGTACATAAAAGGCCTATGACGGAACACGACGATTTTAGTCAGTAAGAGTCTGACACTCCCTCACCGCTGCTAACCCACAGCGGGAGGGGTCATTTGATGATTTTACGTCGATAAAAAAAAAAAAAAATGGGTAGGTAAAGATATATAGTTAAGTAGGTACCGGTATTTTGTAAACAAATATGGTTACATGTCTGCGAAACTTAATTAACAGTGTTACGCCACTAATTCCCCTAATTAATAGTATGTAGTATGCCAAACAACAACACCTCTGTTCGCACAAATAAACGAATTGCGTTCACGTTTTCGTGTCAACATCACGTTTGGACATTCCATTATCATGTCACGATGACCTACATCCATATTGGATTTCTATTTTACGAATAGACCATTCGACCCACGTCATATTCTTCGAAGTTTTACGGAGTTTTTGTCGTAGAAGAGACCCGAATCATCTCAACAATGGTTACTTTAAGTTTTTCTTCTGTTTAACTTTTGAATAACGATGAAATCGGTCCAATGTCGGTATGTCAGTGTGACATCATTCCGCGGTCTCATTTGATACGTGTAAGTAGGTACTTAATTTAATACGCTCTCAACATGCGTTATTAATTATGATATTTAATATCTAGAGCATGTGTTGTTACAATGACTCATTCTCCACAACTAACGATAGCGATAATCGACTCGTGAATTAAATTACATGAGAACCGGTTGCATCGAGTAAATTGCACGGTTTAAATTCGATTTATGCAATTTAAATGCCAGTACGGTTGAAACGCAAGGCCAGCGTTATCAGGTCGAAAATCGACACGTTTTATGTAGGCCAGTCTTACCGGCGATAAGTGAGTAGCATAATAGCATTCCTTTAGCCGTACAGTGCCAATTACGAGCGTGATAGTTTCGTTTTCACGTTCCGATGACTTCAATTTACGCGCTTTTATTCGTCAAATTTATTCAAATGGCTTCGTGCGACCAGCAGTCGTGGACTGTGATAGTTCGATAGGTCGCCACGTTTCGATAGGCCTCAGCGGCTTGGAGACGGACGAAGTAGGCCCTGTTGAGTTTGTCAATGTTTTACTAAATTGAGAGCCGCGACGCGTGACGTCCGTCGCCATAGACAATTTGTTGCGCAACCGTATCGTCGCGACACGATTATTCGCCTCAAGCTCAAAGAGTTTGTTATTCTACTGTCTACAATCGGCCTTTACTTTCTCGCCCCGCATATAAATATGGTTATGGCTGCTTCTAAAATTGTATGTCTTTGTTACGTGCGTTCCTAAATACAGTCTATATTTCTTTGCAATAATCACGTTACGCTAAGTAACTATTTGCACAGCTATCTTATCGCAGTTTGCTTTAAATCTGCGTTAGTCTAAACAAAAAGCGTGTTGTTGTAAGACATTAACCGAACATTACACATTTATATTTCAACAAGCGCAAAAACTAGCGTGAAATACAAATAGCTAACAAAAAATGTTCGTGTACTTTATACTGACAAAAATAGCGAGAAGCTTATTAACTAATCAACCTTGACGTGATGCAAATTGATTGGTGTTTATGTATGAGTTCAATATGATAGTTTACCAATAGGTGTGTCTGTGTTGTGTAGCCAACAATACATATGTATTGAGAAGGATGAGTCGTTGCGACCTCGTGGCATTTGGTCGCATGGCCGCTCGTGAATTTCTATTGACAATTGACGTATGTTAAATAGGCACCTATGTAGGTATGTAATGAATTGATTCGTAATACTTTCTACGTAGCCGTAGCCAACGCAGTGGTTACGTAAGAACCTTTGTTGGTTTATGATTTCCATTTACTTAAGTAGGTTGTCAATCAATTTGGCATGTGATTTTGTTTCATAAATAAGTTTTATTTATAACACATTGATGACCTACATGGAATACTGGAAGGTTAGGTTTACTCCCACAGATAAAAAACATATCGCCGCGTCATCATTATTACTAAAACAACGTTCAAGATTTTATCTTATTTGCCATGAAAAACAAACGTGACTTACACGCCAAAATTCATGATAAACTGAATTACAAACAATTATTTCGAATTAAAACGTTAACCTACAATCATATATGTACATACATTTGTGCATATTTAACAAGGATAAAATTTACATTAGATACTTACAATAAAGTAATTCGATGTACCTATGTTCTTGTATAAATAAAACGAGTTTCCTTCCTGGTAAACGCAATGGGTAAATAAATTAGAATAAATAATTTAAATTATTCGAAACGAACAATGTTTCATCGCTTAACTTCTAGTGGAAAAGTTTACCACGGAGGTCGAACTCAACGATCTGAACTACAAGCTGTTGATTTGCATCCGTGCCATATTCAAGGAGGTAATTATGCTAATGATTCTCGACCCAAATCAATAAAAAAATTGGTACGTAATTTTTTTTCTTTAATTTTTTTTCGGAATTCCGTAAATGTCATCTAGCCTTATTTAAACTTGGCGCGTATGTTACTGGCGTTAAAACCGTGCTGCACCCTCACACAAACGCAAATACAAAGCATACGCAACGATCACTCATAAATTTCATTCATAAAATTGGGTTACTTCGGAAATACCACGACATTACAATGACAAAAAAAGCAGTGCATATTAGTTATTTCCCATCTACTGTAATTCCAATCGATTATTTACGTATTGTATGTCCTCCTCCTGAGCTATGGCACAAATGCAAATCAACACCTTGTATTTGCTTGTTTTACGGACTCCTGGCCACATAATCTTTGAACGATGTTGACCTTGTTCTATCATCGTTTAATGAATAAATATTCAACCACCTGGAGGAAAATACGCTAATTAAAATAAGATACCAATAAAAACCAACCTTAACCAAGAAGTATCTACTATCATCCAATACTAATTAATCATTTATTATCTATTATATTATCAATGAACAAGTATTGTAAGTGATATTCTATTAGATAGAAGACCAAATGTGCAAATAGCCGATAAGATTATTTCTAAACAAAATGTAGGTGTGTGTGACAAATTGAATGGCTGGCATATTGAGGTCTAATATCACGCGTCCTCGAGTATATGTATTATCATCGATCACTTTTATTCTGTCCTCAATGTCTGTTGCTATATTAATATATGCTGTAATAGGAATGGATGGAGTCCCGAGACACTGTGTTCAGTGTAATGACGTGTACAGTTGCAAATGCTGAAATAATTTCGTCTTGAAAATGTTTCTATTTGGATATAATAATATAAAATGCCTTTGCTACAGAATTCATAATAATATATGTTAAATCTAAAAGATAACAATGTGCACAAGCACAAATAGAGAAGGTATAATCCTGTAACTGGCTGACACGTAATTGAAAAAACAAGGCGTAGGCTAAGAGTCATATTTTGTTAACACACATAATAAACTGTATGACACAACAGTTTTGAGGAAGGCTCCCATTAAACCGCTGACATCAGAAACATGAACAACAAACAACACAGCAAAAGGTATATTGACACGATATAAATCTTACATAAGCCGGTTTTATTTATAAACATGTTATTAACATTAATGATTCAGTCAATAATTTGAGGCAGGAAAATCAACATTCGGATAAACCGGTTCGAGCAATATTTTCGCTTTAACATTTAAATGAGAGGACATATCAATAACAGGAAAAGAAATCGAGGTAAAACAAGGTGTCTTGAGAAACAACCGCTAATATTAATAATATAATTTGTATTACAAGCGCGAAGGAGAACCTGATTTGGTACAATGTTCACGTTGTAGTTTCATCACCTTATTCTTGGTACAATTTCGTCTTTCGTCGTTTGTCCAATGTCAAACACATCAAACGCTACTTTATTGCGCACATAACATGGCGTACAATGTTCTTTACAGTCTGCCGATGCTTTTAGCTGATAGTAAATTTGTACAAATAAAGCTACAAAGTTGTCTCTAACACGACTATTGGCAGATCATACACTAAAGAAAAAATTACAGTGGAAATTGATCGGTGTCGTTAACTAGCAGTTTTCCTTTAGTGAACCTAAACGGATCAGGATTACATTCTAAAGGTTAAAATTCGGTTTCAATATTCTAGCGGAAGGAAAAATGGGTAACATTAATTCTGTGTAACTCAAGCTCAGATACCCATTTACCACAATAAAAATAACTTACCTACATTGCAAAATCTCACCATATTTACTAAAATATGTATAATTTCAAAGTGTGTAATTGCATGCTAATGAATCAAAAAAGCCAGAAGTCATTGCCTCAACAGCCGTGGGCGTTCATAACTCATGCCTAATTAAATGTCGAGGTTCTTGACTCGATAGCTATAATACCATACGCGAGAGAGCCACTTGCGCACAGATTCGTGTACAAAATAACTCGTATTGACAGACCTCGAATGGCGTTCGACTGTCGGCCCACGCTCGTACGCCGCTACCATTATTCATAATGTTATGTCGACATTCCGTGATGGCCGGCATCAGTCGTTCATCTCTGTGCATCGCCGCCGCCTATCTACATCTAGACTCGACACTTAGCCCGTCAAAAGGCCGTTGGCCCGCTTTACACGGGCGTGGGTCGCGTATTATGTGCATGCCACATCACAGAGGATACAGTTACGTGTAACTAGCATTTCCTATAGGCCCACATTGTTTTCGTATCGCGTGTTTTAATTATCTAATTACGCAAGTGCAACGTCTCGTCACGAATATCTATTTGCGCCGCCCGTCCGCCGAAGCTCACTTGCCAAAAGCTATTAATTACGACCGAAGAATAGAATATCTCGCCGGCTAATCCCCCGGAGACGGTTACGGTTACCGACAACGTTGATTAATGTCCGCAGCGTTCGTTTAACTCTTCTTTGTATACGTTCATCGGTTGTGTAAACGCGAATAACCTTCTTTCGGGTTGCTCGGACGTAAATAGGCTCGCATCCGCCGAACAAATAAATAAATTATACGCATTGATCCGGCACAGACGCGCTCCGTTTGAAACCTTGAAGATGTATCCGTATGTAAATTAGACAAGCTTATAGATGAAGCAATAAAGGAAAGTGGTCCCAGTAACATTATATGTACCCGAATCGATATCAGTGCCGAATAGCGCGCAGTTTTCACTCGCATGGCAACAAGAAGTTAAGAGGGCGTTCTAAGCGAGAACAATAGAGAATGGAGATGCGGCTCTCGTTGTGTAGTTACGTCGGTTCTCGCTGACATTGTGGCAAGCGATAGCGGGCGTGCAAAGAATGCCAATGGAAACAACTTTACTGTTGGTTTCCTCGAAGCCGACACGCGTGACGAACCGACAACCGGTTACACGACACCGCGCAGAAACAATGCATTAGCAATGCTTTTCATTAAGTTTAGACCCGCTCGCCATTTTGTTTATAAAAACTTGCAGAAAATACTGAGAATTGCGACACTATACGTGTACGCGTGAGCGAAATTATTGACGAGTGCAACGAAAGTTTACACGTACGTTAAAACGAATCTTATTAATAGCCGTGAAACTAGTTCAGAGCGTGTTGCAATAACATCACACCTTGTGTAAGTACACTTTCAGAAGGTGCATCCTACGGCTATAGCTCATCCGCTTTACGAACGGGCTTGGCTTGAAGCTGAGAAAGCAATCAAACTGGATGTTCACGTAAACTGTGAAAATCACGTGAACATACGCGACCTACTTGCTCTTAAGTAACGTTTGCATTTCAAATATAACAAACTCCATGCGGCGGTACTCAACTAATATTTAAGTCCGTTGCAACGTATCGTATTATCGTAAGATTAAAACAGGTCACCCGGGAGGCAAATAAAACGAGAGTTATTGAGCGAGTGCGGCGGCGAACACGCTACATCCGCGTATATTTCATTGGCTGTTAATTCAAACAGCAAATATCACATAAATATAGCCGCAAATATATTAATTCTGCGCTGCTTAATCATACGAATCATTTGCATATTTTACAACCATTCCTAATTATAACTTTACCAACCTGTAATCACGAATTTTATTGCCATCTGCTGTATTAAAAAGGTAGCATGACCTCCTAAATACAACCTGAAGTGTATTTGAAGGTGAGCAAGCGAACATAACCGAATATCTTTGTTATTGCAGAATGCCGTCTAGACGGGAGCGTGACAAATAGAAAAATTTACCTAAACGGTAACAAAACGACTAAGTTTCATTTTATAATTTGTTCAAGTTATTTAAAGTGAATATTTTCATATTTAACCTAAATAATGTCACCAATGTAAGCGACAATTGTCCAAATAGTGTTGCGCAATACAGTATCAATGTATTGTCGATAGTCTTTAAGGGGGGACACGAGCAAGGTTAATAGATTACAGACGATGTAAATTGAACGTGCTCTGCGCGATCTATAAATACGTCTCTCAATGCAAATAGCGAACGGATTTACCTGTTTGTATCTTGATAAATGACGTATCTACATTATAATTACTATATACCTACAATGGAAAATAATTGCTTTGAGAATAAACGGTTTGGGATAACACGATCGGCTATTATAATTGACGCAACCAAAAATATCAAGTTTATTAATTTTTACATACTGCATATTTGTGTTAGAGAGTCGATTATGGCAATACGTATTACGATGATATAGTGCCTATAATTAATTATTCTTAATATAGAATTTCGCTGACCACAAGCCGCGTTCGTTGGCGGTCTGATATAAATTATACGAACATAAAAGACAGATGAACGAGAATAAAATGAGATGTCGTATAGTGAAAAGTTTACGAGGGGCGCGCGAGCCGCCGTCTACGCACACCAGTTGGCGTGGGTTCAATTCCTGTTTGAAGTATTTTAGGAGCCACGCACGCCGTTCACGGTGCGCCGCCTGGCCTGTTTACAAATACTAGCGCAGACTCGATTCAATTCCACGAGATTTTGTAAACATTGTGCCAAAAGAGATTGGTTGGCGTGTTTGTTTGGTATACCTACCCTGCACTAATATTTCCATACTGTTCTTTCGATTTGTTGAGTCGTATGCAAGCAAACATTCTTAGAATACTGTTAAACAATTACTGCCGCCTTGCAGGATACATAGTGCTCATTGTATAACATGAAACATATTTTCCTTCCTCAACATATTATGGTATGGTGGCCTACATGTGGTTTTATTTAGTTAATTGCTGTATTTTTATCCTAGTTATATTTAATATTGGTGTATGATATGTATAAACAGCAACATTGAAATTGCGCATTATATTTTACGAGTAACATATCCATTTTGAAAAAGAAGAATCACCAATTTGGATGCTAGGTACAGCGTTGCAGCGTTTGAAATGTGTCACTGTTATGGCTCTTTTACATAAAGCCGAGTTCGCTGACATTATAAAATAGGTACTCCTTTTAAGTCAAGCGAAGTATACATAATTGATGAATGAGTCGGTCGTCCGGTTCGTTGTCGCGGAAGAAGAAATCGAGCGAAACGACCGGTATCGATAAACCGACCTGTTACACCTTACCAGCACATCACTATATGCGTGGGAGAGAATTACTAAATAAAACCGGCAGGTACTAACTGACGCAAAACTGATTTATTTACGTAGAATAATGGAAAAAATAAATTATACGGTACCGCATTCGACAATGAAACGGCAAAAACATGAAAGATTCCTTTCTACCTGCGCTAAGACCCTTAGTCAGATCAAAAAGCTCTTAACAGGTTCTTGGAATGAAATTCCGCGGTAGACATTTCATTCCAGAGACTCGATTCAGAGTATTGTTGGTTAACGAATTTCGATAAGGTATTTTTGATTGATAAATTCGTTGCTATTTCGAACAAGGCAAAAGAAAACCCTTTCTTGCCTGAATTCTGAACTCTAACATCGTGGGATTTAATTATATTCGATTAAAATGCTCACAACATCCTAACGTATCTAAACTTTGGATGCCAATTGGTCATGTTTATTCATATACCCGCCGAATTCATAGCCAGGAAAAAAAAAGAATACTCGAAACGAGCAAAAAACAGACTGAGACCACAATACAAGTTTTACTAGTTCCTTTATAGCTTCGGCAAACACGTTTCTCGGGGAACGCACGATTTGGTCCGTCGGTCGCGCGACTCGACCGGCTATAATTGAGAGTAACCGCCCACGCTCAGAACTTAAAATGTAATGTACACAACTACTGTAGAGTTGGAATTCGTTTGGACAAGTTTCGTACATTATGCATCTATATTTAGCAGTGAAACAAAATGTCTCGAATCTCGTAAATATTTCGACATTTTTGCCTCGAGCGAGAGGTTATTTTGCGTTTATTGAGTCGGCTCTTGATTGCTCCGCTAAACGATTACTGGAGCATTGAACTTGGTAGTTTAGATTCTTTTATATTTCTATACATTATTTATGGGGAATGATATTCGTTTAATATTATAATTTGAACCTAATGTCCGTGATTGCTAACTATTTACAGGGTAATAAAAAAGCGATCAAGCAAGATGTTTCTGGAGTTCAAAATAAAAGAATTTTATATAAAACGGAAACTTTTGATTATTTTTCTAAATAGAATTTCAAACGGCCGGCGATGCTCCAAATAATGTCGTGGTGTGATAAATTATGACATCTGAATATTAGATTTTATTTGAGTGTGTCACTTTACATAATAACAGACAGCTGTTTCTCAGTAACAACCTTAGAACCTGTCTGCATCTACCGGGTGATCAACCCTACTCAAGAACCACGGGGCGTAACATGTGCTCGATCAACGCGAAGTATATTTATAGCAAGTCACTGCATGTTATTAGTCGTTGTATTTTTACTCAGATCTCTACCAAGAACGCGTAACTCATTACACAAGTTATGAAAATTGAAAATGAAGAAAACGTACAAATTCAAGAAAGTTGTTCGAGTAATAAATGCTGAAAATACATACAAACCAAGTTTTGAACAGAAAAAACTGTGAAGAAATCTGCAACCTTAAAAACTTAACAAGCTATTCTTAACTCAAAAAACCAGCAACAAGTGAATTTCGAAATAGCTAAGAAGCAGGTCAAAAACAGATGTAATGTAATACAGTCCACCACGACAAAAAGGGGTCAGTGACTGCACAGAGGGGTGTTGAGGGGTGAAGGCTTAGGGGCGGGGGCGGAGGACCTGTAATAATACATTTGAAAAAAGAACCCCAAACATCTGCCACACATGTGCGTTCCGTTTCATAGTGGAATAATGCAAGTGGTGCGCGCAACCACCGCGCACCGATACGGCTGAGCGTTTTTGTGCAGTAGCTTTTTGTAGTCTTCACGCTTTGTGCTCGCGAGCTTTCAAACGGACAAAGCTCTTTTTATTAGAAAGGAAATCAATACGTTCGTGACGTTTGTGATGAGAATTTGAACGAATGCGCTCCGAAGTTATCAAAGTTACTTTCATTCGCTGTGCTTTCGAATTGTTACAAAATTAGCGACCACATGTTGTGCTAATGAGCTATATTTACGATTGTATGATCGCCACTCGTCCGGGTGACGTAACAAAAATACATCGTAGTCGATACGCGTAATTAGCCAGTTGGCGCTGAATGCCTCGCTAGTAGATCGATGCATTTCTTAGAAGATCGACACATATTGGATGTTTGCCAGAGCAGCCGCCTGGTGGGAGGAGAAAAGTGGCACTTGAATCTACACAGATTGAGTTACAACAGTTATGATGAAGATGAATCATATTAAAAGACTGGCAGCTGTTACACAAATCGCAAATGAAACTTCTGTAACAAATCGATTGAAGTACTGATATGTTTAAAACATAAAGCATTTAATTAAGTTGAGTTATACTTATAAGTTAAATTCTACAAACAATTCGATTGTCCCAACATTAAGTAAGACCATCTCGACTAAGCCAAGATAAACGAAACTATCAGACCCGAATTTGTGATAAGAAATTCGATCAGACAGATTTATTGAACAAGAATAGAATAAATCATTAGTGTTTATTGATTTGTAAACAGAACTGTGGTCTGAATTGAATAAGAACGACCTTAATTCTCTAGATGTAGTCGTGTTCAGTGACTGTGACTCAATAACAAAAAGTGGTGGTAAAAAAGAAATTGTATTAGCTAATTTCTTCATAGGAATGACAGTTTGTTTTGTTGAATACAATGAGACATGAATGCCGGCAGGTACAGGTAAAGTCAGAGAAGCAAAGTTCAAGAGTCGTGGCCTTTGACTGCGCGTCCCCCGGGGCGACGAGGGCGCGAAGAACTTGTCTGCTCACGACCGCTCTTGTAAACCTTCCAGCTGTATGCTAGTTAACCTAACATAGCCACATTCAAGTTAAACCAATAATGTCTTCACGTTTACAGAACGTGGTCGTTAGAAATAAACACTAACAACTAGCAAAGCCCATTAAAACGGAAGCATTAATTCGAAAGTTTATAGCTCCAATTACAAAGCTGAATTACAAATCAATAAATATGTACTATAATATCACAGAGAAACAACAGTTAACACCAAAAATAGAAAGCTGCCTCAATTAAACAAAGGTTAAGCAAATATTTGTGGCGTTCATTTGTTGTTTCACAACGTGTAACATTATCGTCGAGATTCCGCAGTTAATAAAATTCAAAATGGATGTCGTAATCGTAATCGACGTCTGCGCAGCCGGCAGCCGGTCGGGGGGAGGGCGGCGAGGTAAATCCCGTTAGGAGAAAGTAGCTGCCTACACTCAGGCGCACGGATCGTGACGAGCACTGGACCGACCGCCTCTGACTACGAGATACATTCAATTCGATTTTATCGTGACCAACCTAATACGGGTCGTTTATGTCGCGCACAATACACAGATGACGGTTTATTTTTTCATCACGACTTCCACATTCTGGCTCAAAAAAGCTTTTGATGCTATCATAATATACATTCTTAATTGATTCGAGCTTCATGATACGACTTTTGTAAAATATATTGGACACAAACATCAGCTTATGTTGATAGTGGCGGAAATTACTTTCTCTTTTGTCGTAAAGGGAACAAAGAATTGAAAAATCACTAGACTGTGACTGGGCAAAAAACACGTCAATCATCTCCTATTGTTGTAGGATTTGCCTCAAAAGTGCTCGCTGAATTTTGGATTGAACGTGCGTCGCTGATTGAAGTCAACGCTTTACGATGCTCATGTCACTGAATTTACCTGTTATTCAAGGGTATAAATAAAATAATGTCAGTCACATTTTGTAGCTGCGGAAGCTACTATATTTTAAATAACAACATTATCATCATACAGTGTAAAGCGTGGATGCACATTATCGTAAGTTTCCATTTGATCTCGTCTCAACACAATTACAAACTAGTTTTTGCTCCAGAACTGCAACTAGTTTCCATCAAGAACATAGAACACCTTGATATAATGTAGGCTTGTAATCAAGTAGCTTTAACGAGCTCCGGTTTAACAGCCGCTTCTGTCACAGGTTAAAAATGATATATCGTTAATGTTGAATAAAGCTAAAGCGCCAATGAGGTGGAGGGTCTCATTATGGTAGATGATCGCGCCGAAGCCGCTGGTCGATGCCACTCAACATCGTGGCGTGGCAGTTCTCGGCAATCATTGCGCAAGCGGTAAAATAAAATCATGACGGTGATAAATAAATGTTTCATAACTACACGAGTCGGCAGTAGACGGTGACGGCGATTGGAACTGGTTCCACCGGTTATCGCGCAGGTGGCGCGGGCGTCGCGCTGACACTTGCCTCCCGCGACCCTGACAACTGCATTGCTCATTGCTGCACCGCATGAAGGAGCAATTACGTTGAAATCTCAAGTATGCCACGCCGAGCCACGAACCAGTGGAAAATTTGGTCAAGCATTCGATTTAAAGGTCACATCAATTATTGCCAATAATTATAAGGTAGATGTTTTTCTGAAACTCGAAAGTTTTATAATTGTGTTGGGGACAGTTACTGTAGTTTTAACGCTGTTTTTCAGTGCATGATTTACAGCATTTGGAGTGTACAGCATGAACCCTACCGAATATATAGGAAAAGGATGAGAAAAAACACTATAAAAGTTAATCTATTGGAATTCAACTTAACAAGATAGCCTATAAACGAGGATATAAATCAAAACACCAATAACGCGTGAACGAGTAAAGGATAAAGTTTCCTGGATTCACCTTTCAGGAAGTAATAAAACAATCATTATGTCGTAAATTGTCTATGCAATGGTTACCGTCGTATGAATACACCTATGGAGTTCATGTTTTCCCCTTGTCTCGTTTAATATTCAATCTGAATCACAACGAGGCATTATCATACAATCGTAACATCTCACATGTTCGATATCATATACCTGGTTCTTTTGTTTCAATTGTCTATTCATGTTTATTGTTTACCACAATAGTTCCCGTACAATATTTTCTCCGTGATCAAATGACAATCGGATGTTCCGTGATCACGTGTAGTAAATTAACTTAGTTGCTTATTTTCGCGTCATCATTTTTGTTGCTTCTTTGTACGCGGTTGTGTCAGAAGAATTCGCACCAGTCAATTTACATGGAGCGTTTGAGCATTGTAACTTGTTAATTTGCTGATATGTATAATGTGCAGTTCAGGCATCGGCATGAGTCGGAGTGCGATAGAAAGTCGTGCAGAATTGCATGTTAAGTTCAACCAGTCGGTGGTCGGGTAACGTGCTGGAAACTCGACCATCAGCCGCCATAAACACGAATGCGGGCGAATTAATTTAAATGACGTCATTACACACTACATATTGAAGTCTCGCTCTGAAATGTTTCGCGAATAAAACGTATGTTTAATCGTTAAAGCCGTCAGAAATCTTTCAGAGTTGGAATTTAATTCAGTGACATGCGCTTATCTTTAGCAAAATGAAACTCATAATCAGCTTATATCTGTATGCGGGCCTGTTAATTGCATCCGTTTTAATAAGGGCAACAGATATGGCGGATCATTACGTAAAGGCAGTTCATTTGAGTTTATAATGTCAGAACTTTTCCCTTTGAGTACTTACTTGATTACTAATTTCAATGTTAAGTAGGTTGGATAAAACGAGGTATAAAACAAAAAAAAAACTTGAATAACGACGTTTTTATTAAGTGGTAAATACCGGTTTACTACAAAATGAATTTATTACTCTCAAAGGTCAATAGTAAAACAACGCATTGTTCTCAAAAATCCGAGTCGTAGAAAAAACTCAAGGACACAACATTCCTATCAAAAGCATCCCATCAGTCAAACAGGTAACTAAATAATAACAGTAACGGTTAAAAAGGACATCCCGAATCTATTCAACAACATAATACCCAGCCCCAGACCCTCGTCCCGGTCGATCCCTACAAAAGGGACAGGTTCCCTTTACAAATCTCACATACATTACCTTCATTATTATTATTCGTGCCGTCATTATATTTAAATAATAATAAGAGATTACCTTGTGAGTCTGGACTAAAATAACCGGTTCAGTTACGACTTGAGTCGTGTTATGAAACTCATTTAATAATTCATTCGGATTTGTTGCGGCGTGGTACTTTCACCGGTGACTTTCTTCCTAGTCGAAATACTCGTTTGACTTGTTCGTTTGACCTCTCCTAGTATTGTTCGGTGCTGTCCATATCTTCAAATATCTCTTTGTTCGCAGCCAATCTGAATGCGCGATCAATTGTGCGCCTGTCAATATCAGAGGAATGGCCTGATGCAGACAACATGTTTCGGAATAATGTTTAAACCGGTTTTTATTGTTACTTTA
Organism: Helicoverpa zea; assembly: GCF_022581195.2. Lineage (NCBI taxonomy): Eukaryota > Metazoa > Arthropoda > Insecta > Lepidoptera > Noctuidae > Helicoverpa > Helicoverpa zea. The sequence goes on along the minus strand of NC_061461.1, from coordinate 9,069,836 downwards.
GTTCATGCGTGTAGAATGTATGTGTTACTTGTATTATTACAACGGCTACAGCCTCCCTTATTTGTTATGATGTATGAGAAAAGAATACCTTGAACTGTTAAAATTACATATATTTTTTGAGTTTTGAATTAAAAGCGACAAGCTTCTTAATTTGCGTAAAGTGAAACGTCAACTTCGAACTCCACTAACACTTATCTGTCATCTGTCGTTATAAACTGCGCAGTTAACAAACAATTAAAGCCTGTTGTCTGTGACATTCTACATAACATCGTGTTAGTTAATTATACATCGTCGATACAGTTCTGTGCGTCATCAAATAACCGAGCTATCACACGGTATGAACGCGTTCCTACCAATTAATTACCAGTTCTAGATTAATCGTATCCGTTGAACGCACTGACGCGCCTACACACAAGCACAAAGCAGGTGTTTATAAATAATAAGTACGAGTTTTATGATACGCACTCAGTTATAACTTGTAATCATTCTCAATGTACTAAGTTAAATAACGGCTAACAAAAAATCAAGGTCCCAGCACGTTGGCATCACCACAAATTGATCCGGCTCGAGCGCGCTATGAATATTCATTTAATTATACATCTACACCATACGATTCAAGATGACGCACACCTACTTAATCCGAGCTGTTACAAGTTTAGTATCGTATTTATTCTTATTTATAGCTCGGCTCGATAAAGTAACAACACGATTTCTTGGAATGAATGACGCCGACTCTACTCTAAATTGAATAGGTATTTTACGATCTTTATCGCAGCTGAAACAACTGGTTCCTAAGCGAGACAAGTATTCATAACTTAATACTGCACAGTGGACCACAAACGCGATTAGTACGCATTTAATAAACTCAATGAATACGATATTGTTGCGGAATACGAATAACCAAGAAATAAGGCTGCAGCTAGCAAAGGCCGGCTCTCAAACATAACAAACAAAAGTTTCAGCTCGGTATCGTGTGACCCTGTGTATGTGCCTACTTTATTACGTCCGAGCTCGAAAAGGTGCGGCATACGTGGTGAAAAGAAAATAAAGTTATAGCAGTGAGGGTGGCACCTCGTGTGTGGCGGCCTTTAACTGCCACAGGGAGAACGAACCGTGTTGTTCTAACCTACTCCAAACATAAGCCGAACAGACTAATAAAACATCAAAAACGACACCACTCAGTATACGAACACGAATTCAGTGATACATGAATATCATAAATAGCAATTAGACACGTACCGTTGCACAAAATAGTATACAGTATGAACGTATTTACCATAAACGAAACGGACGCACGAATAAAGAATTATGTAGAAATATCTATCGAAAACGATGTGACCCCGTTACTCGGATGCTGAATTGAAATTCAGATTGTGAAATGATAATAACAAATGTATTTGTCGTCCGCGGTGACCTCTGGTTTTAAAAACTCGTGTTGTGGAGCATAAATAGTCCATACATAAGCATATGAGGGCTGAACAAACAAAGATACAGATTTGAATGTGAAATTAAGGATGGTGATCTCAATTTTCCAACGTAAACACGTTTATGATTCTTGTGATGCTGGCGGCAGACCGAGAGACAATAAAAATAAAATCCTTAATGGGACACGAAACTTGATTACAAGATTGTGGTTTTATTTTAAGAAAATAAAATTATTGCCTTGATAAAAAGTTTCAAAGTATAATCCGGTTTTTCGTCCACTGTCCGATTAAGGAGGCACAGCGACCTCATCTCTTGCTGTCGTCTTTAACGTTTATCATGAGTTTTTCTTCGTCAACATTCAATTTTATTTTTAGCTGTTGGTTCGCCCACATTGACATTCACTTCATCAATGTCAGATTTACCAAATAGACTTTAGTTATGGCAGTAATCTATCTTCGAATCAAATGTCTTATCTTTAGAGCCCGCCAAATCTTCATCAGCTGGTAGGTCATTTTTAACTAATGTTTTTTCGTTATCAGTGAGGACGAGTATATCGTCAACCTAAAGTTTTAAATTAAAAAACAATAGTTGCGTCATGGAAGCTGAGGTACGGTTATTTGGTATTAAAATCAGGCGAACAATGTGATCGATATGAACCGCTGAATAAATGTTTGAATGAATAGTGATCGAAAAATGTTAACGTTGTTTTTCTACCTTTTTTAGTAATTTCGCTGGCTTCACGTTCTGGCGATGAACCTGAAACAAAAATAAATTTATATTAATGAAAGATTATTTATACATATTCGTCATCTAATGATTCTGTTGACACCAAAGCCCCATTAACTATACGGTATACCTGTTCTATAAAAATAAATCGTCTTGATTTTTTGCTGGAGCAACTTCAAAAATTCTTGCAACTAGCAGTTTTTACTGCCGAAGATTAGGTATAATCCATGAGAGCAGAAATCCTAGAATGACTCGTGAATTTATAAATAAAACATTAAAATTGAGAAGGAAAACATTTTAATATAAAACTGGTTTAATTTATAAACGATTTGATTGAAAAAATCGATACCTATTAAAATTTACATATTATGGAAACAAAATTAGATCTTGTGTAGATGAATAATACTGTTATAGAGTTTCACAAAATTATTAAAATGAAATACAAAGTTACGACACGTCCAGGCGCTGGCGACAAATTTACGAGCACTTCGTTTTAATTAGATAAACTTACATTTAATTTATTCCTCGAGAGATATTAACTTTAAGCCGCCAAAACGGAACCTTTTTCGATTCAAAGGTCAATTATTACCCACTGAATATTTATAACGCTGTCAAGAATAGCAGACAAGAACCGGCTACGGTAACCCGTTTCGCTGAGTAAAAGGTATGTGAAACAGCCTTCTTTTTTGTCAGGTATATTTAAAAAATGGAGTGGTCTGTTATTTATAAGTAAGTTTATTATGGCCAATTTGGTATTTAAATATGGCGTCCATGCAAAGTTTTCGAAGTTGAATAACTTTGTCGAATAAATAACTTAATGAGTTATCGATTTGGAGTATTCAAAGCGATATGGAAAGGGAATTGATGAGTTATTTTGAATAAATTGAGTTGTCGTATGTTTACGACAGTTGCGATTATCTGGAGTTTGAGAAATAACGAATGGCGAGGAACGACTGCTAAAATCAGACGAGGGTTTTATAAGGCAGGTGGGCGATTGGCAGCCTCTCATGTTTCTGTTTGCGCGCTTGCACCAGCAGCTGCCGGTTCACTAACCCCGTAAAGTCGTATGCGACTCGTGACCACGCCTAATGGATTTGTGATACGATTTTCTTATGCATCCTTTATTGGATTCTACTTTCTAATGCGTGGGTGGTCATCTTTATAAGGTCACAAGTGTAAAACATTAATTCCGAGCAACCTAAAATGAGCATGAATTGTTTTTACACATATCAAATTATACTTAATTCTCCTATGATTTATGACTGATTCTAATTTGCATACATAACAGGTCCATTCGTATACAATACACCCAAATTAAGAAAGTAGACCACTCAGTGTGCAATCAATTCATAAAAAAACCTTCCATCCAAAATTGTAGTGTAGGTGTTGAAGAAACAGCTGAGAAATTAATGCTCCCATCGCATCGTCTGACATTTTATCGGAACCTGTTTTTAAGCTATGCAATAGAAAACATTATCCAGTTAATGGCATACCGGCGCGGTTGGCTGTTTAGCATAATCACCTGTCAATTGTAGTGAAATACACGAACGTGAGCTATAATTACATAGATTTAGGAGGTTTTTGTCCTGCTGTCCGACTTTAATGGTATTGCGTTGCGTGTATTATTAATATCCGAGTACGTATATGTTCACAGCTGGTTACACTTTATAGTTATTGTCTTTAGAAATGTGGACGGCGACAACCAGCCTTGTATCGTTTTTAATTAAACAAGTAAAACCGCGGATCGAAATGGTATTAAGAGGTTTTAATTGAAATTCATTAAGCATTTCGTTTTAAGTGCAATGTATTTATAATGTTAAATGTAAAATAACCCACTCTATTCGGTAGTCAAGGTTGAGTGCACAGGTGGCTTGTAAGGTAGATTAATTAAATGAATTAATCATAGTTAGTGGACGTAAAATATCTTTAGTCGAGACAAATTGGCTCCTATCGAGTTTAGAGCCGTTATCCTAATCGCTACTGCGTAAATCAGTTAAGGGTAAATGGTAATCCGTTCACGGGATCTACAACTTTACAATTTACTATGTTAAGCCATTTAGTACGTGACGATTAACTCTATTTGAACTACATAATTTAGTTGAGTTAGTAAGTTATTTTCAACAACAAAGGCTTAAATGTTACTACAGTCAAAATATGCTTTATCAAAACATCAAACAAATTGGATACCAGAGGTAATAATGGTACGTAATACGATCTGAACAAAAAATAATGACTTCACATAACAACGCATTAATCTTTTCGTTCTTAATTTAACAGAAGGCCAGACCACAGCGTAATTTTCTAAAAGGCTTATTCTTTAGAATGAATTGCTGTTTATTTTAATAGTGTCTGCTTTTTATACGCATATTTTCAGGGGCGGTCAGGAGCGAATAACCACGTCTTGCGGTGAAACAAAAAATAGCCACTTTCTGCCAAAATTAATTCGCTAAGGTAGACAATATACTCAGTGCAAAAGACCACGGAGGATACTCTTGTAGACAACAGTCGCGGCGGGTAGTCGAGGTTCCAAGAAAAATATTGCATTCCCATGTTTCTACGTAAAATGACTGAAACCATAGCCGTTTACTACGCTATTTGTTCTTGGAATTGTTACGAAATAATAACCTTGTTATCGTCTCTTGTTATGATGTGGAAGTAAATTGAAACATTGGAGATTTCTTATCGACATCCATTATGAAATCAATTACATTGACTTCCTAAAGCCTATGGTCTTATTTTGGGATCAGTGTATCAGAAACCTAATATCAGTCTAAGCCAACACTTTGTGAGAGGTTGCGAGGCTAAATCTAATCATTATTTGAGCTCACGCACGGGCTAATGGTAAGCGGGGCCGGCATTCTCGGGGGAGCAAAAAAACATGCCGTTTTCCCCTTTAAAGCACCGCACCACCGCCTTTCTTGATCGGTATGCGGCCGGCAAGTCTGCAACTGGTCTGGACGTGAGAAATGGGGACTCGAGTGCGTTCATTGCCCGATATACCTCGTGCTTGATTCTACAGCCAGCCCATTACTAACCAATTTGATCGAGCGAGACCAACGAATTTATCTTCAATGTTTAGAGCTCAATCCGTACATAAATTGTCTTGGAGGAGGATTTGTTTGGTTGCAATGCTCGTAAATTAAGATTGTGTGTTTAGTTTATTATTTTAAATAGCATCCCAAGCAGCAAAATAGTCGAGTAAGAATTTGTTTACTTAGCCTTTAATTGTATAAGAGCCGAGTAACCGTTCTTAAAACACTCATTTATCGTATGATAGCGGTAATCTCGACTATTTGGCAATATTTGCTAATGTGTGCTTTATGGACGTTGAATAAACGTTTACAGCACTATGTTTTAGCACTTTTACTCCACCTTTTAGCAGATGCTGAATTAAAGTGTCTAAAATACTCGTTACTCGATCGTTTGATCTATAGCAGTCGTATAATAGCTGCAGAATAGCTGATTCACTGAATTGGGTGCTTTTATACAGCCACTACTCAGCTCTCCTTTATGTTTCTATAAGAGCTCTATAAACGTAATCAAAATGCTTATGGCAAGATTGCTGCTGTTACTGCACACTTATAGATTAACTCCTATAAAAGCTTTTATACGATATTTACTCAGCTTAAAGTAGAATTGTAGAGTTCTGAGAAACAGTAACACCACAAGTCCGTCCATTGTGAATTTCCAAGCGCGAGTCCAAGTACTTTAAGTGGTTCCGTAGACTCAAGTAACAATAATTTACAATTTAAATGACGACGGACAACATTAAGGACTAGGGCCGAGTCATACAAGTGATGTTGGAATAAGTTCAGATATTGAATGTACTGAAATCAGTTCTGATTCAGAAAGCAGTGAAAATGACAGTGTCGAAGATAATAATTTTCAGATGAATTTAAGAGAATGGGCTCTTCAATTAAATATATCTCTTGCGACATTTAGACACCTGGCAACTGTTTTAAATAAACGCCTGCCACATGTTCTCCCTAGAGATCCACAAACCTTATTGACTGATTTTCTTCGGTTTGACTTATCGTTTGTGCTAAGGCCACATCCGTTAAATTTATCTGATAGTTTCCTTCCAAGCCCGTCCCAATTTTTCAAAAAAATAATCTTAATTAAAATGTTTTTTTTTGGTCTCGTACCAATAAGCGAACTCTAAATCCTGTTATCATGGCGATACCTTGTGCTATAAATGTGGTGACCAGCACTCTTACTCGACTTTTAATCGAATAAGTTCGCTGTAATTACAACTGGATTACCAATATGGCCACAGCATTTAATATAATTAATTAAAATATATTTAATTTAATAAATTAGTCGTCCAAATTTAAGAAAATAGACAGCGCATGAATGTTTATGTAAAAATGCCTTTGGGTTTAACAATAAAGCTTGTTGCGCATGATGTTTTGAAGTAGCGACATGAACAGTAAAAATAAACATATTGATTGCTAAAAACTTAATATAAATGTAATATATTATTCCTTTTTCTTAGCCTTTGAAATGTAGTTTACAAATAATGATTTGAACTTTGTAATAAATTAGGTAAGAGCCTCCGTAAGATCATTAACAGCACTTATTGGTCGAGTAAAAGCATTTTATCTGCTGTTATAGAACTAAAATGGCGAATAAAAGCAATTCGGCTTCGCTATTATAGCACAATTTACCTGTATAATAGCAAATCGAATGCGTTTATTGAACTAAATATCCTATATACCACTTTTACTCAAATCTTACCGCATGTTTTAGTTGCTTACTCAGCGCTTATTCCATTTTAATAGGACTTTAGTCTGAATAATTTGCGCCTTTTTCGCGTTGAGTAAACGTTTCGAGCACTTTTACTCGACTGTTTTTAGGACTTTTATTGAACTTAAAGGCGAAAATAGAACGTGCCCTCGACCATTATAGCACGTCTATTTGCTGCTTGGGATGTGATTATCTTCGTCACTAAGGAAACGACATAATAACTAAGTATGTCTCGATAGCACTAGAAAGTGGTGATTCATCTTGGTTAGCATGAAAAAGAAATAACCCGTACAAAAAACTACTGAATACCTATCTAACACTACACAGATCCCCTGCATTCTGTATAATAAATGCTATTCAAGATAAACGTATCTGCGCAATAAACTCGAGTACGTATCATGTCTTAACCGAAAGCGATCGTTCAATACAAAATAGATCGGACGTCTGATCTGATTCTAATAGCAAAAACAATTTTACCTTCATCGATCAAAACGTCACTTTTGTCAGATAATGTTTAACTTTCTAATTGAGATAAGATGCTATAAGAACTGGTTATGTGTCGTCTAGTTAACGGATGTCGTCGACAGCCGACCAGAAACCAGTGGGGCCCGGCAGGCACCAGGCTGACCGGACGAAGCTCATTGAATTTATGTGAAGCATTAACCACAATACATACATATGTAAAGTCCACGGAATCGAGCGCACAAGTAACAACATCTCATGTTACGAGCACAAACATAATCGGACTCACTTACTGGAATGTATGAGTATTGCTGTATAAATATTTTACATGTTACGAGAATGGTGTAATGAATCGATGTTGGAAAAAACAAGTTATCTCTCATCGGTGCCTTTCTCTCGACTTGTTTATAGTAAATCAGACTGAGTAACGTGGAACATTGAAAACACGCATACACTTGGCACACGTTCCAGCTGTAATACAAACAAATAATAAGTTGGACCGGTCTGCCGCTTTATATAGTCTTAAAATAGGTATGTTTTCATAAACCCGATATGAGAGTTTACGCAGAACTAGTCTCGGGAATGAGGTCAAACGAGTTGGCATGCGATCCTCTGTCGGTCCGCTGAAATATGCCAACGGTAATAAACAATACGTTGGCATCTTAATGTTAACACCCACTGGAGAAACTTGGAGATTAAATGTTGCAAACTCGCCAATCTTGTGTCAAATAGAAACATAATACCATTTTAATACGTAGATTAGAATTAAACAAAGGCAATTATTAAGGTTGCTTATAGGTAGTAACATAGCGTAAATCAGCAGCAGAGGTCGTAAATGTGTGACGTGACGGTACATTCATTACGATAACAATAGCAATTGAATTGCAATCGAGTTACGAGTAGGAGTATTATATTATCAATCGTGTCGTGTCGTTCAATGCACCGCCTTATCGTCTTTGTAATTAACTTGAATGGAAACTTGTTTATAAATCTTATTGATCACGTTGCAGACGCGACGATATATCTTTTAGAAGACGTAACATTAAACTTCGGAACGAGAATAACAGCGTGATTTATACATTATTTCGTCGAAAAACTGTAATTTACTTTCAAATATTGGGAACTCTGAAATATTATCTGAAGAGAGGAATAAAGATTTCGCAGACATAAATAAAGTAGACGATTTCAATGTTAAAACAATCACTAAACGTATAATTCCTTATGAATGAAGCATGACTAAAAAAAACAAGCAAAGGCAGCCGGTTTTTTCGTAACTTTTTGTTTGTTTTGTGTTGCGCTGGCAAAGCTATCATGGCTTATGTTGAAAGGAGTTTTTATTTTCCGGGTTGAAGTGAACCTTCACGGGCGGTCGGTCGAAAAAGGAAGCCATTGCAATTGCGCCGAATTCAGCTTTATTTACAGTTCAAAAAATATAGTAAAACCTTAATCGATTGTACAGAAACCGTGTCGAGAGATTCTTCCTTTGTGCAATGAACAAAAACACTTAAGTGAGTACTGTTGCGTGGCGAGATGAACAAAATTTTGAAATGAGGTCACTTTACAACATTTAGTGATGTGAACGCGTCATAAAAGTAACGACCCATTAATTTATTGTAGGCATCGATTGTAGGCCGCCCACTCTGCCTATATACTATCTGGACTTGTTCACAGATAATAACTGGCTGGCCATGAATTCCAATAAATTTGTGCAGTAACATTTATACCATGTGTGGCTGTCGCAATCAAGTCGTAAATTTAATGTAGACTCGATTGCTGTTATCTGGAAAATATGCAGCCATTTTAGATACCAATAAATGATGATTGGCCGGTATGTAAATGGAACAGACATGACTATTCAAAAGATCTCAATAACAACTTATGAATAGATTCTATTTTGTGCTTGTAAACTTTCAATGAACCATTTATATAGCAAATAGGGCTAGTTAAGTAAGCGGTAAGGAATCTTCCAAGTACGATGTCGTTTAGCATTGGTTTTAAAACGAATAGTGACGAAACGAATAGCACATGAAGTTAATGAGTTAATGAAAGGAAAAACGAAAGCTTTCAGGGCTGAAAGTGTAATAAATTGAAATAAGCTTAAAGAGGAAACGGGGCATTAAATATTGATTAACGAGAGAATGTTGGCGTTTCGTGGAAGTCGATAACTCATCGAGCTATTTGCGAGGCGCGACGCGTCACTAGCCGGCCACCCGACCTCCGCTGTTTTGTTTGCCAACATTATGTTACGCTAGCTCCATACCTAGCTATGGTGACCACCCAGCCTTCGGCCCTAGATTAAGTCTGTACGCACACATGTATAATGTGCTGACTATAATTTTAAGAACTTAGGTAGATAAGTCGCCCCACCGGAGATGTCGCGCCGAGATGGGTCAGACAGTAGATTAGTTTTTTCACAATTAAAAGTACCTCAGAATCGGTAACACGCTTTTAATTTGTCTCCCGAAATTCCTTAGTAGTAATACTTAGTAATTTCAATAGTTTCCCCGCTCCGGAAACAAGAGTGGCGCAGCCGGTAGGATTTCGCTGTTATATTCCTAAATTCTTCGCGGTTTTAAATTCGTCGCGTGTCTCGAGGACGAGCTGCACGATAGCTGTGGGAATTTAAGGACGAGTGAAATCCGACGAACCAAATAAATTACTCTTGGTGCGTGTGGGCAAACAAAGGAATACCAAGGATGAGAGTAGCAGCTGGCTGGTGAGTGATTTTTTCGCCAATCCATGTTCCTCTATCCCCCAATACTTAATACCTACATTATTTTGAGATTAAACCTCTCTCATTATAACGTGTTCATTTAGATTATTGGCTTATCTCATTGTGTTCTATAAATAGAACCGACATAGAGTAGTTAAACTTTCAGAGACGCCAATTAATTGTTATCTCAAGTGTATTCTTTGCATTGATATTTTTATAAATGTGTTTTATTAAAAGTAATAAGTAAAGTGTATGTAATTCTACACCTAATATAAAAAAAATATATATTTTATACATTAATATTTTTAATTTTATTACCTAAACTATTACATACATTTTGCGTCTAATTATTTTCTGATTTACGTGTGTTATGTTTGAATTGTGTTATCTTGTGTGTTTCATAGCATAGTCAATTGTACTCTCACGAATTGTTTTATCTGTTCCGTTCTCTACTCTGTGAACATGACGACTTCAGTGACTATTGAACAAATACCCAAAGAAATTATTCAATTAATACCTTTGTATAATGGTGATAAAAGACAGTTAAATCTTTATTTGCGAAAGTGTCAGTATGTCCTTGACCGATATAAGGGTAGCCACGAACAAAATCTTTACGTTTATAATGTTTTAACTAGTCGATTGAGAGATGACGCCGCAGCGCTCTTATCAGAACGTGAAGATATTGTGACATGGTCTGCTTTTAAAGATCTACTTATTCAACATTTTGGAGACCCGCGTAGCGAAGCGTGCATTAATATCGAATTAGAATCCTTAAAAATTAAATCCGGTGAAAGTTATTTAGAATTTTGTAATAGAATCCAAAGTGTTCGATCATTATTGATGTCCAAGGTCAACATGATTGAGGATACTGATTTGAAGAGTGCAAAGACAATTATTTATAACAATACGGCCTTGAATGTGTTCTTATACAATCTCCCAGAGAATATGGTTCGTATTGTAAGGCTTAAGGCACCCTCTAGTTTAGAAGCGGCCTTGAGTATAGTACTTGAGGAAGTTAATTTCTTAGAGCAGTATAATACTAGGAATCGCATTTACGGTCAATCTAGCAGTTTCGGATCAAAATTGGTAATGACGCCAGCGGGATACAAACCTTTATTGCCAAATAATATTACCACACCTAAATTTAATTTCGGTATTCCACAGAATAAATTCAATCAGCCCCAAGGTCAATTACCAAATGCATTAACATCACGCCCCAAGCCTGGGTACTTACCCCAATCTCAACAATTTGGGTACAGGCCACCCCAACAATTCGGGTACAGGCCACCTCAACAATTCGGGTATAGGCCACCTCAACCATTTGGGTACAGGCCACCCCAACAATTAGGATACAGGCCACCGCCACAGTTTGGCTATAAACCGTTGCAACCTCAGCAGTTTGGTTACAAATCCCCCAATAATTCTAATACCCCACAAATACTAAAACCTCAAACGCAAACTACTGATGTGTCTATGCGAACAGCCCAACCTAAATCGAATGTACCACAAGGTTTCAATTTAAATGAATTGTCTGCTGACGACTATGAGCCTTATTACAATAACTATTACTCTAACTATGACGATGACTATTATGGTGACTCAAATGAAATTAATTATCATGACGAGACTCATGTTGACTATGAATTACAATCAGAAAATGAAATTCAGGCACTGGATTTTCAGGAGAGTGCCTCGACGGACAAGAAATCTTAGAATTAAATTTTGACTCTAATTTAGAGCTACCGTATATTTATGTAGAAGAGATAGACGCAAAAATGATGATAGATACTGGTAGTATGAGATCGTTCATTAGTCCTACAAAAGCATATGAGTATTTTTACGACTATATACGTAATGAAAATTTTCAGGTGGTTAGTACTCATGCTACTAGTAGACATAATGAAGTAATAGAAATTCCTCTTCTACCTACCTTTGTTAGTGACGATTGGCATAAGTTCTATGTATACGAAGTAGATCCACGGTATGACGGGCTTATAGGTAACGACCTTTTACAGCAATTAGGTGCAATTATTGATCTAAAAGAACGAATCTTAAAAACGAATTCCACTTGTATTCCAATAATCAATAATAATTTAAATTATAAAATTACTGTACAGCCACGTTCAGAACAACGATTTAAATTGCCAGTAGATCAATATTCAGGTGACGCTATTCTTGACTACCAAGAATTTCGAAATGGACTACGAATGCCTAGTGCTTTAGTAAACTGTGATAGTGGATACGCATTTACAGTAATTCAAAACACTTCAGATTGCCCAAAACAACTGACTATTTGCCAACCTTTCACAGTAACGCCATATGAAAATACAGAATACAACATTAATTTTACTACGACCAATACTCCTCTAGAAATTGACAAATTACTTGAAGAAAATTTAGATAAATTAAGACTCGATCATACCAATGGCGAAGAACGTGAGAAAATTTATGCACTTTGTAGGGAATATAAGGACATATTCTACTGTGACCAAATCCCCCTTACGTTTACTAATCAGGTTAAACATCACATACGTACCAAAAATGAAGATCCTATATACATTAAACCCTATAGACAGGCACCTTTCATCCAAAACGAAATAAATAATCAGGTAGAAAAATTACTTCATGAAAATGTTATACAAGAATCTCATTCCCCTTGGAGTGCTCCAGTTCACCTTGTCCCTAAAAAGAAGGATGCGTCTGGTGAAATTAAATACAGGATGGTAATAGACTACAGACGACTGAATGACATAACCATAGACGACAAATACCCCCTACCTAATATTAATGACCTTTTCGACAAACTAGGAAAGAGTGTGTACTTCACCACATTGGATCTAGCAAGCGGCTACCACCAAATAGAAGTAGAAGAGAAGGATAGACAGAAGACAGCTTTTTCGACGCAAAATGGCCATTTTGAGTTTCTCAGAATGCCGTTTGGACTTAAAACCGCTCCTGCTACCTTCCAACGGACCATGGATAATATTTTGCGTGGTCTGCAAGGACTCCACTGCATGGTATACTTGGATGACATAATAATTTACGGAAATAGCCTTGACGAAATGATAAATAAATTAAGAATTGTATTTGACCGACTTAGAACAACTAACATGAAAATTCAATTAGACAAATCTGAATTTTTACGCAAAGAAGTGCTCTACCTTGGACACACTATAACTAAAGACGGGCTAAAGCCTAATGACGACAAAATAAACGCTGTATTGAATTACCCGTTACCAAAGACAACGACAGAGATTAAGAGCTTTCTTGGACTTGTAGGTTACTACAGACGTTTTATAAAAGATTTTGCAAAAATTACTCAACCATTGACAGCCTGCTTAAAAAAGCGCAACAAAATTGTTATTGACCAGAAATACATAGACGCATTTAACAAATGCAAGGAACTCCTGACACATGCCCCACTGTTACAATACCCTGACTATGACAAAACATTTATACTGACGACCGACGCATCCAATGTCGCTCTAGGCGCTGTGCTGTCACAAGGACAGATTGGCAGTGACAAGCCCATTGCGTATGCTAGTCGTACCCTCAGTGATACAGAATCACGTTATAGTACCATCGAACGTGAACTGCTCGCTATAGTGTGGGCAGTAAAGCATTTTAGGCCCTATCTGTACGGTAGAAAATTCTATATATATACTGACCACCGTCCCTTAACTTGGCTCCAATCTCTTAAAGACCCTAGTAGCAAACTCACACGTTGGCGGTTACGTTTGCAAGATTACGACTTTGATTTAATTCACAAAAACGGCAAACAAAATACAAATGCAGACGCTCTGTCCAGAATAAAAATCAATGCCTTACTCACAGACGACGAAAATCAGTCTCTAGCAGTTAATATTGATGAGAAGGAAGATAAAAATCTAAATGAATGTGCAGATAGTAAAGGTTCATCAACAGTAACGATATCTGATTCTAGTCGAACTATGACCTGTAGTCCTATAGATTTTTCCGACAATATTAGAGAAGTTCACTACGATACAAATGAGTATCCAATACGATCAGTGTCCAGTAAGTCGAACGAAACCGTTCATTCCGCTGTAGAATTAGAATCAACCGGTATACCTATTTTACATGAGGCGATCGACACCAAGCCGAATCAAATCTTAATATTTTCATGGTTTAAAAATCAAATGCATGTTAAGAACCTGTCACGTGACAAACAAAAGATATTAGAAGTTTTCCTGCCAAAAGATAATCCGCAATTAGTAAAGGACTTTTTAAAGGAATACATACAGCCAAAATTAAAATATTTCATTTATTTTGAGGAGAATGAACATCGGAAACTATTTAGCAATATAATAATTGAACTATTCAGAAAGGGAACTATTAACCTATTTGAATGTACAGAAAGAGTTATTTTTGTAGAAGATGAAGGAGAGCAAAAGGCACTTATACTTAAACACCATGAAGGAAAGACCTGTCATAGAGGCATAAAAGAAACGCTAGTTAGGCTCCGTAGAAATTATTATTGGAATAGAATGCAGGAAACTGTAACAGCAGTCATAAACAGTTGCGATGGGTGCCGTAGAATGAAATATGATAGGAAACCCATCAAACCTATATTACAACTAACACAAACCCAAGACGCGCCTTTTCAAGAGCTATTTATAGATCTTTTTAGTATAGAAGGTAAAACTTATTTAACTATAATTGACGCATTTAGCAAATTAGGTCAGGCAATCGAAACTCAGGGAAAATCAACTCCCGAAGTAACTAGAGCACTGATGAAATATTTTTCGTATTACGGTACACCCAGAAGAATAAGCTCAGACCCCGGAACCGAATTTAATAATGAACTAATTAAGGAATTTTTGAATTTACATAAAATTGATTTCCACATTGGAACCCCTAATAACCCCAATTCAATGGGTCTTATTGAGAGGTTCCACTCCACTATAATAGAAATTTACAGACTGGCCAAATACGAAAAACAATGTACTGATGCGGCTTCGGTTATGACTTATTCTGTTCTGGCATACAATCACACTATTCACTCAGTCACTGAACTTGCACCATTTGAAGTTGTCTTCGGACATACCGACTCAAGCAGTCCGTTTAGCATAGAATTAGAAAAACGTTATTTCCAAAAATTAGTAAAAGATCATGCAAAAAGAATAAAAACATTATACGAACACTTAGCAGACAAAATGGTTAATATTAAAGAAAAGAATAGAGAGAGTAAGGGTGGTGAAGGTGAAATAAAGTTTAAAAAAGGAGAAATTGTTTTCGGTAAAGACATAAATAAGCGTAAAAGTAAGGATAAGCCCCGATATATAAAAGCTGTAGTAACAGGCAAAGCAGATAAAAATATTTTACCTATAAAAATAGGAGAAAGGGATACCAAAATTCCTATTAAAAATATAAAACGTCCTCCACAGGTGCGGCATATTATTGATGACAGTCACGATGCTGTCGCTGGCCCTTCATCTGCAAAATCTTGAAGGTAATCCAGGAGTTTTACCGGTGAAACAAGGTCATGCATATTTCCAAACTGATCAGTGGACTATTGTAAAGATCATCAGCCTAGATCAAATTTATACTGACCTTAACTACATCTCTACCAACTATCAAGCGCTTTGTAATTTAATTGATTGGAATGCATCATACTCACAAGAAATTATGACTATTAAAATGCATACAGATTCCATACGTGATTTAACTGTAGAAAAATACCAACAGCTTATACCATCCAAACGATCTAAACGAGGACTCATTAATCCACTGGGCTCTATTATAAAAATTGTTACCGGTAATTTGGATCATGATGATGCGTTGAAGTATGATAATCTCATTTCTAAATTGAATCAAGGTCAAATCACTATATCTAAAAGGTTAACATTGGTCTCTAAAATGTTTGACAGTTTTATTAATGCCACTGAAACTATTGAACAGAATACAATTAACTTCCATAACAGGTTAACTAAAATTGAAACATTAATTAAAGATTTAACTGCTCAGCAAAATAGTTGGATTTTTCTGACGTACTTAACTGGGTTGTTCAATGTTTTCATGAGTAACTTTCGTACTATATTTATTAGATTAAGTGAAATCGAAACTGCACTTGCATTAAGCAGAGTCTCTATTTTACATCAATCAATTGTTAATTCTTCAGAACTTTTATATCATCTTAAATTAATATCCGAATATGAAAGCTTAATATATCCTCCCGCCGAAGCGAACTTGTTAAAAATAGAAGAGATTATATGTGTTAAATCATTTATTAAAAGTAATCAAATAACGTTTATAATGGAGATACCACTTACCGATAATGTTACTTATAACTATTATAAGATTTACTCCCTACCAATTTTCCATGACACCGAAAATAAGACCCTAGCTATTTTCCCCAAATACCCTTACCTATTGGCGAAAGAAAATAGATACTCACCAATCGCAATACCGTGTAGACCATTCTCTGCCGGTGCTCGCTTCCTCTGCACTGCAGACAACAGGATCCCCTTCTATGAACTTACCTGTGTCGAACAGCTTATGAATTTCGAAAACGACCTTACCCTTTGCAAACAACATCCAATAGAAATCGAACAGGTCAGAGTCCAACAAGTCGCTAACAACAACTGGATCCTGTATAGTGAAGAGAAGACCACACTAACAGAACGATGCAAGGATGAGACCAGTAGACAATTGGTATTTGGTACTTACCTGATGACCATCGAAGAACCCTGTGAGGTGGAGATTCATGGCATACACATTAATCATCGTATCTTCATAGAGTCCGATGTGGTGAAAAGAGTACCAATCATCGCCTTACCTCAGTTACGCACTAACGCACAGCTATCCAGTACACGTGCACTTGATATGAAGGGCATAAATCTAGACGAAGTGAAATATATGGCGTATTCGTTAAAACATAGTGAAGTGATCGAAAGTGTTTTTGATAAAAGGGACAGTAGCTTCAGTGCGTCCTTGGTGTACGTGACCTTAGGTTTAGTTATTTTAAGTATTTTTGTATTTTCCGTTTATGTTGTTCGGCTCAAATTGCTGAAATACACGTGTTTCAAGAAAAATTATCGGAACCAATCTAAAATCGATTCTCCCGATAATTTTCCTCTTAAGGTCGGAGGAGCTATGGTGACCACCCAGCCTTCGGCCCTAGATTAAGTCTGTACGCACACATGTATAATGTGCTGACTATAATTTTAAGAACTTAGGTAGATAAGTCGCCCCACCGGAGATGTCGCGCCGAGATGGGTCAGACAGTAGATTAGTTTTTTCACAATTAAAAGTACCTCAGAATCGGTAACACGCTTTTAATTTGTCTCCCGAAATTCCTTAGTAGTAATACTTAGTAATTTCAATAGTTTCCCCGCTCCGGAAACAAGAGTACCTATTCGCCAGTGAACTGTTTACAAATTACAATGCAAATCGCATAACTTACGGATATAATAGTCACGTTGCAATACTTCAATAGGGGCCCGAAACAAAATATAGTGTGCTTCAACGTAAATCATTAGTTAACGCTTTGTGGGACGAACATGTAGGGGAGAGAAAAAACATTGTCTTTCTACTTAACATTTAAAAATTAACATGTATGTAACAGATAAATTAAATCGTCACGTTTTGAAATTGTTGACCAGAATAAATGTATCTAAAAACAGACGCATATGTAATATTTCTGTATTATTTATGATTGTTTACATTATGTATTGTCCTCTGTCACGCTGTGGAAGCGCCTCACATAAATATTTTACGTGTTTGCAAAGGCTTGTATATGTAGTTATACACATCGACTATAAATGGAAACAGATCAAGGTGGAGAAAATTTATTCAGTGTGCATTATCTTCCCGGTTGTTGACTGAATAATACGATCAATTTGCGTCATCGATACCTACATTAGAATTTCATGACTAAGTCTCTAGAATATCTAACTGGCATTACGAAATGCCCAAACAAGAATATAAAATTTAGAATTCACAACCAGTTTGTAAAAAGGCGTTTAATGATCTCATTTACATTGAAAAGAAAATGTCGTGAACTTGAACTGTGAACAAAAATGTATTTAGTAGAGAGTCGTATAAAGTAATAAAGGTCATTGAGAACCCACGCGAAGTCGGTTCCCATGGCCGTCGAAAACAATACCAGAATCGCGAGACTCGAGCGCATAAAGCCGAGAACAATCGGGCGAATGGAAACAAGAGAGCGATATAAATCAAGCTAAGCATTGCGTGCATCGGCCGGCCATAGATCCTCGCGTTTCAGCTTGCCTGCCCGCCGCGCCGCGCCGCTTATAATTACCGACTACTTTCGCCAACCGACGGCCCGCCGCCATCTTGCTATTTATATTGCAAAATGGCGGACGGCGCGCAGCACGTGTTCCTCTTTCTTTTGTTATTTAAAGAAACTGGCGCTCGTGCATTTCAAAGGCAGAATGTGCTAATAATTTACTTGATGCATGCAAGAGTGCCGAGATATACTAAAATTCACTAGAGGCAACTTCATATGGATTTAGAGCTCGAGTTGTGAACAAGGTCTTTCAGAATTTACATTGAATAGGGAGCCGTTAAGTTGCGATGTGACTGGACGCGAGGAAGGTCACCTTGACCGAACCAGCGTGGCAGTTTGTCTTGCTGACTGAATAACTTGGAATTAAATTACACTTAAATGCCCCATTCCTAAATAACACATTAAATATGTTAATGAACAGACCTTATCAGAAGTCGTATTCCTTTGTAAAATAGGTTACGCACATACATTGTTTGACAAAGTGCATTAATTAACCGAAGCCACTAGATAGACATATCATTATAATTAGCTGATAATTTAAATAATTACCTAATAGCACCTACTTACTTCGTTTCAGACGTTTCAAGTTAATGGTAAATACAAAGGTAAATAGGTAGGTACGTAGGTGCTTAGTTCTAGGATTACCAGGCAAACGAAAAGAGTGCGTCATTGTTTATGTAAACAAGTGTACTGAATACAAAACAAATGTCGGAACACTACCGAATGCTTACAGAGCTGAATAAGAACAAAGGATATTGATGAACTTGAAAAATCAACAATGTTATCAATCGACCAATAAATAGTCGATAACAAAATTGCACAACTAATACATCATACTCTAACAAATTGATAACGCTTATCTCGAGCAAGTAGGTCAGCTCTAACCATGCTGATGGCTGTAGGTACAACGCTCAATAATAGTAACGTATATTTATTAGCACTTCTAGCGATAATTATGTTGTTTTGGTACAAATAAACTACATAGTAACTACGTTCACGTCTGAAGATTACGTCATATGCAGAAATAGAATTAGCCAGCGTATTAAACTTCAATAGGGTAACGTGTAGATTTGATAGCTTCCTGCTAGTTGGTCGATCGTGCTACAGGAAACCGAAATCGAATATAATTTCAATGCAGATCTTGCAAAGGCGTTCGCTTAGTATTCAGCGAGTTTGCGGGCCAATGGCGAGTGACTATGATCGCAGTCCGGCGCCGGTTGAATATGTATGAGATACTCGAACACCACACACGCACGGGTTTTAGCCGTGACATACATACTCGGCAAATATCTAACCGATTCTTCTCACTTTACACAGGCACTTATTGAAACGTTCCGCGCCATTAAACTACATTTTAAAGTTTAATAGAGCAACTATTTTAGTTGTTGTCTTGTCAATATCAACGAGTTCGGTAATGTTTTATTCATTATTCAGTGGGAGTGAAATTTCAATGTGCTATTGTGCTTGTAATTATGTGTTAAAATAATAAAATATGTTAGGTACATATGCACAAATTTGAGTACCTACAATGAACGTATTGGTCCTTGAACTTATAGGTAGAACTTGTACCTAAATTTCCCTTTCAGAGAATTGTGTTAAGTACGAAATACGAAATACGTATCGCATCACTAGTTCACTTCTCATCTATTTCATGAAAGCGGGAATCACTTTCATCACGAAAGCTGAAAACTATAGGAACTGAAACTTTAAACTACATCCCTTTACAAAATTAATTGTGTTTCCCAAACCAAACGGACCTAAAAGGAGTAGAATGGCAATTTTTGGGTGATTTATTTCGACGTCGGAATGTTTGATTGATTAATTTACAGGTCTTTTACACTAGCGGACTTTTATTGTAGCCCGTAACAAAATATTCCGAGCGGGAAAATCTGTCGCGCGGAAAATCTGCTAGTGCGTAAGCGTTGGAGCGATAATTGCGTCGCGTCGAAGGCCAATGGCCTCATTTCGTGGCATCTTATTTGTCAATATTTGATTAAGCGTAGAATGCGCCGCGCAAAAAATATGTTTACTTACTTATATAAAAAGCGAAAAAGGTTAAGTTGATGTTCTGAGAACTATAGCATGACATCACGCCGTGCGAGTCGAGAACAATGTGAAGAACCCAGAACCCCCCATTTATTATATGCATCTTGGAGAACCATGAATAGACAATAAAAACGCAAATTAAATGACTCTAAGATAAGGATGTCATTGTTACCCTGAACGTAAGATAAATAATAATTTCTATTGCATAATCCAGTAGACATCTTAAAAAATTAAATAGGTTAGGAAGGGCTAAATTGCCGTCAATCGGCGATCCTTTTTAATGAGTCATTAGTATTTGTAGAAAACACATGTCGTCCAGCCATTCTCTGTCTCATAAGTCTCGTTACCCACATATGTCACGCTTACGGTTACGTTGTTAACACACATGTTAGCTAATGCCACCCCTACCCCACATACCACGTGTTTGTTAACGTTCGCTACGTGCATAAGGTTTAATATGCTTATAAAATGGTATTAGGCAAAACATTCTTCGAAATTTAAACAATAAACTACAGAATAAACATTAACGGTATCATAACTAATAAAGATGCAATCATCAAATCGGTGTAAAAATGCAATAGCGAATTGCGATGCACAATAGAAAAGAAACGAGAATGAAGCGTGCGAAGTGGCGGTGCGCGACGTGGGAAAGCGAATGGTGGCTTTGGTGCTGGCGGCCATCTTGGATTGGGCTCGTTCGGAAAACATCACGTGTCCACGCGTCCGCCTGGCAACAGCGTACAGCTAAACGGAGCGGAACAATTCGTGTACACCACGTGGTTTTTTATTTGTGCAACATTCCAATAGCCGACGGCTATTGAATTTAAGTATTGATTGGTTCGCGTACTCTTTCAGCAGCTGCATTGATATAGTGACTGTGTAAGTAAATAGGTACATTGGTTTAATTAAGTATGGTTAGAATGGATTTAAAAAATACAGCATAGGTACCTCATCATCCTCCGAGCCTTTTTCCTAACTATTTTGTTGTACTTAGTTCTTTACTACCTAACTATATGTATTTACTACGCGCGGCGAATGATGATCCCTTTGACAGTTCGATAGCGCTTAACATTGTAGTGACGTCCTGTCACAACAAATCCTTTACAGGCCCATTAAAAATTCGAAAAAATCATAATTGTGTACATTTGTAAATTATAAAAATGAATATCAAGAAATTATTACGTAATGTTCGGAAATAATGGTACGTGCTGCAAAAGTTACGTCGTCAAGCTGTTATCGAAAAAAGGGACACAACGAAAAAAATACAAATGCTTTGAATTTGTATTTTATTTAATCAATCAGAATCAGATCTTCAAAATCTGAGTCTGAACTGCAGCTATCCGTGACGTTTATTATTAACTTTTGGTCAATAATATTGTCGAATTGTACATCTCGATCCCAGTCTTGTAAGCAAAATTTTCTTTCGACCAAGTTTCGCCAATCGTCGGCTGTCACTTGAGCGCAAGCTTCTTCTTATTATAAAATACTAAAATAAAAATTAATGTATAGTAAAATAAATATAATAAGGCCGTTGAATGACCTGGCTGAATGACATGACCTTTGCCTAACAGTATTTTATCGCAGTTTCGCATCACTATTACAACTGTCAGTTGAAACGTCATATTTACCTTCCTTGCTAATTTATCTTGCTCTCAACATCGTAATCAGTACGGACGTAGTAAATTAACTTTGAAACTCGTTCATGATCGTAATGTAATAATTATTATTTAACATCTGAATTCGGCTGTCCGGCTCGGTACAAGCTGCGCGCGCAGCTTGCGAACGGCCAGGGCTGTCACCTCGCTACAAAGCGCGCCCGACCTACCGGTTTCGCTATGAGTCAGTCGCGATTGTCACGCCACTCGAGGCGATCGCTTGCTCCGTTCGTTCGTAACACAACATGGCGTCTCTCAAGATTACACGAATTTTGCAATGTATTGTACCAGAATGCAAGAATACATCAAAGTCGAAACCAAGAATAGCGTATTTTTACCTTCCTGATGACGTAGAAAGGTAAGATAGTTCACTTGATTCTTACCAATATTTATTGGCTTCGATAGTACTGAGGTTATCTATGTATACTATTTATTGTTGATATGTCTGAGCAATTTGCTTCTCTGATTGGTTCTAAGGTTGCGAGTTGAAAACCCAAGCAAATGCGAGTCCGACATTTCCATTATATTAACATTGTTTTTTTTTCGTTTTACTTTTGAAGTAAGTGTTTAAATAACCAATACATAGGTGTGTGGTTTTATTGTAATGTCACATAGACAAATATGTATAAATTACGAATAAGGAACAATTTCCATTTATACTGATATTATAAACAAAATTTTTTTTTGTTTAAATACTAGAGGCTCCGAAACTGCTAAACTGATTTGAAAAAATCTTTTATCGTTGGGAAGCTACACTAACCCAGAACATGGGCTATATTTTATCCGGGCACGGGAAGAAATTCCGCGTGAAAAAGCTACTATTACCTACCTACATATTTATTTGTTATGCTTTAACAGATTCATGACTTGCGTAGATGTATAGTTTTCCTGGATATATCGGCTATACAATACATATTTTTGAAATGACGTCGATGGTGACAACCAACTGACAGCTCTTCAGATTAAAAATAATAGTAACTATTATAGTAATCTGTGATAATATGTAGTTTACACAATGAGTTTACAACGGTATGTGTGTTTTGAAATGGCCAAGTGACAGTCCCTTAAAAGTGAATAGCAGATTGTTTAGTTAGATAACCAGTAACCTAGTTGTAGCTACTTCATTGCGGTTATAGGTAATTTTATTTTTACCTAAGTTCATTGTATTGTTTCAGACGTAATAAATGGCTTCAATTAGTAGGCCGAAGAGAATTGATGAATAAACAGACAAGGTACTTCAACTACTGCGTCTGCGAAGAACATTTTCACGTGAGAGACATTATATTTGGAAAACATAGAACCCTTTCAGGTACGGCATTGCCTGCTCTTAATTTGCCACGCTGCTTACTGCTCGAGCCAGAAGTTGAGCCAGATCTACCCGTCACCATAAAAACTGAGATTAAAACAGAAATTGATGATGAAATTGAGCCAGAGGAGATTCTACCAGATGTCACGAGGAAAAGAATATTAGAATCACCTCTGCCGGGATGTTCTAAAATCGAAAAGGTAGGAGAATCACATCAAGGAAAAGAAGTAGTAGTAGTGGATCACGAAATATTTAAAAAATTGTGCTACAAATTTCTGACGAGAAGTTCTGCAGATCTAGCGAGAGCTCATTACGCTATAAAACAACTTTTAGAGGATAAGCATAAACGAAAAAGAAATCAAAAGTTTTGTTCAAACTTGTTTCTGTGTAGTCCACGGGTATATGTCTTACTACAGTCTTGTTTAGATCTACCTTCACCTAAAACTTTAAATTTATTTCCGGTACCGACTCAATTTACCAATGATATGTTCAAGGTATTTGCGTATAAAATAAAATATATGACGGATCAGGAAAAAGAGTGCTCAGTGCTTACTAGGATTATTGAATTAAAGCCAAGTTTGTTGTATAGCCTAACCGAAGATAAAATTATTGGGTTCCAAGAAATCGAAGGGGTCAGAACTACAGATTTGGCAGTAAGAGCACAGGTTATTATGGTGCGTGGAATTTTCGCCGACTGGGAACAGCCCGTTGGATACGCCTTGCTGTCTGAGGGTGAAAACTCTATACAATTAAATTTATGGATTAATGAGGTTCTTGAAAGTTTACTTAAGATTGGCTTTAAAATTCGAACTTTCGTATCGGATACGGAAAATGAACTTATCAAAGCAGCGGAAAACAGATCCGTTACTGTGGAGGAGCCATATTTTTTCATAGGCGAAAGGAAAATTTATTACATATTTGACGCAAATCATTTGATTTTAATGGCCAGAAACCATTTCCAACTGTATGACTTTGTTTATGAAGATCGTGTAGCCAAATATGAACATGTAAAACTGTTTTATGAAAACGATAAAAACAAGGAGTTCAGAAATGCTCCCAAATTGAAGAAAAATCACATTTTTCCAACAACTTTGGCCAAAATGAATATAAAATATGCAGCGGAACTGTTTAGCAATTCCGTTGCCGTTGGAATAATAAACTACGTTTCTTTTGCTAAGATCGAATGCTATGCAAACGTCACAGCCGAGTTCATCAAATTAATGAATGATTTGTTTGATTGTTTCAATTCGTCCGATCTAAAAGACAATGATTGTGAGTTTAAAAACGCATTTCGTGGAAGCCAACCGCAAATAGACTTTTTTAATGAAATGCTCATCTATTTTCGGAACTTGAAATTGGTTCACCCAACGGACGGGAGTGATTTCACGCATCAAGCTACATTCATTAAGGCCTTTCAAACAACAATTAATTCAGTATTACTATTGTTTGAAGATCTTAAGTCAGACGGATATACATATTTGCTAACGAGAAAATTGACTCTTGAAGTTCTTGATCGTCTGGTTGACCAAATAAGAACCAAATCTCGCTTGAAGTCTGCACCTACCAGCTGGAATCTTGTGTCTACTTTTCGAAAAAGCTTTTATTTAAATGGTATTAAATCTCTGAGAAGGAGAGTTACCTCAGAAGAATTGTCAGATTTCTTAGCTGACACTAAAAAAATCAACACAATCATAGCAAACTCGGGCACTTCAAGATCTGATGAAGAGAGCAGTATTACTTTAAGATTAAGTGAGGACACAAGTATCAAGTGTTCCGATTACAACCAATTTGATGTTCCTATAGACAACCGGCACTTTCTGATTAGTTACTTCCTCCTGATGAAATGTGCTGAAACTCACGTCTGTGGACTTTTTCAAATATATTGTAAACCACACATTCTAAATCCACAGTTCAGTAATGAAGTTGATCACTATAAACTTTATTCCGACTATATCAACGCCAATCCTGGAAGTTTGAAAGTCATACCAAGCGATGCTTTTGTACAATTTGTAAAGAATATGGATGTAACGTTAGTGTCATGCTTTAGAAGAAAATTACTTAGCAACACTTTAGCGGCATCATTAAGTGCTAAGTTAAAGGTACTGAAATTTAATCAGCCCTGTGCTTGTTTTCCCAAGGAGTACCTTATTAATCTTTTCATAAGATTCAGAATATATAACATTTTGAAATTCAATAATCAACAATTCCGGTCTTCTAAAGATGCCACTCAAAGTGTGATAATTAACTGTTTGTGAAAATTATTGCGCAAAGTATGTATCCTATATTTCCCTTAAATGCTAGCCTTTAAATTACGTGTTGTTTGATTTATCCCATCCTCTTAGCTCAAATATCTAACATATCAAGAACATCTAAAATATTTAGGATTGAAAATAGCATGGACATAAGCAGAAACTTCAAAGATTGAAATCATATATTGAAATAGATCAATATAAGATCATAAGAACATCTTTCACTTTTGTAAGTGAAAAATCAGTGAACACCTAGAAAACTTACACTGATCCATTATAAATTCAGATTCAAATTCAAATTCAAATTCAAATCTTTATTTGCGTTCCATATGTAATACAGGTGGTATTTTTATAAAGTTTAAACAATATATTGGAAACAATATGGACCCGGTAGGGCACAGCATAAAGAGGTAGGAGAGGTTTGCAGTACTTATTTATTACCTAGTTTAGTTTTATTAAATCTATACTTATTACTAAAAAAAAACTGAAATATATTAATATGTTATATTCTTATCTTATTGTGTGTGTGTGTGTGTGTGTTTGTTGTGTATGTTGTGTTGTGTATTCCGTCATCACATGTCACAGTGAGGTTATTGTGTAATATGGAGGCGGTCACAGTAATAGTAATTTAATGTTTTCGTGACAAACATTGCTACGTCCCCATCATGCCACGCGTGACTCATTATATGTACTTACTATTTTCTTTGATATGTTATTTATTACTTATTATTACTAAAGAATGAGTTGCCAGAGTTCAACGTTCTACATCTTCTAAGATTTTGGTTCATAGGTTACTTGATCTTTTTATTTTGACAAGGTTTTGTAGGTTTGGAGAAGCAGTTAAATTCGGGAGACATGCAAATCACGTAGTTATAGCTGAATTAATAATAAAACCATCTACCTAAAATGTTTCTGTCAATGTCTCGGTCACTATTATATTCCAGATAAATTCACATCAACATTCTAGCGTTAGGATTAGTATGTGCGCCGTGTCTCGACAACTGGTAGGCTTGGGTAGACACAAGCATCAATCTTAAGACGATCCTAAAAAGGTGGGCTCCGTTATATAACTCGCTTTTGTGCCAACGTAAACAGGCGCTCAGGCTGAATACATTATGCGAGGGTTTTTTATCAAAACGCCTATTTTAGCGTACACATTGGATGTTACTTCAGTCTAACATGCTAATGTGATAAATGACGACTTGTTTCTTCAGCAGGTTGTCGTTTCCTGAAAATATACCCTAATAAAACTACCTCAACTGCATATTGACGTCAACTTATTGAAACATTTTGGCAAATCTTATCTAATCTCGCTAGTTCACGACTGTCTAAATATACTTGATGATAAAATAGCCATTGCAATAATGAACCGGGGTTATCATTACATAACCTCAAAAGATAACATAAAAAAGTCAACAAAAGCTCAAACGCAGAACTCTCGCCAACTCGCTACCATCACGTAATTCGTGAAATTCAATGACAAAAAACTGGATAAAAAAGATAGTCAGTTGGCAAAAAAATTAACGGCAACCAAATCTGATAGAACGGGACAGATGTAGCTGATCGCAACCGTTAGAAGGAGACGGATGTGCACGCCATCTTGCCTGCATCGAGTCTTTAGTCACGCGCAGTAAAACAGCGTTTCTATTTTTTGCGCGCTCTCGTCTGACCTCGTTGGTTTATCGTTATCATACGGCTCTAATAATAAATGGATTTCGCTCGTCATGGAATGTGCGCTCGCACAACAAGCGGGCATAGCAATAAAGCAGATAACCTTCGCCCGAGGCTCATCAAATTTATTGGCCTGCAATATGCAGCCGCTCGATTAATTGCACAAATTACCTTATCCACTAAATCAATTTACATTACAGGAACGCTGAAACTGACTTCCCATTGTAATGGTTATTGCGACGATTAGTTAAGATTACTCGTAGAATGCTCTATATTGTTATGTCTACTGGTGCTTTCGATAAACTACGTCCCACTTAACCCCTTAATAGTAAAGTTCATAGTCAATTAGTACAGCAACACAGTTGTGAACTTTCGACGTCTGTGTGCAAACGAGATACAATTGGCCGTCTTTCGAGACTGTCCTGTGTAATAGAGACGTTTTAAACTAACAATCACGATATTTCGTGACTCAGTGTTCAATAAGTATACGCTATGTTACTCATTAATGACATTGCGTGACTATTTACAATTTGTTACAAAGTATTTAATTCAAAATTATCTGAATTAATTTGTGACTAGTTTTGAAAGAACCGTTTTTCATAAAACACAGTGTGGATATTTCCGAAGCAAGTCAAGGACATATCGAACACGAAGCCATTCAGAGCGATATCACGAGTGATCATTTGCTGCTGAACCGTCTTTATATCGGATGGAATGATTTACTGTCTTAATAACGTGGCCATTTAGTCATTAATCATGATGCTCAGACATGATTTGTGGCGTAATACGACGTAAAATCGTGCAATATCCATAAAATACAGTTAGCACTGGCTCTGTAGACACTAGACAGGCTATGACTTGTAAGGGACATAAAATTCCATTACACCAATAAAGTAAGATCTTAGTTAGCTGTATAAACTTCAAGACCTAATGGGAATATATGCGATGAAAATGAACCCGTTGTCTAGGAAGACCATGGCGATAGAGCAAAGGCGTAGACCCATATTGTAGAAA
Organism: Helicoverpa zea; assembly: GCF_022581195.2. NCBI lineage: Eukaryota > Metazoa > Arthropoda > Insecta > Lepidoptera > Noctuidae > Helicoverpa > Helicoverpa zea. The sequence goes on along the minus strand of NC_061461.1, from coordinate 9,041,554 downwards.
ACATACACACGCTACTTTACTTTTGAGAAAACTTTACTATATAGTTAGAATAACTCCGGTCGTTTGGAAAACAAAACTAACTTTAAGCAATGAATAAGAAGACACTATAAATTAACTCGGGTAATGTAATACAAAGTTTATTCGCAGCCAGACAGCAATTACGTCGAGAACTTTAAGCGGTATTCACGAACACCAAAGAGGAGGGAGGGCTACCCTCCCCGGATCCCTCCCATCGCTCACCCCTTTGAAACGGTTCAAACTCGCAGCAGGGGGTAAAATTGACAAAGTTCCACCACCCTTGGATTCTATCCGATTATTTTGGAATCTTTTAGGGCTTCTAACTTTGTTTGACACTTGGGACTGAGAGAAAAAGTTGATCGTTCAGTGGATTAATTGAATTCACCGCGATTTCATTACACATTGTTGTCGGTGGGGGTGAAACTTGTATTGTGTACTTGTTGAGCGGATACAACATTTCTTCCACTTAAATAAACACCCTTTGCGTTTACCGCTACATCAGATTTTTTGATTTGGTACATTATTATACATTTACGTTTAATCGAAATGTTACACAAAGAGGAGCTTTATAACATGACTTAAAATAAAGAAGTGGCAAATAAACACGTTATTTTAAACAAGGAAGGCTGTGAGGCGCCGGGAGTTGGGCGCAGTCCACAAAGTTGGCAAGTTCGAAACTTGTGCCGGCTGGAACTCGCAGCTTCAAAACTGTAATGGCTGGAAGCAGATAATCTGCAAGTTTGTCACTGTAAGCAAACTTCGCTAATATGATCCGTAATTACTTTCCAAGCATGATCTTGATAACGCTCAAGGATATTTTGCACTGAGATAATATTAAGTTTTAATGTTATGCTCCTTAATCGATATTTGCTCACAATCTTATATCATGGTTATATTAGTGAGATTGTAATTTTCATTTATCATGCCCAGGAATATATAATCAACAAAGGCAATCACACAATACGCAGCAATTATAGATTGACAAGTCAACGTACAGAATAAAAGAAAAAGTTAAAAGAGTTTGCGTCAGTAACTTACCTAATACAATTAGCCAGTGGACGAGGAGAAATAAACAGTGGCAATAAAATTGGAACAATAAACTTCGCGTATAAAAATAGGACAAACCGTTCAAACTTTCATTTTAATTTAATGGAATATTGAAACAAAGAATAACAAGAAAGTTTCATAACGAGCGACTCTTGGAAAACCTGAACTGAACGTCATCTTGCGAAATGTAAAACCTTATAATATTTAACTTTCCGTGCCAACTTCCAGTTGAAGTCTGGAAGTGTATAATGGTGTTGCTGAATTTAAACTTAAATTGTTAAAGTGGATATTCCTGTTTTAGGTGTTCCATTTAATAAATTATTCCAGATTTGTTGTTGTAGGCAAAGTTTTATTTAACTCGAAGTAAACAATGAAGATTTTGTTTACTTGGGTTTGATAAAAATGGTGAATTTACAGTAGAATTTGAAATGAATGAAGATGACAAAAGTATAGGCAGTATTTGTAGAAATAAACAAATTAACCTAAACTTAATACCAACAGCAAGACGTGAGAAGGACTTTGTAAGTTGGTATCTTCAACTCGATGAATATGTTACTGAAACCGAACTTCGCATCGACCTTAGTTTATATAATTGAGTTGTACAGATTCTCCAACTTCGGGAATTGATTATTAACTCAGACATTGGGATTGGAAAGGAAAGAGAACTCCCTCCATTTAATTCTGTCTTCGGTTAAAACTTTGCGAAAATATTAAATTGTTCCCTAAGTTTGAGAACTAAGAAAACAGTGTTGTATGACTTCGACTTCATTGCATATTTCTATTCTAGTACAGATGGGTTTCATTGATTGCTTTTTCCTTGTATATAAATTATAGATAGCAAATTAGATTGCAGATGACTGGCCTCAGTTTCTCCTTATTATTACATTAGTCTTAGATTAGGGTCTCGGCAGCTAAATTGCTTCATGCGATCATTATGTTGAAACGGCAAGTAATGAACTTCGATATTACCTTGTAAAATATAATTTTAAGGTGAGTTACTTAGTGAAGCTCTTATCAGAAATTAATTACATTTTGAAGTAATAATAGCTGACAACACTTAATTACACTTTCAATTTAGGTATATGAGTGAAAGTCAAATATTTGAAGATATTGAAAGTATATTCAGTACACGAGAATAAGATAATTGTACTTAAAGTCTTAGACGATATGATATTGCTAAAACCATTATCATGTATCTTTGTTTCTTACAATTTTTCCACAATCATCAGATAAACTGTTCTTATCGGTTATCAGGAACTTTATCGATGAAAGGATTAAGTGGTACCTATATGTCTGTGGAATTTCTACCTTTCTTTCTTTTTTAAATATTTTGAAATTTAAATCACAGTCACAACAATCACTTTCACCAGAACTTAATTAAACATTGATAAATATTACTGTAACAAGTTTAATAAAACCGATGTCAGTATTTAAGTTAATCTGATATTACAATCGGCGTGACCACTAAAGTTTCTACTCAAACCCTATTTGGTATTCAACGGATGTAACGAGTCCCAAATCCACGGCCACTAGGGTAAAACAATAACTGTAAATTAAGCTGGAAACTCATTAAAAGCGAGCCGAGAGGACGGTGCTTCAACATGTTTTATACGATCGAACTTTAATTGGTCGGACCGAGGTTCACTTGATATTTGTTAACTTACTCAAATTGGCTCCAATTCGGATTCTCAGTAAGGATCATGCTTTTTTATTATTCGGAGTTTACACCTTTATACAGTTACACAACGTTTATTATCTACCATTTGTATGTGTATTGCTATTTAATGTAAAAACATTCTTTTACGACAACTTCGAGAAGCGATTCTGTTTCCATTTGGTTGAAATATCCAAAGGACAATGCTATTCTTTGTATGGAAGTTGGGCTCAAGAGTTGCCCACAGTAACTGCATAGTGTATTATGTTCCATAGGCTTATAATAGGTCCCAGACCGAAATATTTCGAAATCTATCCCAGGAGTGCTGAGAAAAACTGGTTTGACTCTTATTCAATACTACGAAAAATATGCTTACGAACTCTTAACTATTCCACTTTTATTACCTTAATTGAAATGCATTTAATATTAATCGACAAATACGAGGTATTGAACGAGATTTTATTTTACCGACTTCAAAAAATGGAGGAGTTTCTCAGTTCGTTTGTATTCTTTTTACGTAAGTACGTGCATAACTCCGTCGTTTACCAACCGATTTAAACAATCATTTTATTGTTTAAAAGGATTTACTTTCCAAATAGTTCCAGGGTCCAGGGTCTGGTGATAGAAACCTTAAAACATTATGGAACTCTCGGAAATTGTAAGCACATATCGAATAAAAACTTGTCAATCGGGTATATGTCTCCGACACCACAAAACTGTGGAGGTTAAGACCTGACCTGGGCTGCGGGTTGTTCGAAAGAGATACCGCGGCCCTGGTACATAAAAGGCCTATGACGGAACACGACGATTTTAGTCAGTAAGAGTCTGACACTCCCTCACCGCTGCTAACCCACAGCGGGAGGGGTCATTTGATGATTTTATATCGCTAACTCCTCAACGGTATCTATTTACTACCTCGTGTTTGAGCTTATTTTATTCGTCTTGATAAGATTTTTCCATTGCCATTAAGGATATTAATTGCATGACGCTACTCGAACTTAGGACTGATTGTGGTAGATAGAGACTGAAAAGCAAGAGAAACAACAATTACCTTTAAACGTCTATTTCTGTTTTTTTTTTTTTATCCTGTTAACAGTGAAACCACTATCTATCTGAATGTTATTTCAAGAAAAGAGGTTGTTAGGTTTGTGGCTGCTTAAAATGGCTTGCTAACAATGGCTGGCTAACATTAGAACTGGTTTTTCTCGGGACCTCTGGGACCGATTTCAAAAATATTTGGATTCCGTCTTAAGAGTGAAGTAAAAAACCTATTTTAATCATTCCCACTACTGGGCAAATGGCTTGGGCTTCATAAACTGACTGTTCAAGTTGGACATTAGAACCGGGTTTTCTCGGGACCTCTGGGACCGATTTCAAAAATATTTGGATTCCGTCTTAAGAGTGAAGTAAAGAACCTATTCTAACCATTCCCACTACTGGGCAAATGGCTTGGGCTTTATAAAGTAACTGTTCAAGTTTAACATTTGAACCGGTTTTTCTCGGGACCTCTGGGACCGATTTCCAAAATATTTGGATTTCGTGACAACAGTGAAGTAAAGAACCTATTCTAACCATTCCCATTACTGGGCAAATGGCTTGGGCTTTATAAAGTGACTGTTCAAGTTTAACATTTGAACCGGTTTTTCTCGGGACCTCTGGGACCGATTTCCAAAATATTTGGATTTCGTGTTAACAGTGCAGCAAAGAACCTATTTCGACCACTTTCACTACTGGGCAAATGGCTCAGGCTTTGTTAAGTGACTATCTATGGAGAACATTTGAACCGGTTTTTCTCGGGACCTCTGGGACCGATTTCAAAAATATTTGGATTTCGTGTTCAGAGTGCTCTATGGAACCTATTCTAACCATTCCCACTACTGGGCAAATGGCTTGGGCTTTATAAAGTGACTGTTCAAGTTTAACATTTGAACCGGTTTTTCTCGGGACCTCTGGGACCGATTTCCAAAATATTTGGATTTCGTGATAACAGTGAAGTAAAGAACCTATTCTAACCATTCCCACTACTGGGCAAATGGCTTGGGCTTTATAAAGTGACTGTTCAAGTTTAACATTTGAACCGGTTTTTCTCGGGACCTCTGGGACCGATTTCAAAAATATTTGGATTCCGTCTTAAGAGTGAAGTAAAGAACCTATTCTAACCATTCCCACTACTGGGCAAATGGCTTGGACTTTATAAAGTGACTGATCAAGTTTAACATTTGAACCGGTTTTTCTCGGGACCTCTGGGACCGATTTCCAAAATATTTGGATTTCGTGATAACAGTGAAGTAAAGAACCTATTCTAACCATTCCCACTACTGGGCAAATGGCTCAGGCTTTGTTAAGTGACTATCTATGGAGAACATTTGAACCGGTTTTTCTCGGGACCTCTGGGACCGATTTCAAAAATATTTGGATTTTGTGTTCAGAGTGCACTATGGAACCAGCTGAAACTACTCCCACTGCTGGGCAAACTTTGAGCCCACACCCTGGCATTGTCCTTTTACAACCATTACGTCTACTACGGCCTTTATATGTGCCATCCATGTTTGTATCATATGAGTAATCCCAACAGTTACGATAGCTTAAGGCACTTGATTCCGTGAAAATGATTTCACATTTATATTCAAGTTAACTGCTCCAGCAAAGGTCGATGCGGTCGTTTACAGAGAAGGGAAACCATCAATCAACATTTAGTTGATACGACCACTTGGAATACGATTACTTGTACATCGACGTTGGCGCATTTCCAATTCCACTTCAGATAGCTATTTACAACCATAGAGTTCATGTACCGGCTATAAATAAAAATGTAGTAATTGAAATAAAATTTTAAATGCCCCGACAAGAATGATAAGCAGTAAACGTTGTTTATAGAACAATGTAAACTATGGAACGTAAAGTGATTAATTAATGTTGAAGTGTGTATTCAAGATAAGTAGAGAAAGTAATTAGAAACACGTTAAACAATGCACTATTAATGTACATGACATGATTGTGGAGAGGTTTGTGTAAGAAAGGCGATAATGGATGCTATTCTGCGCATTTAAAAGAGTCTGAGTCACCGGATTTACGGTTTGTTTTCCTTCTTACGATGCTACGAATAGGGAAGTATAATTTATGACTTCCATTTCATGGATAACGACTGACAAGAATCTTATGAAGTTAATTCTCAAACAAACAAACAATCTATAAACGTACAATCAAATAAGAAATTAAATAAAGATTGCTACAGCACACGTGATGGAAATACCGTTCAATCTATTAACACTTCAGGTAAAACCCGAAATACCAATTGATATTAAGATAAAGAATAAACATTGTATAATAATATTGTATCAACAAAAAGAATACAAGAGGAAACCAATCAGCTGATTTACAAAAAACACATTATCGTAAATATATCGAAGATAATAACAATCTTTTAATAATCATTTCTGTTGTAGGTAATGAAACATTTTTTATTATTCATACTAAGTGAGTTCGATGGTAAAATAAACGTAATTCGTAAGTCTAAATGCCCTTGAGGTTGCGACCATATTCTTGCGTTGGAGCGGAGCCAACCAATTCGCGATACCGCATTAATTCGCTTACTTAACACACAGTTTTATCGTTTCCAGCATTGGATTGTGACATTGCATATCGTCAGGAAATGTGAATATTTGCAAAAACAATAACTACGTCTGCACATACCACGGCTTCTACTAGCTTTACTATACGAGTTATATTCATTTAGGAACAATACAACGTGACAGTTCAATAAAACCTCTAGGATAATGACCGTTGTATTCATGTTTCAGTTAGCTGCATGGAAATAACAAGTCGCATAAATAATTGCCTCGTTCATGGCCTCGATCTTTGTGGATGTAATAAAATTGTCTCCACCTCTCGACGTTTCCTCATTCGCGAGGGTCACGACCTCTTACATCGCCTCTTTATGTATTTCATCTCCATTTATACGCCAAACAAATTACTGAAATATTCCCAGCGCTCAAAGCCAAATTATACTCATTGAAGATTATTTGAGAGAACGATGCGAACGTCGGCAGTCATAAATATTGTCCTCTGTTCATTGTTTCCAATAAAAAAATATGATAAATGGCATCCATTACGGTGGGCACGTTTGGCGTGCCGCCACGGTCGTCAGCCTCGCCTTGACCAAGATCGAGACGTGAGCCGAGATGTCCGTTCCACTGTATGCGCATATTGATTACCAGATTATGGAGTTCCTTTGCATATTTCGCCTGATGCATGATGATACGAAACTGTCTGCTTAATAAAAAGAATTCTAATTGAAAACTGTTTTAATTAAAAGCATGAAAGGAAACATTGCAGTTAAGTTTCATTTCATTGCTGTCTAAAAACGGATAGTTTAGTGAAACTGAAGATGTGGAAGCAATTATTTTTCACAGTTACTTAAAAGTGTGAAATGTAATTCTCACAGAATTGTAGATGTTAGTCACGAAAGAGAACAGTAAACCCGTCAAGCACAGTTGATCAAGTGTAAATGTCGGAACAAAAACGCAAACGAGGCACGTGGGCGCATTCCCACATTCTATTCCATTCTTGTCACATTTATTGTCGACCATACCATTGATTAAATATGCAAATGGAATCGTTTATTTTTAACCTATCCATTATTTCAGTTCATTTGTAATCTACAGTATTATTAGAATGTTCATTAACAAGGGAAATTAGCTGAAACTAACATGGCTATCATTTCTGGTTCAATGATAAGTACCTACTTGTTTTGCAAAACTGTGGCTGTATCATCATAACATATAACAACATGATGACACATGGCAAGACAACATGTAATTTAAAATGCATACTTCATAGCTATTTATATGTTACAAGGAATTTATTTAATGTGTCATGTCCTGCCAAGCCAGACAAACAATTTTATTAAGAGACAAAAATGATTTGTTGCTTTGATAAAAGCGTAATGAAAATAAATTTTAGTTGTGACCTACTTCACAATCATACGCTAGTTTGTTTAAAATGATAACACGCCGTTTCCAACAACATTTAATAATGAGGATTTATGTTATCAGTCATACTTGAGAGATACGCAAGTATGTAAAAACATGAGAACTCATACGTCCCTATCTAACTATACCTATACACACTTAAGTATTAACAACGGCTTATGTTTAACTGATCACCAGATATAGTAACAAATAGCAGACAAAAATAGTAAATGATCACCAAAATGAAACTCGCATTTTAATGTAAAACTATAACCAAAGTTTTAACACTTTTCTATCCTATTTAAGTGAAATTACTCCAAAATAAATCATGCGTAAGCCAAAAATAATAAATGATCACCAAAATTAAACCACCATTTTAATGTAAGATTATAACCAAAGTTTTTAAATTCTGCTATCCTATTTAAGCAAAATGAGTCCAAATAAATCATTGTTATCCCAAAAGTAGTAAATGATCATCAAAATTATACCAGCGTTTTAATATAAAATGATAATCAAAGTTTTTACATCTTGCTATCCTGTTTAAGTAAACTGACTCCAAAAAAATAAGTTCGGCCTGATACAATTAATGTAATAAGATTATGGGGACCCTTTTCCTGCACTAGGGTGGAAAATTGTCTATTGCATGCCTCTAACTAAACAGTGCGATAAGAGTGTGTTTTCGAGGGAGTGTATTGAGAAACACATTCTTCTTCTTCTTTCTCCTGCCCTGTTCCCAATTTTACTTGGGGTCGGTGCAATATAGGGCACGCCACCATCGTGGCGGTAAGTCCCCTCTTTGAGGAGTGGCTCGGGAGGAGTCACGGCGCCCTCACGTACCGCATGACGCAGGTCCTCACCGGACACGGTTGTTTCGGGAGGTACCTGCACCGCATCGGTCGTGAGGAGGCGCCCGGGTGTCACCATTGTGCGGACAGCCCCGAGGACACGGTGGACCACACAGTCCAGGTGTGCCCCGCATGGGAAGGGCACCGCCGGGTCCTCGTCGAGGCTTTGGGCGGCGGCGACCTCTCGCGTCCGGCCCTGGTTCAGGCCATGGTCCGGGGCGAGAGGGAATGGGATGCCGTCGCCTCCTTCTGCGAAGCGGTCATGCTCGAGAAGGAGGAGGCGGAACGCCAGAGAGTTCGCACCTCTCATCCCGGCCGCCGCGCTGGACCAGGGAGACACCATGGGCGCCGGGTGTCGCGAGATGACTCCCGGCCACCGTAGGCGTGGGTCTGTGGGCGGTGAGTTCGGGTGGCTCATCGTCCCTCTGTCTTTCTAGACGACAGACCCGTGTCGACGGCGCGCGTTGTTCCACGCGCTCCTCAAAGAGATGTCAGCAACCCCAGCGGGGCCCAGCAGGGCCAAGGCCTGCCGGGGCTGCGGGTTGTTCGAAAGAGATACCGCGGCCCTGGTACATAAAAGGTCTATGACGGAACACGACGATTTTAGTCAGTAAGAGTCTGACACTCCCTCACCGCTGCTAACCCACAGCGGGAGGGGTCATTTGATGATTTTACGTCGCTAAAAAAAAAAAAAAAAAAAAGGGTCGGTGCAATATGTCATTTTCTTCCATTTTCCCCTGTCACTCGTCATACTGACACTCACGCATGCATTTCAAGCCGGACACATAACTTAATATGGCATCATAATAATAATAAGCCTACATTTTATGGCAATCACAGTGACTTATTTAGGCAAAAATAATACATTAATTTGTTCGTCAAGAGTTGGTGATCATTTACTAAATTTGGTGGTCGAATACAATTTAAAGTGAAGTCGTGACTAAAATAGCTGGTACTATTACATTTTTAGACTTTATTTTTCTGGTGTTCAGTAGATATTTCTGGTTACAAAACTAAGGGTATCAAAGCATTTTATGGTGGTCATTATATTTGTTCCCATTAACAACTAATTAAATACTAAATCACATGATTTTCCATTAAAATGCGTGGTAGGGTGCGATCTTTAGTATGGTTGATATCCTTATACGATAAGCTATGACATAAATTAAAATTTAAGGTCAGCAAAAAATAAATGAGCAATGTGAGGATAATCTGAACGAGGAGGGAAAATCAGTGAGTATTTACCTAATTAATGTTTATTGAATACAAGACAAACAAGCTACGCCATATGTTTATTTTCCTGTTGCAGTTGGAATAGTACGGGAGATATCAATATTCACCGGCATAATAATGAAACATCCCCTTTTAAATTCGAAAGGTGACTGGAAGCCTCTATTGTGTATTGTTATGATTTCCAAACAGAATGCATTAGCTCCATCACACGGCTTTAAGATTACCGTGCCTCACCTTTTGTTTAACACATTACGTTTCCGCGGAGAAATAAAACACAAGTGTTAAGTAGACGGTTCTGGGAATTATTACAGCTCGTATTGTAGCCTCAATACCGTTAGTTGGATAGATTACAATGTGCATGATATCTCTTATGTTTCTATCTTGTGGTGAGTTGTATTTTTTGTCGAATGATAGAACAAGCCTGATTAGCTCATACATACCTTTTGTTAAAGCACAAAATATGATAGATACGAATTTAATAAGCAGCTCTAGATCAAGATAAATGCTATCAAGTCAAAATACGCTATCAATATCATATAATTTATCGCGACTTGTTGGCTAGGTGTGTCAATGACATCATTCAAAATCCACGGAAATGATATACATTTTATAATGTAATTTCTGTTTTTTATTCCGTCGTGATTTACAATGGAAACATTTTGAAGATGTCTGGCAAATGTTTTGGCATGAAGCCCGACAATACACGTGCATATACACTTATGAATATTATAATGGTTAGAAGTACGTCTGGAAATGTGGTTACACTAAACGAAACCTGACACAGGGTGATTTATAGCGTTAAATTCATGACAGTTGAGTGCATTATGCTCTGTTTTGATCAAACGCTTGCCCTGACTCATACGAACATGAAGAATGAATTGAGAATTATTATTTCTTGTACGCAGGCTACATTCAAAGTGAGGTAGTACTTGTGTTAAATAAAATTAATAGTTATGCAGACAGCATAACTCACAGTGGACATAACAAGCAAATGTAGTGGCACGAGAATAAAGCCGTGGAATAATTTAAATGTATTATTTATATTAAATGTTTATTAATAATATTGTGACTACAGTTGCCTTCATTTCAGTATTTAGTAGTTGCAAATTTATTTATTTATTAGCAGTAGTACAGATACATAAAACATTACAAAAGATCTCATTTTAGATGATGAATTCAGCATTACACGACTGACGTTAACATGCAATCTACTAAAGCATTACTTCATCAAAATCCGCGAATAAAATCTTGTTCCAAATACCAATGTTTTCAAAACAAAAACTAAAACAAACGAGGTCACAGCGCCTAAAATATTAGCACAATAAAATGCCCGGGGGATTAAAGGAAGACAAATTGCTGTAACATCGCTGAACGGCGCAAAAGTTCCGTTTGCATTGCCCCATTTCATTCAATCAATTCCGAGTAACAAAGGGGACAAATGCCTATTGATTTTCCGCGGTCACAAATGCGTCAGCGCCATTGACGTCAAATGTTTATTTTTGATCCACACAGGTTTATAACAAAGTCATGAATCTATCCAATTTCGCATCGTAGTGACATTTCGTTGCTTATAATTTAGTGTGTAATGTAAATTTTCTGTAGTGTCGGCGGTTTTCTGAGAATTGTTGTAACGTTTATCAGCGCGTTGAGGTATTTCGCCGAAACATCAAACATTTAAAAGAATCGGTCTCGTTGATTGAAAGGTATTCCACTATTCTGGCTACTTAAATAACCAGGAAAATTCCTACATAAATAAATTCTGAGACCAGCGGCATGGTAGCTGGGTGACTAATACATTAATTTAAATATATAACAAAAATCCTAAAAAGGAATCGCTTTAAAAGTTTAACGAAATTCGGAATCGATGATTCCGATAGATTGGAAACAAATTAGCGTGGTATCAC